>NC_136069.1:267961543-268561543 GCF_964261635.1 Lissotriton helveticus
GGTGATATATCGGCTTTCTTCCGCCTGTACCAACTGGTGGTATCCAGAGCTCAAATCCACTTTCGAGAACCACTGTGCCCTATTTAAATCGGTCACAATTTTGTCAATTGTTGGGGTAATGTATCTCTCTTGGTGGATGGCCTTTAAGCATGGGCGGATCTAGCGGATCTCGTGTACGCGAAATTGCGTATTTACGGATTCGCAATCCGCGAAGATACGCGAACTCTCGCGGATTTGCGGATTTTCCCGTTTTTTGTGTTGGCGCGCGTTCGCGACTATTTTGGGACAATTTCGCAATTGCGAACTTACTTTTCGGCACGCAACGGCCGCGACTATGTTGTTTCTACGTCTGGTTTATCATCACAGGTTCACAGCACCCTCTGTTTCACCACTGCCACCCTCTGGGACACCCATGCCACCCTCTGGTACATCCTCACTGCCACCCATTAGGTTTGTTTATCACTGTAGTTTATGGGGGGTGAAAAAAGCAAGCACACCTCCCCTACTTCAACTGCCATGAATTAATTGGGGGTTGATTAATGTGTCAGTTATTTAGAAAGTTCCAGTCTGGCTGGCACCTGCTTCCTTCCTTATCTGTAATTTGCTTTCTGTTGCAGTGAAATTTTTTTTCACAGGACCTTTATGGTCTACTTGTAGCTATTCTATGAGCCTGCTGTTTGGGTCATAGCAGGGTCATAGAATAGTTGCAAACTCTGGAGGGGCCCCTCAGGAAGCACTACAGTGAATGTTACAAATGTTAAGTTTGAACTTTTGCACCTGCTCATTGCTTTCAGTTTAGCAAAAACCTTTTTTTCTGCAATTTCGCGCGTTTTTTGGGGCGCGAATCCGTGCGAGATCGATTTCGGGAGCCGCGAATGCTTGCGAATACACTAATTTTTTTTTTGCGACGTGTATGTTCGCGTGCTTTTGCGCGTGTTCGCGAGGCGCTTGTAGCTATACGTTTGCCAAGTTACCCTAGCGGTCGTACACGGGCGCGGCCATCTTGTTTGCGTGACGTAATTCCGTTTCCGGCCGCTATGTGTAATCTCGCAAACTGTGCTGCTCGCTAGTACAATTTCGCGCGTGCTCGCGAGGAAAATCTCGCGCGAACTTACCCACGCGGTTGTGAACGGGCGCGGCCATCTTGTTTCTCATTCATTGCTATGGTTCTGGGCATGCTTTCTGTATCCTCTCTGAATCTCTGCCATCCTTTGCTTGTTTGAAGTTTATTTAATCTATTTTACTTATTATCTATCCCTCTATTTTTCTAGGTGTATATTTTTGTGTTTTCTGCTACTTTTAGTTACTTTTAAACTACTTTTTTAAACTCTTTTCTTTTCTTCTTCACTATTCTATTTCTTCTTTATCATTTAAGTTTATTTCTGCCCAGACCATGGTAAAGGGAGCCGGGAAGCACCCTGAGAAGGGGAAGGGTCCCGCACCCCGTGCCCGGCTCCCGTGCGGGCGTTTGAGGGGGGAGCAAGTGGTGCCGCGGGAGATCTTCAGCGCGGAGGAAGTGGCGGCACTCATCTTCCACGTCCAGCGCCGCCTCCCCAAGACGATCCTGGGAGGCGGCAAGATCGTGACTGGCTATGGCATCCGGGAGCGCCGGAAGCGGTGGGAGAAGGTGTGCCGGGCCATGTATAAGCTCTCTGGGGTCCGGCGCACATATAACCAGGCCACCCACCGCTGGACCGATGTCATGGACCGGGAACGGGACTTGCTGGACGCGCTCGGCGTAGAGGTCCCCGGGCTTGGTGAGTAGTAGTAGCTATTCATCACTACTCTGTTTTATCCGGCTCTGTTATTTGCAAATCTTTGTTCTTTACCAAGAGCAATAATGCTGCCGATTACATTGTAGGTACATTATATTTCAAAATCTTCTATGCATTTCAGGTGCACTGCTCTCCTTCTCAGTAGCCTTGCTTGCTACTATGCTTATTTGTTTTGTACATTGTGTTCATTTCATTGGCCTGAGAAATTATGTATGAGTGTAGTGTAAAGATAAGAACTGCGTAATGCTAGACACTAAGGGTCATATTTTCAATTACCGGCGCATCCCTGCAAAGTAGCTCATCCATGTTTTCTGGTCTTTCTTTCTTTCATGTTGTACATCAGCTCCCCCCAAGGGCAAGAGGACACAGGAGGAGGAGGGTGCTGTTCAGGATGCAGGCCAGGATCGGGCAGGCGAGGGCTCCTTTGCTGGCCCCAGTAAGTTTTAATTGTAATAAAGAGTACCTATTTTTTCCTAGCGTTCCTCATTCGATTTTTTCTAAATCGTCTTTGATCTTCTTGTAGACTGGATATAAATTCTTATCCTGGCTCTAATATGACTCCCTGTGGTATTACTAGATTATTCTTATTAGTCTGTCTGTGTAGCTAACTAAGATTGGACATTTGGCAATTCCATTGGACTCCCATTCTATTCAGCAATAGCTCTATGCACTGTCTCCTTACTGACTAGATAGTGTGGCAGAGTCATTCAGCTCCCGAAGTCACCTATTAGTGATCCCCAATGATCTCTAGATTATCGTACGCAGGACAAGAGAGTACGGAGTCACAGCACAGTCAAGAAGTGTCAGAGGCACTCATGCTTGCAAAAATTCCAAAACCTTTAGCTCATCCACTCTAGTCTGGAGGACCAAAAACCACAGAGTCTATTTAAGTTTAAAAGCTTTATTAAAAGTAAACACATTTATTAAAATCTACTTTGTCATAAAACTATTTAACTGAAAACGGAAAAGTGGTTAGTGCTGACGATTAATTGGACACATTTCTTGTGGTCGAGCC
Source organism: Lissotriton helveticus (assembly GCF_964261635.1). Lineage (NCBI taxonomy): Eukaryota > Metazoa > Chordata > Amphibia > Caudata > Salamandridae > Lissotriton > Lissotriton helveticus. The sequence goes on from NC_136069.1 coordinate 267,964,334, forward strand.
GAGCTCTCACCTGGTTTGAACTTGATCCTGGTCGTGTTCTTAGGAGTCAAGCTTCTGTCAGTTAGGAGAAAAAGTGGTGCGTGTTAAAAATAAAAAGCAAGCATTCATCAGTTGTGCATAAAAGTGCAGCAAGACAACAGCCTTCCCTGGAAAAAGGGACATTTTTACTTTGGAGTAGACAGTCACAAATTATTACATTGTATTCTGTTTTTTTAACATTTCTCCTAGACCAAATATTATATAGTAGTGAGTGGTGTATTCTAACATTCTTAAATGTACTTTGTAGGTGTAACATCTGGTGACGGGGCCAGCGCGGAGGTGGCTGTGTTGGGCGAGGACTCGGAGGACTCTGGGGAGGAGGCGGTGCAAGAGCCGGCGGACGGCCCTGTGGGGGTTCAAATGGTGGTGGCGGAAACAGGTAAGCTATATATTCCTTACTTATTGAGATTGAAGACTGCATAGTGTGCTTTCTGCACGGGTGTATTACAAATCAACCAGGTAGGTGAGAAGAATCCCAATAAGTTCTTAGACGAACGTGATGGATGGGATGAACGAAAAGCGAAAGAAGGGTGTAAGTAAGTGGGACGCGAAATTGTATGATGGCTGGCAAAGAAGAACGATATGTGTTTGCTTGGCCCCCGAGGTGGCTGGGAAGGGAAGAATATGGTATGGTGCATGGCTGGGTCAATGATGAAGCAAGGATGGGTGGAAGGACAGCAGCCTGGGTGGGTGAAACAGAAACTGTATGTGTGCGTATACTTTGACTGAATGGATGCCTGGAGCATGGTATTCTCTGACTCTTAGATAGCACATGTGTATCTAGAGAGAGTAGATGGTCGCTGGATGAACTAAGTGTTACCTTGAAGAGCATGTACCACCGCACCCGCACGTCCGTTCCAGTGCAGGGAAGGCAAGGAAAAGAAATTGTAAATGTGTCCAATACTACCATGAATAGTAGCAGTACTTTGTATTGCGTCTGCAATCACAGCATATATCTGGTTATTACGGTGGACACTCCGTACCTCTCTTAATAACTTTAGTTTACTTGTAGTACGTCATTCATGTGTGGGTGTATCACTGTTCACTCAATATTAAGCAAAGCACCTAAAGTCATCCCATATGTCATCAAATACGTCCCATGTGAAGTGATAGATAATCAAATTAGTTAGCTTCTTCATTTTCCTTTTCTAGTACTCATTTGCACTGTAGGGTGAAAGGTAAATTAATTAAGCAGTAGCCCTTGTAACAGAGTATTCTCAGTGCCACCCGTAATAGAAAAGTAATAGCTTCACCACCTGCATGTACTGGACCGGTACAGTAACGCAAGTCTGTCTCACTCATCATGGTGTGCAACTTTTTTTCTCGGGTGCAAGTTCACTGTGCTGTCCATGTCATTCTGCCGGCTTGCATAAGATAACGTACCAATTTTCCTAAACAAGAGAGAAGAAGAAGAATAAGACTGGTGTACTGTCATAGTCGACTGTAATGGAAGTCCATAGTGGTCGTAGAATTTGTTCATTAAACTACCACTAATGTTAGAGCAAGGATGCAGAAGTGGGAGGTTACATAGATACTGTCCTCAATAGTTATGTACTGTGCTTTCAATTTGCTACTTGTACTGTGACCCAACTTTCGGCTCAATCACTTTGTGTTATTAATGCTAAGGAGCATTGGTTACAGACTATGTCTTTCTTTCTTCATATAGTTGCTCCTTCCAAATCAACAACACGGAGGGAGCAGGCTAGAATGGCCCGGCAACGGAGGCTGGATGCCACTGTCGCCGAATATCGGCGGCTGGTGGCCCTGGAGGAGGAGGAGGACACGCAGTCGAGCGGTGCAACAACAACAACCTCGACTGGGACCGCTGCATCCTCCTCCGTGACCCCACGGGACGCCAGCATGCACAGTGCTCCAGCGGGACCGAGCCGGGCTAACAAAGCCAACCGCCACCGCCAAGCAACAGAAAGACCAGCTGCCCCCCACAGGAGCTGCAAGGAACGCCAACGCCGCCTACGAGTCCGAATGTCCAACCTGGAGCAGGAGGTCCAGAAGTATAAGAACTTGGTGAAGGGCCTCCGCTCCGAGCTTGCCACCCTCCGCAAGGAGTATGATGCCCATGCCGCAAAATGCACCAGCACCCTCCAGTAGTGGAGTGTCCCTTGCCCTTTTTTTATAGACTTTTGGGGGGTGGGATTTGGGAGTTGGGATCGTTTTGGGACGTTTCAAAGACAATCGTTGGGGTTAGGGTGGGTCTTGAGGGAGATTATTTTGTTAGGGCTACATAAATATACATTTTTAAACTTTATCTGACCATACCTGTTTTTTACTGCTTTTCAGTCTGGTGGGTGGGGGACGGGGGTGTAACAGTAACTTTGTTTTCCTGAACAGTCGTAGGACTTTAGTAGTACAACCGTCAATCTCTTGTCTACTCCGAAATAATACTCCATTATACTACCTCCCACCAAACGCTTATCTTACCTGTAATTTGTGTTAGAAATTAGGACTAGGCCCAGGGCTGGCTCCACGTGAAATGGGGATTAACGTTGTCAATCCTGGGCGGGTGACATTTCCTCATTGCGGTGGTACTAGTGGTGTGACACAGTGGCAGTTGCATGCCTATGGAAAAAAAGAAAACGAAACCTTGTTTGTCCTTACTGTAGCATTACAACGGTTACGGTACGATCGAGAATATAGCAGGTGACAGTACACTAGAACAGTGCCATAATGTAGCCTAACAAATGGTAAAGTATTTGCTTGCAAGTATAACTAGTACTTGCGTTGAATTTATTTGACATTGGCTACTACTACTAGAAGATATAGTACTGAAGCTGAGTAAGTCTAGAAGATATCCTCGTATTCCTTCACCAGCCTGTTGCTATGACCTTATCCTCCCCAGCAAGTGTGTGGAATTATTGATGTCATTTTAGTCAGACATCAAGCAAAACAACACAGCCCGGGGGAAGAGGGTTAGGGTTTGTAAAATGGATGGGAATGGGGGTTTCTTTTTGGGTAGGTTTTGTTGAGAGAAGAAAAAAAAAGCAGAGCATGGACAAACAATAATTGAAGATAAAGACAATCTTTGGTTACAAACTAAAGCTAAGCACATGCAGTCACACTCATAGAATAAAACAATGGATACTGTATCTGTATTGCGTATGTTGTTGGAGTTGTCCTGTTGAATTTGGTAAGTAAGTTGCATGCAGCAAACAATTCCTCTTATTGGCGGCACTCCTCCATTCCAGCTGACGCTTCGTCCATCAATGTTGGTGACCACTGACAGAAGACACCCTGTCCACTGCCTACCTGGCGGATGTTGACTGAATCCCGGCCTGTAATTATTGAACGGAAAACAGGAAGTGCTATTACAATACCACTGATAAATAAATAAAAGGTATGTACGCTGTGTGGTTCAAAAAGTGACACTTTGATTTCCCTAATAGACAGTACAATATTTTTGAAATTGCGTGCTCTGTCTGAGTCACCTTTTTAAGGATAAATAAGTATGGCCAAAATATTATAGCGGATCTTTCCCCTCAAGGTAGGTGTACTGTAAACTGTGTTTTAGAACAAAATTTGACCTTCCCAGCAATGCTCCCACCAAGACCCTTACTAAAGCCAGTCGCAAAAATGTAGAAGAACCCCAATCAGATCTCCAAAAACGATGCCTAGCAGAAAAATGGTTACAAAACGTACTTTGAAAGTAACAGTAGGCCCAAATACAGACCGTGGATTGTATTCAAACCACTTGCAAGCAAGCAAAAGTATCCATAGCCAGCATCGCTCCAACAGTGCTCTACAACACCAGAACTGCGTTGCAATAGAACCCCCCGAAACACATGCAATCCTGCTGCTAGGGCTAACCCTAACGAACCATAACTTACAAAAAGTGCCAAAACTGGTGTTTCCTTATGGATTTTGTCCAAAACACTTCTATCCGGTATTAGACCTTCCCAGGAATGCCCCAGGCAAGACCTGCCAACCCACCCGAAAAAAACCACCCGACAACACCCCCAAACAGCGAAAAAGCTAAATCTCATACTTACAATATCTCTCCGCCTTCGGTCCAAACGCGGCGCTGTGCAGCTAGGTCATCATCATCAATCATCATAACTCCTGTTTTCCACCACGGATTTCCTGAAAAGCAAATGCAATCAAGATTAGATTGTCGCAGCAGTGCTTCGACAGAGACCCCGGCCGCAACCCACCCACGAACAGCAGGAAGCCCCCCAAAACGCTACATTGAGCAAGATGACAGAAGAAATAGCAAAAAAAAGGCTGTTCCTTAAGGATTTTGTCCAAAACACTTCTATCCGGTATTAGACCTTCCCAGGAATGCCCCAGGCAAGACCCGCCAACCCACCCGGAAAAAACCACCCTGACAACACCCCCAAACAGCGAAAAAACTAAATCTCATACTTACAATATCTCTCCGCCTTCGGTCCAAACGCGGCGCTGTGCAGCTAGGTCATCATCATCAATCATCATAACTCCTGTTTTCCACCACGGATTTCCTGAAAAGCAAATGCAATCAAGATTAGATTGTCGCAGCAGTGCTTCGACAGAGACCCCGGCCGCAACCCACCCACGAACAGCAGGAAGCCCCCCAAAACGCTACATTGAGCAAGATGACAGAAGAAATAGCAAAAAAAAGGCTGTTCCTTAAGGATTTTGTCCAAAACACTTCTATCCGGTATTAGACCTTCCCAGGAATGCCCCAGGCAAGACCCGCCAACCCACCCGGAAAAAACCACCCGACAACACCCCCAAACAGCGAAAAAGCTAAATCTCATACTTACAATATCTCTCGGCCTTCGGTCCAAACGCGCCGCTGTGCAGCTAGGTCATCATCATCAATCATCATAACTCCTGTTTTCCACCACGGATTTCCTGAAAAGCAAATGCAATCAAGATTAGACTGTCGCAGCAGTGCTCCCAGACACCAAAAATCACCCACAAACACCCGGAACCCCGCCAAAGAGCACCCCAAAGGCAAGCAAGTCAGCAAAAACGGCAAGAAATTTCCACCTCATATTTGGTCCAAAACACTTTTGTCCATTATTAGAGCTTCACAGCAATGGGCCCAAATCCGTCAACTCACCCGCAAAGAAGTACAACACCCCCACAAGTGCTGAGTCTTTCTTCATTGGGCGTAATCCAGCACTCTGCTTTGAGGGAAATCGCAGTCTGGAGGAGGAGGATAGAGGAGCATGTTCTTCAGAACTTGTGAACCTGAGGAATGTAGACTGCGGCACCTTCAAATCAATAAGCAAACAAGTGAAGACAGTTCTGATGATGGTCTTGTTTTTGGGATTAGGTGATTAAAGTTTGAATTAAATTAACTGTGCAAAACAAAGAAAGAGAGACACACAGCACACAGGAATAAAAGTGAATATGGACGAAAAAGAAAGTTCTTGATTGATTGTCTCATTTTCAGGGCTCGGTGTCAGGGAATAAGAACAAGATTTCGTCATCATACTCTGCGAATTCAGGCAGGATGAGGTCAGTGCCACCGAACAGAGAACAAATCCCCTCATCTACGTTGCCATCCTCCTCATCTTCATGCGGCGTGCTTTCTCGTACTTTGTAATCTGGTGGTATGAGGTGCTGATTCATCTTGATCATTGTCAGCCGCTCCACATTTTTGGGCGAGAGGCGGCTCCGTTTGGGAGTTACAATGCCACCAGCAGCACTGAAAACACGTTCAGAAGACACACTAGCGAGTGGGCAAGACAAATAGTTTATAGCCAGGTTGGAGAGCTGTGGCCACAATTGTTTTTTGCCATGCCAATACTGCAATGGCTCATCATTAAGAAAGACCTCTGTTGAGTCATTCATATAGTCCTGCACCATCGACTCAAGGTCATCAACGGTTCCTCCACTTTGCTTACTTTTTGCTGTGCCTTTGACATTTTTTCGAGAACCATACCCAAGCAAACTTAGCCAATCCTCCTCAGCAGCCACTGTTAGTGTTGTGTGTGGTACAGAAGATGATCCAGTTGCCGGTGTCTTTACCGGCTGAGAGGTCACTTGTGCCCCAGCCACAGGTGCAGAAGTGGATTCTTGTGACTGGGGATGGCCTGCTGATGCTGCTTCTCCTTCAATAACCTGCCGTTCTTTTTCAAACCTCTTGGCTGACAAGGCTAACCAATGTTTGTACTTTTGAACATCTGCATCAGCAAAAGGAAAGAATGCTTCGCCTGCCAGCGCCTTTTTGTAGCGTGGATCCAGAATAGTAGCACAAATGTAATGCTGTTCTGACTTGATTTTTTGAAGACGTTCATCACCACGTAGGCGCTCTAATAATTTCTCAGACAAAATAAAATGGTCTTTTTTTTCATCTTTTTCAAACTCAGAAGACACCGCCATCAGTTGGTGCTCCAGCATGCACAACAATGGGATAGCTTTTCCCAAATTACAGTCCTCCTGGCTGACTGCACGCGTGAAGAACTCAAAAGGACGAAGCATGTCTGTCAGGCTTTTAACTATGTCCCATTGCGCCGCACCCAACCGCATGTCCTCCTTCTGAGATGTACCCTCTGTGAAGAAATAGTGATCGAGTACCGTATACTGCTCATACAGACGCTCAAGCATGTAGAAGGTTGAGTTCCAACGTGTTGCCACCTCCTGGATGAGTGCTTTCACTTGCATTTGACGTTCAAGTAGCAGTCTCCTCAGATGCTTCCGGGCCTTAAAAGAATGGCTGAAATGGTTGCACATTTTGCGGCAGGTGGCCATTACCTCGAACGCTGGACTGTGTTTATCACTCAAGAATTTTTGAACTACCAGGTTGATACAGTGCGCCAAACACGGCACTCTAAAATAGTCACCCTGCCACATGGCCTTAACTACATTGGCGCCATTATCCGTGGAAACATAACCAATCTTGCGTTTTTGGGGGGATAGCATTTTCAAGACCTTTTTGTCAAACTCTTCCAAAAGGTTTTCTGCTGTGTGACTTTTCTCCAAGCCAAACATGGCTAGTGTTGCATGTTTCCGAGCAGCTTTGAAAACTTTGTCCGGGTCAACACCTGCGTTTAGCTTTGCTTTAACACCTGAAAAAGAGACCCAGTGTGCAGTGATGCACATGTAATCAGCGCCTGCGCCACTGGTCCACATGTCTGTTGTCAGATGTATTGTGTGAACAGCACTCTTCTGCAAAGCTGCCCCAATCGCCTCCAGCACATCTTCATGTAGTGCTGGAACCGCAACTCTGGCAAAATAGAACCGGCTAGGAACCTTCCATTTAGGGCAGAGCGTTGCCACTAATTCTAGAAAACCTACCGCTTCTACAAAAGAAAAAGGGAGAAGGTCCACAGCTAGCATTTTAGCCAGCTTAGTGTTATACAGACGCGTCAGTGGGTGGTTGCGTTCATATGGCACGTCTGAAGTAAGCATTGTTCTAATGTTGCCCTGGACCAAGCATTTACGGGCTGATAATGACTTCGTTGACCCAATTTTGCTCGCTGGTGAACTTTTGTGCGTTGGTGTCTCACTCGCTCCAACACTCTTAGTGTGCCTCACATTGGGTGTGCTTCTGACAGGGGTACTGGGTGTAAGGGAAGTATTTGACACGTCTTCTTCCTCCTCGTCATCATCAGATGAAACATCAACGTTTCCTTGAATTCGGCCTTTCTTGATCGCATCTAGGTGCGCAAACCATTTGACAGTGTGCTGTCTCCTAAGATGACCTCTCTGGCCTCCGGTACCATAGTTGGTACCTGGCTTACCACGACTAACTGCAACCTTACAAAGGGTACAAATGGCAAACTTTGGATTTTTTTGACAAACAGTAAAGAAGTCCCAAACTGGGGACTTGAAGTGTCTGTGGGACCTGGAGGAGGCGGCGATACTGGTGGTGGTGGTCATGAAGCTAATGCCAGATGAAGTGGAGGATCTGGATTGCCCAACTTTTGTACGTTTTGCACTTTCACCGCCACTAATTAAGGTCGAGGTTGACGGAGGTCTCTTCTTGCCAGAAAGAAATATGGAAGCGGGACGAGTTGGTGTACTACTTAACTCCAATGATTGTGGTGTTTCCACTGCCTCCTCATCGACAACATCATCATCATCATCACGCTCAGCAGCTCTTCGGGCTAGGGTCAAAATGTCTGTTTGCTGCATGCCCGCTGGGGCTGCAGTGACCTTTATGATGACTGGGTCGTCGTTGGCAGAGTCTTCATCAGCAGCAGTATCCGCCACTTCTTGTTGAGCCTCATCACACTCCATAACTCTGAGACTTTGGACGAGCTTCCTTTTACGCTTAACTACCTTTGTTGGATCATGGTGTGCCTCACTCTCAGACGGCTGTGGTGCTGGTTCCCAAGTTTGATCCGTATCATCAGAAGGAGGTGTGCTTGAAGAAGATGTAGACACCACCCTTGATCTCTTCCTTGCTAGGGGTGTGGAAGACAATGAAGGATCATCAGGAGGAGTGGCTTCCTCAAATGATACCTCACCTTGATTGTCGATTTCCTGATGTGCCCCTACTTCGGGAGGAACAACTATTGTGGGCACTTGTGACCCTCCATGCACCTCTGCTTGCGCATCTCCTTGCGCTGCCTCTCCTTCCACATGTACTTGGGCTTGTACTTGCACATGTGATTGTTGTTGCGGCTGTGGTTGTTCAACACTCGTCAGATGAGCTACAACAACCTGTGTTGATTGAGGGACATTGCTGCTGCTTTCTTGCGATGAGCCAACATCACTGGTCGATGGTGATTGAAGAACTATACTGGCTGCCTCTGCAGCACTCAAGGGCTTGGACTGAAGTTGGCGTGGTGGTGGTGGTGGCACTGAGCCCAATGGAGCGGGGGTGCTGCTGCCAGCTTGGTCCCCAGCAGATCCCGCTGCTGCTGCAGGCATACTTATTTTTTTACTCCCAAAAAAAGGGGCGGGCGGCACACCAGTGTCCTTGGTAACTTTCTTCTTCTGCTCCTTACTGGCACCTTTCTTGCTAGAGGAGCTACGGGTTACTTTTTTTGGGGCCATCTTCTTCAGAGCAGGTCAGCAGGCAGCAGTTGCACGAGTTGCAGAGGGTTCTGTGTCCAGACGTGACGTCGCGTGACGTTATGCTGCACACACACACCGCTGCAGGACTTCTTCCTGGCACTGGTGGTTCTCTTGAGTCTTCTTGTGCACCTAAAAGCAATGGAAGACAGAGGAACATCGGTTCAGTTATACACCCCAAAAAATCGACAAAACACAGAAAAATGAGCACAATCCCATGCCATCCATGATGTTTACATTGAAGACACCCCACAGAAAGACTAGGGACATGCAAGTATGCAACACTCACTACCCCTGGGCATAATGGATGAAAAGTAGGCAAAATAAGTGCATGCCTCAGACACTGCCTCTCTTCAAAATGGCCCCTTACACCCCAAGCACATGTTGCCTGTACCAGCCAGCACTCAAGATGGCCACCACCACCACCCACATGGCCAGTCCACATCAACAGTACACCCCAAAAAAACAGAAAAACAGCCAGAAATCACCACAATCCAATGCCATCCATGATGTTTACATTAAAGAGAGTGAGACCAGACCACACCACAGGCACACTCAGTCCATGCACCACCACCCCTGGGCAAAAGGCCACACCAGCAGCCCCCAAAAAACGACAAAAAACAATAAAATAAGCACAATCCCAGCCCATCCATGGCCTCAATTATGTTTAAATTCAAGAAGACACCCCACAGAAAGACTAGGCCCATGCAACACTCACCACCCCTGGGCAAAGGGCCCTACCAGCAGGCCCAAAAAAAGACAAAAAACAATAAAATAAGCACAATCCCGGCCCATCCATGGCCTCAATTATGTTTAAATTCAAGAAGACACCCCACAGAAAGACTAGGCCCATGCAACACTCACCACCCCTGGGCAAAGGGCCCCACCAGCAGGCCCAAAAAAACGACAAAAAACAATCAAATCAGCACAATCCCAGCCCATCCATGGCCTCAATGGTGTTTAAATTCAAGAAGACACCCCTCAGAAACACTAGGCCCATGCAACACTCACTACCCCTGGGCATAATGGATGAAAAGTAGGCAAAGTAAGTGCAGGCCTCAGACACTGCCTCTCCTCAAAATGGCCCCTTACACCCCAAGCACATGTTGCCTGTACCAGCCAGCACTCAAGATGGCCACCACCACCACCCACATGGCCAGTCCACATCAACAGTACACCCCCCAAAAACAGAAAAACAGCCAGAAATCACCACAATCCAATGCCATCCATGATGTTTACATTAAAGAGAGTGAGACCACACCACAGGCACACTCAGTCCATGCACCACCACCCCTGGGCAAAAGGCCACACCAGCAGCCCCCAAAAAACGACAAAAAACAATAAAATAAGCACAATCCCAGCCCATCCATGGCCTCAATTATGTTTAAATTCAAGAAGACACCCCACAGAAAGACTAGGCCCATGCAACACTCACCACCCCTGGGCAAAGGGCCCCACCAGCAGGCCCAAAAAAACGACAAAAATCAGCACAATCCCAGCCCATCCATGGCCTCAATGGTGTTTAAATTCAACAAAACAGTTGTATCATGCACCCCTAACCAACCCTGGTCCTACTGGATACTGTGGCTACCCACAATATAATTTATTTAATGTTCTGAAAAAGTTCCAAAATTTTACTTGCAGCAACTGTAATGCCCCAAACAAACTTACTTGTGAAAGTTGATTTCTAATCCAAAAGTGATCCAAAGACAGACAAAAAGGCCTCAAATCCAAATATCCAGCAGCACCCACAAAAAGTAATCCTTCCAGCTCCAGATCCAAATGAAAGTGACCAGGAGATGGACAAAGCACTGGGAGGAGCCTGCTGGACAGGAACAGGAAGTTGGAGACTGTGGGGCACTTCCTTCCTCCCCCCCCCAAAAATGGACTCCTTGCAAAAAAAAAGGCCATGCAAATGTCAACCTGAGGAGTGATTCTGATAAAAATCATAATTTTCTGAAGGTTTATCCTGTTTGCTGGTGATTTTCTTGTGCAGAATTGCAAAAGCTCTATTTCGCGAGTGCGAGATTGTTCCTTTCCGCCGCAACTACGTGTTCGCAATTGCGAACTCTCGCGAGGTGTGCTGTGCAAGGTGGCAAGCCGCGATTACGTATTCGCGGGCGCCAAACTCCCGCGGGATCACGCAGCAAGATCCAAAATGGCGCGGCACTCGCAAAGAAAAACAACTCGGCAAACGCTAAATGACGGAAAGTGAACGCCGTGCACCACGCCGCGCGCCGCAACCAAGCAAAAAATCCGCCGCGAGCGGATTCACGGATTTTCGACAAATTCGCGAGAGTTCGCGGATTGCGAATTTGCCGAAAATCCGAAAAATCCGCGATCGGAGCGGATTTTACGCCCATGCTTAATGGCCTTATTTGGCAGCCTCATATCCACACACAGCCTGATGGCCCCAGGCTGTGTCTATCACCAGCGGCGACACCCACGGCATGGAACCGGACACCTTCTCAATCACTCCATCATGCTCCAGCCTGTCCAGCTCAGCTTCCACCAGTGGTCTTAGATGGAAAGGCACCCTACAGTGGCGGAGCGCCACTGGCTTGACAGACTCATCGATGTGAAGTTGGACCTCTACTCCTTTCAGGCAACCCAGCCCCCTGAACAGGTCCGGAAATTCTTCAAGAATCCTGTCCGCCTGTGACTGGTGTATGTGCTTCGCAAACATCACCAGCCCCAAATCTTCGGCCGTATGGCACCTTAGTAGCGAGCCGCAGGTGACATAGAATTGCGTGGCAGTGACCCTGTCCTTGTACTTCAATTCTGCATCGATCAATCAATCAATCATGGCATTTATATAGCGCACTACTCACCCAGAGGGTCTCAAGGCGCTAGGGGGGGAGGGGGGGCGCTACTGCTCGGTGACGCCCTGCAGTGGAGTGCTTCCCCCATATGTGAGAATTTTGGCAGTAGTCGGCATTACTCGCGGCCTAGGGTTGAGCCTCTGTTTTGTGCAGCATCCAGGATGTTGACGGACGCCCCAGTTTTAATCAGCACCCGCACACACGACTCCCCTATCGACACTTGGCATGTGGTCGGTGGTCTCTTGGGGTATTCACCCTCCTGATGTGTGAGATGATAAACACATTGTCCTCCTCGTCCTCAGTGGCCGACGACGGCTGATCGTGGCTGTTCCCATCCTCCTCTTCCTCCTCCTCTTCCTGCTGGTCTTAGCCGACTTCATAAACCTATGTCCTGGGGGCTTACATCCCCCCTGATGTGTTCCACTCTGGCACACTTTTGCAAAATGTCCATACTTGTTGCATTTGAGGCACTGTCTTCCATGTGCCGGACACACTCTCGGAGGATGCGCCCTCATGCCACAGTTCCAACATTCACGCCTCGGGGGCCTCTCTTCCTGCTTGGCCCTTGCTCCAGACCCTCGTCCATATGATTTCTTGAGGGCCTCGACCCTCTCTTCCTTGATAGGCATTGGGAACAGCGGCTGTGCTCTCTCTGACTTCCTCGCTAACACCACCTCCATCTTGCCTGCGCGCACATCCGCCAGCTCATGTGATCTTCCTAATACAAGGATCTCGTCTAACGTAATTCCTGACTGGCGTAATATTAGTTTGCGCAGCTCTATTGACTTACACCCCGCAATCAGCTGGGCTCGTGTTTCAAAAGCTCAATCGACCCCCACACACGTGCAGGCCAACTTCTGCAGTCTCGCAAAGAACATGTAGATCGACTTATCAACCCGCTGTTTTCCCTGTCTCAACTTAAAATGTTCAAAGTCGGGATTTACATGCGATCAAAATGGTGGTTCAGGGCCCGGACCGCCTTCTCATAGTCGTCACTTTCACCCGTAGCCGGCAGGTCCTGAAACAGGTCACAAGGCTCATCGCCACCAATCAATAGTAATAACGATCTCTTCACTGCATTGTCAGTCTCGCGGTGGCGACAAAGTAGTTTTCCAGCTACCCCAACCACTTCTTCCAGCGGGGAGCCGCCGTCGAGGGATCCGCAAGCTGACTGAACTCCGGGAGGGACTTTGCGGATGCACAACTCGGCCGTCCTCATGCGGCCCCCCCACTCGGGGCAGCCTACCCCCACGTGAATCAGGCATCCCCGCCGGGCGCTACACATCCCGCCGCCGTGGTAGGCAGGAGCTCATGTCTAGACGGCACTCTGGTTTGACCAGGCCACGCTCCCCTTCACGGCGTAGGCCCCAAACAGCGCCCGCCACTTGGTGCTCCTCGGCGCGCACAGTGCCTCCATCACCAGCTAGGCATCCACCACAGTCTCCGGCCTCCTGATAAAACTCATCAGCCTGACTGAAGGCACAGGACAGCCTACGCACCAGACACGTGGCCGCCGGCGGGGCTCGATCCTGCCCTCGTCTGCAATGTGGTACCCCAGATATACTGGTGCAAAGGTGCTTGGGGGTGGGGGCAACCAAGGGGCTTCCCTGGGCACTGCGGTAGGGTCTGCAACCAGACTACTAATGGCAGCACAGCAGTAAAAGACGTCTACACAGATGCTCAGTTCATGCCATCAGTCACATGCGCTGACGTCACGCTTTATTAAATACTCCCTGGTCCGAGCCCAGCCCAGGGAGTTGACTGCAATACAAAGTACAGTAGTGGCCGGGTGGCTCACTACACCTACGTTGCAGCCTGCCACACACAGATGATCACGGCGCTCACAGTATGAGCCTATGGCCTACAGCTCTCACAACCCTTACCGTTCATCAATGCTCAGCACCAATCTACAAACCATACAGTAGGAGTACCTCCTTTGTGCGTGAACTAATGCAGACGGTCTTTATGAACTGAATGCACCCTTGGGCTTGGAGCATGAGATCCATGTTCTGCAACAGATGCGACATGGCGACTGCTATGCCACCCTTATAAAATCATCTGCACACTGCCACAATATAACACTCAAAACTTTGTGCACCCACTAATGTCTGCAATCTCGGTGTACTAAACGCACCCCTGTGTGTGGTGCATGTGATCCATGATGAGCAACAGACATGAAATGGAGGCTGCCATGCTGACTTTTTAAAATTGCAGGCGCCATGCCACACTATCAAACTCCTTGCTAGCTGCAGCCTCCGGGAACTCTACGCTTCCAAAGCAATGGGCACAATTCTATGTAACAGCACAACATGCTCAAGGCAATTATCACTCTCCATTATTATAGAATGCTGCCACAATAATTGAGCACATTTTCTTTTAAAATCAACCTCCATGGACTTAGTTCTTCATGTGCAAGCAAAAATACGCATAATACTAAAGTTCTACGATTCACGTGTAATGGAAACTGCAGCCTCTCTTTCTTAGTCAGCCAGTGGTGATAGGGTGACCAACTGGCATGGGTGCAAATTCAGGACAGTGAGTGTAAAAATTCAGAACAAAGGGTCAAAATTCAGGACAAAAATTCAGGACAGGAGGTCAAAATTCAGGACAAAAGGTACGTTTTACAGGCACATCAGAGGAGGTTGCGCAATAGTATATAAGTAAGTAAATAGACAACCACTAAAGTACAAGTGAAAATAAGTATATATTAGGTTGAGACAATTGTGCACTTCATGGTTTTTCAGTATGCACGCAGCTTTAAGCAAATGTGCAGGTCTTTTTGTGATAACAAAACCGCCCCCACGTTTCCAGCTCCCAGATAAAACGCCTGAGGCCTGGTCTGGCCAGTCTGGCCTTGCTACCACCCTCCAATGGTGACCCTCCTCTTCACATAGACCCTCTCTCATGTGTATTTAATTTCTTCTATACTGCTAGTCATCCCAAGTATGTGGGGCAGAGTGTTGGAGTACGTTACAACACACACATATTATATAGAGACAATCACTCATATAAATGAGAAAGTCAATGTATAGGAAATGTTGCTTAAGATAAAGGGTCTTACAATGTGTAATAATACTTTCATCTATCACTCAGAGAAGACGCGCTAGCTCAGGCAGTGACTGTATTGCTTTTAAAAAAATGACAACACCTGATTTTAAAACTTGCTCGCTTTAAACTATTGGAACTGTGTATTTGCTGTGTTTTTAACTCACACTTTGCCACGCATTCCAGTTAGACTCATCAGGGCTTCTCCTGACTGGTCCTGCACTCCTTCCCCGCTTTCCCCAATGCCATCAGGGGTGTGAGCTGCTGCACAACAGGGCTGATCGGAGGGGAGGGGCCAGGGTCACGAGAGACATAAAGGCTGCATGTTGGAGCGGACGCTCAGGTAGAGAAGACATGCTAGCACAGGCAGTGACTGTATTGCTTTTAAAAAAACGACAAAACCTGATTTTTAAACTTGCTCGCTTTTTAACTATTAGAACTGTGTAATTGCTGTTTTTTAACTCACACTTTGCCACGCATTCCTGTTAGACTCACCAGGGCTTCTCCTGACCGGTCCTGCACTCCTTCCCTGCTTTTCCCGACGCAATCCGGGGTGTCAGCTGCTGCACAGCAAGGCTGATTGGAGGGGAGGGGCCAGGGGTCACGAGAGATATTAAGGCTACAAGTTGGAGCAGACGCGCAGCGGACGTGTGCAGCAGACGCGCGCAGCGGGCGCTCCAAAGGCGCACCTAAGGCAAGCCAGTCTGCCCCGTCCGCACCCGAATGGGCCCAGTAGCCAGAAACCCTGGCCAAGCAATGAACTAGAGGCACTGGGTGCTGACTTAAGCCCTCTAAAGCCAGATATAGTAAATATTATCCAAAGAGAAGGACTTCTCTTCTCACAGGGGAGTGAGATACCTAGCGTTATATCTCCACACAACCCGGATAACTCCCACCCTAGGACCTGTAATTACATCAAACTCTCCGTCCTCAACACACGGTCGTTACAGAAACATGCCCCCGAAATCTTCACCCTCCTACAAGAAGACGCCCCTGACATCCTCGCCCTGACCGAAACATGGCTCGACAATGACTCTGGACCTACCTTAATCGCATCTCTTCCTGATGGTATGATGCCACTTGGTACAACAGGGCAGCAGGGAAAAGAGGAGGCGGGGTGGTGTTACCATACAAAAATCATCTGACCATTGAGACACTGTCAGGAGAAAATCTAGAAGCGGCAGATATTTTAATAATTAAAGTCTGCCACAGCTCCTCAAATATAGCAATCATGGTAGTTTACCGCCCAACTAATTACTCACCGTCTTTAGTAGATCTTTTCACTGAATGTGTCACCAGCCTCTGCTCACGCTTCCAACAACGATACGCTCACCTCCCTCGGGTTTAAACAGTTAGTAACATCCCTTACCCATTTGTATTTGTATTTGTATTGGTTATTTATAGAGCGCAACTATCGCTCCGGAAGGAGCATCTTGGCGCTAGTAAAACAAAGTGCATACAATTGCGGGTTTTGGGTTAGATGGCTGTCATTACGTACTCATCTGGAAGACTGAAGATCCAGGTTTTCAGATGTTTCCTGAACTGTTTTTCCTGAGTGAGCAGTCTAAGGTGTTTGGGCATCGCATTCCAGGCCTTGGAGGATAAGAAGGTTAGGGTCTTACCCCCCTTTGTTTTGAGGTTGAATTTGGTCAGTTTAATGAGGTTTTCTCCTGCTGATCGTAATGTCCTAGTTGGAGTGTAATGGGGGAAACGTTTAGTAAGATACTTCGGGCCGATGCCATTGAAAGCTCGAAAGGCAACAATCAAGATTTTGAATAAGATCCTCTTGTGGAGGGGTAGCCAATGTAAGGTTTTTAGGGCAGCTGACGCTGAGGATCTTCTTGGCAATTTAAGGACCAGTCTGGCTGCCGCGTGTTGTACACTTTGGAGTTTTTTTAGTGTAGTTTTCTTAACGCCAGCCATCAGGCCATTGCAATAATCCAAGCGTGCTAGGATTAGGGCTACAGTGACGGCTTTTCGTGAGTCAATGGGCAGGAAGTGAAAGAATTTCTTTAGGGATTTAATGATGCTAAAGCAACTTCCTGCGACATTCCTCACGTGTTGGTCAAATGAAAGCTCGGTGTCGAATAAGACCCCTAAGTTTCTTGCTGATGTCACAGTTTGTGGGGGAACAGGAGAGTCTTCAGGCCACCATTTGCTGGGACAGAAATGTTGGGACTTTCCCATAGGAAGAATCTCTGTTTTACTGACATTGCATTTAAGATGGTTTTTGTCCATCCAGAGAAACACATCCTTCAAACAGTTCTTAAGGTTAAGCTCAGCATTGGTAGAGTTCTTCTCCAGAGGAACAATGAGCTGAGTATCATCGGCATACGATGTTACCAGTATGCCGTATGATTCAATGAGGGAAATGAGAGGGACCATGTAAATATTGAACAGGAGTGGGCTCAGAATAGAGCCCTGGGGAACTCCTGACATGATCTTTTTTTCCTTAGATAGGAAAGGGCCTAGAGCGATAGTTTGTGATCTCTCCGTCAGAAAAGAGGTAATCCATGACAGTACTACCCCTGAGATTCCGATATCTCTAAGTCTCCCTATCAGTATTGTATGGGAGATGGTGTCGAATGCCGCTGTGAGGTCTAATAGGATTAGGACGGCGTTCTTTCCTTGGTCCTGCAGGATTTTTATGGAGTCGGAGAATTCGATCAAGGCTGTTTCTGTGGAGTGGCTAGGTCTAAAACCCGATTGTTGAGGGTGCAAAATATTGTTGGTCTCCACGTACCTTTTTAGTTCTTTATGTACCATCTGTTCTGTAATCTTGCCCAGAACTGGGAGAAGTGATATTGGGCGTAAGTTGGCCAGCTCTGTGGGGGGTTTGTTGGGTTTCTTCATTAGTGGTTTTACGACTGCCTGTTTCCATTGGCGAGGGACTATGCCTGTATTAAGAGAGGTATTTACAATATTGTTTATCAAAGGGTTGACCACTTCTATTGCCTGATGGAGAATTCGTGGGGGGCACGAATCAGAAGGGGCACCTGATTTGCACGCGAGAATTACTTCCCTGGTGAGGTCGAGCGATACTGGTGTGAAGGTGTTAAGATTATCAGTTATATTTGTTCCTTGGTGAAAGGGAGTTAAGGGCTGGTCGACTTTAGAAATTGGGAAATCTTTTTGTATAAGATCGATCTTTTCCACAAAGAAGTCTGCAATTTGGTTGCAGAGCTCTAAGGAGGGTGGAATTTCTGGCTGTAGGAATTTTGGGTGCGTAAAGGTCTTTACGATGGAAAATAATGTTTTTTGTTTTTGTTTTGCTTCCCTTATAGCATTAGTGTAATAATCCTTCTTAGCAATTTTAATAGAGGCTAGGTATATTTTCCTCTGTTGTACATAAAGGATTCTGTGGGCCGAATCATAGGTTTTGCGCCAGTTGCGTTCCCCTTTCTTGCATGCTAAGTGGAGCTCTGCTAGTTCTGGTGTAAACCAGGGGGCACTCTTCCTTCCTCTTTTTTCCATTTTGCGGGGATGTTTTGGTGGAACACGTTGTGTGATCTCTTGCTGCATCCAGTCATGGAAGTGTATTGAGTCTAGTTCTACATTGCCAGACAGGTTAGGAGTCTGATTCTGTATTATGGGTCGAAGTTTAAAACTGTCTTCGACCTTAGTCCAGTTTATACTATTTACTGCCTGTTGATTCAATTTTGATGAGTTAAGGGGGCGTGTTATTTTGATGTTAAAGGGTATCAGACTATGATCTGTCCAAATTTGTGGAATGGGAGTGTGGACATTCAAAAGGGGAAAGTTCGAACATATCCCATCCAGGATATGACCTGCTTGATGTGTCTGTTATCTTTTGCTGTAGATTGAAGATCTCCAGAATTTGGTGGAAGGTAAGCACCTGGGTGTCTATATTGGATTCCAGATGTAAATTGAAATCTCCCAAGAGTGTGAAATGAGGGTAACGGAGAAGGAGCTGGCCTAGGGAGTCGCTCAGTGACTCAAAAAACTTAGTTGTGGATCCTGGTGGGGGGTAGATTAGCCCTCCTGAGAAGGAGGTGGTGTCGTTTAATTTGATGGAGAATCCAATCCCCTCAGAACCCTGCAGAGAGTCTAAGTTAAAAGTGTGACATTTTATATGGTTTCTTAACACCAAAGCAAGACCTCCTCCTCTTCCCTTCGGTCTGTCCTGCCTAACAATAGTATAGCCGTCAGGTAGGGCTATTGCTAAGTCTGGGTTACTGCTGTTCGTGAGCCATGTCTCTGTTATGAGAAGGCAGTCTAGATTTTGTTCCAGAATGAGCTCATTAATGTCCTGGCTATGGGCACCCATGGAACGTGCATTTATCAGTCCACCTTTGAAAGTTGGAATGTCTGTGCGCATGATGGTAGGCGGGACTGTACTCTCAACAAGGGGCTCGAGGGAGGTCCACTTGCAACTTTTACAAGTGAAGGGTCCCACAATCATAGTCATATTCGTGGTGCAGGCACAAGAATTTGTGTTATTAAAAGCATGAAGGTCGCTTGCCTGATACAGAAGGGAGGGGAGAGAGGGTCCAGAGTGTCCTGTGCCTGTCGCGTCCTTGGCGCGGACGGGCGCAGACGGGCTTGCCTTTGGCGCGCCTTCGGCGCGCCGCCGGCGCGCCCGCTGCGCGGACGGGAGGTGTTGGTCTTCATATAGTGGTGGAGGAGGGTAGGAGGCGTCGCAAGACTAGAGCGCTGCCCTTTGTTCTCTCTAAGAAGGCTTCCGTCCCTGAGTTCGGTGCATCAGCTGTAAATCGCTGTGCAAGGACCAGGGATCGAGTAGGTGCAGGAGCGCAGGTGAGTGTAGCGTTTTAAAGGGAAATCGAGTCTTCCCGTGAAACACACACACAGCGTTTTTATTTTAAAAAGGAAATAGAAATCTTCCAGTAAAACTTCAGTGAAACACACACAATTAAAAAAAAACTGTTAGCTTCGTTTTTTTTTACCAAGCGCTAGCCTAACCCCCGGCTTTCCGCCTCAGGGGACAATTACAATGCAAAATGAAATAATGTGCGCGGGTGTAGGGCTCCTTTTGTACCTGGGAGGGCGGGAGGCGTCGCAAGACTAGAGCGCTGCCCTTTCTTCTCTCTAAGAAGGCTTCCGTCCCTGAGTTCGGTGCATCAGCTGTAATTCGCTGTGCAAGGACCAGGGATCGAGTAGGTGCAGGAGCGCAGGTGAGTGCAGCGTTTTAAAGGGAAATCGAGTCTTCCCGTGAAACACACACACAGCGTTTTTATTTTAAAAAGGAAATAGAAATCTTCCAGTAAAACTTCAGTGAAACACACACAACACACACCGTTGTTACTGCCCACTCGAAGTCGAAGTCGAGTGGGCAGTAACAACGGTGCTTCCTTCACGCCATTCAGTGACGTGTTCGCTCCTCTGGTGACGCTAGAATCAGATGCACAAGACGAGATAGTTGAACAGTTTTTACTTCATCTACTTTAGGTTATTGCAGTGCAAAGCCTTGTGACTTCCGGCTGGAGGTCCTGGATAAATATGTGCAACGCTTGGTCCTGAAGATGGTCCGATGGATTGTTTTACCAACAAAGGACCGAAACGTCGACGCTTGACAACGTTTTGCTCATTGTTGTATCATCATTTGATTTCTAAATGATTGTACTGTGAAAAGTTTTTCTTGTACATGGTATTTGTTTTACATGTATATAGCAAAAGTTGCCATACTACTCAGACTCATATCTGTTAATATAGTAGTATTCTGGTTGCCATATCCTACATATTTGTGTGTACAAAAGAATAATTGGAATAATAAAAAACAGTTTAAATCTGTTTTTCCTTGCTTCTCCTGAATAATTGATCACCATGGTGGCAAATTACTGAATTTATTAAGTTGTGATTAAACGAATCCTATAGGGACAATTTTGTATGTTGTTACTGATTATACCCAGTCCCTCTGGGAATATTGGGTGGCTCTATTTTTGTAAGCAACTCTGGATCAGGCTGACAGGTCAGCTTCACTCTGAAAGCTGCCTCCTGCCATTCAGGAAGAAACTAAAGACTCTTTTATTCACAGAAGCCCGGGCATCATATTCCCCTTTGCGATACAACTCTCCCTGGAACATCCGTAGATCTGCTCGCAGCGCTCAGAGACCTGCACTTATTAAGCGCTCTATAAACTAAAATTTACAACAATAACTCAGTTTTTCACCATTCATTCTGTCCTTCCATCTGTGTGCCCATCCATGTCCATATGCAACCATTTACAAACCTATCCATCACGTATCCTTCCCTCCATCATTTCACTCATCATCCCTCAATCCACCCTTTTACTCATCCATTATCCATCCATCCATCCTTTCACCCTGTCCATCCGTACACTCATCCATCCACTCTTCCACAATCCATCCATTCACTCATCCATCCAGCCATTTACCTATACAGCCATCCTTTCACTTACTCATTCATCCATCTAGTCACTCATCCTTCCACCTATTCACCCGTTAAGTCATCCATTTACGCATCCCCTTTTCTCTTTTAATTCCCCTTTCACTTAGCCATCCATCCTTCCATCCACCCACCCATCCATCTACTCATCCACTCATGAATCCCTCCATTGAACCTATCATTCATCCATCCTTTCACTCATCCATCCATCCTTTCTCTCATCCATCCACCCTTTCACTCCTTCACTCATCTATCCATCGTTGTGTCTATCTACGCGCCCTTTCACTCACCCATCCAGCCTTACATCCACACTTTCACTCATCCATCCATCCATTCACCCTTTCACTTATCAATTCATCAATACGCCCTTTCACTTATCAATTCACCAATCCGTCTATCATTTCACTCATCCATCCATCCATCCATCATTTCACTCATCTATCCAGCCATCCATCCACCAATCCCTTCACTTTCTTACTCACTCATCAAGAACTCCACCCTCGCTGTAGTTACTAAAGCAAGGGGTGGGGCAGGGTTCACTATGCCCCTGCACTTAGGCAATCTGAAAAAGTGGAAGGCATGAGTCATGTATGATGCACAGTGCCTGGACGTGGGGCGACTGTGACATGGTGATGTTTCCAGAGCTTTAAGTGGGATGAAAAAACTAGGGTGTCTCTCCAGAAGGGTGTTCGATGTAATAAAATGCATGGCTTAAAACACATTAGCTAAAATCTGAGCTTAATGTAATGCGTCGCCTGACTGGTATTGTTGTTGCCTCTGTCATTGCAGCCAGATATATAATACAGCAAGTAACGTTACACCTACAACAAGCCTGAACTATTGGCTTTGTCAATGGCTGTTAGTTGCATAAAATAAAAACGCAGCAACCATGACTGCTATACTATAACTATAATCCTTCCCTTTGAACTTCTATCACCAACTTCCTTTGGTTAACTGGATTCTCACCTAGCAGCAGCATGGGCGTTTTTGCACTTCCGTGTGACAGAAAGCTCTGCCCTGGACCGAGGCTGGAGGAGGCCACCACATGCTGTGCCAGCCCAGACTGACCCAGTCATTCTGTATGTGGCAATCAGCCCCACACAGAATGACAATGGGCGGGGTGGGGCTCATCAAGAACTCCACCCTCGCTGTAGTTACTAAGGCAAGGGGTGGGGTGGGGCAGGGTTCACTATGCCCCTGCACATAGGCAATCTGAAAAAGTGGAAGGCATGAGTCATGTATGATGCACAGTGCCTGGATGTGGGGCGACTGTGACATGGTGATGTTTCCAGAGCTTTAAGTGGGATGAAAAAACTAGGGGGTCTCTCCAAAAGGGTGTTCGATGTAATAAAATGCATGGCTTAAAACACATTAGCTAAAATCTGAGCTTAATGTAGTGCGCCGCCTGACTGGTATTGTTGTTGCTTCTCTCATTGCAGCCAGATATATAATACAGCAAGTAACGTTACACCTACAACAAGCCTGAACTATTGGCTTTGTCAATGGCTGTTAGTTGCATAAAATATAAAGGCAGCAACCATGGCTGCTATACTATAACTATAATCCTTTCCTTTGAACTTCTATCACCAAATTCCTTTGGTTAACTGGATTCTCACCAGGCAGCAGCATGGGCGTTTTTGCACTTCCATGTGACAGAAAGCTCTGCCCTGGACCGAGGCTGGAGGAGGCCACCACATGCTGTGCCAGCCCAGACTGACCCAGTCATTCTGTATGTGGCAATCAGCCCCACACAGAATGACAATGGGCGGGGTGGGGCTGCTCTTGTGCTCAGAGGAGTACGAGGCGGCCCCATAAGGGAGCTGAGGCATTTTGCAGGGGAACAGCTCTGTTCCCTGAAAGGTCTAAAATTACGGACAAAAGGCGTCCGTAAACGGAATCCTCACGGACAACGGACGTGAGGTCCAATTTACGGACTGTCCGTGAAATTTACGGACGGTTGGTCACTCTAAGTGGTGAGCTTAGTCCTACAGCTCAAAAGACCACAACTCTGCGCTCCTTCTAAAACTGTGCTCCATATCCTCTGCCTGAGAACCAGTGTGCTCATTAGACTTTTGGAGGCCGCAAAGTGAACGCCTATATTTTGAGAGAAATCTTGGGTCCTGTGCACGATTATTGGATCTCAAGGCCAGAACGATCAGCAAAATTCATGTAAAGGGAAACGATGTAGCCTTACGGCTAGAGCGGTCGACGTGAAAGCTGAGGAATCGGGTTCGAGTCTCAGCAACGACACTCAACATCCTGTGATTCTGGGCAAATCATTTAATCTCTGCGTGCCTAACAAAAATGAATGCGTCCTCGTGTAATGGAACTGGTGCTATGTAAAGCACTCTGATACCCAGAGCTTTAAGTGGGCCGGGTCTCACCGGTGCTGAGCACCAGCACATTTTTAATGGGGGCCTCAAAACGGGTCTCTATCGGGCTCTGTTTTGTGCCCTGGCAGAGGCGGTCCGTTTTTTTCCGGACGGCAATGACAGTAGGCACACCGATGTGCACAGGCTCACACTGCTCACTTCTCACTAGTGGAGAAGTTACGGCATGACGTCATGCCAGGTGAGTGTTGTAGTTGAAAGGAAATCATTTAAAGAGATTATTTTTCTCTCTGGATTTACCTTATCTTTTTGAGATTCAGGAGTGGCAGCATTGTGGTGGTGTCACCAGGGCTTTAAGGGCAAGCTTTATCAATATTTTATTCATCTTATGCAACTAACAACCCAATTAACAAAGACAATTGCCCTGACTTGTTGTAGGTATGAGGTTACTTGTATCATATATCCAGAAGTAACAACAGAAACAGCAAAATAGAAGTTGGGCGGCACACTATGCTGAGCACATATTTTTACCTCACATGTTTTAACCCACGCCCCTATTCACATTGACCACGCCCCTTTGAGAGAACCCCCAGTTTTTTTATACCACTTAAAGCCCTGCTGATAACCGATATCTTCTGGTCTAGTTCGCGCTATATAAATCTCTAAAAATAAAATTAAAAAAAGGTGGCCTCTGATTCGATTTAATAAATGCACTTGACATGTGTGCGTATTTCACGTAGAATAAACCTTATCACTGGAAGTATAGCCTGCCATTACTCACCTACGAAATATGCGGTGCACTGTACATTGCATGCTTGGATTTCCATGGTCAATACACCTACCCCTGGCATTACCGTCTGCTAATATTGATCTGTAAAGCATTCTGTGCTTCATAATCGCCTGGGCTATACAAGGAAAATCTTCCTATGGTAATAATTATTTGTGTGACACACAAGAACACTGTTCCCCTCATTATATCTGCACCCCTCTTGCCTACAGAGCGCAATCATGACTGACACAAAGGAAAAATCAATTAGAGAATGAGTTAGAAGCTCATGGGATCAGAGACAATCCAAACCGGCTAAGACAAGAACCAGACAAGATACTCATTGACAGATTCACCAATCAAAAGTAAACAGGACTTCGCAAATAATTTTAAGACTATTATACTTTAACTCAGTCCCTTGCAGACTGTGTCTGAAATTACCAAAGCCAGCACCTAGAATCTTCAAATTGAAATGGTATGTCTTAGACACAACGTCAGAGCTTTCGCTAGCCAATGAGGAGCAATCTAGAATTAGTACCCTTGAGAATAAACAAAATTCAATCCTTTTCGCTCAAAGTGCTGGCAACAGAGAAAGAAGTTAAATCATTGGAAGATGGAAACAGATGAAGAAATTTGAGAATATTTGGCCTCCAGAGAATTCAGAAATTCAAAGAGAAGACTTGTGCATCCTTTTGTGAATCATGGCTGCCTCAGGTGCTGGAAGTGAACTTTCAACGTACTTTTGAAATTGAAAGAGCACATGGGGTTCCAACGCACCTCAATTCCACCTCACTCAACATACCTAAGGCACTTATTTTTTGTCCACTCATATATCGACATACTGAGATGATCCTTGAATGGATAAAACAGATCAGAAATATTCTGTGGAATGGCCACAGGATTGGAATTGCCCAGGACTTCGCTAAACCCAACGTAGATCGCAGGAAACAATGTCCGTCTCTGTGTCCTGAACTCAAAGTGCTAAACATAGCTTCTTCCTAATGTTCTTTGAAGAAACCAAAGGCCTGGAGACGCTCTTGAATCAAGTGGTAGATTCCCAAATGTCACATTGATCTCATCATAGTTTGCCTTTTTCATAAGAATGCTACTATACCGTAACCTTTTCAATTGTCTCTCTCTCTTACAAATGCTCCTTGAAGGTGTCAGTGTTCTTGGTACAAGTATGCTCCATTCCATATGCACTCATTTTTCCTCCTAGGATGTCAGCAATTAAGTGTACCAGTTTCACTTTAGATAATCGGCTTGCTGGGCCTCTTAGTCCTCCTGTCTAACACTGGTTATCCTCAATACATCAACATTTCTGTCACTCTAAAGGTTAAACTGTCGAACTCTAGATGTATAATATTAAACTATCCATCTTATGGTCGTTCCCTGTAGCTGAGTTAATCTTTTTATATCTGTTTCCTGATGCAACCCTTTTTGGCCTGGCATTCGCCCGGGGAACCAGATTTCTCCCCACTGAGGCTCCCTTCTTGACGTTTGGAGGAGGGAAGAGGAGGGCAGGATGGGAGTGTGGGGATGTTTGGGGATTTTTTTTTTATGTTGTTGTTACTAACCGGTACAATGCATGTACTATAACCAACAAGAAGCCCCCTCTCTCCTGCGTGTATCACTTGGACACCGCTGCTTCTCTGATACTTTGGCCTCTCTTTAATCTAACCTCTTCCTTTTTCACCTCTCTTGCTTTACCTACTCCCCTTCCCCACCCTCAGAGTCATTATCATGCTAAACATTGAAAACACCAGACACCTAATATCTTACAATAACCCAGTCTCCAATCATCCTATTAAACATAAATAGGTACTGTACTATTGCCATACGTTGAAAGCGGATTTTATACTGCTTCAAGAGTCCAGAGCATGCGAATTAGAAGCTCGTAGCATTTATTATTCTTGGATCACAAACTGCATTTGCTCCCCAGCTCGTAAGAAAAAGACTGGTGTTTTCAGACTAATTGCCAACAAGGCAACTGCTCCTTTCACCGGAGCCTACATGAAAATGATGTCAGAGGGCTACTTTCCAAACTCACAAAAAACAACTTCTCCTATTTTATTCTCAACATCTATGCTCCAACTATGTACGACTCCTCCTTCTGGTTCACTCTGAATCAGACACTAAGAGAACTCCCTCAAGATAGTAAAATAATCCTAGCAGGAGACTTCAACATCCCACTTTATGCGACTTTAGATAGACTTTCATATTTCAGATGCAAACCATCTAGATCTCATACACAATTACACAAACTGCTAAAGATAACAGTTTAGTCGATATCTGGAGATTACACAATCAAACAGAGTGACTTCACTTTTTACTCACACACCCACAACTCGGTATCCAGAATATACTATTTCTCTGTGAGTAAACATCTGTTCCAGTCGGTCATGCAACTGACTCTAGATGCCATCCTTATTTTAGGCCATGCTTGTATTACCTTAACACTAAGCGTAGATTCACCCCCAAAAACATGGAACTCCCGGAGAATGAATGATGAAGTGCAACATGACTCAGAGTCCAAAACCCATATTGCTCAAACCCTACAAATTATTTTCGGCTGATATCACTTCAGAAATAGATGCGGGAAATATATGGGATGCCATGATGGTCACTATCAGCAGGCACTTGATCGCAATAATGACAAACAAGAACAAAATACATAACGTAAAATGAAAGCCTTTGGAGGAAGAAATTAATAAACTGGAAAAGATCAGGATCACCAGCCTCGACCCCTCATTAACACCAAATCTGAAACGCCTTAAGTATGATAATAATAACATTTTGTGTGAACGTGCTCCTATCTGGGCCCATAAACTTAGGGCTAGAAATCTTCTAGAATGCAAATAAAACTGGAAAGCTGCGTGCCTCAACTCTTAAAGACTCTAAGAAGCATACCGCTGTAGCAGCTAATAAAGACTATCACAACAACTTACACACGGACCCAGGGAAAATCTTTGAGGGTTTCCAATTATTTTATTTAACTCTCTGTAAACCATCCCAAGAGAATGGTCCGT
This sequence comes from Lissotriton helveticus, assembly GCF_964261635.1. NCBI lineage: Eukaryota > Metazoa > Chordata > Amphibia > Caudata > Salamandridae > Lissotriton > Lissotriton helveticus. Next base: position 267,991,716 of record NC_136069.1, read on the forward strand.
CTAACAAGGAAGGTTACTAAATATTTTGGAACACCTAGTCTTCCTATCCCTACAAAGGATGATTTAGAAAAACTTAATAACCCCATTACACAAGATGATATTCTTACAGACATCAAGTCACTCAAGTCTCTCAAACTGATTAAGGTGCCTGGCCTAGATGTCTTTCATGCTTCCTTTTATCAACATTTCAAACATATCGTAACTCCCTATCTCTCTCTCTTTTTAATAACTTTGACGAGAAAGGTGAACTTTCTGACTCATTTTCTAATGCCTCATAGCGGTGTTACCAAAATAAGGCAAGGACCCCCTGGAGATGGAAAAATGTCATCCCATGTCACTCCTAAATATGAACCATAATATTTTCACTAAGAGTTTTGCTCTAAGACTAGAGTCAGTCCTCCTATCACTCATACACCCATCACAGACAGGCTTTGTCAAGGAAGGTTAGCCACGGATAACATCAGAACTTTTACCCATATTATTAAAAAGACTAAACATTTGCCTTCTCCCACCATAGCCATGGTCTTGGATGCAGAGAAGGTTTTTGATGAAGTCTCATGGACCTTTCTAGTGACCCTCAAGAGATTTCAATCAGATTCCCACTTTATACGTTTAGCCATGGCAATCTATCAAAAGCCTTCTGCATGCATCAAAATGAATGCCCCATTGTCTGATAACTTTACTTCATACTAGGGCACCAGGCAAGGCTGTCCACTATCTCCTCTCTTATTTCTGTTATGAATTGAACTGTTTCTTCACTCCCTTAGAACTAACAAGAATATTTTTGGTATTCCTATTCAGAGATGCCCTCAGAAATTTGCAGCATATGCCGATGTTATTTTAATCTTCCCTACAGATGCAGAACAAGTAGTCCCTGAAATACTCAAAGTCATAGCATCCTTAGCAAAAGACTCAGGATATACTTTAAACAGAGAAAACATGGTAATGTTCCCCTAACTTTTATCTCCCACCCACACATGGTTACTGGCTGTAACCTTAGATGGCAGCAACATAAATTAAAATACTTGGGAATCATATTCACCCAATCGTTTGAGGAGACTAAAAACCTAATTGAATCTACCTTACTTGAGAAGGCAAAAAACTGATGGATTCATGGTCACCAAAATTCATCACATGGTGATGGCAGCTTAGAGCCATAAAAATTTTACTCGCCCCACAAATACATGTTTTCCTCAATATGTTCCCGGCTAGACTCTCCATATCATTTCACAAAGCCCTTAACACTGTAATACAGAGGTCTTCAAAATTTTTGATGCCGAGACCCTCTTGTAAAACCTTTTCAGGCGTAAGGAGCCCCTTCCAACAAAAGTTTCTAGAAACTGTTACTCCTCATCATCAACAACTATCGACAACCATAAATGTGCCTGTTAGACCTCATCACATCCATCCATCCATCATTCATCCACCCACACTTTCACACATCCATTCATCCATCATTCATCCATCATTCATCCATCCACCCTTTCATCCTTCCATCCATACATCCATCCTTCATCCATCATCCTTCCATCCATACATCCATCCTTTACCCTTCCATCCATCCACCCACCCATCATTCATCCACCCTTTTCACACATCCATCCATGATTCATCCATGCAACCTTTCATCCATCCATACATCCATCCTTCATCCATCCACTCTTCCATCCTTCCATCCATACAGCCATCCTTCATCCATTCACCCTTTCATCCATCCATCCATCCTTCATCCACCCACCCTTTCATCCATCCATCCATCTACCCATCATTCATCCCCCCACCTTTTCACACATCCATCCATGCATCATTCATTCATGCAACCTTTTATCCATCCATACATCCATCCTTCATCCATCATTCATCCGTCCACCCTTTCATCCATACAGCCATCCTTCATCCATCTACCCTTTCATCCTTCCATCTATACATACATCCTTCATCCATCCACCCTTTCATCCATCCATCCAGCCTTCATCCATCCACCCTTTCATCCATCCATCCATCCACTCATCATTCATCCACCCACCTTTTCACACATCCATCCATCATCCATCCACCATTTCATCCTTACATCCATCCATCCTTCATCCGTCCACCCTTTCATCCATCCATCCATCCTTCATCCACCCACCCTTTCATCCATCCATCCATCTACCCATCATTCATCCCCCCACCTTTTCACACATCCATCCATGCATCATTCATTCATGCAACCTTTTATCCATCCATACATCCATCCTTCATCCATCATTCATCCGTCCACCCTTTCATCCATACAGCCATCCTTCATCCATCTACCCTTTCATCCTTCCATCTATACATACATCCTTCATCCATCCACCCTTTCATCCATCCATCCAGCCTTCATCCATCCACCCTTTCATCCATCCATCCATCCATCCACTCATCATTCATCCACCCACCTTTTCACACATCCATCCATCATCCATCCACCATTTCATCCTTACATCCATCCATCCTTCATCCGTCCACCCTTTCAACCTTCCATCCTTACATCCATCCACCCTTTCATACTTCCATCCATACATCCATCCTTCATCCATCCACCCTCTCATCCATCCATTCAACCATCATTCATCCACCCACCTTTCCACACATCCATCCATCATTCATCCATGCAACCTTTTATCCATCCATACATCCATCATTCATCCATCTACCTTTTCATCCTTCCATCCATCCATACATCCTTCATCCATCCACCTTTTCATCCATCCATCCATCCTTCATCTATCCACCCTTTCATCCATCCATCCACTCATCATTCATCCACCCACCTTTCATCCATCCATCCATCCTTCATCCATCCACCCTTTCATCCATCCATCCACCTTTTCATCCATCCATCCTTCATCCATCCACCCTTTCATCCATCCATCCACTCATCATTCATCCACCCACCTTTTCACACATCCATCCACCCTTTCATCCTTACATCCATCCATTCATTCTTCATCCGTCCACCCTTTCATCCTTCCATCCATACATTCATCCTTCATCCATCCACACTTTCATCCATCCATCCACTCACCTTTTCTGTGCCTCTCTCATGGGGGGAGGGGGGTCAGTATCTCTCTGCGTCTTCTTCCTTCTTCTTCCTCTCTCATCGGAGGGCATCTCTGTGCCTCCCTGCTGGTGGGGGGGAGGAGCAGACAGGCTGTAACAACACGAATGAATGAATGATTACAGATTTGTAGAGCGCTGGCTACCCGGAGGCATCCCAGCGCTTTTAGACCCAGGGCAAAGCATCACAAATTATCAGAACAGGAAAGACTTCAACAGTTTTCTAAAAGCCATGTGGTTGGGTTCAAGACGGATGTTATCGGGGAGTTGATTCCAACATTTGGCCGCGTGAATCCCGAACCATCGGCCACCCATCCGTGAGCGTTTGGCCCTAGGAACCGTCAGAAGATTCAAATGGTTAGATCTTAAGACTCTGGAGGATTGATAATGAGAGAACAAAGGACGCAAGATAACCGGGCCATTGTTGGTTATTGATTTATGGGCCAAACACATTGCTTTAAACCGGACCCTTTCCTGCACCGGCAGCCAATTAAGAGATCGCACAGCGGCCTTCACCGAGCAGTGCCTTGGCACTTCCCATTATTTACAACAAGGGGTGGTGAGGGACAGAGTCTCTGAATTAAGCAGAATACTCTCACCCAGTCAAGAGATCAGGGCTAGATCCAACACCGTTTTTTAGCTCATTGCACCATCCCAGTTTCAGAACCTGGCTGTATGCAAATTAGTCTGTTCCTGTCCCAGTGCATGATGGGAACAGGGCAAACCAAACTACAAAAGCCAATTCTTACACTGGGAAGGAAACAAGCTTCCGGGGACCGGTTTCTGGCATTACAGCCGTCTTCGGCCCGGCTTGCTTGAATCCTGATGGTGCAATGAGCAAGGGACTCATGTCTGAGTATACCCTTCCACGCTTAGGGTGGACAAAATTATTTACAACAAGGGGTGGTGAGGGACAGAGTCTCTGAATTAAGCAGAATACTCTCACCCAGTCAAGAGATCAGGGCTAGATCCAACACCGTTTTTAGCTCATTGCACCATCCCAGTTTCAGAACCTGGCTGTATGCAAATTAGTCTGTTCCTGTCCCAGTGCATGATGGGAACAGGGCAAACCAAACTACAAAAGCCAATTCTTACACTGGGAAGGAAACAAGCTTCCGGGGACCGGTTTCTGGCATTACAGCCGTCTTCGGCCCGGCTTGCTTGAATCCTGATGGTGCAATGAGCAAGGGACTCATGTCTGAGTATACCCTTCCACGCTTAGGGTGGACAAAATTATTTACAACAAGGGGTGGTGAGGGACAGAGTCTCTGAATTAAGCAGAATACTCTCACCCAGTCAAGAGATCAGGGCTAGATCCAACACCGTTTTTTAGCTCATTGCACCATCCCAGTTTCAGAACCTGGCTGTATGCAAATTAGTCTGTTCCTGTCCCAGTGCATGAGGGGAACAGGGCAAACCAAACTACAAAAGCCAATTCTTACACTGGGAAGGAAACAAGCTTCCGGGGACCGGTTTCTGGCATTACAGCCGTCTTCGGCCCGGCTTGCTTGAATCCTGATGGTGCAATGAGCAAGGGACTCATGTCTGAGTATACCCTTCCACGCTTAGGGTGGACAAAATTATTTACAACAAGGGGTGGTGAGGGACAGAGTCTCTGAATTAAGCAGAATACTCTCACCCAGTCAAGAGATCAGGGCTAGATCCAACACCGTTTTTTAGCTCATTGCACCATCCCAGTTTCAGAACCTGGCTGTATGCAAATTAGTCTGTTCCTGTCCCAGTGCATGATGGGAACAGGGCAAACCAAACTACAAAAGCCAATTCTTACACTAGGAAGGAAACAAGCTTCCGGGGACCGGTTTCTGGCATTACAGCCGTCTTCGGCCCGGCTTGCTTGAATCCTGATGGTGCAATGAGCAAGGGACTCATGTCTGAGTATACCCTTCCACGCTTAGGGTGGACAAAATTATTTACAACAAGGGGTGGTGAGGGACAGAGTCTCTGAATTAAGCAGAATACTCTCACCCAGTCAAGAGATCAGGGCTAGATCCAACACCGTTTTTTAGCTCATTGCACCATCCCAGTTTCAGAACCTGGCTGTATGCAAATTAGTCTGTTCCTGTCCCAGTGCATGATGGGAACAGGGCAAACCAAACTACAAAAGCCAATTCTTACACTGGGAAGGAAACAAGCTTCCGGGGACCGGTTTCTGGCATTACAGCCGTCTTCGGCCCGGCTTGCTTGAATCCTGATGATGCAATGAGCAAGGGACTCATGTCTGAGTATACCCTTCCACGCTTAGGGTGGACAAAATTATTTACAACAAGGGGTGGTGAGGGACAGAGTCTCTGAATTAAGCAGAATACTCTCACCCAGTCAAGAGATCAGGGCTAGATCCAACACCGTTTTTTAGCTCATTGCACCATCCCAGTTTCAGAACCTGGCTGTATGCAAATTAGTCTGTTCCTGTCCCAGTGCATGATGGGAACAGGGCAAACCAAACTACAAAAGCCAATTCTTACACTGGGAAGGAAACAAGCTTCCGGGGACCGGTTTCTGGCATTACAGCCGTCTTCGGCCCGGCTTGCTTGAATCCTGATGGTGCAATGAGCAAGGGACTCATGTCTGAGTATACCCTTCCACGCTAAGGGTGGACAAAATTATTTACAACAAGGGGTGGTGAGGGACAGAGTCTCTGAATTAAGCAGAATACTCTCACCCAGTCAAGAGATCAGGGCTAGATCCAACACCGTTTTTTAGCTCATTGCACCATCCCAGTTTCAGAACCTGGCTGTATGCAAATTAGTCTGTTCCTGTCCCAGTGCATGATGGGAACAGGGCAAACCAAACTACAAAAGCCAATTCTTACACTGGGAAGGAAACAAGCTTCCGGGGACCGGTTTCTGGCATTACAGCCGTCTTCGGCCCGGCTTGCTTGAATCCTGATGGTGCAATGAGCAAGGGACTCATGTCTGAGTATACCCTTCCACGCTTAGGGTGGACAAAATTATTTACAACAAGGGGTGGTGAGGGACAGAGTCTCTGAATTAAGCAGAATACTCTCACCCAGTCAAGAGATCAGGGCTAGATCCAGCACCGTTTTTTAGCTCATTGCACCATCCCAGTTTCAGAACCTGGCTGTATGCAAATTAGTCTGTTCCTGTCCCAGTGCATGATGGGAACAGGGCAAACCAAACTACAAAAGCCAATTCTTACACTGGGAAGGAAACAAGCTTCCGGGGACCGGTTTCTGGCATTACAGCCGTCTTCGGCCCGGCTTGCTTGAATCCTGATGGTGCAATGAGCAAGGGACTCATGTCTGAGTATACCCTTCCACGCTTAGGGTGGACAAAATTATTTACAACAAGGGGTGGTGAGGGACAGAGTCTCTGAATTAAGCAGAATACTCTCACCCAGTCAAGAGATCAGGGCTAGATCCAACACCGTTTTTTAGCTCATTGCACCATCCCAGTTTCAGAACCTGGCTGTATGCAAATTAGTCTGTTCCTGTCCCAGTGCATGATGGGAACAGGGCAAACCAAACTACAAAAGCCAATTCTTACACTGGGAAGGAAACAAGCTTCCGGGGACCGGTTTCTGGCAATACAGCCGTCTTCGGCCCGGCTTGCTTGAATCCTGATGGTGCAATGAGCAAGGGACTCATGTCTGAGTATACCCTTCCACGCTTAGGGTGGACAAAATTATTTACAACAAGGGGTGGTGAGGGACAGAGTCTCTGAATTAAGCAGAATACTCTCACCCAGTCAAGAGATCAGGGCTAGATCCAACACCGTTTTTTAGCTCATTGCACCATCCCAGTTTCAGAACCTGGCTGTATGCAAATTAGTCTGTTCCTGTCCCAGTGCATGATGGGAACAGGGCAAACCAAACTACAAAAGCCAATTCTTACACTGGGAAGGAAACAAGCTTCCGGGGACCGGTTTCTGGCACTACAGCCGTCTTCGGCCCGGCTTGCTTGAATCCTGATGGTGCAATGAGCAAGGGACTCATGTCTGAGTATACCCTTCCACGGGTGAGAGTACTCTGCTTAATTCAGAGACTCTGTCCATCACCACCCCTTGTTGGCACTTCCCATAGCAAACGGGCTGCGCAGTTCTGGACCGATTGAAGTATCTTAATAGTGCCCACAGGGGCACCCAGATAGATCGCATTTGCGTAGTCCAGTCGAGACAGAATCAAGGACTGGACAAGGATCCGTCTCGCCTCGAACGGCAAAAGGGACAGAACATTCCTTAAGAGCCTAAGAAGGCCATAACATGTCGAGGCCACCTTACGGGCCTGAACTTGAAAACCCAAGGAGGGATCAAGCCAAACCCCCAAACTCTTAATTTGGCTCTTTGGAGCAGGGGGGGGGGCAGACAGCTCGGCCTCCACGGATCAAGATTATTGGGGGCCTTATATCCCAAAAGCATGACCTCAGTTTTTAAGCCGTTAAGCTTTAGAAAGGAGGCATCCATCAATTCGAGAACCATGTTGAGACAGGGGGACAGATAACTAGTCCCGGAATCCACAGCATCCGCCCTAGCAAGGAATACGACCAGCTGCGTATCATCGGCGTAGGTGACAAGCTGAATTCTCCAGGGAAGAACCACATCAGCCAAATGCCTCATGTAGATATTAAACATGGTCGGGCTCAATGAAGATCCCTGGGGAACGCCGTAATGCAGTGGAAGTTGTTTGGATGATGCTTCATCCTCAAAGACTGAAAAGGTTCTCTCAGACAGAAAGAACTGGAGCCATTTAAGAGCCACCCCTGTGATGCCAACCTCCTGCAGCTGATGGGTCAGAAGTGGATGGTTAACCGTGTCGAAGGCTGCACTGAGGTCCAACAAGACCACCGCAGCGCAGCCTCCTGCATCCACAATTTTCCTAGTCTCGTCCACCACTGCGACCAGGGCGGTCTCTGTTCCTTGCTTAGTTCTAAAACCCGTTTGGGTAGGGTGGAGTGCTCCCTCACTCTCAATGAATGATGATAGTACCAAGTTGGCATGTTTCTCAGCAATTTTATTGAGCCCCGGCAACAGGGAGATGGGACGATAATTGGACCAATCTTACGGGTCAAGGCTAGGTTTTTTTAATAAGGCCTTGACTCTAGCCTGCTTCCATAGAGGTGGAACCACACCTGCGCCAAGGAGGAATTAATAACGTCCCTAAAAATTGGGGCAACGGTCATCACAACCTGTTTAAGTACAGAAAGAGGAACGATGTCTGAGGGGGAGCCGGATTTAAAATTCACCAGGAGTCTTTCCACCGAGGGCAGATCAAGCAGAGGAAAAGACTCATGTGCTGTGGGAGGTGGTCTCGATGGTAACCCCAGGTTGAAAGGCAAAATAGATATTAGCAACCTTCGTGGCAAATAAACGGGCCAAATCTTCGCAGCGTTTCTGAGGATCAGATGCTTCATTAGAGTGACCAGGGGGGGAAACCAGGGACTTAAAAATTTTAAAAATTTCCCTAGGGGAATTGGCAGCCGCAGAGATTTTCCCTTGATAATAGGCTGATTGTGCGATTTTTAGTTGGTTCTTATATTCCCTAAGTGTACGTCTATATTCATTCTTGGTCTCAGCGGAGAAATTCTTTCTCCATTTCCTTTCGGCCCTCTTGCAACCACGCTTAAGATTCTTCAAGTCCGTCGAATACCAGGGCATTTTATTTGGACCGGTACGATGCCGTACTTCTGTTATAGGGAGGATCAGATTCAAAGAGTTCTGTAGCCATTCAATAAAAGCTGCATTAGCTCTAACAGGATCCTCACAGAAAGGGGGGGGAGACTTTTTTAAGATCGCTAACCAGTCATCAAAGGGAAGTCTCGACCAGATCCGGTTCATCCTCTTGGAAATTTTTACCGGATGATTAGGATCGGCCGGAGTCCACGTCAATGCGAGCAACGCATGATCGGACCAGGGAACAAAAAGTGACTCAACCCAACTGATGTCCTCCAGATTAGTAAAGAAATGATCAATCAAATGACCTGCTGTATGGGTGGGTCCGGCCACAATTTGTTTAAGTTGAAGCAACCCCAATCCTTCCACAAGATCTTGCGAAGAGGAAACCTCAGGTTTATCCAGCCGGATATTAAAATCACCCAGGATGGAGAAATTGGAGGAGCTACTGATAGTTTGGGTAATTTTGTCATGAAGACCATTGCAAAAACTATTGTGTGCTCGAGGAGGCCTATACAGCAAGATTCCTGAAAGGGAGCAAGTAGGAGAAAAAGAGATGGAAAACGCCAAGCTTTCACACTCAGAGAGTGGGCTCTCAACAGTTCGACACCCAAAAGAGTTCCTATAGTTAATAGCGACCCCTCCTCCCCGACCAGATTGCCGGTCAGTTCTGCTAATCGTGTAGCACGGGGGGATAACACAAACTACGTCGGGGTCTGAGGCTTCCGTTAGCCAAGTTTCCGTGAGAAACAGGACGTCGAGGTCTCGCTCCTCCAATAACATGCGGATTTCGTGCGCATGTTTCGGGAGAGACCGACAGTTATAAAGCATTAATAAATAGGTTGTGGGTTTTGCGATTATCAGAGACCCAGCTTCTTGCGGATCCAGCGGGGGTTTACAATAAGGACAGGGCACCATTACCTCCTCAGATAGCGTTATGAGAGGGCAGAATACAGGACCATCACCCCTCAATTTCCGAAGCTGTTCCCCGCTATATCATAAATTACCTGGCTCACTGATTACAAAGGCTTCCATCTTTCCCAGCCCCTGGTCCCGTCCTGTCACGGACGGGCACAGACGGGCTTTCCTTAGGCGCTCCTTTGGTGCGGGAAAGTGCGCCCGCTGATCGCGTCCGCTGCGCGGAGAAAGGACACTCTAATTTATGCGCTTAGTGCGTGTGCCTCAGTTCTTTCCCCGAGCCTAGAGCGCCAACCTGCCTCCACCCCAAGATGGCCGCTGAAAATTGCCGGCCAGCTCCAAGACCCGAGATCACTCAGCGCCTAATCGGCTGAGAAGGGCACTAAGTTGCCAAAATACACGGTGCAAATAGCAGTGGACGCCTGCTAAGGCAAGTGACAGGTGAAAGAGTGCAATATTTTATTAAGAAAATCACAAAGTGAATTATTAAAAAAACGAGCAGCAAATTTAAAACAGCACCAGACTAGCTCCCGGCTTCCGCCTCAGGAGTAATGAAACGTCCTCGGTCAACATCTCACCGTGAAGAACAGACTCTCAGGCACATTTCTCCCACACAGGACCTTTCACTTGTTTTACTGTCGGGACCCACAGCTCCAGGCGCGCAACGTCCATTGAACTCAAAGGGCTACAGCCTCCTCCCCCAGCCACCCTACCCCATGCCCCCTTGTGTATGTGAATCCGGCTGAAACACAAAGCCACAAAGCCACAATTGAGTACTTCACAGGTCTTTCAAAGACCTTTTACTTCTAAATCAGGCTTTGATGTTTTTCACCCCTCTGTGTGAATTAGGCCTCCACCGTGAGCACCCTCAATCAGCCCGACGCCACTAAGGAAAACCACGCGTTTCAAGGAACTGCATGCTCTGACAGAATCTGCGACCCCCTTCCCAGGACTCCACGACCCCCCTGGGGGTCGCACCCCACAGATTGAAAACCTCTGCTGTAATATCATATTTCATATGGAAAGGGAAAAAAGTGAGGACAAATCCCCAGGGAAAGTAAATCTTCCTTATTTCATATACTCCCAAACAGCCTTTTGGGCAAGACAAACAATCCGGTGTTCCAACCGCCATCTAGAAATTGCCACCCTTGGGTTGACATTGAGGCAGAACTACTTTCTCCTCTCTCACTTACTAATATCTTAAACTCATAAACAAGCAAATGTTCCCATTCCTATCATATTCGCAAAGACTCTATCTCACTTGTTCAAATTCTAGATAAATGTTTTACAAATAAATTGAAAGGATCGGAATATGCATCATAATGGTTCAAGAAATCAACTAAAATAGACCAATCCCTTGAATTTTGGAAAAACGAGGCCTTGGCAGGAATACTTTTTATTAAAGATATCTACCCCCAGTCAATCCCATCTCCTTTTGCACACTAGCTGAAAAATGTCATCTCCAATCCATGTTTTTTTATGATGTTCTAACCCTAAAGGCAGCTCTGTGGAAGTAGATTATTAATAATCCACTGGTGCAGGGTCACCCTTTAGTACACGGGATCTTAACAAGTAAAGAGGAATTGACATTGGAGTGAAGAACCATTGATCATTTATTTAGCATTCATGGATGGGGGCCCATCCCACAAGCACCATAGAGATACTCTGGGAGAAGAACACCGAACGATGGGTTACATGGTTTTTTTTAGCAAGAGATCACAAACAAGGGACGCCCAGAGGTAAATAGAGCTTTGGGAAAAACACACAAATGAGGTAACTGCAAGAATCAACAGCCTCGGCCTAAGGCTGATCAACAAGATATGCTATCTGAGTAAACTTTACTTGAGGATTAACCATTGTCTGAAATCCCTCGAGCAGATGCCAGCTGTTCTTTTGCGCTGACTCTGCATGTGTACACAGCCTACAATGCCCCAATCTAGATTCTTTACTCATATTTATACAGATGCTGTGTCAAGGATAGAGCCGGGCTTGAAGCAGGGTAAGGGTGAAAAATGGATGAGGCATAGCTTAATCAAAAACGAGAGAATCAGATTTTACATTTTAACAGTCCTTCCTTTTCAGCCTATACTGAATCCATTTTAAAAGTACATGTATTAATCTCTGAGGTCAATATTCATAAGCTCGTAAATTTCAGTTTGCATTATTATTTCTCGATTTGATTCATGAACATTAATCGGGGGAGGGTTAATATTATTACAAGTAGCTATACAAGCTGTACATATCGTAGGGGCACATTGAATGCAACAAAATCAGGTGAGAAAGATGATTCCTATAGTAGCTATTCCCATTAATAATTTCCAGCCCCATGTAGAAATGATTCCCCATAACCACTCAGATCAAGTCCATGTTCCGGAGCCGGGCTGGAAGCAGGGCAAGGGTGACAAATGGAAGAGGCATAGCTTAGTCAAAAACGGAGAGAATCAGATTTTACATTTTAACAGCTCTTCACGGAGTCAACAAACCACATAGTGCACAGACTGCCTAACATTTCTCCAGAACATTTACTCGTAAGTCTCAGACAGGCTCTATTATATACAAAACACTACATAAGTTGCTAAAACCAGAATACGTGTCTATACAAAAAGCATGGAATGACTCCTGCTCTAAACACAAACTGTTACCTATCCCACTAATCAACTGGAAAAAACATCGGGGGTTGTCTAATAAAATAGAAAATGTCCCCTCTATTATCACAATGCAAACTTTGGACAATATATAGAACCTATTGGACTCTGGAACTACACTACAAGGGTTTTTAGATTTGGACGCCTGCTGGCACTACAATGACCATATAGGGGATCTTGACCGCTTACTTTTTTATTGCAAAAACGTCCGCCCTCTCTGAAAGGGCATTGAAAATACACTTGGTGATATCTTTAACATCAAGATTTCCCTGGCATACGCTCTAGTCACATTATGCATCAATGCAGACACTGAAAAACAACTTTTTAGTTCCTGTTAGAAATGGGGGCCCTGGTTGGTAAGGATTTGCACCTTTGTCCAAGTAGGGACCCTTCCTTCTAGTCAGTATAAGGGAGTAACACTCATTAAAAAAACACTGCTCGCCCCTTGGTAGCTTGGCATGAGCAGTCAGGCTTATCCTAGAGGCAGTGTGTACAGCATTTTCACATAACCAACAGTAATACAGTAAAGACACTACAAAAGAACACCACACCAGTTTAGAAAAATATCCAATATTTTTATATATCCAAAACAAGAACAAAAACGATAAAAATCCATTATACAGTTCTCAGAAATCTAAAATAATCAAAAATAGGCTTGATATACAGTTCCTTGAAGTCGATAGCTCCATCTGGGGCTATCACGGCGTCATGAACAACAAATCCAAACAGTTCTGGCTGACCGCAGCATCGTGGGCCAGCTACTGTGTCAGGAAGACCCGCAAAACGGTACATTTTGAAATGTAGAGCATCAGTGACCTCTCGATGAGCCCCGAAGGGCTGGCATCTGCAGGCTTCGGTTCCGGAGGTCGGTGCAGGAGTCGTCATGTCGATGTAGTCACGCGCATTGCAGATCGAACTCCTCGCGGTTGAAGTTGGGAGCGCTGGCGTTGGTGGCATCGGGCTGTGGTGCGAAGTGCAGCGGTGTGGCGTGCAGTGCCCTCAGGTCGTGGTGCAGGCAGCAGCTCAGTGACGGTCATCCTGCAGTGTCGGTGAGACCAGGGCTGCGGTGCGAAGTAATGCGGTGCTCGTCGCTTTGCAGGCAGGTTACGGTGCATGCAGTTTTGTCGTTGATGCTCATGCGCTGCAGTTGACTGGTAAACTGGAGTTGATGGCGCTGATGTCGGTGGCTAAGGCTGCCGTGTGGGATGAGGATGGTGCGTCGTGTAACTTATTGGTGATGTCCTCGAACCACGGTGCAAACAGAGGTGTTGTTGTTGGCGTGGAGGGGCATCATCAGGGATACCAAGGCGGCGGCATGAAGGAAGGTGGTGTGAAGTGTGGTGCCCGTCGGTCACAGTGCAAGCAGCGGCTCGGTGGCGTCATTGTCGGTGAGACCAGGGTGGCGGTGCCCTCTGCGTTGCCTTCAGGACAGGGAGTCAAAAGTGGCATCGTAGAGGGCATTGGGTTGCTTTTTCTTCTGTTGTACAACAAAACAAAACATACAGTCCACAGTGCTGATGGCAGAAGAACTTGAAGTATTTGCTGTCCCTGAGACTTCTTGAACAAGGGGCAAGCTCTACCTCAAGCCCTTGGAGAAACTCACAAAAAGGAAGTTGCAGAAAGTTCAGTCCAGTCCTTTCACTGCCCAAGACAGAAGCAGCCACTGCAGGCCAACATAGCAAGGCACACAGCAAAGTGGTAGTCTCTCCTCACAACTTCTCCAGCTCTTCTTCTTGGCAGTCTTCTTGGTTCCAAAAAGTTCTAAAGTTCTGGGATCTGGGCCCTAATATTTTTACCCCAAATTCCTTTGTCCTCTCAGGCAGAGAGTGTCTGTGCTTAGTCCAAACCAGTTCTGTCCTCTCTGGCACAGCTTCCTGGCAGGGGGTGGAGATAGCATTGTGGAAGGCAGACCAGGCCATTCAGGTGCAAAGAACTTTCATCCCGCTACTCTAAATGCAGCCAAGTTCTATTCAGCCCAGCCCTGACCCACCAGCCCCTGTCACTCCAAAGCCAAACAATCAATCTACATCCTAGCAGAGGCACACATGATGGCTAAGCAAGACAATACCTACTTTCTAAAAGTGATATTTTCAAACACAGAATGTAAAAATCACCTTTACTAAAAGATGCATCTTTAGATTCTGAGTTCAGGCATACTAAACTTTATTTTGCTATCTGGTCCCAATGGGAATTTATATTTATGAAATGGTATAAATTAACTCCCATGCTTTCCTATGGGCCAGATAGCCATTCAATAGTGAAAAACTAAATTGGTAGTATTTCACTATCAGGACATGCCACACACAGCAGGGCATGCTCTACATTTCCCATACACTTCACCCTGCCCACATGGGTATCTTGGGCCTACCTTAGGGGTGACTTACATGTAAGAAAAGGGAAGGTTAGGGCCTGGCAAGTGGGTGCACTTGCCAAGTAGACATGGCAGTACTAGACTGCACACAGACACTGCAGTGGCAGGTCTGAGTTTCCTTTGAAGGGCTGCTTGTGTGGGTGGCACAACCAGTGCTGCAAGCCAACTAGCAGCATTTGATTTACTGGCCCTGGGCACACATAGTGCACTATACTAGGGACTGACGAGTAAATCAAGTGACCAATCATGGAATCACCAATCCATAACAACAATTTACAACATTAACACTTGCACTTTAACACTAAACAGCAGTGAGGAAGTGCACAGAGACACTAAACCAGCAAAACATAGTCAAAACAGGGAGGTCAGAAAGCAAAAAGACAGGGTAAGCATGCGAAAAGATGCCAAGTCTAACAGTTCCTTACCTCACTGGGACAGAATGCTACTTGACCTCTTGTTGATTGTGGGCATTAAAACTATGTTGCCTAACTGGAAGAATTATAATATTATCTCATACCACACTTGGTCTGCTATTTTAGAAGCTCTGATAATATCTAACCTAACACTAACTTCAACAATGGCTTCTCCTGCCAATTGTGGTCTAACCTGGATACATACCTACAAAAAGTAAATCTCCCTTAAGCACATTCCATATTGAACTAACCCACCAGCTGAGTTTGGTTTCCTACACAGCCCTTGCCTTATCTATCCCCCGCTCTCTATCCTCTTTTCTCTCTCTCTCTCTCTCTCTCTCTCTCTCCCCCCACCCCTTTCCTTCTTTAAGCAAATGTACCTGTGGATGATTGCCCATATCTACCTATTGGGCCTTCCATAGACTGTAACGCATTGTTGAACTATTTCTCTATTTACCGTTTTTAGCTTAAAAATAGAAACTCTTTAAATAAAAAAATAATAAATGTGCTATTTCTAACTTCACTCAGATGCGGAGTTACGAATAATAAATGTATTTTCATCTATATAAACTTACCATAACAATTTTTAGATTGTAAATATTTTTAACAGAAGGTTTTGGTGGGACAATATTTTAGCCTTAATATTCTGACAACCAACCCTTAATTAAGAGGGAAGTGAATAAAGATGTGGATATTACCATTAGAAAACAGAAGTGTCTGTGTCAAGGGGATACATTAATTTCCTTTATTTGCATGCTTGGGTAGAATTCAGTATTTCTATGTGTTTGGACTTCATTGTACCCAACAGAATTTGCACAGTATATATCCGGTGTTCAGGGAGTAACTTGCCTGCTGTGGTTTGGAAAAAGGCAGATATGAACATGTTTTGTGAATCTGAAAGTGCCTCTTCGGTGTACTGTGGTTAGGCACTTAATAAGTCAGCATACATGCACTCTGTCACTTATCTTTGCACGCATGCATCCATTAATCCACTCACTGACTCATTCTTGCATTCACCCACTCACACAACAACAATAAAACACAGGCACATATGGAACAACATATGCTAGAATTAAAAAATAAAATTAAATAAGTCAAAGAACACATGCTGCCACCTAAACATGGTGGGCATTTGTGTGTACCAACAAATACAATTACCAAGCTCCAGGAGTTTTTTAAGAAGGAGAAGAAACTAGGAAATCCCCAAAATAAAATTCCAAAACTTGGATGGTATGATAAGTCTTGTAGAGAAGCCCGCCAGAATCTTAGCATGGAACTTAAAAATAAGAATACCCTAGGGGTACGAAAAGCAAGGGATATCTATAGGAAAGTTCAAAAAGAGGCTAAGAAAAAATGGGATGAGGCACTTTGGCGGGACCTAAAATCCGCATGTGATGCAATGAACCAGAGTCAATTTTGGGCCCTGGTCAAATGGGATAGAGGAGGGGTGGCCCAACCCCCACAAAATAATGTTGCCCAAAACCATTGGGTAGAATTTTTCAGGCCACAATATGCGTGTGTGCCAACTGAAAGGGATTACACCTTACCCCCCACAATTTTTTACCAAACCCAGCTTTTTACCTTAAAAGATGTTAGTTTAGCGCTGGATTGTCTGACCAAGGGCCGTGCCCCAGGGATGGATGCCATACCTGCAGATGTGTTCCTAAGTGACCGTCCTACCTGGTGCCAATATTTTGAGTGGCTAGCAAATTCTGTGGCTAGAGGTACTCCCATACCGACTCCGTGGAAGGGAGCAGAAATCATCCCAGTCTACAAAAAGGGAAATAAATCCTTACCTAGTAATTACAGACCAATTAGTCTCATAGACTCTGCACAAAAAATAATAGGTCGTATGATACAAAATAAATTACAAATCTGGATTGACGAAAATGATATTTTATCCCCTTACCAAGCTGGGTTTCGCCCATGCACAAGTTCAGTAGACCAGGTTTTCTTTTTTATAGCCCTTTATTGGAGAAACGTGATGCTCACTAAGGGAACTCCCTACGCTGTATTTGTAGATCTCAAATCAGCTTTCGATCTAGTTCCCCGTACCAAGCTTTGGGGGGTGCTTGCTGAAGCAGGGATGGCTCCGGAACTATTGACGCTACTCGTCCGTCTACATGAGAACAACTTCGCTAGAATCAGGTGGGGTGCACAGGGTGAGGTGACGGACACATTCCCAGTCGAACGTGGGGTGCGACAGGGGTGTGTCTTGGCACCAACACTGTTTTCCATCTACATCAATGGTATTGTAAAACATCTAAGACGCACGCCCACTGATGCACCGATTCTGGCGGGGAGCGCGTGCCGGTTCTCATGTTTGCGGACGACACGCTCATAGTGTCCCGCACACCTAGTGGGCTCCAGAAAGCAGTAAATGCCTTCGGAGAGTTCTGCAAAGCACATGGACTTTAATTAAATACATCTAAAACCAAGTTCATGTGCTTAAATCAGCGGAACACCTTCAGGGGTACAATAAATTTTAATGGTATCCCCTTAGAACAAGTTGAGGGATTTATATATCTAGGAATAAATATCCAATGTAATTTGACCTGGAAAAACCATATTGATATGGCTGCCCTAAAGTTCCATCAACTGGCAGGAGTAGTGGCTCACAAATATAAAACCTCACAGACCAAACCCATAACCCCTGCCCTTGAAATATATAATATGAAAGTGATTAGTGCCACTCTATATGGATCGGAGCTTTGGGGTTTCTCCAATTTAAAGCAACTAACAATAGCAGAAAATAGTTTTTTTCGAAGGTTGATTGGGGTCCCTAAAAGCACCCCTACTGTAGCACTGGCGTATGATCTAGGCAGGAAACATATCAAGGACTTGGCATGCCTACGACCATTACTTTATTGGAGACGCCTCATGACCACCCCCGAACTTGCACATTTTGTAACTGCCCTAAAGGATATCATCAGGGCAGACCGTTTCCATTCGATTATTTGGCTAAAGGAAATAAAAGGGCTCCTTGACAAGCTGGAATTAGCCCATTTTTGGAATTCATCAAATATTGAAAGCTTTCCTTCAAAAGATACATTGAAGTCCATGTACTGGGAAATGGTATGGATGTCCACCCAATGTAAAGACAAGGAGAGGCAGTAGGGGGGGTAGGAGATCCAGGGGCAAGAATCAGGACCCTGAGATCGTGGAAACAATGACAACCAATAATGAGCCCATTGCATGTGACATAGAAGTGATCAATCTATCATCTTGTGAATTGTCTGATAATATGGTGACTGTCCTTAAGAAAGGTTTAGGTTTTTGTCCAGCTACGAATTTAGATTGGTGTATGCTTAAAATAGATCTTTTTAAATTTGTAAGGAATTTGAAAATAAAGAAATACTTTGCAAATGTACCAGTGAAACACAAACAGTCATCTAATAAAGTTCTTAGTGAAATCACAATACAAGAATTGAAAGATACACAACTTCTTTTATCACTCACTGAGAGGGAAGACGATCCAGTAACTATGCAGACACTTATTGAGGACCTTGAGATTTCAAGATTTCAGAGGGAAGAGAGTGGGTTAAGAGTAAAGTCCAAATGGACTCCACAGCTTATACCAGGGAATACCATTGATACATTCTACAAGTTGGTATGTACAGATATTGATAAGGCGATTGATAGGTCAAGATTAGGGAGCTCTAGAATACCTCGAGATAACCTTACACTTGGAGAGAGAAAGGCCTTACATGAGCTTATTAACAATAAAGCAATAACAATACGGACTGCAGATAAAGGTGGAAACATAGTTGTGCTGAATACTACTGACTATAATGATGAGATCCACTCTCAACTCAATGAAACTTTGTACTATGAGAAATTGCCCACCAATCCGATTCCAGACTTAATTGTTAAGATTAATGGTGAAATCAAACAATGGTACGACCTAACATTGTTAGATCATGATGAATATCTTTACCTTTTGTTAAGTACACCTAGATCACCTTGCCTGTATACTCTCCCAAAAGTCCACAAATGCCGGGACAAACCGCCAGGTCGGCCTATTGTCTCCGGCATTTGTGGCCCAACTGAGCGATTATCTGAGTTTATTGATTGCTTTTTGAGACAATACGTGTACAATCTACCGTCTTTTATTGAAGATACTAAGCACATACTTAATCTACTTGAAGACATTGTATGGGAGGAAGGCATGGTATTAGTTACACTGGATGTAGTATCCCTTTATACCATTATTGATCATGATATGGGTATACGTGCATTGGACCATTTTCTCAGTACAAGACCAGCAGAATTGTTTGACCATACCCAAATGATTTTGCGGATGACTAAACTGGTACTGGAGAATAATGTGTTTTTATTTGAGGGTCAGTGGTACAGGCAACGCTTGGGGACCGCGATGGGTTCTAGATTTGCTCCGTCGTTTGCCAACCTATTTATGGGTTGGTACGAGGCGGAGCGAATCTGGGGCCCCGAGGGAACTGAGTGGACCCCCTATATACACTACTGGGGTCGTTTCATTGACGACTGTTTGATGATATGGACTGGCACAGTCGAGAAACTGAAAGGTTTTTTCGACTATTTAAATGACAACACATGTAATCTGAAATTCACCACCTCCTATGATATGCAGAGGATTACTTTCTTGGATGTGGAGTTGTATGTGGAAGGGGCCAAGATACAAAGTCGAATGTTTCGTAAACCTACAAGTTGTAATTCGATTTTGCACGCTGAGAGCTGTCATCCAAATTATCAGAAGAGAGCTATACCTTATGGCGAACTAATAAGAGCTAGACGCAATTGTTCATCTGACACTGAATTTGAACAGAATGTAGTTGATATGTCGTCAAGATTTTCTAATCGTGGTTACAGACAGAATGTGGTTACTAAAGCTGTATCGAGAGTGAGAAAAGTTAAGAGAGAGACTACACTGATCAGAGGGAACACAACGGGTAGACCGTTAGATCAAAAGGTTAGACTAATAACCAACTATGGGATGGACAGTTCTAAGCTATTCACTATATTAAACAAACATTGGCACCTACTTTGTATAGATAATGACTTAAAACCGTTCATTTATGAAAGACCTAGTGTGACTTTTAGAAGAGGGACAACACTGAAGAATTTGTTGAGTCCTAGTTACCCGACTAAACATAACAAAGCAGACTGGTTGAGCAGCTTCAAAGGCTTTTACAAATGTGGAAGATGTATATCATGTAGATGGGCGATGAAAAAGGTGCTGTGTTTTGAATACAATAACTCTGGCAAATATACTATTGGTATGTTTATAAATTGTGACACAGCCTATGTGGTATATGTGATCTCATGCAAGTGTGGCAAAATTTATGTAGGGAGTACCAAGAGGAGACTCAGGGAGAGAATTGCTGAACACTTTAGGGCCCTAAAGAATGGTGATACAAGATACCCAATTGCGTCACACATTGTTCAGAATTTTGAGAATAAGGACCAACATATCTTCAGTTACCATGGGATTGACCACATTAAACCAGACCCACGAGGGGGTAATAGACTGTTGGCTTTGAGGAAGCGTGAGGTACTTTGGCTGATTAGACTTAAAGCGGTCGAGTGTGGTCTCAATGTTGATCATGAGTATGAGTTTTACTTAGGAAGCTGAGAGTACTATTTGGTTTGTTATTCTCTATGTATATAAATGTTTCCGAAAACAAACAACTCTGTATGATGAGAAAGTATAATTACTTATAGAGCTAGTATATACGAATGGATTAGTATACAGAGGTGGAGTTTTGAATCTATTTTGATTTTTAGAAAACTTACTGCCTCACGTAATTGTCTTTTTCTTGATAAATAATTTAATTTGATGCATGCCATGTATAGATGACCATGGGAAAAGGTGGTGGTGTATCTGAGGACCCCCGAGGCTTGCAGGCTGTAGAGATTTTTAGTAAGTAAATAGTTGCGTCAACATCGTAAATAATATTGTGAGCAAGACAATTGCAATTTAAATTTTCTTTTAACTTGTTCATCTATTTAGATGATATTAATGATATGAGACAACTAAAACGGGATATCGACTTTTATTGTGAATCGTTTGGATTTATGTTAATTATTACTTAGTTCTAGGGCGCACATATTTACTCGATATAAATAATATTTGAAGTTGGTACTTTTGTTGAATACTAATGTTAGGATATCATAATATTAACTAAAACCCACTACATAATGGCGCTCGTATGTATCATTTGATCAGATAGGACATAACAATGTCATTTATGATGGCATTCGCGCTAAAGATTAAAATCGGACACTACAAGATGGCGCCCGTGAAATGTAATATAAATTGCCACTTCAAGATGGCACCCGTGCTGGACGCCAAAGTCGGAATACTTCGGACTGACTGATGGTAAGCACACGACAGGAATATTACCGTGCAATTACTGACTTTAGTGGCTTTTGAGTCTACTAGGATATCCTGTTACACATATATATATATATTTTTTATATTTTTGTACTTTTTCTTACCAGACACGGACACGTGGGCAAATTATGTGAAACTGGAAGATATTTGTAATAAAGGGGAAACGCTGATATAGAATTACGAGGTGAGAAATATGGAACAGACATATGTAGTCTGTTGTTACTTTGCTCAGACTTTGGATATTAGAATTGAGAATACTGAGTACGCTGTTATTTTACTATAGGTAGTGACTGAGTCACTTGACAGAAAGATACTTTTGGATCAGGATTTACTCGGATGTTGGAGTATTATAATTTGGTGAGTGTTACAGTGGTTACCTATAATTATATTGCCCACATTGATCTACTGGTTATTACTTGATTAGTTCGAAACCCATGTTTAGTACTTGACAGCAGTATCTGATAATTTTATCAACAGATGTGGAGATATATACTTGAGATCTAACGGGTCTACTACATGTGGATTAATTAAGCGTGGATACGCAACTGGGAATAGGTGAGTTTTCAAGCAGGTAGACTGTTGAGACATATCAGATAACCTGTAAGCTAAGGGAGTTATCAGTGACCGAAACCTTTTACCCTGTACTGAAGTACTTTGCATATGACTCGTATGTAATTAGAGCTTTGAATTTTTGTAATATATTTGATTTGCATTCAATGACGTGATTAACACGGTTTTGGTAAATTTGGGTCTTCTTTGAATAACCAGTGTGTTAATATTTGTAAATACATATTGGACCTAAGTTAAGGTCGGAAGAACTATTAAGAATGATTAATAGTCAATTCATGAAAAATGTAAATTGCGTTCATTTTGTTATTTCCAACGAGTGTAATTAAAACTGATTGTGTGTATTTGGGTTGCAGCCCTGAGGAAGTCATTAGTCCTAGACGGACTTGACGAAACGTGCGTTGGCTGCGAATATCTTATGAGGAAAATTGGATTGAATGTACAAGAAGACTGGACATTAAAAGATATAGTGAAAACTATATAAAGACTTTTTGTTACATGATTGAGTGCTCGGAGGATCACAGTTATTGTTTGGACCATTGGTTTGTCTTGGAGACTGTGGTAACCAGTCCCCCACCTCTTCCTGAGCACCTAAGAGATTTATTGTTGTATTACTTATACCTGGACTCTGTGCTGTGCGCTCTTGTATACCGTTACCAATATATAATTTCTTTAGCCCATTTTTGGAATTCATCAAATATTGAAAGCTTTCCTTCAAAAGATACATTGAAGTCCATGTACTGGGAAATGGTATGGATGTCCACCCAATGTAAAGGCTTTAATACAAATCTAACAGGCCGTTATTTACATATTTAATCTATACCATTCTGCGAGCTGTACTGGGACATTATCGAAAAACCATACGACAGAAAACTGTACTTCCAGTTTAGAATCGGGACACTACCTACAAAGGTGTTTACCCGAAAATGTTCGATATCCCAGGATGATAAATGTCCCTTTTGTAAAGATTTGCTAAAGACTGTGGCCCATATTTTGTTTGTTTGCCCTTTGTATAATAATCCCCGACGCAAATGGATAAAACCAACTTGCCGAAAGTTAGGAACACGCAGGTGCTTAGAGGCGTTAAGAATATTGGAATCTGATTGTACCCCCTTTTTGGCAACTGCTGTGGCAAATTTCTTAGGCTGGTCATGGACCTTACGCACCCGCACTTTACAACAGCTAGATATTGTTCAGTGAAAAACATTGATATGGCTGATAGTATGATTTTATGTAGCTTACTTTTTAAATGACAGCATTGTGTTTAATGAGTTTTTTAAGAAAATGTGTAATGTTCTTAACCTTTTTGTAGTATTTATTGTGTAGGGAATATTGTAGGTATGCTTTTATGACTGCTGTCGAATAAAGTTTTGAAACTTGAACTTGACAATTAAAAATAGTGGTGGGTGGTCGTCTTGCAATGGTATTGTACATAGTGCATTGCAGTTTTAACATTCCAGCGTGGCTACCACATTTAGGGGGTCATTATGATGGCGGATTTTTCGCTTACTCCGGGCCGGCGGAAGCCACCGCCGGCCCGGAGTATGCGGGAAATCCGCCGAGGAGGCCTGAAAGACCCACCGCCAAATCAGGATGGCTGGTGGGTCTCACAATCTGTCCGCCGCTTTTCCGCCGCGGTCGGAAGGCGACCACGGCGGAAAAGCACTAACATGGCAGGCGGTGTCTATCAGACACCGCCAGCACATTAGGATGTAGGGAAAGTCATGCTTTTCCGCGGCGGCTTTTCCGCCGTGGAAGAGCATACGGACAATCACTTTGGGGGCCCGTTGCGGGCCCCCTGGGTGAAGGTTACGTGGGGGGTGCACATGGGGGGTACCTATGGTACCCCCCTGCCTTTGCGTGCACGAAGCGGCAGGCACCGCGCGGTGCCTGCCGCTTTGTGCATGCAAATGCACAGCTTTCGTTTTTTACATTGCGGCGGGTGCTGCTTCAAGCAGCACCTGCCGCAATGTAAAACATACAGGATGTGACCGCCAGGGTGGCGGTCACATCCTAATTGCCATGGAGGGACCGCCGCTGCCCATGCGGACGGTCCCTCCTACTCAGGGGTGGCCATCCTAATCGGCCCCTTAGAACGAATGTGTTAGACACCTTGGAATAGTAAAACAATGATACACTATGAACAATACCATTTCATGATGGTCACTTGATTTCAAGGCAAATGCCAACTGGGATGCTACGCACTGCAAATGAAATAAGCAGTAAGCAAGTGGCCCATTAGCATTGTCTGTAGAGCTGTAGTATGCACTTAAGAAAAGCATAGTGTCATAATAATCCATCTTTAAAAGTGCATTGCTTTTAACACATGCTTTTTACATTACGTCAGGCAAGCCTACTGGCTTTGTCATAACTTTGATATATAAAAAGATCACCTCTAAGGAATCTGAGATAACTTTTCCTAATGAACCAGTAAGGCCTACATCATTTAATGTTAGCTTGTCACCATACCCAACATAAGCCTACTGAATTGTGGATAAAGTGACAACAGTCAGGCATACAGTTAGAAAATAACAAACACGCACAAAATTACAGTTGGGAAAACAATGTACAGCCTTTCTCAAACGGGCTTAACAAGGACTATCATGATGAACATATTCTACACCAGCACTAAAAACCTTGCCTACTACAGTAATCTGTTATATTTCATATCACAAAATTCCTGTCCACAGCCTTACATAGGGTAAAACAACTCACTTTTAAAGACCTATTGACTATAATAAATGCTTTCCACAAAAATCTAGGTCTGATGCCTTTCTCATAAATTGTCATAATAAACAAATCAGACATAGGGCATTTGAAATAACTTTTCCCAGGAACCATTCAGGCTAGTAGTTTTTATCATTGCTTTGTCACCATTACCAACTCAGGCCTACCGCATTGAGCATGAGCTTTCCACAAGACAACCAACAGGCATACAGTCAGAACAGAACTAATAGATGCACAATTATACTTGGAAAAACAAAAGATAATCCCTCCCAAGAGGTCCTATTGAACATCATCACAGTGCAATTCGTCTATCCCCCGTTTGCCAAAGAGGTAGCCAACACCAAATCCCTTGCTTGCTACAATAATCCATGAGATTCTATGTTAGAAATTACATTTTTGCAGGCTTTAACACAGAATAAAAACAACCCATCATGAAATGCCTTTAACCCTTTTGCTGCGGTGGCAATTCCGCCGCAGCGCTAAGGGGCGGGGGGGTCGCGCGGCGCTCCGACGCTTGTGACGGAACCGCTCCGTCACGCCCCTCTGGTGGGCTGTTCTTGTGATGGAGCAGTTCC
Source organism: Lissotriton helveticus (assembly GCF_964261635.1). Classification (NCBI taxonomy): domain Eukaryota; kingdom Metazoa; phylum Chordata; class Amphibia; order Caudata; family Salamandridae; genus Lissotriton; species Lissotriton helveticus. The sequence goes on from NC_136069.1 coordinate 268,017,034, forward strand.
GTCACGGCCCCGCCCGCTCAATAGAACGCGCCGCGCAGGCGCGAAATCAGCGGCGAGCGGGCCGTGACAGAACCGCTCCGTCACCAGCACAGCCCACCCGAGGGGCGTGACGGAGCGGTTCCGTCACAAGCGTTGGAGGGGTTAACATATGCTTTCCGCAATAAACACTTTAGGCCTACTTTTCTTATAGTAACTTTTTATAATAAACAGGTCAGGCTGATACAGCTTTGATCATTGGCATGCTACCATAATCAAAACAGTTTTACTGTCCTGGACATAAGCTTCCCCAGAAGGTAAAAAGAGCATCAAACACACATTCCTAATCAGCGGAAGCCTGTCCAATCAAATGCTGTAGCTAAGGCAAACAACGTGCGCGGGGCCCAAGCTTCTCTCTCGGTAGTTCTTCTGAAATCTCTTTTCCTGTTGAGCACTTAAGGTCAAGTGACAGCTGCAGTGTCAAGTCTTACTTACAAAGGTGTCTCTATCTAATGATAAAGTTTCATTTCTTGCGGGTGGGTTGGAGATAGTTGATAAAGATTGACGTGGTGTGGTTTGTGTTTGTCACGAGGAGGTCCGGGTAATGATAAAAGCCAACGTAAAAAAAGTTCTAAAATACAATTTTTCTTCAAATTGTTGATTTATCTGTTGTAGACAGGAGACAAAGCGCATGCCTGGATGCATATAAAACTTACTCTAGACATAGGGGGGTCACAGTGTTTTCATGCCCGGAATCATACAAAACTTACTTCAGACGTAGGGGTCACAGTGTTTTCATGCCCAAATGCAAATACAACTTACTTCAGACATAGGGGTAACAGAGTTGCAACAAATGTTTGCTCTTGGTTGAAATTCACAGCGTATCCACTTCTAAATAGTAACCCTTAAAGATCTGCCACGTTGTAGCAATTGCTTGTAGATCCTTGAAAAGGCATTTATCTAAATTACTGTTGTTGTAAGTCATTACAAAAGTGGTAAAGAGGACAATTTAACGCTGATGCTAATGTATAGTTTCATTTACAGTCAACAGTTGTAACCTACTGACCGACGATAATGTCACTGCAGCATGCTCCTAGAGGACCGTAATTAATGTTATATTCATGAGTCTGCGTGGCTTGTGTTTTATTTGATTATAATATGAAAAGCTTTTCACGCTGTGCATGCTGGGTGAGTAAAGCACCCATTATTAACTCGGAGCACCTCATCTCAGGTGTTTCCTCAGTTAGAAAGGAAAAATATCAGCCTCCACTGAAATCATTGTAATATTGCTGCATGTACCTAACAAGCTCATGATGCAGATGTACTTAGAATTCATTCATACAATGCAGTGCAGCAAGGCAAGTTGCTGCACGGCGCTGCGTGTATGAGATATAGCTGATTAACAGCTAGATTCATCATAGTCCCGTTTTGCGAGTCCTTATTGCGATTATTAAGGAATCGCTATTAAGGACTTGCAAAACGGGATTCATGTAGGAATAGCAAAAAATATTGCGATTCCTACATCATCCCTATTTGCGGTTAGCAAATTGCTAATCGCAAATAAGGAATAACTCCCCATTCATTCCTATGGGCCCATAGGAATGAATGGGGAGTTATTCCTTATTTGCGATTAGCAATTTGCTAATCGCAAATAAGGATGCGATTTCAAGGGTGCAGGGGTGTCCAAAGGACACCCGGTAGCACCCCTGAAAAGCAAATGTACACAGGTGTTGCGCACACACATGTCCAAAGGACATGTGTGTGTGTAACATGCAACTGAGAAAAATGCACTAAAGTGCTTTTTTCTATTTTTTCCGCTATTTACCAAAAAGCCAGATTTCGTGGTAAATAGCGGCCGGAAATTGCGAATTCGCATATTTTAAAAGTTTCATGAATTGCATTTAAGGAATCTCAAATAGAGATTCCTTAAATGCAATTCCTCGCAAATATGAGATTTCGCTATTAGCGATTTTTGCATTTGGGATGATGAATCCCAAATGCAAAAATTGCGCTCGCAAAGGGCCAGATTCTCAGAATCTGGCCCTTTGCGAGCCCATTTTCCAATGATGAATCTAGCTGTAAGTCCCATATGTACTAAGATATGCGGCTCTTCAGCTATCTCTCTGTGCTGGTGCACTGAGTGCTGCCTAGCGCCAATACAGGCACCCTTGCACTATGTTGAAAAGGTGCCTGTGTTACGGACAGGATTGTTTTTATACAGGAAGTAGTACCTTCCTGCATAAAAACAATCCTTAGAGGCATATTCCTCTTTCTAGGTAGAAAAGGGATATAAAGAGGAAAAATAAAGATATTTCTCCACGTTACACCTCACTTGGCAACGCAAAGCATTTTGATTCTTTCCCAAGTTTACTAGCTTTAGTAAATCGGGAAAAGTAAAACAATCTGTGGCTGAATGCATGGGAACGCCCATGCTTCACCCATGGAATGCTTTCCCAAAGCAAGGTAACTCACAGTGCTGCTATGTGCACCTTTGCGTTGGTTTGTATCTACTAAACCACTCAAAGCTATACAAAGTGGCTTTGCATGGCTTAGTATATACCAACAATTAAAGTGTATCAGGGCTGCATCACAAAAGTGGCACAACTCCTAAATCAAAGTAAAACTGCCCCAAAGTGTTAACGGGTACACATGTTAGCACAAACCAGTCCTCTAAAGTTAAATATACAATAAAGGGTCAGTGTGCAGGGTTGACGATGTTTCAATCCTCTTGCAATGTAAGGATCATCATCAGGAAATTGCAATTTCTTTGTGACCTTATGCTACCTTATGATATGCTTTATTACGCTTTGTTAGTGCATGTTTTGTGGTCCATTAGTCATGATTGGTGATCCCATGTGATGATATGTTCAGTGCGTAATGTTTACTACTATGGCAATATAATGCTAGATGTTTACTATTTTCCTGGAATTGGTGGTATTGTTTTGTTTCGTGTATCATTCCTGTGAGACCAACCAATCAATCTGGTTTGCTGTCGCTTTTTTCTTGTTTTTCCTACCTATTTTTATTTTTTACATATTGTTGTGATATCAGTTATATCTCTGGCGTTTAAATTGCAATTTCCTGATGATGATCCTTACATTGCAAGAGGATTGAAACATCATCAACCCTGCACACTGACCTACTGTTGCACTCTCTGGAGTAGGAATAGTAATTTTTACCCGTACGCTATCCAAAATGTATTTAATTTTTTTTATTAGTTTTACATTGTTATTAATTGTTATTTATATTCTTATTTTATGTATATACATTTATTTGTAATTTATTATATTTTCGTTTATTTATAAGTTATTAAAATAATTATTTTAGAGTTATTATTAATGAAGTATATACTATGTATTATATCTTTATTACGATTTGTTTTTATTACATTATTTATTATTTTAAATATTATAATATATTTTTAACCATGTTTATTACATTTATAAGTATTATTTTGTAATTATTACATTGTTTTTTTATTAAAATAAAATGATATTTTCTATAAAACGATATTTTTGACATCAATATATTTATTTCGATATTTTTGTACTTACCTTGTTAGAGATAGGATCTTGATATTATTGTCCTCGATATTTTTGTTGCGATATTTTGGTAGGTAGATATTTTTGTAGTCGATATTTTGTCATAGATTCCTGACTGTCTGGTGTGAATCCCCGCTACCTCTAGCTCAAGTAGAATGGTGTTTGGAGTTCATTATTAAAGGATCAATACTGTAGGGCACAGTAGGCCAGTGCTCCTGCACTGCAACCACTATGATGCGGGCTATAATAGAGGTGTCTGGAAGCAATCGCTTCTGAGTAAAGACCGCCAAGGGAGCAGTTCATGCTCCATGGCGCATCTTGACAGGATCATGTCCAGGGCTGCAAAAAAAATGGGTCTCTAGTTGGCAGAGTTTTGCACCCTGTCCAAGTAGGGGCCACTATCCTAGTCAGTATAAGTCAAATATATCACCTAAATTAACCTGTGCTCACCCTCTGGTAGCCTGGCAGGTTTAACTTACGAGGGAATGTGTAAACTATTTGGGCAACATTTAAGTTACAGTAAGACCCCAAAATGACATAAATCCAATAAGTAGAAGTCGATCTATGAATTTTTTGAAGATTAAATCCAAAAACAATGCTTAGAAGTCCCTATCTTAAAAGGCTATTTGAGGTTGTGCTATCCAAAGTTCAGGCTGACCACGATGGAGGGCAGGCCGGCTACAGGACTCACGCAGGGTCAGCTGAAAAAGTACCTTTGTATGGAGCAAGCGTCGACATCAAAGACTTGATGTGCCAGTTCTGATTCACACAGTTGGGTCAATGTATCGGAGTCAAGCCTTGCAGGCGGTGGTGAAGGGCTGGCGCTGCATCGAAGTCGAGGCTCGCAATGGCGTCTTCAGATTAGCACTGCATTGTTGCATAGACCCGCGTCGATTTGCCACTGCGTTGGAGATAATTCTGTCGGTTTCAATCAGTGCAAAGGGATCAGCTGCATTGATTTATTTAGGAAAAAGCTGCATAACCCACTTCTGAGTCTCAGGACTGGAGGAAGCACCTCAGGCACGAGTAAGACTCCCATATCACAGAGTCTAGAAGCACCAGCAGAGTTGCAAGAAGCCTTTTGTGACCCTGAGACATCAGAGAGCAGGACGCAAGCCAACAAGCCCTTTGAGAAACCTGGGTTCCTGAATGTAGAGAACAGGTCCAGTTCTTCTTACCCTCAGGCAAAAAACAAAGGGCCAACATAGCAGAGCAGCTAGCCAAGAGGCAGTCACTCCTACAGCACAGTAATCAGTAGGCTGCAGGCCAAGACAGCAAAGCTGTTATCAAAGTGGCAGTTCCTCCTGCAGCACAGCAGCTCTTCTTCTAGACAGGGTGCTTGGTTCCAGCAGAGGTCTGCTTGGTGGTGTCAGGGGTCTGGTACTTATAACCAAATTTGCCTTTGAGGTGGGGGATACTTCAAAGAGACCTTTAAAGATCACAAGATCCCTGTCTTTCCTGCCCTGGTTCCAGACTCACTACAGGGGGGTATGCAGCACGTTGTGTGGTGACAGGCACAGCCCTATTCAAGCGCAAGTGTCAGCTCCTCCCTCCCAATCGACCTCGGGAAGGCCCATCAGCCTATTGATGGGCCATCAGGATGCAAATGTCACACCCTAGCTCCCTTTTTGTGACTGTGTAAATGGAATGCACAAAAACCCAGTTGTCACCTACCCCACATGTGTATTCAGAGATAGGCTGTGGCACAGAATAGTTAAAGTAAGAAAATACCAACTTTCTAAAAGTGCCATTTTCAGACTTACAACTTAAAATCTGACTTCACCATAAGTTGTGATTTTAAATTGTGAGTCCAGAGACACCACACTCCAAATCTCTATCTTTTCCCAATTAGAAATTACACTTAAATTATATTTTAAGGCAATCCCAATGTTAACCTATGGGAGAGTGAGGCCTTGTAGTGAGTAGTGAAAAATGTATTTTGCAGTTTTTGAATACCACGAAATGTAAAACTCAAAAGTACATGTCCCACCTTTTAAATGCAATGCACCATGGCCACAGGGCTGCTTAGGGCCTACCTTAGGGGTGGCTTATCTATACTAATATAATAAAGAGAGAGCCCAAACCTTTGAGGCGGGTAATCTCAGGAACCACAGCACCAATCACAACACCCAATACAGCATCGGAAAGGACAGTTGCAGCAGATGGACATAGGCTATACAGCTGGCCACCATATACATTCGAAGGGTAAAAGAACCTTAGGGGCAAAGTAGTCCCATGTGGGCGTGGGCGTTCTGCTCGGGCGTTGTGCTGGGGGGGCGTGTGCGTGTGCGTTGTGGTGGGGGCATGGCCATACAGCGATGGGCGCGGCATTCGCTACGTGTAAGTACTTCCATGTGTGCGTGTGCGTTGTGCTGGTGGTGGAAATCACGGAAATCAGGTAAAACAAGCGTTTGCAGGGATCCGTTGTGGCATGTGGGGGCGTGGCCATTGCTACGTGTTAGTACTTCCTTGTGGCCATCTGCGTTGTGCTGGGGGTGGAAATCTGGGGGTGGAAATCAGGTAAAACAAGTGTTTGCAGGGATCCGTTGTGGGCATGGGGGGCATGGCCAATGCTACGTGTTATTACTTCCTTGTGGCCGTGTGCGTTGTGCTGGGGTGGAAATCAGGTAAAACAAGCGTGTGCATTCTGCTGGGGGTGGAAATCTGGGGGCGGAAATTAGGTAAAACAAGCGTTTACAGGGCTCCGTTGTGGGCATGTGGGGGCATGGCCATACAGCAATCGGCGCGGCATTCAACGGGTATTCGGCAAAAAGGGGGCACGGAAATCCTACAAAACAAAGCGTTCACAGGACTCCGTTGTGGGCGTGTGTATACCCTGACAACGTCGGGATGGGCTGCTAGTATGTAATAAAAGGAAAGGTTTGGGTCTGGCAAGTAGGTTAACTTGCTAGATCGAAATGGCAGTTTAAACTGTTCTCACATGCTTTGCAGTGGCATGCCTGAAACACGTATAAAGGCTACTGAAGCGGGTAGCATAATCACTGCTGAGGGCCCACTAGTAGCATGTACTTTACAGGCCGTGGGCACATATAGTGCCCCTTACTATGGACTTATAAGTAAATTATATATGCCAATTGTGAATAAGCCAATGTTACCATGGTTTGAGTACAGAGCATATGCACTTTAGCACTGGTTAGCAGTGGCAAAGCCAAGAATCCGAAAGCCAGCAAAAATGAATTAAACAAACAGGAGCTCAAAGTGAAAAAATTGAGGGGAAACCACACCAAGGATGCCAGGTCTAACAGTAATAAACGACATTCATTATGTGTTTCACGATGTGTTTCATTAAATTTTATTAATGTGCTAACTCTGTCAAGTAGGTCTCATAAATAGTAAATCTTGTCCTGGATATTGGATTTGAATGAAAGCTTTAAAAGTGATAAATCAGTGTTATGCCAGACCTCTTCGTTGTATTTTTCATTGAAATTCTTGGGTTTTAGTACGCCAAATAAAAAATGTGTATCTCAATTTAAAATGTACGAAAAATGTGTTCTGAATAAGAATTCACCGCTGTTCAAACAAAAAGAGTATTTTCAGCAAAATTACATTTGTAACAGAATTCACTTTTACCACAATTGAAAAAGGTAGCTGTTGTTTGGTGCCTATCAGTTGTTTAACTCTCACCCAATAGCAACCAAATTGAGTTAAAACATCCTTGATTTTCATTTAGATACATAGTAGGTTTCTGTTTTTTTTTTACAACTGGAATTTGAAAGGATAAGACATTTACTGTTGTTTTAAACATGTCAACAGATCGGAATTTTGTGTATTATTTTTTGCCCAAGACATAGTGTCAACATCAGCTAAGAAGTCCTGCCTAGTTCCTCTGGTTTGGTTGTTGTAACGAAAATGTGATTAGCATATACTTTTATAGTGGATATTGAACGTCTGACTCTATATCGTGTTAGGATCTCATTAGCTTTCAACAGCACTACTGGTGACTGTATGAATATGGAAAATTGCAATGAAGGCAGGGGTGTCCCTTATCGTTCCTTAGTAGATACCAATCTCTCTGCTTTGGAAGCCATTAATTATTACCTGGGATCTGGGAAGACCATAAAAGGCTTTGATTGCAGGTTCAGAGTCTATGGGGAATCCAAATGCTCCCATTATTTCCCAAAGTCAAGAGCATTTTTAGCATCTACAGTGAGACATGGTAACGGCAAATTAGTTACTGATTCTGCAAACGAAAAAAAGGACGCAAACTTTTTTGTTAATGAAACTGGCCTTTATAAAGCACAGCTGATCTAAATAATAATAATAATAACACCGTGATTTATAAAGAGCGAACCGCTACCTCCTAGGAGGTGTCTCGGCGCTGTAGTGACAGGTGGCCTGCAGGATAACTAACTAGCCGCAGGAAGTACAGCCGGTTAGTCAAGATTAAAAAGCCAAGTTTTAATTGACTTCCTGAAAATAGTTTCAGAGGTGATTTGTCGTATGGCATTGGGCAGGGAATTCCAAAGCATGGCAGCCCTAACCGTAAAGGATCTGCCACCCAGTCGAGCTTTCCTAACTCGGGGGATGCATAGCAGGTTTTGGGAGCTAGATCTCAGTAGGCGAGGCTGTTTGTTTGCCCCAAGCCTCTGCTTCAGATAATTGGGGCAGGCTCCATGGAATGCCCGGAAGGCTAAGGTGAGGGCTTTGAATTTTATTCTGTTGGTGACCGGCAACCAATGCAACTCTTTGAGGTGCGGAGAACTATGTTGCTTGAATGGGACATGTTTAAGCAATCTAGCGGCCGCGTTTTGGACCAGGTGCAGTTTCTTTATCTGGTACGCAGGAAGTCCTAGATAAAGGGCATTTGCATAGTCTAGGCGGGAGGTTACTGTGGCATGAACTATAGAGCGACAACAGTTTTCTGGGAAAAGGTGCAAGATTTTGCGCAGATTCTTCAAACTACCAAAGCAAGCAACTGTCACCTGTTGAATTTGGCTCGAGAGAGATAGATCAGTCTGCCACTTTACACCTAGGTTTTTTGAGCAGCCTGCGGGTACGGGGGGCATCCCATTTCCTCCGGCCACCAAAGATCGGCGGAGGGGGGGTTGGTTGATGCCGAAGAACAACACCTCTGTTTTTTTGGCATTTAACTTGAGTTTGTTGTTATTCATCCATTGTGCTATGTCTTTTAAGCAGCTCTTAAAATTCAAGCAAGAGGCACTTGACAAATCTTTAAAAGGAAATACCAGCTGGGTATCGTCGGCGTACGAGATTGCCTTCACTCCCCAGTTGGTAATCACTGAAAATAAAGGCGCCAAATAAATGTTAAAGAGCAATTGGCTCAAGGCTGACCCTTGTGGGACCCCGCACCATAGGGGCTTGCGTTTGGACTGATGGGGTTGAAGTGCCACCCTCTGCGTACGTCCAGAGAGGAAAGATTTAAGCCACCGCAGGGCTGTGTTCTCAATCCCCAGGTCCTGAAGGCGCTGGATCAGGATGGAGTGGTCAACCGTATCAAATGCTGCAGAGAGATCCAGGAGCACCAGCATAACTGATGCCCCTGAATCCAACTCCATCCTGACTGAGTCTGCCACCTCTATTACCGCGGTTTCCGTGCTGAATCCCGCATGGAACTCTGATTGTGTATCATGCAGGATATTGTGGCTCTCAATAAAACTGGCCAGCTGCTTCTGCACTATTTATTCCAGCATTTTTACAGGTGCAGCCAATAGAGAAATTGGTCTATAGGTATTGAGCACACCCGAGTCAATATTGGATTTCTTCTTAAGGGGTAGAAGGGGTAGAAGTGTTGCGCGCTTCCATAAGTCCGGAAAGTTGCCTACGGACAAGGAGGTCTTCCAAATTTCTTACATAGCCTCCGAGGATGCGTTAGCTAGCTCCTTCCACAATTTTGGGGGGCAAGGGTCCTCCGGGGATCCTAACTTGCAGTTCTGAATTGCCACCAGGGCTTCCTTCTTCGTTATCTGAGTAAAATTAGAGAGAAGAGGTCCAAGATTTTTCCTTGTCAATAGGTCAGGTTTAGAGTAGGAGTGGAGTAGTGTGGCTCACTGGTTAGAGGCGGCAGGCCTGAGAGCAGAAGTCAGCCTGGGACCAGGGTTCAATTCCCGACGCGGTAGGGTCGTGGACCTTGGTCAGCGGACTCGATAATTCTCGCTTCGGTGCTTACTCTAATCAGGGGTTCCACTCGGCAACTCTGGGCATTAGCTTGCCTAATCTCCACAACGGCCCCCACCAATTCCGGGGATGCCTGGCTCCACCTTGGGGATTCCCAGCAAGGGACCGTCCCACAGGGAAAGCCAGGACGGGTTCCCCAGAGTTATACAGCGCCGGGACGCCCCGTTGCTGGGGCAGCTGTGCGCTTTACAAGTATACTACATTTACATTTACATTTAGCCGTTTCAACTTCGGCCGAAAATCAGTTGTAAATCTTCCGGATTTTATTATCAATAAATGAATTAATGAAGGCAATAATCTTTTAAGGACGCAGTCAACAAATAGTTTAGCATGTAGATTATAATTAAATTCAACGGAAACATTTGACTGTATGAAGACCAACAGGTCGAGCATTTTGTAGGTGTAGTGAATATTTTTATGGGTGCTTTACGGCATGACTGAAGAGTCAAACCCATATGAAATACGGCCTTACAAACTAACAACAATGGAATTTGAATATTTTATTGGGGTAGCTTCTATAATATAAAAGGCAAACTATCAAAGCCAGTTGATTTTCTGCTTTTTTGATTCTGCATAGTCAGTCTGACCTCTAGTTTTTGGCTCAGAACCTTGGCTATAACGCCTTGATCAGATAGTATGTTCCAGGCACTGTACTAGATTGACATTATTATTGTTAGGTGGTTTAATGGACACATACGCAACATATCGGACAAGTTATTCTTGGACTTCCTTGTCTGAGGTCACTTTCCTCCTTGCTGTACTTGTGCCATTCATTGAATTTCTACTTCATGTCATGCCAGTTTACCAAGGTAACAGTCAGTCATGTTTCTCAGTAAATACAATGGTTTGCTCTTCACACAATACGTTTCCACTCAATGTTGCTCCCACCCACACTAAGAACTATTTTTCTATAAGACCCAGGATCTTTCTAGCACCACATTGTATTTGCTTGGTTCTCTTTCATTCTGTAGTACCTTTTCCAAATCAGAGACAGCTGTTAGCAGGCTGCTATTTTCTTGTCTATATTCTCGTCTTGAGTTAATTGTGAACTCAGGGGCAGATTTACAAGCCTCTTGCGCCCTTTTTACGCCACTGTTGTGTCACTTTTGTGACGCAGCGGCGGCACAAAAGATGCGCCATGGTGCGGGGTACTTACAACGTGTCGCATCTGGGAGATGCGTCACGTTGTAAAGCCCTGCACCAGAAGGATGCGTTCCTGCGCACTGGTGGCGTTCCGGCGCAGGAACACCTCCTAAAAGTGGCTGAGTGAAATCTACATGATTTCACTCAGTCACTTTGGGGCCCATGCTGTGTCAAAACCCTGCGCCTGCTTGAAGCAGGCGTAAGGATTGACGCAGCATTAACAGATAGGGCCCCCTAGAACCTTGCTGGAGCTGCGTCGCGCTTGCGACGCAACTCCAGCAATGCGCCGCCTTTATGACACAGATGCATCACGCATCGGTGCTGTTTTTGCCCATTGGTGCGCCGCATTGTAAATGAGGTGCATCAATGGTGGCGGAGGCATGGCGCACAATAAGTGGCGCATCCCTGCTAATATGCAGGGATGCCCCCCTGTATTTACCTCCCCTTAAGCCGACTTGATAAGAATCCTGTGCAGTGAAGATATGAGCAGAATACAAGTGGTTTTTAAAAAAACATAGCTTTTTGTTTAATAAGGCAAAGAATTCCTGTTTTTTAGCCAGCTACCTATTCAAGGTACAGTATGTTCTTTATCTAATCCTGAACTTAGAATCAAGAGATTTAAATCTGAGCTATGATATGGTTTCATTAATGTCTCCTATACCTCTCATGACAGGGTTGTAAAGGTTATAAAAAAACTCTTTTCTTGAATATGAATCATAGTAGTTGAATGAAAGATATTCTACGTATTTTATTTATAAAGTTTTGTATAGCATAAACATGACCCGAGTGGGTATCAGAGCGCTTTACATGACAAGAAGTAAAGTAATAATTGGACTGGTAACCAAAAACATGCACAAGAGTCAAACATATAAGGAAGTAAGTATGATAAAAAATTAAAAAATTAACCAAAAAGGCTTGGTCTAGTTTAAAGTCAAACAATAAGTTGGTCGTTTATCCCAAGAGGATTGATATGCATACATTTTCATTGTCACTAATTTGTTGTCTTAAGGTAAAAACTTAGTTAGCAGAAAAGATTTTGCTTCTTTTTTGAAGGAGGAAGTATAGGAGATTAGGCATAGGTCCAGAGGTAGAGAGTTCCATATCTTAGGTGCAATAACAGAGAATGCTCTAGCACCCTTTTTCTTGTTGTGGGTTCGTTGGGCTTTCAAAAGCAAGGTGTGCGCCATTCGCGAGGATCTGTTGCCACCTGATTTTTCTAGCTTTTGAATCAAGTACCTGGAGGTATTGAAGTGTAACGCTTTATCCATCATGCAAAAAAATTTCAGATGGATTCTTGCTTCGTACGGTAGCCAGTTTAAGGATTTTAGAGCCAGTGATATGTGTATGTTTCTTTTAGTTCCGAGGACAAGGCTTGCTGCCACGTTGAGAGAGGCTCTTTAGGGGCTAGTTTGTATCGAGGTAAGCCACATAGTGTGGCACTACCATAATCCAATCTGAGCAAAACAAGAGATTGAACCACTTGTTTTAAGGTCTTGGTGTGGAAGGTAGGGTTTAAGTTTCCGCAGAATGCTCAGTTGGTAGTTTGCTCCTTTGGTGGCTGCACTAATGTGATCCTGCATATTCAGGTGTTTGTCTAGTATAATACCCAATGATCTAGTGGCGTCTATGATGTGGGGCGAACATTTGAGGGCTGTAAAATGTTTCAAGCAGGGCTCAATCTTGGGGATGTTATTCGACAGAGAGATGAGGAGAAATTTGGTTTCTGCAGCGTTGAGTTTGAGATGGTTATCCATGAGCCAGAGGTGTGTGTTTTGGAGGGGTGAGAGGAGGTGTGTGTTTTGGAGGGGTGAGAGGGGGAAAGAGTCCCCAGTGGGAACCAGTGGGTCAGAGCCAGGCAGAAGGGCTGTGTCGCCAATGATTGGCCATGGTGGCACCACTTCTGTCCTGGGGGATCTGCACACACTGTCAGTTAGGCAGGAAGTTGTGAGATCTGCGCCAGGCAGACTGTCATACAACACATTAGTTATGTGTCACCCTTGTGAAGTCCTGGTTCGCCGGGCATCTGACCAAAGGGTAGTGTTGTAGTGTAGCTCCTATTTTCCCAATAGGCTCTGCGCATTGGAATAGTACCTACAGCAGTAAAGGCCTAGACCAGACGTTAACTAGGTCTACTACTGTCGATACTAGACTTAATTTTTGGGTTTGCCAGCTAAGCTCAGAGTTCGCTAGAAACTTTCTCGAATGTTCAAGGAAGGATTAACTCCCCTGATTAGACAAGAAGGGATTTAGTTTCTGACAACCATAGAACATGACAACTTTGCTCTCCCCTAATCAAGAGTCAATCTCAAGAGTCGTGTGAGCACAAGGCAATTATTTTACTCAGTCAGTACGTGCATTCTTAGTCTCATCAGAATGTAGAGAAAAGGAAGAGACGGGCGTGTTCAATAAAAAGGTGTTATTTATTGATCAGTCTCTTTTCTCGTACAAGAGAAATGGATCGATATTATTGCAATACTTATAGTTAAGTAAAGTGCATACATTAAAAGCAATAGTATAAAATAATACTGTAAAAACATTGATATGGTTTCTGAGCCATATGATGTTTTAAAATGATTAAAATATATTTACATACACATATACATTTGACTAAACGTACTCAACTGGTGTTTCTAAATACGCCTACCCCGTGTACCTGACCTAAGTCTAATGCGTGGGCGGGAATAGAAAGTTACAGTTTAAGTTAAGTTTGTTTTTGCCAAGTGAATAACTAAAGAATTCTCTGTGAGGGGTTATTCAGTTCTGTACCTGGAATTTAGGATGGATGAGGAATGGTATCTCTTTCTCTGCTCTCGATATTCCAGGCTGCCTGCGAGGGCTACCCGGAAGCGCCGGTGCTGGGTCTCTCGGCTTGAGATAGCAGCGCGTCTCTCAGCGCGTCAGGAAGGCGGGGCTGCTGCCAGCGGGGTCTGCTTCTGCTCTCGGCTTCGGCAAGTATGGCTGCTCCGTCTTGTCACCACGCGTGTGTTTGCATAGGGCAAGGTCGGCAATATTTATACCTTAAAGGTGCCGGGATTGACGTAAGGATGGACATAGGTACGTCAATAAAGATGTCATACGACTTGCTCGTTAGCACATTCTTTACTAAAGTTCTCTGTGAAATCAAAACAATGGCCGCACGGATTATCCAGGTTGTCATAGGTTTGATTTGTTATGAGAACGTCGTATGCCTTATCAGGGGCTGGAGGAATGTCGCTTGTCTAATTAGATCTCAAGCGTTATGACCTAATCAGATAACACGTTCCTGTGCCGGAGTGTGACTGCGTCAGATAACGGTATCTGCATCATGGGGGATTTCTTGCCTCATGGGCTGACTGTTAGTTAACTAGATAGTTAGTTTAACCAGAATAGGGTCAGGAATAGGGGGATCGATTCAGAACCTATAGAAATACACGACACCCACTCCACGCTAACTATGGTCATATCTACTAATCTATGCATAGTATAACATAGTACAACATACTATAGAGTATAGTGTATACCTTACCACCCCAAAATACATAAATGCATTTCGAAATTTTCAAATATACTGAAAAATTGCAGTCATATATATTGTATGCACTTAAGCTATGAATTAAATGCAAAAGTAAACACGCATTTTTATGTATTATTGCTCTTTGGTATTTGAGTAGTACACATGAAATGGCTCTTAATATAGCTATACAGAAAGGAAAGTCGAGACCATTTCATCACATAATAAAATATTTGTGAACATACCAGCGGGCAGCTAAAGTCTATATAAAGTATCTAAAAATAGAAATCTTAGTTCTCTAGGAATAGTTTCTTACTTTAAGCAGAAGATCAGTGTCCCGGAAAAAAAATATATAGAAAAATATTTTAAGGGGCTTGCTGAAAAAAGTTGCTGTCCGTGAACTGGATTGTAATTGTTCATGTGACTTTATTTTTTAAAAGTTGAAGGCCGAATTCAGGGAACGCCGTGTGCGAGTTTACTCAAAAGTCTCTATTTCTGTTCCGGAGAGAACATCATATCATTCAGGCTTTCGAAAAAACTGTCAACAGCTTCATGGGAAAGTTCCACTAAGTCGGAAATAGGTGTAACCATGCATTCATGCGCATGATTGTCTGCATTGACATTATGATTTGCATTGCTGACAGAAGGTCGTACCTGTTCGATGCTGCTTTCATCTTGAACTTCACTACCCTTCAATCGCAGTGGTGAAGATTCCAGGAATGCCGTCATCAGGATTGGCAGCCTTTGAGGGCAGCACAAAGCGTGAACCTTGGTAGGAACCAACAGTGTATCTGCATCCACCGGCGCATCCGATTGTAGCGTCAGACAGGTGTCTAACACGCATTCTTCTCCGCATAGCAGACACCTTAGTACAGGTAAAACACACCTTTGCCACATTGGTCGAAATGATAGAAACCAAGTCATGTTTAGGTCTCTAAGCCGGGAGAGTCCCAGGATTTTTGATATCCGGTCCCGGTATCCAATGGCTAGGATCGTATCTTCCATTGTCGCGAGAGTTTGATCTGTGACATGGGTTGCCATAACGAAAAATAAGGACTAGGAATAGGATTCCTGCAATTAGTCCCAGGATCAGGGGAAGTCCGCCAAAAATCGAATGGACGAAATCTGGAAAAATACCCAGTATGGCTTTGAATGGTGTTAATGCCATCGAAAATACTGTCTTAAATACCTTTGAGACCCCAGTGGTATCAGAAATATTTAAGATTTCGCTCAGGATTTCCGCGAAATGTACGGGGGAATTGGTTGATAATAATGTATGTATCTCTGCAGTCGTCCTTGCGACTTGTAGATCATACGTTTCTTTTGATGACGTGAGCCTTGTAGGCGTCTGAAGAAGCACTGTTTTCATTCTGCTTAAAGTGTCTATTCGAATAGAAGTAATTTTCAAACTGGGCCATGCCCTCGCCTCCCTGTCTGGAAAGGAGCTGGGGAATAAAGAACGTCCACAGCACTTGACCTTCGCCGTCGTAGTGACGAGATAAGGAGTCCCGGGCATAAGACTACAACATCTGCGGTCTACAATAAGAATGTAACTCCCATTATAGAGTCTTTGAAAGAATGGTTCTATTTCAGTTGCAGGTGCGCCTTGCTGGTGACATGAAAGGTTGTATGAATTCCCTTCACAGGCTCCGTGCAAACTAATACCGTTACACAGAAGTGTGCCGCTTAGTGACATAGCACAATTGCTGCCACTAAGAAACACTTTCTGTCCTTTATTACTGACACATGCATGTGAATAGGGCAGGTTCCAAGTTGTTTTAAGGTACCCCTTTCCCAATTTCTCGTACATGCCAGCCTGTATATATTTTTGGCAGTATTGAAACCTGAAGGTTGAGATTGGAATATTTATGATTCCGTGGATTATCCATTCACTGACAGGTCGTTCTGACATTGTCAACGGTAATCTTTCTAGTTTTTCAATGCTCAAGATTGTATAATCAGCACCCTTCTGTGCCATACCGATTTGTCTATCAGTAAGGTTAAAGATTTGGAATAGTGACGTTGTGTTGATTAAACGCCAAGGCACATAGCCTGAACGCAGATTTTGTAACGTCCAGCCAAGCTGTACAATGGAACGCAATTGTGACTGTCCATGTTGTAATAACAGTAAGTCTTGCGATAATATATCGATTGCTGAAGACACAATGCTGTCCAATGAAAATATTCTGGAGGACAGAGTCATTAACCCATTGTCCACTACAGAAAGTGATTTTTCCAAATTGATACGGTCAATTTCCCGTATTCTTTCTGCTGTTTCAATTTGAGTAACCTTCCAGGCCTCATTGTATGCTGCATATACAGAGGCTGCTATGAAACGCTTTTGACGCTGTTTGCGTGGTCCCAGTATGAAATCACGCAAGTCAGCACCATCAGTAAGTAAAGTTAGGTGTTGCTTAATTTCAGGCAGTGTGGAAGTCTGTAGCCATTGAAGGCATAATTTGCCCACACTGTAGGTTGTTATTATCCCTGGGTGATGTCTTTGGGGATATCTAGGGTCTGGCCTGGTCATTTTAAAACCCTGTGTTTTATTCAGGAATCTATCTTGACAGTGATTTGTATCTGTGGGCCAGATCAACCATTGTTTCCAATCAGGATGTGTTCTGTTTTGGTTAAGTATATGGTTTATGTCTATTTCTTCATCTGTATCAGAGCTATTGCTAAACATTGTTGGCTTTGGAATAGACGGGTTATTTTAATCTTTGATTTTGGCTAAGCCAAGACAGGTGGTTTGTTGAACAGTGTCATTTAAAAATATCATTTGTTCTGGGATCATGCAGGCTCTGAACAAAGCTTCTAAACCCTGTACTTGCCATTCGTTTGTACCCCAAACACTTTTCAAATCAACATTTTTGTCCCAATAATCAAATCCAAAAGTATTCATTTTTTCAAAGAATATGTCTGAATATATCAATTTTGTGTTGGTTATCATGGTTTTCATCCCTGTCTTGTTTGACAATTTATAATAAAATGTTTCAGCATTACTAGTGTTAAAACCTTGAAAGTATGAATATTTGTCATAAACGGTTCTAGAGCTCCCTTTTGGAGGTGTAGCACAATGTTCCCATTGATTATAATTTAAAACATTTCTTGGTTGTGCAGATTTATGCAAAAAACTGTTACCATAATGGTTATAGCAATACATACTATCATAATTTGTAGAACCTTGCAAATAATCATGTTTTGTAAATTTAGCAGACATTACTAAGTCAGACATCATATTGTTTATACTTTCAAAGTCCCAATCATCAGCAAATGAGTTTGGTTTTGCAAAGTCACTCAAGGAGATCTTGATTTGGTGTGGATATTTCAGGATCTCGACCGGACCATAAATT
This sequence comes from Lissotriton helveticus, assembly GCF_964261635.1. Lineage (NCBI taxonomy): Eukaryota > Metazoa > Chordata > Amphibia > Caudata > Salamandridae > Lissotriton > Lissotriton helveticus. The sequence continues at coordinate 268,034,694 of NC_136069.1, forward strand.
TCATAGTCAGTGTTGTCCCAGGCTACCCCACCAGGTATTGGAATTGCTGTGAAGTTGGCTGAAGAAAGTTCTGAAGAAAGTTCTCTTTTCTCGACGTGTGAAGATGTGTGTGGTTTGAGGACCAAGTTGATGTTCTGACTTGCTGTGTCCATTTTAGCATATTTTCCCTCAATGAAGCGTCCCAAAGTAAATACCATGATGAGCCAAAGTATGAGGATAAATGCACCAAAACCCACCCAAAATTCAATCCATGGGGAAACCAGATATGTTTCTTTCAGTTGTTTCAAAAGTTCCTTAGCTTTGTCTTTAAAGGATTTTGATGATGGCTGTGTCTTTTGTTCGCTGAAACCTTCAGAGGAATCATCGAAGTTGATGAAGTAACCAGATGCAGTTCTGTCAATTGTTCCAATTGGTTCAGGATTTTTGTTTCTTGCATTTTCACTTGGAACTTCATTGTAGATTGGTGTGTCTCTGCTAAATGTTTTTATTTGGGTTTTCAGAGGTCTTCGTTCTATTGCATTGTTGCATAGTCCTTGTTGTTCTTCTGTAGGCGTTTCGAATGTGATGAGCCTCTTTGATAGGACCTCTGTACTGGTAGCAAACCTTGGTGTTCTGCTACTTATTGGGAGTCCACTTGGCCTACTGTTTGTTATTGGCCACATGTTGTGGTTTTACCAGGTCGATGGATACAACTCGGTTCTCCTTTTTTCCAGCAAGTGGCGGTAGTACAACTGATCTTGTCCCGTTGACAGACAAGACAGGAACTGCTTTTCTGTAAGAAGGCCCAAATTCCTTCTTTACCGCGATCTTCTCCCTGACTAGATCCCCGACTTTTGGAATCCAGACAGGTCTTGCTGGGACAGGTGGTGATTCTTCAGTGGTTGTTGGCTGTTGTTTCAACTGTATGTTGCTCAGGTCTTTTCTTGTTTTGTTTAAGTCCTGCAAAATAGCCAAACGGTCTTTGACATCAAAGGTTTTTTCTATTACCACTGAAGTCTGACTATCAAGGTCAGAGATCAACATCCTAGTTCCGAATAATAATTCGTACGGACTGAATCCCTTCAGAGAATTTCTTGGCAAGTTATTTAGACTACGTTGGACACTTATTAGATGTTTGACCCACCCAGCTCCCGAACCTAATATCCTTTCTATTATAGATTGCTTTCTGCCTTGGTTTTTTCTTTACACCATCCCATACCCTCAGGAAGGAAGTGAGAAGATTCCCGCTGGGCTGTGCTCATTTGGCCATGTTTCCCCCCCAGGCTGGTTTGCCTGAGTGAAAGAAATGGTCGAACGTAGCATGCTCTTAGCGTATATGCCATTTAGACTCGCGAATCTTGTATAATAGTCCGGACGTCAGCCGAGTGCTGGTGATCTACATTATAAGTGGAAACTAGCCTGTATATGTTAATCGCAAGCCATTCTTTTTGCTGGTAATATTATCTGCCTTGATTCGACGAGGTATTAAACTGCTTCTCTCCCCTCTGCGATCTCTGTTGCAGTTTGGGCAGTTTTTTACAAACATGGTGTAGTGCAGGCTCATGCCTGGCCACCAGTACCGTGATTGTAATTCTTCCAGAGAATCTTTTAATTTAAGGTGTCTGAGACCCTCGCCCATGTGTGCGTCTGCGATTAACAAGTTTCTCCTGTCCATGTTTGGAATCACTCTATCCCCCACTCCAGGGATTCGAGCAAAAGGGACGGAGTTTGCATCGATTATGTATGTATAATTGAGTGGATAGTTGATCGGTAACGCTGAGCAGTCGCCTTTTGATGACGTTTTCACCGCCAGCAATGTTTCACCGTCAATGTATTTTAATGTACGCTTTTTTCGATCTACGGGAGCCGGTTTAGTGGCTGCCGCTGCGGCTGTTTCAGCCAATGAATTCCCTACAACGTGAACGCCATCACGTTGATGACTCAGTGAGTGTGTCACGTGAGTCTTTGGTAGTTCTTTTTTTAAAAGAGCTACTTGTTCCCAGAGCAGTCTCTGCTTTATTGGTGCATCTGTGTCATCTTTGTAACCGTTCTGAATCCATGTCTGCAAATCCTTGTTATATGCTTTGACGCAGTAATATGAATCTGACACTATAAGTGTCGGGAATTCGCGATCCGCATTATCTAGCGCCATTTTCAAAGCTATTATTTCAGTTTGTAGTTCTGAATTAGTTTCTACTGAGTGTGATTTTGTTAATAGAGGTCTTAGTTTACCTCCGCGCCACACTTCTTTTGTAATCTCACATGTGGGATTGTATGCATGTTCTCCCCAAACGGAGGGTTGAGCATGTCCGTCTGTATAGATTACACAGGCGTAATGTCGTAGAGGCAGAATGTCGATTGGCAGAGGATACGTCTTTTCATATTTTAGATTTTTTAATTCTTCTAGTTCTGGATCAAAGTAGTAGTATACTTTGTCCGTTGTGATTGAATTCACCCATTGTATCCATTCCGGATTCAATGTTGTTGTTGGTAAATTACACGGTGTTGTTAGTGCCTCAAAGGCTGATTCTGCTGTTCTGACTGTGATATGTCTACCGTCAGCTATGTCTTTTTCTCTAGCTATTGCGGTTTGAACTGCACGAATGATTTTTCCTGTATTACTGAATTTCTGTTCAGCTTCTGTGTACAAGTGTGATTTGAATGCAATTGGTACCTTTTCTCCCTCATTAGAGGTCAGGTATGTGAATCCGCATCTCCCTGGGATGACTCGGATCACAAGGTTGCGTGTATTATCACGGGTTTCTAATTTTGTCTTAATTAGCATGTCTGTTTGTAAGGATCTCAAAATTTCTGTGTGTGTTTGAGTCCAACTGGATCTTTTAAAGTCTGGTTTAATTAGATCGTAAAGGGGTTTCACCCTTTCTGCGTAATTTGCAATGTATGTTCTTCCGAAATTTAGGAAGCCTAAAATTGACTGTAGGTTTTTTAGTGTTTTAGGAGCTTGGATTACGGCACATTTCTCTAGGAAATTGTCTGCCAGGCTTTTACCTTCACTTGATAGCTCATATCCTAAGAATAGGACCGTCAGATGGGCAATTCTGGACTTTTTGAAGTTGAATTTGTAACCCTCTGCAGCGAACCCAAGTATTATGGTGTTCACTCTTTTCAAGTGAGTCTCCAAGTCATCATCTGTTAAGTAAATGTCATCGACATAAGATAATGCTTCATCATCATATAGTTGTAGTAATTCTGTTACTCTCGCTGAGAATACCCCTGGGCTGTTCTTGTACCCCTGGGCTAACCGACAGAATTGTTTTTGAGTGCCATTTACTGAGAATGCAGTTAAAGATCTGCTCTCTGGTGCTATGTTTTGACAAAAGAATCCATTGGAGATGTCCAAGGTTGTTTTGTATTTTTTGCGCACTATGTTATTCATTAGTGCAGCACTGTGTGAGTTTTGCACTGCAAAGGTTTTGCAACATGTGTTAAGGTGTCGGTAATCCAAAACTAGACGGTACGAATTGTCTGGTTTGGAGACCGGAAACAAAGGATTGTTCATTTGTGAGGTGCAAGTTTCAATCACCCCCTGGTATTCTAGCTGGTCTAGTATTTCATTTACCTGTTTTTTAGCTTCTTGCTTAATTGGGTACTGCCTTTGTGCAGTTGGTTGTGATTTTAACTGGATTTTGTGAGGAGGAGAATCCTCATCCCATCCTACATGATTTTTATATAAAGCAGGTGCTAAGGCCACTGCCCACTTTCTAGCAAGTGTGTATTTTTTATGAATCGGTATTTGATTCGAGAAGGCAGGCATAATTACCTCTTCGCCATGAGGGCACTCCCTGACAAATTCTGGTGGCCAGTCTTTTTCAGCTAGAAGGATGTCATAGCCCTTGGATAGGTTATCCCAAAATAGTCCCCTTATTTTCCTAGTCTTATCTCCCTCTATACGTAATGTTATCTCGTATATCTTGTGGGGCTTGCTAACTCTGGTATCTGCAGTTTCCACTTGAAGGTATTCATTCGTGTCCACTGTCTCCAGATGATTCATAAGGACTTTGCGAGCTATGCTCACCTCTGCTGCGCTGTCTAGCATTGTCTGAGCCCACTCTCCGTTTTTCAGTTGTGTCCTCAGTATTCTCGGCATTGTTAACTACCTTGATACTGGCTACCTTCTTTTTTGGAAATTGTAATTTCTTTTTTAGCTGAGCAGGTTCCTTGTCTTTGGACTTGGCGTGCTCTTCTGATCGTCCTCTTCTTTCCGATTTCTGCGAGGAATTCTGAAAAGATTGAGAGGGACGTGTATCAATGTCTTGATATCTATCAGGTTTTTTAATATTATCCCTATTTCTAAGGTTATATCTATTCCCAGAGGGGTCACTCTGGGGTGACCTTTGTCTTGGGTTTGGAGATTTCTCTCTTCGCCTAGGCGACCTTCCTCTGGACTGGAATTTCTTTTCTTTAGGATTGGATTGTTTGTTTCCATCCCAGTTCTTTTTTGGTGAATTATTATTATTGTTAAAAAACATTTTTTCTGTACTTGTAGTCAGTTGCGGTTTTACTGGTATTCCACCTAGACTATCTCTGCCTAGTTCTTCATAGGATTTTTCTATGATTCTGGCAATTTCAGCTGGTTGGTCTGCTATATCTGTCTCTTTTAACCTCTGGCGGATCGCCACGTTTGCTGCTTCACCCTTTATGTTGGCTAGTAATATAGCCGAGACCTGCTTGAAGTCTTTCAGTAATTTCATACCAAGAGTTAAAGCAGGTTCTGGACCGTATTCATCTTGAATTTGTTTAAGCACATCTGGTATTACCGAAATGGATGGAACACCGTGCGTTTTTGTGTAGATGAAAGCAAAGACTGTACCCCAAGTGTCACAGTCCTCAATGTGTGGTGCGATTCCCATTGGGAAACATATAGTCAGAATCCTGTGTTTTTCCAGCGGGGTGGTGTCAGGAAACACCGCCTCTATTTGGGTAATTTTCTGTGCCAACCAGAATGGTATCTGTTCCCGTTTAGCTGGAACTTTACCTAGGCAGGATTGGATGTTCTGTGGTGTAATTTTATTTGTGTTCCCCTGGTGTGGGGTCAGCTGTGGTAGTTTAATCGCTGGCTGAATTGTTGAAGTCCGCATTACATACTGAACTAATTGTCTATGAATTTTTAGTAATTGTTTCAGCTGTGTTAATAATTCAGCTGCAGGCATCCTATCGATGTCTGGATGTGGTGTGTATCCGGCTAGGACCGGCCACGTTGCTCCTGGTCTTCCTAAAGGACCGAGCCTTGTAATGTGATTATTGTGTTTTAGGGCGCCATCAAATAAGAGCAAATGCTCTTGGAATTTGAGTGGTACTTCCACCTCCTCGAAAGGAGTGTACGTTTCAGGAGGTTCCTCTACTTTGTAATAGTGGAAGTACTTTGTTACAGCATTTGCTGCTGGAAAATGTATCCATGTATAGTATACCTCTGTCTGCCGATATTCGTGTGCCTCAATTACGAATATGACTGTGCCACCTCTAGGTGTCAGTCCATTTTCTATAAGTTTTAAGGTTATAGATCTCCTTTTGGCGACCTGGATGAGTATTATATCCGGGTCTGCTGTTTGCATGGTAGCATCAGCATCTGCTATTTCAGTAGCTAATCTAATTGCCTCTCTTTCATCATCACTCTCTGCCATTTTACAGACAGGATGGTATTATGTTTGTTTGCAGATCAGGTTTCTTATGGAGACAGAGATTAGATGCACAATATTCTGGAACTGTTTTATCCTTCAACGTTGACTTGACCAAAAACCATACATAGGAGTTCCCTCCTGCGAGGTTTTGGAGGATATAACCTTTCACCCACTCCAGACGTCTTTGGAGTATTTGGGAAAAGGGGTCTGAGTGAGAAAGCACGACTGAGTTACTCTAAATGTCTTACGTTAGTTTTATCGCCCTTTCCAAACGCGTTGGGCGCCATGTAGTGTAGCTCCTATTTTCCCAATAGGCTCTGCACATTGGAATAGTACCTACAGCAGTAAAGGCCTAGACCAGACGTTAACTAGGTCTACTACTGTCAATACTAGACTTAATTTTTGGGTTTGCCAGCTAAGCTCAGAGTTCGCTAGAAACTTTCTCGAATGTTCAAGGAAGGATTAACTCCCCTGATTAGACAAGAAGGGATTTAGTTTCTGACAACCATAGAACATGACAACTTTGCTCTCCCCTAATCAAGAGTCAATCTCAAGAGTCGTGTGAGCACAAGGCAATTATTTTACTCAGTCAGTACGTGCATTCTTAGTCTCATCAGAATGTAGAGAAAAGGAAGAGACGGGCGTGTTCAATAAAAAGGTGTTATTTATTGATCAGTCTCTTTTCTCGTACAAGAGAAATGGATCGATATTATTGCAATACTTATAGTTAAGTAAAGTGCATACATTAAAAGCAATAGTATAAAATAATACTGTAAAAACATTGATATGGTTTCTGAGCCATATGATGTTTTAAAATGATTAAAATATATTTACATACACATATACATTTGACTAAACCTACTCAACTGGTGTTTCTAAATACGCCTACCCCGTGTACCTGACCTAAGTCTAATGCGTGGGCGGGAATAGAAAGTTACAGTTTAAGTTAAGTTTGTTTTTGCCAAGTGAATAACTAAAGAATTCTCTGTGAGGGGTTATTCAGTTCTGTACCTGGAATTTAGGATGGATGAGGAATGGTATCTCTTTCTCTGCTCTCGATATTCCAGGCTGCCTGCGAGGGCTACCCGGAAGCGCCGGTGCTGGGTCTCTCGGCTTGAGATAGCAGCGCGTCTCTCAGCGCGTCAGGAAGGCGGGGCTGCTGCCAGCGGGGTCTGCTTCTGCTCTCGGCTTCGGCAAGTATGGCTGCTCCGTCTTGTCACCACGCGTGTGTTTGCATAGGGCAAGGTCGGCAATATTTATACCTTAAAGGTGCCGGGATTGACGTAAGGATGGACATAGGTACGTCAATAAAGATGTCATACGACTTGCTCGTTAGCACATTCTTTACTAAAGTTCTCTGTGAAATCAAAACAATGGCCGCACGGATTATCCAGGTTGTCATAGGTTTGATTTGTTATGAGAACGTCGTATGCCTTATCAGGGGCTGGAGGAATGTCGCTTGTCTAATTAGATCTCAAGCGTTATGACCTAATCAGATAACACGTTCCTGTGCCGGAGTGTGACTGCGTCAGATAACGGTATCTGCATCATGGGGGATTTCTTGCCTCATGGGCTGACTGTTAGTTAACTAGATAGTTAGTTTAACCAGAATAGGGTCAGGAATAGGGGGATCGATTCAGAACCTATAGAAATACACGACAGTGTCCCTGGGTTGGGGAGTCAGGTTCAGGTGTTTACCTGTCCTGGACGGAAGGGCAACTGTAATCAGTGTCCTTGACATTAGTTATGTGTCACATTTGTGAAGTCCTGTTGCTCCGGGTATCTGACCAAAGGGTAGCGTCCCTGGGTTGGGGAGCCAGGTTCAGGTGTTTGCCTGTCATGGACATCGGGGTGGCTGTAATCAGTGTCCTGGCTGGTTTTGCCTTCTAGGGGTACCCCTGTGAACGTAGGTGGGGCTCATCTTGAGTGGAGAGACCCTGTGTTTCCCAGAAGGGGTGGTACAGGCCTAGCAAGGATCTTTAGGGTCCTTGGCTGAGTGTTGTAGTACTACCCTGAGAGCAGGTGGGGCCTACCTTAAGTAGAGGGACCCGTTCTATAGTAGGAGGGTGCAGAACTCTGGAAGGGGGTGCAGAAGGAGGGAGTACCTCGCCTCTGACCCCTGTGCATCCGGTGAGTGTGGATCACAGGTGGTAGACGAGTTGATGGAGGGAGGTCCTGAACTGGTAGGAGAGTTGTGTTCCAGAGGGTGCTTCTCCTGGGAGAGTGCACAACCCCAGAAGTAGAGGTAGGGTGGGGCACTCTTGCCCGTGACCTCTGGTCAGCCTGAGGGTGCCGACCCTAGGTTGAAGGATCAGTGGTAGTTTGGAACTACACTGAGAAGGGGAGTGGAGAATGGCTATTGTATGCCAGGGGTTACTACCCCCACTCTGGATTGGCAAGGACCAGTGGTATCTGGGTGGCCTAGGGCCTGGTACTAGCCATGGACAACTAGAGAGAACCGGTGGGGTAGCCTAGTTGGGCCTGAGTTTTTTTTAGTGTGTTTGTTTTGTGGAACCACGTGGCGTCGAACCGGAGGGTGTCCCTGTAGTGCGGGCCCGCGTCCGTATTCTATCGCCCCAAGCAGGGAAGCCCATCACAGTGGTGATTGGTCTGCCCTGCATTTTGGCTGGAAGGGGGTTGTGTTGGACTTGGCCCTTTTGGCAGGTTCACCCCTGAACTTTCTGCCTTTTAATATGACATGATGTTAGTTGATTTGTGGCCTCCGCGCACTTTAGCACTGTGGCCCAGTGTAAAGTGTGTGCGCTCTCTGAGTGTGTGTGGTGAGATTGGCCTGCCCTCCCATAGGAATGCATGGGGGATATGAGTGTCCATGGTAGTTCCTGATGTGAGAGGAGTGCAGAGGCGAGTTTGGTATGTGCGAACTTGTGAGATTAAATGCTGCGCGGCGGTGTGTGCAGATTTAATGTGACTCATGAAGGAATGCCACTTTTAGAAGTTGGCATTTCTGTGTGCAGTGAATATAAATTGACTGTCTGGCTTGTGAATGACAGGGGCTGGCTGGTGTGCTTGGCTCCAGGAGCCAGGATGGGTCTGCCCGGTGGAGATTTGGGAGATCTGCATGTAGATGGGAGGGAGGAGTTGCACCTGGGACCTGAATAGGGCTGGGCCTTCCCTTCACAATGCTGGCTCCACCCCCTGTGGTGCGTCTGATGTCCCTGGCCTGTCCTGTGAATAGAGGAGAGGAGCTGAGCAAAACAAAGTGCTCAAGTGCTCCTGAACCAGTTGTAACTGGTTCCCTCCTAGCCCTGTGGTGTGTCACAATGGGAAAAAGCTGTATAAATAAGGGGCTGTGACCCTAAGTAAATGTTCTTGTCATGCTACTTGAAACAACCAGGGGCGTGCTGCTGCTGGAGCCCAGGGGAAGGCTTGCCTCCCTGGGCCCTGTCCTGCCCTTGGATGCATGGAGTATTTTCCTTTACTGAGGAGCTGGTTGCTCCATGTCTTTGCTCCATTTTGATCCTAGGACTTCCTCTGCTACTTGGGCACCCGGGGAGTGCTTTGCCTTATCCCTGCAGCGCTGGACTGCACGCCGCTACTGAAAAGGGATTCCCCCTGCCTGGGGATTCCCTCCTTCCGCCCACCCTGCTTATTTTCGTCATTTATTGCAGGTGCCCACCCTGCATTATGGCTGCCTACCTATTATTGGATTATGCCCAGTGCGCAGGTGTCCACCCTGCGTCTTCGTGTTTATTTTGTCATTGCGGCGGGTGCCCCCGCTTTGTAGTTTTACTGAAGAGGGAGCCAACCCCTCATTGTGCCCCTCGCTTCACCGCCGCAGCCCGGGAGAAGCACCGGAAGTAGATGTCCGGCCAGCCGCCTGATTGTGGGTGGGGCCGACGACGCAAGCCGGAGCCTCACGGGCTCCACTTCCGCTTCTCTCCCCGGCTGGGGAGAAGCCGCACCGAGATGGGGGACTGGGTGAACCAGGGCACTGACGAGCGGGGCTCCCATGAGTAGGGAGAGCCCCGCATGCTGCTGCTGACAGAGGACTCCTGCCTCCACCCCCCCAGCCAGTGAGTTTAGCTAGGGAGTCCGGGTGGGCAGAGGAAGAGTTTGAGCGGTCCCGCCAGGAGAGCCGGCCGCTCCATCATGGCACAGTTCCTCTTTTGTATGAGCGGACCCGCCATTGCGGGCCACTCCACTGATGGACATCTTTTGTTTCAAGGCCCCCGTGGGGGTCGCAAGGTCCCCGTGTCTGGGACTGTATGGAGGCGCATTGTCGGCACCTGAGCGGCCCCGCTAGAGAGAGGGCCGCCCCAACGACAGGGGAATGATTTGTTTAAAGAGCTTGTGTGGCTCTAACCTGGCCTCATTTATTTAAAGCGCTAGTGTTGGAGGGCATTACTCACTTTTCAGAGCCTAGAGGGCTCCAACGCTCGGCGCAGTTTATTCCAAGGGCCAGTGAGGGCCCATGCCGCATGTTAACTTTCACAGCTGCCCAGCAAGTAGTGGTCAGCTGCATCGTTTAGGCGCAATTTAAGTGCGAGTCCTTGAGAGGGACAGAGGTGGCACAGAGGTGCCAGGACTCCCCCAGCTGCACAGCAATTATTGCAGCTGCATCGTTTAGGCTCCATGGTATTGTTCTCAGCTGCCCAGCAAGTAGTGGGTAGCTGCAACGTTTAGGTTTTACTCAGTGGCGCAACCTTGACTTTCACTGCCTAGGCAGCAGCCCTGACTTTATGGACATAGGGCATTTGAGCCCCCTTTAGATGGCCAGTCGGCCAGGGGGATTGTTACATTTATAGGGCGCCAGGCCCTAACGTGATTTATGTGCTAATGCTTTTGGTGCTAGGAAATGTATTGTGTATAGTATGTTTTGCGCACCCTGTTTTGATACCTCTAAATATGGTTGATGATTATGAGGTTGTTTTACCTACTTTAGGTTTGTGTTAGGGAGATTATACTTCCCTGTGTGATTTACACCCCTAGTGTGATTTATACTTAGGTGGTTAGGGTCTACGGTATTTAGACTTGTGGGATACTGTACATAATGTAGTTTATGTCACAGACTGTTGCAAAGTACAGTGATTACCAGTGTTTACTGGTTGTACATTCTATGAACTATTTTACTTTTACCAAGTTCACCTTGTGATGGTTCTGACAGTGGCCCATGTGGCCCTGTCAGGTGTATATAATACCTTGTAAATATTGCCCCGTGCCAGTTGGCACAGTGTACATAATGTGTTTATTATTCTAATGTCTTTTGAGAATACAAAGGCTATTTTTTATGAAACCTTGTGTGGTGTTCTTTTTGTAGTGTGCCTGGGATATTGTTGCTGTGGTGTGCATGCGCAAATGCTTTACACATTGCCTCCGGGAAAAGCCTTACTGCTCATGCCATGCTACCAAGGGGGTGAGCAGGGTTTATCTTTGGAGTGTAACGCCCTTGCCCTAACTAGAGTGGTGGTCCCTGCCTGGCTTTGGCGCAAGCCTTAGCCAACCAGAGATCCCATTTCTAACAGAGACCAACATTCTTACCCTATCCAAAATTGCTGCGAGGGATGTAGCATGCATACCTCCAACACAGGTAACACCAACATGACCTACAGCTTCCATATTTGTATTAGCAAAGGCCGGCAGTGACCTACATCCAGCACAACCACCACCTCAGTAGAAGTAGGTAGTGGTACAGCACAGAGTCAAATTCTACACATACCCTCCAGTGGCACCTCCAGCAGGAGGCAAAAGTTAAGCTCCCCAGTTTGACACTTCTTTACGGTTAGCGAAAAGGAGGAGAATATTGCCATATGCTCCATTTGTGATACCTCTGTTAGTCGGGGTAAGCTTGGTACCAACTATGTACCAAAGGCCAAATAACCCATCTGAAAAAACACCACATGATCGACTGGGAGGACAACCTTCGTGGCATAAGAATTGCAACCATTCGTGTTGGTGGGGATAAACAAGTAGAAGATCTGAACACGGTGGAAGAGGAAATATTCACTCTGGTAGTGGTACATAAAGTATCCCTGTCCCCAGCAGTGCAGTGTTATCATTGCCCACATCTTCTTCAGCAACATCTCAGAGCCACAAGAGTAAGAGTCAGCCTGGGACAGCAAGGAGTACCTCAATGAAAACAAGTGCGTTGTTGAGCCTAAGGAAAACCATGCAGCCTACCTTTATCAGCATGTTTAGGCAGGAAGGGCAGTACGAACGCAACCACCCAATAGCACGCTTGTACAATGCGAAGATGGCTAAAATGTTAGCACTGGACCTTCTCCCTTTTTATTTAGTTGAAGGGATGGGTTTTCTGGAATTTGTGACAGCCATCTGCCCAAAATGGCAGGTTCCCAGCCGCTACTATTTTGCCCGAGTTGCTGTTCCAGCACTACATCACTACGTGCTGGAATTGCTTGGAAAAGCCTTGAAGTAGAGTGCTGTTCATAGTATCCACCTAAACACACAGGATGATGGACGGAATGTTGCACAATGGCAAAACATTCACCCCAAGTAACAGATCTGGGTTTAATCCATCGTTATTTTGCTCACCAAGCCACCCCAGTTCAGACATGGCCACATGCAAATCAGTCTTGACCCTGTGCCTCACGGAAACAGGCCAGACCGAACTGCTAAGCCATGTCATCCCTTAACCGGAATCAAGCATCCTAGGACCGATTTCTGGCTATCAGCCATCTTCAGCAAGGATAGCTTGCCTCCAGTGGTGTAGTGAGACCGGGACCCACTTCTGGGCATACTCTTCCCACATAGGGTGAACAGCAAAACGCACAGGATGATGGACGGAATGTTGCACAATGGCAAAACATTCACCCCCAGTCACAGATCTGGGTTTAATCCATCGTTATTTTGCTCACCAAGCCACACCATATGACCATGTCTGAACTGGGGTGGCGTGGTGAGCAAAATAACGATGGATTAAACCCAGATCTGTGACTGGGGTGAATGTTTTGCCATTGTGCAACATTCCGTCCATCATCCTGTGTGTTTTGCTGTTCACCCTATGTGGGAAGGGTACATCATCTTGTGTGTTTTGCCATAGTATCTACCTGACAACAGACATGTGGACCAGTTGCCAAGCCACTGATTACATGTGCATCACTGCACACTGGATCTCTTTTGTGGTAGTTAAAGAACAGATATCTGCTGGTGTTGACGCTGCTGAGATTTCTCATGCCACTCGCAAACATGCAGCTGTAGCAATGATTGCCATGGAGAAATTTCATACTGCTGCAAACATTTTGGAGGAGTTTAACAGCACGGTCTTTGAGTGGCTGTGCCCAAGAGGGCTTAACATTGGTTTTGTTGCCATGGACAATGGCAGTAATGTAGTTAAGGCCATGAAAGATGGTGGCTATTTCAGGGTCCCGTGTTTGGCACACTGCATTAACATTGTTGTTCAAGACTTTCTGAAAAATGAATACAAAGTCAGCAACTTACTGGCCACCTGCAGAAGAATATGCACACATATCAGCCATTCTTTTAAAGCCCGGAAGCAGCTGAGGGTCATTCAACGTGAGCATAAAATGCCAGTCAAAGCACTCATCCAGGAGATGCCAACACATTGGAATTCTACTTATTACATGCTTGATCGTCTGTTTGAGCAGTACACTCAATGCTTATGTCATGAAAAGATTAGGGATCCTGCTGTGAAAGGCATGACCGTTGAGATGGGTCAATGGGACCTCATTAAAAGCCTGACAGAGATGCTACTTCCTTTTGAGGTCTTCACACATGAAGTCAGCAAGGAGGACTATACTATGGGCCAAGCTATCTTATTGTTGCAAATGCTGGAGCAACAGCTGAAGGAGGTGTCTGAAATATACGCAGGTGTGGATGACAAACAAGATGCATATTATTTGGCGGACTCCTTAGCCATTCGCTTATCTGACAAATTACAAGGATTCAAAATAAAATTGTGTCACATCCACATTACATTGCTGCCACAATTTTGGATCCACGGTACAAAGTATTTCTGAATAGTAAGGCAGTACTTCCTTTTTCAGAAGTGGATGTTGCCAAGTACAAAACTTTGATAGCTGAGCAAGCCATTGACTCTGAAAACGAACAGCTGGTAATTAGAGGCCCCCCACCCCAGGCCAGAACAAGTACTACAGAGCAGATTCCAGAGTCAAGTTCTACTTCTGAGCCTGAGCCCAGCAGTCATCCACACCAACACTACCCATAACATCAATAACAGCAAGAACAGGATCATCCACAGTATAATTAGCAACTGATTGGTTTCTACTTCAGGGGTATGGTAAGTCCAGTGCTGATGCAAAGTCAAAAGAGGCCGAGCACTTCGGAGCACCCCTGAGCATTGAGCGGATGGTCCAGGTCTATCTGGATGACCCAACAGAGGTCTTCATGGATCGAAACCTATTGGTGTGTTGGTATGGGGAAAAAAGCCAATGGACAGTGCTCAGCAGGCTGGCAATAATGTATCTGGATTCCCCTGTCGCAAGTGTCTCTACCGAGCGTGTTTTCAGTGCTGCTGGTGCCATTGTAACTTTGAAAAGGACCAGTCTCTCACCCAAAAGTGTGGCAGAGGTTAACCATGATCAAAATGGATAAGCACTGTATACCACCGGACTACAAAATACATGACTCACAGCAGGAAGAGGAGAGCAACTTCGATGACATACGTAGTGGGTTACATGACCTACTTCTGTCCGAACCACCAGAGTTTGAGGACAAGCTCCTCTTCCATGACAACTAGGCTTTCAAATTGTTACTTTCTTCCTTCCTTTATTTGTGTGTGTATCTGTATTTCTGGTTCAAATCAAATCACAACAAATCCATCACCACCGTCTTCTTTTTTTATTTCCCTATTGGAGTTGCACATCTGTGCATTTAACTGTCCCCTCCACACCTCAGAGTCCTGCTCCATCTTCCTGACTCGCCCTAAATACATTTCCATCAAGCCAGACATTGGATGGAGATGGAGAATAGTACAAGAAATGTTGCCTCTAACAGTCCCGCCATAAGATGTGAAACATGACTATAACTATCCTCTGTTTTGTTTTCAAGCCTCAACTCATCACTGTCCGAAGGCTACCGCCTCTATCTAAAGGCATCCACAACTCTTGTCTTCAATGTAAGAACTTGGACAAGCATCCAAAAGTAAACTCATCACTGTCAGAAGGCTACAGCCTCTGCACTGGTAGGCATCCAAAGCTGATCACTGTCAGGACAGAAGGTACTTGGCAGAGAAAGACAAGACTCTTCGAAGAAACTTGCTGACATTTCTGCAAACTCAATTGACCAATTACCGCTACCGAGACCGCGGCCCATCACAGCGCTGACCATGTCCCTGGTGTTGCACGCAATCTAGCGCAAGTCATAGAAATGACTTGGGTTGTAAAGCCACATGTGGTAACGACGCGGTCGTTGTAACGATGGAGTTGTTACAAAACCTGCGTGGTAACAGCAGCATTGTAAACACTGTTTCTCGTCTTTCGGTGTTAAAATTGTCATTGAACCAGGGCTTTGAATTTTTATTGGATATATTTTCTGTTGAAGGGGCACGATGAAGTCCATGATTTCCGATATGGAAGTATTGCAGAAATCTGTGAGGTCATTGACATCGTTCATGTTGATCTGTGGAATGAAGGTATTATTGCAAAGGGTAGCTACTTCATTGTGGTTTATATTACGTAGATTCCTTTTCCAATGTTTTATTTTCTTCGGTTGGCCATTGTTTGGTGTCACCTTTAAGTTGATGAGGAAGGTAATGCAATAAGGGTCTGTCCAGTCACAGGGGCAAATAGACTCAAGGGAAGTGGTGTCCATCTTTGTGATTATAAGGTCCAGAGTCTCCACCTTGTTGTGAGTTGGCCTGACACAAATTTACGAAAAATCATGGTTTAATTGGTAGCCTTTAGGCTATTCACTGGGTGATCTTTCAGGTCATTCCAGTGTAGATTAAAGTCTCCCAGGAAGATCTGAGGCCCTTGAAGATTATCGTTCATTGTGATGATTTCCATGATATGACCGATAAACAAAGAGTTATCACCTGGAGGGTGATAGAAAGCTTGAATATTACAGATGAATGTGTTTTTGCAAGAGATATTGATGCAGGGATATTCGCATGTAGTTAAACCTTTTGTTTCCAATTGGCGTACTGAAAGAGTAATGTGGTAGATGCATGCTATTTAACCCTGTGCGGTGAACTACACTATGCTCGCGGAGTTTGCTTTGTTTCGATAACTTCGCAATTTGCGTAGAATGCAAAGTTACCCAATACTACGCAATCTGCAACGTACTGTAACTGTTTTTCTTCTTCGCGTGCTCAATATGCCTTCTGACGCGCGCGTTAACAACTTACCATGATTTTGCGTTCACCGACGAGTTTTTCTATCCGTTCGCGTGCGTCACCAGATTTGGAATCTACTCACATGATCCCGCAAGAGTGTGCGAACGCAGACACGTCATTCAGACGCGCGATCTGAGTTCCGGCAGCAGTGTTGGTAAGATCGCTATCCCGAACACGCAGAAACTGAAACCTGGCGAAGAATATCTCTCAACCATCATAAACCCTTCTCGTAAATAATCATTTTGCTCAAAAAAACTGCTCAGATTGTGATTTGGCTGTAGTTTTTTGTGCAAGGAGTCCTTTTTCTTTTTTTTCAAGAGGAAGGAAGTGCCCCCGCGTCCCCAACTTCCTGTTCCTGTCCTGTTGGCTCCTCCCAGTGCTTTGTCCATGTGCGGTTCACTTTCATTTGGAATTGGAGCTGGAAGGATCACTTTTTGTGTCTGTCTGCTGCATCATATTATTTGATTGGATTTGAGGACTTTTGGATTTGAGATTTACAAGTAAGTTGGAGAATTGGAATTGGTGTACTTGTTTCTTTGATTGGGGCATTGTTTGAACCTACATTTTTGGGGGATTTTCATCATTTTTAAAAGTTATTGTTGTGGGTGGCCTGTAGTTTCAGTAGGGGCCTAGTAAGTTGTTTTTCTTTGATTGTAATTTCAGCCAGTAGGCCCAGAGGTACTCACGGGTGCATGTTTCTGTGATGTCTGTTGAATTTTGAACATCATTTAGGGAATGGATTGCATTGGATTGAATTGCTAAATGTGGGTTGGGGTGTATTTCACTTTTTGGGTGTGTGTTAATAAATAACTACCTTTGTTGGATGTGTGTGTGTGCTTGTTGTTGTAAAACTTTCCAATCTTTCTTAGCCCTGTGGATTTTCGTTTTTGCTATTTTGTATTAAAGCTGTGTTGTTTAGCATAGCTGGCCTCCTTTATCTGGCCATATATATAGACCTGCTTGAGTTCATTGTTTTCCATGGCCTGTTGTGACTGTGACTGACCATGTGGCTGGGCCCATTTTGTGGTGGTTGTTTAGTAGTGTGCTGCTTTTTCCATATAGGCCTGGATGTCTTTCCTTTGTTACCCTTGGCTTATGCTTCTTGTTGTTGTGGGTGGTGGCCATTTTGTAAAGGCAGGCAGTGTGCTTTTGCCATAGGCTTGAATTGTCTCTCTTTAGTTTCTTGTTATTAAGGTTAGCCTCGCAAGTGGTGGCAGCCATTTTGTGGGACCAGCCACTGGGCTTTTGCCATAGGCCTCCAGAATTGTGGCCTAGTCTAAGTATGGACGCAAAATCTGTTCTGCTCCCGATATTTGCAAATATTAAGCAATTTTGCGATCCGCGAATCTCTCGAAATTGCTGAAAATTCGCAAATTTGCTCGCGGGCAGATTATTTATTTATTTTTGCAGCATCTTCATGGATAATGCAGGCAGGATTCATTCTGGCACGATGCTCCTGTCACAAAAATTAAACCTCAACAGGAAGCACTTATAGAATGATATAAATAAAGCAGGTGCCCGAGTTGAAGCTCAAATTCAGTCACGCATTATAATAAGCCCAAACAACAAGTGAGCACGGTTGAGGCTAGGTAGGTGTGCTTCCTCCCCATATCTCTACCGCCTATAATTAGATGTAATCCTTGATGGAGGTCTGCATCCACGAGTTTCTGGAGCGCAATCCCCTTGTACTTCCTGTGAACAGGAGGCTGCTTTCTCCTCATCTGGTGATCGGTCTCTGACCCTTTATAAACAAGAGGCATGTGAACTCGCATAGAAGCCCCGCCACACACACACCAGTGGATGGAACGCCTTTGCGCCCATTCCTCACAATGATGGACAGCTCACTCGAGTGACCTCGGCGCCCAAACAACTAGTGAGCACGGCGGAGGCTAGGCAGGTGTGCTTCCTCCCCATATCTCTACCGCCTACAATTAGATGTAATCCTTGATGGAGGTCTGCATTCACGAGTTTCTCGGGCGCAAACCCCTTGTATTTCCTGTGAACAGGAGGCTGCTTTCTTCTCATCTGGTGATCGGTCTCTGACCCTTTATAAACAAGAAGCATGTGAACTCGCATAGAAGCCCCATCACACACACATTAGTGTATGCAACGTCTTCGCGCCCTTTCCTCACAATGATGGACAGCTCACTTGAGGGACCTCGGCGCCCAAACAACTAGTGAGCACGGTCGAGGCTAGGCAGGTGTGCTTCCTCGCCAGATCTCTACCGCCTACAATTAGATGTAATCCTTGATGGAGGTCTGCATCCACGAGTTTCTGGAGCGCAATCCCCTTGTACTTCCTGTGAACAGGAGGCTGCTTTCTCCTCATCTGGTGATCGGTCTCTGACCCTTTATTAACAAGAGGCATGTGAACTCGCATAGAAGCCCCGCCACACACACACTAGTGTATGCAACGTCTTCCCACCCTTTCCTCACTATGATGGACAGCTCACTCGAGGGACCTCGGCGCCTTTCGGTGCGGTCGCAAAGTTACAGACACGTGTCACAAATGGCAAAAAAATCCGTAAGTTTGCGCGAAAATCCGCGAACTCCCGGATTTTTTTGCCATTTCGCGCGAATTTGCGGAACGCGAATCCGCAAAATTCGCCCATACTTAGCCTAGTCTGCCAGTGGGCCCAGACTCCCAGAGGTACTCATCAGGGGTGCATGAAGCAACTGTTTCTATGTTGTCTGTTGAATTAAACATCATTTAGGACATTGATGGCTTTGGATTGAATTCCAAAATGTGGTTTTTGGGGTGGTATTTCTTTTTTTTTGGTGTGTGTTAAATAAATAGGCCTTTTCATGCAGTAGGTAACCCTGGGCTTTCAGCTCACAGACTTCTGGCAACTCTGCACTGCGCGACAATGCGAACTTACACTTTTGACCTTATTTGCGTGCTCAATATGCGTTGTCGCGCGCCCGGTAACGGCTTTTTATGAAGATCACTATGCCAAACATGCAGAATTTGCAATCTGGCGAAGAATATCTCATGAGCAGCATAAAGCCTTCTCGAAAATATTCATTTTGGTCATTTTGCTCAGAAAAACTCCTCAGGTTGTCATTTGGCTGTAATTTTTGGAGCAAGGAGTCATTTTTCTTTTTTTACAATTTTTTTAAAGAGGAAGGAAGTTCCCCAGAGTCTCCAACTTCCTTTTCCTGTCCTATGTCTTCCCTTTCTTGTTATTGTGGGTGGCCTGGCTATGTGGGTGGTGATCATTTTGTTAAGTTAGGCATTGTGCTTTTACCATAGGCCTGCATTGTCTGTCTTCTCTTTCTTTTCTTGTTGTTGTGGGTGGCCTCGTCATGTGGTGGCGGCCATTTTGTGGGACCAGCCACTGGGCTTTTGCCATAGGCCTCCAAACGTGTGGCCTAGTCTGCCAATAGGCCCAGACTCCCAGAGGTACTCATCAGGGGTGCATGAAGCAACTGTTTCTATGTCTGTTCAATTTAAACATCATTTAGGGCATGGATGGCATTTGGATTGAATTCCAAAATGTGGTTTTTGGGGAGGGGGTGTTCACTTGTGTGGTATGTGTTAGTCCTTTTCAGCCAGTAGGCCCAGAGGTACTCATGGGTTCAAGAAACCACTGTTTCCATGGTGTGTGTTTAATTTAAACATCATTTATGGCATGGATGGCATTGGATTGAATTGCAAAATGTGTTTTTGGGGTGTAGTTAACTTTTTGTGTGTGGGTTGAATAAATGCCTTTATTGCATGTGTGTGTGTTGTTGTGTAACTTTCCAACCTTTTTAGCCATGCAGATTTTCTTTTTTGCATTAAACCTCTGTTGTTTGACAGGCATCCTTTGTCTGGCCATATAGTGATATAGGCCTGCTTGAGTTCATTGTTTTCCGGGCCTTGTACTTGTGATGAGTGACCATGTGGCTGGGGGCCATTTTGTGGTGGTAGTTAGTAGTGTTCTGTTTTTGCCAGATAGGCCTCCGTGTCTTTGCATTGTTCCTCTTGGCTTACTGCTTCCATCCCCAGCTGCAGGTCCCTGATGCTGCATCCATCCCACATGATGCACAAATTAAGGCCAAACAGGTTACACTACATTTGTATTTTTGTTTTTGTTATTTGCTATTCTTACTCTTCCTGAGTGTACACAGTGCACTAGTATTATTTAAAACACAACAAATGCCATGCTTGACTGATGTTCTTCTGGCTTTTTTGCTTTTAGGTGCACATAGGACTGAGGAGGAGGTGTCTGTCATCATCGCCCGTTGTACTGCCAGACAGACGTCCTGCTATTGTACATGACGTGACATGTGACCTGACCAGACATCTCTGCAACTTGTACAACTGAGTGCTGCTGACATCTGAAGAAGATGGGCACAAAGAAAGCAGGTACCAGGTCCTACAAGACCAAGAAAGTTGCTGAGAAGAAGGAACAGAAGAAGGAAGTGACACTTAAGTCTGGTGTTCCCCCAACACCATTTTTTGGGAAATTAAAAATTACGCCTGCAGCAGCGGTGTCTGGGGGCAAGCTGGGGGCAGCACCTCTGCATCAGTGGGCCCAACCTACCAACCCAGGCACAAGCACATGAGTGTGGAAGAGGTAGCCAGCCTAATGGTAGAAAGCAGTGATGCTGAGTCTGAAATAAACTTATCGCTATCTCAAAGTAGTACCCAATCAACGCAGTAGGAAATGCAGCAGATAAGTGGTCAACAACAGCCGCAACCACGGCCCGCAATAGTAGTTGTTGTTCCTCCTGAAGTAGGGCAGTTCAGGAAATCGAACCTCATGTAGAGAAAGAAGAAGAGGAAGCCACTCATTCAGAAGATCCATTGTCTTCCAAATCTCCAACAAGGACAAGGAGGGTTAATCCTTCAAGTTCTTTGCCAAGCCCCCATTCTGGTGATCTAGATGCCACTTGGAAGCCACAAACTGAGTCTGAGAGGGAGACATGTACCAAGACCAGGCTAGGCAAAAGGAAGGTTCCAGAAAGCCTTACACTTATGGAGGTCGATGTAGAACAGCAGGATGATGATGAGCTAGTCATCACGAACATCACTCCCGGCCCTGAGGAGATGGAGACCAACATTCTTACTCTATCCAAAATAGCTGTGAGGGATGTAGCACGCATACCTTCAGCACAGGTAACAACAACACAACCTACAGCTTCCATATTTGTATTAGCAAATGCCCGGCAGCGACATACATCCAGCACAACCACCACCTCAGTAGATGTAGGTAGTAGTACAGCACAGAGTCAAATTCAACACATACCCTCCAGGTCATCCAGCATTGGAAGTGGCACCTCCAGCAGGAGGCAAAAGTTAAGCTCCCCAGTTTGGGACTACTTTACGGTTAGTGAAAAGGAGGAGAACATTGCCATATGCTCCATTTGTAATACCTCTTTTAGTCGGGGTAAGCTTGGTACAAACTATGGTACCGGAGGCCAAATAACCCATCTGAAAAAATACCACATGATCGACTGGGAGTACCACATTCGCAGATTAAGAACTGCAACCATTCGTGTTGGTCGGGATAAACAAGTAGAAGATCTGATCACGGTGGAAGAGGAAACATTCTCTCTGGCAGTGTTACACAAAGTATCCCTGTCCCCAGCAGTGCAGTGTTATCATCGCCCACATCTTCTTCAGCAACATCTCAGTGGCACAAGAGTAAGAGTCAGCCTGGGACAGCAAGGAGTACCTCAATGAAAACAACTGCGTTGTTGAGCCTAAGGAAAACCATGCAGCCTACCATTATCAGCATGTTTAGGCAGGAGGTGCAGTATGAACGCAACCACCCAATAGCACGCTTGTACAATGCGAAGATGGCTAAAATGTTACCACTGGACCTTCTCCCTTTTTATTTTGTTGAAGGGATGGGTTTTCTGGATTTTGTGACAGCCATCTGCCCAAAATGGTAGGTTCCCTGCCGCTACTATTTTGCCCGAGTTGCTGTTCCAGCACTACATCACGACGTGCTGGAATTGCTTGGAAAAGACTTGAAGTAGAGTGCTTTTCATAGTATCCACCTAAACACACAGGATGATGGACGGAATGTTGCACAATGGCAAAACATTCACCCCCAGTCACAGATCTGGGTTTAATCCATCGTTATTTTGCTCACCAAGCCACCCCAGTTCAGACATGGCCATATGCAAATCAGTCTTGACCCTGTGCCTCATGGAAACAGTCCAGACCGAACTGCCAAGCCATGTCTTCCCTGAACCAGAATCAAGCATCCTAGGACCGGTTTCTGGCTCTCAGCCATCTTCAGCAAGGATAGCTTGCCTCCAGTGGTGTAGTGAGACCGGGACCCACATCTGGGCATACCCTTCCCACAATGGGTAAACAGCAAAACACACAGGATGATGGACGGAATGTTGCACAATGACAAAACATTCACCCCCAGTCACAGATCTGGTTTAATCCATCATAATTTTGTTCACCAAGACACCCCAGTTCAGACATGGCCATATGCATATCAGAATTGACCCTGTGCCTCATGGGAACAGTCCAGCCTGAACTGCCAAGCCATGTCTTCCCTGGACCGGAATCAAGCATCGTAGGACCGGTTTCAGGCTATCAGCCGTCTTCAGCCAGGATAGCTTGACTCCAGTGGCGTAGTGAGCAAGGGACTCACGTCTGGGCATACCCTTCCCACATAGGGTGAACAGCAAAACACACAATGGCAATGTCCGCACTGGGGTGGCTTGGTGAGCAAAATAACGATGGATTAATACCAGATCTGTGACTGGGGGTGAATGTTTTGCCATTGTGCAACATTCCGTCCATCATTCTGTGTGTTTTGCTGTTCACCCTTTGTGGGAAGGGTATGCCCAGACGTGGGTCCTGTGCTCAGTACGCCACTGGAGTCAAGCTATCCTGGCTGAAGACGGCTGATAGCCAGAAACTGGTCCTAGGATGCTTGATTCTGGTCCTGGGAAGACATGGCTTGTAAGTTAGTAAGTACTACTCATTATCATTAACCATCATCATCATGCATGCATTTCCTTTTTCTCCCTTTATAGATTTATTGGATAAGATCATGGTCGTCTGGCAAGATTGTGTTTTGCTTTTGTTGTGTCCATGCATACTGTTTTTCTTTGTCTAACCTTTCCCCAAACCCCTCTTCCCATCCATTCATCAAACCCTAATCTTCTTCTCCTGAGCTGTGTGATTTATATTGAGTTGTGATGTGACTACATTAAATGGACACCAACAATTGATGCTTGCTGGGGCAGATGTGGTGAAAGCAACACTAATTCAATTTGAAGGCAGGGTGAGGATCTTCTTCTGCTTGCCCACCCTTGCTCAGTCTATGTGCAAGCCAAATTTTTTTCCAAAGGGACCTAATACATCATAATTAATTGCCGGCATTGATTGGATTCATCATCAACACATCCTACCACACAGCGGTAAAGGTTAGGAATTACGATTGTGTGAAGTGACTCACTCGACACAACTACAGTTTGTAATCTTTGTACTAAGCTGTCCCCGCCACTATTATGTTTTATTTTACTTTAGCAGTTGTAATATTGTTTGTTTGGCAGGCTTCTTCTGTACTGTACTTTACTTAAGTTCTACTACTCCTCCCACAGTCTCTCTCAGGCAAGTGACTGTCTCTTTTTTTTTTTGCAAATGCTACTGCCAGTGTCTATTACCACCACAACCATGCCATCTTCTCCATTCTCTTGGGAAACCATGCAGCCATTGCTGTGCCGAACTTAATCATCATCAATCACAGGTAAGATAAGTTTGGTGGGAGGTATAACGGACTAGGAGGAGAGACTGACAGTACTAGTAGGACAAATAACTCAGTGAGGAGTACCGTATCTATCTGTTTGTGTGTTACAAAATTGGCAGATTATTTAAATCAAACACTGGCTGTGGCCCTGCCGCAGCAAGGAACCCATGTGATGCAAATTCGTAAAACAGTAACCCCCCCACAAAACATTAACATTGTATGTTTAGGTATAAATGTATTATCCTAACAAAAATAAACTATCCCACACTTGACCCACCCCTCTCCCTAACCGCAACCAATGTCCAAAATGAAAAAGTCCAAACAATGTCCATAAACCCCAACGCCCAATTCCCGCCCACCAACAAAAGTAATAAAAAAGGGGCGATGCAACGGGGTCCTAGATAGATCTAGATTCAGTGGACTTTAAGGTGTTTGTCCATCAGGATCTTGACCGGCTCCTCTAGCTGCTTCTTTAGGCATGCCATCCGGAGGAGCATCTGGCGGCGAAATGCCCTGCAGTTGCATCCAGGGTGGGGGGGGGCAGTAGTGCTTGATAAAGACGTGCGGCGGCAGGCGGCTGCCTGACCGTGGCACCATACCACTGGAGGCGGGGCCTAGCTGGGGCCCGGGGCATCCTCCTCCTCCGCCTGAGCCATCAGCCGCCGGTACTCTTGGCAAATGGCCTCCAGTTTCCGGCGCCGGGCCCTGGCTGCCAACTCCTTCGGTGTAGGTTTTTCTTGGGAAGGAGGATCTATATTAAGAAAGAAAAAACAATATTGTAACCAATACTCAGAAAAACTGTAACACAAAATTAATTCAACACATAGTGGCACAGTAGCACTAGCAAGCGCAGTATATAACATTTGTGGTCAGTATCTATCCTCCCATTTCCTCTGCCTCTAACATTTGTGGGAGTTTCAGGTATTATACTAGCACTATTGACTCCAGTACACAGAACACCAGTCTTCTTCTTATCTCTAGTTTAGCAAAATTACATAACCTTGCCGGCATGCCAGCTCAGTCAGCTAAGCTTGCACCCAAGACAAACATACGAGTCATGACACAGACTCACGTTATTTTAATTTACTACTGTCTGCAGGTGGGGAAGCTTCTATTTTTCTATCACGGGTGGCACTGGCCATACTCTCTTTGTTACATGATGGGCAATTGCTCAATTTCACTTTCACCCTGCCCTGGCTACTACAAAAAGGCAGATTACTATATATCTGATCCAATGATCATTGCTTACATATGGAACAATCACATAAGGTCAGTAGTGGTCAGTGATGGGAGTGCTGGCTGGCGGTGACGTGGGGAGGGGGAGGGGCAGGGTGGGGGTAGTAAACTATGGATTACGGCCAATTACAGGTAAGTAAACATATAAATAAATAAAACTAATTTTGTTGCGGACACTGCATCGCATTTGGTGGTGCAGTGCGCACAATGAAATTCGTTTTACTTCAGGTTCAGGTTTCAGGTTTCATACGTCTTTATTTCGATTTTTACATCATAAAAGACAATTTGTACAATAATAAAGATAGGATACATAAAATGAATAAAAAACACCATATGTGCTTGAAACATTTCATCATTAAAAGGAATTAAACAGTATATTAAAGACCTAATGTATGAAATACCCAGCAAAATTTTTTCAAACAACTGGCTGCAAGTGTCTGGCTCTGATGATCCACGCCCACCCCAAGTACTTAGCCACACCTATTACCACCATCTCTGAGGTGTTGGTACGTAATGCCCACAAAGCTTCAGTGCTCCTTTTGATTTTCATTTGGCAACAAATAGGCCTAATCCATTTAATTCTAGGGGCATGATAAGCTGGACATGCAAAGATAAAATGACCCACACTCTCCCTTTGATCAACACACCAGGGGCAGCGATCATTAAAATGAACAGACCAATTTTTGGTAAAAGGCCTTACTGGTAGGGACCCGACTCGAAATTCGTTTTACTTATTTTTATGTTTACTTACCTGTATTTGGCCGTAATCCATACTTTACTACCCCCCACCCTGCCCCTCCCCGTCCCCACATCATGGCCCGCCAGCACTCCCAACACTGACCACTACTGCATAAGGTACTTTGTTTTCATTGATTGTGTAACCAACAGATAGGCCACCATTTGCAGGCTGGCTGACACAGTCGAAAATAAATTAACATAGGTAGGGAGTAGTCCTCAGAGTCGGAGGAAGGTGCTTGATAACTAAACACAATATATTTATATATGATGTGCTTGCAAACTACTGTGAGTCAACTGTATTCTGAAAATACTACTTATGTTCCCCTCGGCTTTGCTACTCTGGCGCGGTTTCTTTTACATTCTATTCAAACTAAGACTCTGCATCCAGTGACAGTCTCCACCTATGCTGTCTATGATGAACACATCCAGACATCCATCCATTAAAAGTAAATGTCTATCATTCTTTTTTATATATCTCTTAACAAACCTTAGTTGGTTTCACCAACAACCACCCATGCGTCCACTCCTTCCTTGCTTGCAATGGCTTTGAGTTTCACCCAAACACCGCTGATGATTATTGCTATCCAGTATCTGCCAATACTGTGTCGTCCATCCAGGCAGGCATCTTCTTTCACCTTCCACCCATCCTTCAACAACCCATGCATCTGATCTGATTCCTATCAGCCACCTATGCATGCTTCCAAGGTATCCTTTTCTGCCAGTCATATTACATCTCGCCCGTCCTTCCTCCTTCCACCCTTCTTTCCCTTTTTGTTCAACACATCCATCAAGGTCATCTGATCTGACTTTTAGTCTTTTCCATACAAATTTCACAGCTGAGTGGGAGTCAGCTAGAAGAGGCCATTGGTTACTCAAGTCAGACTGCTAATACTATTGCTAATGCTAAGTAAAGGGTGTCTTCTTCAACCGTTGTATAATGTTCCTACAACTTCATACTTAATAAGTCTCAACAGTACAGAGAGTAAAGTGAACACACTTCCAGCTAGTATAATGTCAATAAGTAATGAATATGACTTACCACCGCTCACCACTGCTGCTGGCTCCCCCCCTCTAGTTCCCGCAGGTACCGCATCTCCTGCCCCCTCTGGAATGGCCGCAACACCGCTGGCGCTGCCGGCACTGGTGGTCGGTAGTACGCCTAGAAAGAACATTACACATTTTTAGATGCCTGTACACCTCCCCCTATTTATTCGTTTTTACTAGCAAGATTGAAAAAAAAGTTAATACATCCACATAAAACATACAACACTAGTCCAAATCGGGTACTAGAGTAGAGTCAATAGACACTAGTAATGTTATGGTCCTTAGGGTAATTATAGTCCTACTCTACTCTCTACAAAGTTAGCCTGAGCCATGTAACCATTTTAGCTTCATGTCTTTTGTGCATGTTACCTCTCCGCTTGTTGTGCAGTAAGATGTCTTTGCGCCCACATGAGCTCATACAGCTACTGTCTGAACATTGCATACAAGTGAAGAGGTCGAAAAACAAGCCACTTTGTTATGGAGTTCAGTTAGTCCGTATTGCTTAGCCATACACTTTTTAGCATGACTGCGAAATGCTTGCATTATACTATATAACGCACACCATTTTTCTCATAACAGGCAGAAGATTCCCTTTCTACGAACCAGAGATTTGCAGAGCTTATGATGCATGTAACCAGTATTTCTATGTTCTACGGTGAGGGGTCTCCCAGAATTCGCACAGACATGTTGTCTTCTATCATGCACTTGTAACAATATTTACTGTTTTAATCTTAGGCATTTTGCTCTTGGAGCTGGCTGTAGTAATTTCATAGAACAACATATAGAGCTTGTTATTTGAAAGAACTTACACATAGACTGTGGTATTTGGTGTGGTGGGGTGTACTTACACGAGTGAGTGAGCAAAAGGGTGTTATGTTCTGGGTTGTGTAATCATTTGGTATCTTCGGGTCGGGGTTCGGGGACCTAATGAGACACTATAGCTAGTTAATCAGGGAATTGTGGGTACTGACTGAGGTGTGAGGATAGTCCAACCTACCATCACCAACATCCTATTTTCTTGTGCATAGTTCTGTATGTAGCTGTGCAGAATCCCCACAACAGTAGTAGTATGTACTATATCCTATTACAAATACTAGTCAAATATCTAGTTGGTCATTTTGTTGGTGGGAATTTTCAAAGCCTCAAGATTAAGAAGACTAGAAGAGGACAACCCAAAGGACAGGACTCAGTGGCTAGAGTTATTGGTCAATCTGAGTTTTATTCAAAAGAAAACCTTAAATAAAGAGTGGCAAACTGGAAAAGCTTAACTTCAGACAGACTAATAGTAGTAGTACAGAGAATCATAGCAGAGGCAGTTAGAAGGAACTTAGAGCCAGGGATAACCGTAATTTAGAAACAGATAGTCAAGATCAAAGAAGCTCTTGTGAAAAATAGAATCAATAGTTCAGAAAATATAAGGTGCAGTAAAAGTTAGGGAAATATAATTGTTAATATTAACCACTGGAGGACTGGAGGACTTACTGGGGCCAGCAGCAGGGCCCTCGGTAGAGGAGTGGTCCACTGGTTGTCCCGCCGACTCGGACCCCGTCTTCTTGCCCTTGGGTACTGCTGATCATGTAAGATATCATAAAGAAAGAGACAAACATTAATGATTGCTGTGAAACAAATAAATTATTTTTAAAAACGCTAAAAAAACATTTTAGGAACAACAATTGCAATAAAATTGACCTATCTAATCAGATCAACTACTGGCTTGCGGGATTCACGGACCGTCTACTTATTTATGAACACTAATCCAGTATTCCATAATCATTCTGATTCCAGAATACTAACTAAGCCTAAGTACCACCTGATCTAGCCCACCTATTCCAGACGGGCCAATTGTTCACTAAGTCTGCATTTCCATTTTTTTTTGCCCTCAAAAATGCATAGATGAGATGGAGGACACATGCATAAATTTGTGCATACACCAAATTGTTGGTTGGCTGCGTCTGATGTTCTGCTACTGACTGACACTGCTAAGCCTACCACTCACTAAACAAGATACAAAAGGTTCTACTAAGGACTGGGTTAAGCAGCACTCAGTGACAGAGGAGGCGTCACGTAGACCGCAAAAAAATTATGAACTAAACCTAGTATAAATCTATCCACCACTATTTCACAGGAGGACAAAGGAAGGACTAGGGTGTCTCTAGCAATAGCATTACCTAACTTAAGTTCTCTAAAGTAAATTCTTACATACTAATCAGCCCATCGAGCGCAAAGTTGCAAACTAGTAAGAGTAGCGCCGAGCACCTGTGTCCTACAATCACAGAAGATTTTGAAATGTAATTTACTGCAATGTAAGCAGCAGTATTCTTGTTATTCGTAAAAAAATGATACACAATACTTAGACTACTATATATTAGCTACTCACCAAGCCCCACAACCTCAACACCTAGCAGGTCCAACAGGTCCTGCTCCCGGTCCAGGATGTCTGACCACCGGTGGGACAGCTGGTTATGGGTACACCGGACCCCTGAGCAGCGAAACACTGCCCGGCGTACCTTTGCCCACCGGCGGTGCCGCTCTTGGGTAGGGTACCCGGAGCCTGGCCTGCTGCCTGCTGCCAACGTCAATGGGAGGTGGCGCTGCACAAAAAAAAAAGGGGGGCCACCTCCGCCTCGCAAAAAAAGCTGCCGGGCCTGCGCCCCTGCAGGACGCATTCTGCCGCAAGGCAGACTGCTCTTGGGCGCAGGTGCCTTGCCCTTCGCCATGGTTCTGGGGTGTGTGGGAGACAGAAAAGAAAAGTTAGAAGGACAAAATAAAGTTGGGGGAAGAAGTAGGAGCTTAAAGAAAGAAGTAATCTAAAACAGTAGAAAAGTTTAAAAAGAACACAGTAAAAGGAGAAATAAAATGCAAAATATAAACTTAGGGACAGAGAGAGATAGATAATAAATGAAAAAAAAATCAGAAAAACAGTGTAAAAAAACTAAGGATTGCAAAGATTGAGGGAGGATAGAAAAGCAGGCCCAGAACCATAGCATAGAGTGAAAAACAAGACCGCTGCCGCATGGATAAGTTCACGCGATATTTTCCCCCGAGCGCGCAAAAAGCATCGAGAACAAGGAAAACGCGTTCCTGAATATGAAATGCGCATCGCGAACAAGCAATACGCGACCCATAACAGGAAATAAGGCATCGTGAGTGGGCGGGACAATTGAAAACAAGATGACCGTGCCCATAAGCAACCGCATGGGCAAGTTCGTGAGATACTTTCCCCCAAGCATGCAACCAGCATCCAGAACACGCACAACGCGTTCCCGAACAAGAAAAAAACATCGCGAACGGGTATAACAAGCAACTACGCCAATTTGCGTAGCTCACGTCGTGCAATAACATCTTCACGTAGCTTTGCGTAGCGCGACTACGCGAACTACACCCAGGGTTAATACTATTTCACCACCTGTTTTCTTTAGCCTATCTAGTAGAATGATCTTGTGACTAGGTGGGACTAGTAGATCTATGGTGGGTTGGGATGAGCTGTTTAACCATGTTTCGGTGAGGATAATTACATCCAATTTTTGCGAGAGAATGAGGTTGCGGATATCTGCTGCCTGTTTATTTGCCGATCTGCAATTCAGGAGCAGGCACTTGAAGTGATTATTAGATTGATGGGAGGCCGTCCGTGATATAGTGATGCTCTTGAGATTATCCTTGTTTATTACTTTGTGATTGAGGCTTGGTTCACTAAATGGATTCGCTTGGATGGTTTGGATTTGATTTCGATCTGTTTTGTTAATAATCTTTTTGGATTGGTAAGAGAGGAGGAGTTCACAGATCTCTCTGTTCGCAAAATCATGATTTGATCTTTTCAGGCGAGAATTATCTTTAGGGGTTGGTGTGGTTTCCAATCCAAGATTGCATGTATGTGGTCCATGGAGAGGGGGGTTAACTGTATGGGAATCAGCTCTGGTTAGCATGGTGCTGTTTGACCTGTGAGGGGCCCGCAGATCTGATTTAAAGGACGTAAGTCTCTGAAGATCCTCCTTAAGATGTTTTAGGCTATGATCGAGCTAATTTCCCATTACGTAGTTCATTATTTAATCATCTTAACTGGTCAAACAGATTCAGATATTCAATCAATCATTCAATCATTGTAAGCAGTGCTAATCACCAGTGAGGGTATCCAGGCGCTAGGTTGCTGGGCTCAGTCAAAAAGCCATGTCTTGAGTCTCTTTCTGAATTCTATCAGTGATGGTGATGTCCAGAGGTAGAGGGGAAGGCCGTTCCAGGACTTGGTGGCGAGGTAGGAGAAGCTGTGGCTTTATCGGATGTGCAGTGTCTGTGTGAGGGAGGTGGAGCAAAGGTTTATGGGTGGTTGGTAGAAGTTCAGGGGTGGTTGATGTATGCTGGTCCTAGTTCGTAGAGGGCTTTGTAGGTGTGAGCCAATATCTTGAGTTGGCATCTCTTCTGGACGGGAAGCCAATGGAGATTCCTGAGTTGTACGGTGATGTGGGTCCATTTTGGGTAGGTTGAGGATGAGTCTGGCCACTGAGTTCTGTATCGTCTGGAGTCTCCTCGTGCATTTGGTGGTGGTTCCTGCGTACAGTGCATTTGTGTAGTATAGCTGGCTGGTAATTATGGCTTGAGTAACAGTTTTCCTTGAGCCACTGGGGAGCCATTCAGCTGAGCATGTGGAGAGTGTTGAAGCAGAAAGCAGAGACTACGTGGATATATTGTTCCATGGTAAGTTTGCTGTCCAGGATGATGCCATGGTTGTGGGCGTGGTCTCTCAGTGTGGGGGTGGGTCCAACTCTGGCAGGCTACCATGTGTCGTTCAAAGGGGAGGTGTTGTTGCTAAAGATCAGCACTTCGGTTTAGTCAATGTTGAGCTTCAGACAATTAGCCTTCATCCAGTCAGCGACATTGTTCATGCAGTTGTTGAATTTGGTCTTGATGGTGATGGGGTCTGCTGAGAGTGAGAGGATGATCTGGGTGTCGGCGTAGGATACGATGTTGAGATTGTGGGTTCTGACGACGTCAGCTAAAGGTGTCATGTAGGTGTTAAAGAGAATGGGAATGAGCCATGAGGGACGTCGCAGATGGTGCTCTTGGGTTCTGAGGCAAAGAGAGGTAGGCAGATTCTCTGAGTTTGTCCCATGAAGAACGATGCAATCCATCTTAGGGCTTCTCCCTGGATCACAATGTGGTGCAGTCTCTTGATGAGTGTGTGGTGGTATACAGTGTTGAACGTTGGATAAAGGTCGAGGAGGGTCAGGGCGGACAATTCTCCCCTGTCGAGGAGGATGCAGATTTGTCAGTGACGGCGATCAGAGTGGTCTTGGTGCTGTGGTTAGTGTGGAAACCAGATTGGGAGGCGTCGAGCATGTTGTTTCTATCCAGGTGTTTGGTGAACTGCTGATTAATAGCCTTCTAGAGGGTGTTGGCGGGGAAAGGGATCAGTGACATCGGTGGTAGTTCTGCAGTTCGTTGGGGTTGGCGGAGGGTTTCTTGAGGAGAGGTCTGACTTCTGAGTGTTTCTATGCCTCGGGAATGGTGGCTGTGGTGATGGATGCATTAAGGATAGTGGTGAGTTGGCGGCTGATGTCCTTGCCTATGAGGTTGAAAATGCGGGGGCAGGGGTCCGTTGATGCTCTGGAGTGAAAGGAGTTCATGATGGCTGTGGTGTTCTGTGTGGTGAGCTGTTCCCCTGCAGTGAGTGGCTTACCGGGGCAGGCTTCCGTTGGAGTGAAGTGGCTGTGGGGGTCAGTGAGTTGGGGTTCAAAGTTCCTGTAGAGGGTGGATATCTTGTAGTGGAAATGGTTCGAAGGAGCATCGCAGAGTACCTGTGAAGGAGGGATCGTGTTCTCGATGGCGGTTTGGCATGAAAACTCTCTGACGATGCTGAAGAGTTCCTTGGTCTAGTTGGCGCTTTCTTCAATGTGGTTGGTTAGGGCATAATTTTTCACATCTTTGAGTCATTGGTGGTACTTTTTGAGGTTTGACATGAAGGTGGCTTGGTCTGTTGTGTCTCTGCTGGTGCGCCACCTTCTCTCAATGTGTTTTCAGCTGTATTTCAATGTCCTGAGTTCTGGTGTGTACAAGCTGGCTTGTTTGGTGGGCCTGTAGGTTTTGGTTGGTTTGATGCGGGTGACTAGGTCGGCGGCATTGGCGAAGTGGTGACGTTCTGGACTGCTTGTTATGTTATGCTATTTGATTCTGTCACTGACCATGAAGATTGGGTCCAGAATGAGTACTGCCCTGTTTGTGGGGTCTGTGGCCAGCTCGGTGAGGCCGATGTTGCCCGTGCGTTCCAGGGGGTAGACAGAGTTTATTCCTGTGCGGTTGAACAGGTGGAAATTGAGGTCTCCGAGGAGTATGTAATGATTGGACTTGATGGCTAAAGAGGCAAGGAAGTCAGTGATGGTGTTGCAGAAGCTGGTGCAAGGTCCTGGGAATCTGTAGGTGAGGGCACCTCTGATGGTTGTTCTGTCATCAGAGTGGAGTTGGAGGTTGGGGTCTTCCATGATCAGTGTGGCGTTGTCTTGGGTGGTGGTTCAGCGGATAGTTACTTTGTGGATGATGTCGGGGTAGAGCAGGGTTGAGCCAGGTCTCTGTGATGAAATACTGGAATAAAGACTTTACTGCCTCTCTCATTTTTTGGAGGTGGTGCAATTGTCGTTTAGTAGATCTATCAATCATTTCCATTTCAACATTCTAGACTTCTCTAAAACAATAAGAGGCCATAACAGTAACAGCAGACTTCATCAGGGCTATAAATACAAACGTAACGTAGGTGACATTAGTAAACGTCATCATGCCATGAGTGAATTCTAACATTCCCTGAATTTCAATATTAGTATTTAGAACCAGATCCTCCATGATTGCCTCAGAACAGATCAACCATGGTGCAGGTCATCATGCAAGACACCCAAACATCACGTTTCGAAAAGGAATGACACTCAGGGGATTGATCTGCCCCAGTTCCAGCAGCAAACAACCAGGAAATTGGCTAACACCACTTATGAAAGGCTTTCACGAGTGTGGACACTGCACGATGTGCAGAATTATAAGAGAGACGCAGTCATTTACATATATCAACAGTCTCACTTTCCACATCAAAAACAAACATTAACTGTACAACAAGTTTTGTTGTTTACATACTGATTTATATGGGTGATAAAATATGTGTGGGTAGCACAGTGAGGACAGTCAAGGAGAGAGTGATAGAACACTTCCGTCCAGTGAAACAGGCTGATCCCAAATACCCCTTTGCACTATACACATTTATGGCCTGGAGACAGTACAGCAAAATGTCAGAAGGGGTAACTGTGATTACACTTGAGATGCCAGGAAACTATTTGGATTTTGCGTTCGAAAGCGATGGAAGCGGGGCTCAGTATCGATCATGAACTGCCACTACTTTCTTGGAGATTAGTAATAGATTATATGTGCAGTAACGTTTTAAATAATACATGGCTTACAGCTGTATACCATAACATCTAGCAAGGATAAAATGGATAAGAAACAATAACATTAATATTATAATGATTTGTGACTGTATTATGTGTTAGAATATTATGTAACAAAGACAGGATGCCTGTTTTCTGCATATTGATAAGCTACTTTTAAACATCCTCTCTTCCCTAAGTGATTTTACTTATGACTTGGAAGACTGGCAAAACAGAGTGGCATATTAATCACCCAGCATGTAATTTTCAATCCATGTTTTGATTTCATCAATGATATGTAAGACCCGACAACATATGGTGATATACTAATATCGTCGCATGCATGTAGGATATTGCCAAGACATAACGTGCTGATTCCGGTCTGACAAGTCCCAGACACACATGAACCATATGCCGCTATCATATTACTGAACTTAGCATCCTCACATCGGTTCACTTTTCCTTGCACAGCAGGATTGGTATATGTATGAATATGAAGTCCACAGCCATCCATCGCTAAGAAATTGGAGAAGAAGCCGCCAGGGGAACTTTTGCAAATATTTAAAGTAAAGTGCATCACAGCCGCTATGTATGGGGCAGGGGTGTGGGGCTTCGCTAATACCCTCCCACTGCTGCAGGTACAAATTTCCTTTGTGTGGTGCATTTTATCTGCTCCTCCGAGCACATCGTCCTTTGTTTGTCATGAGGAGCTGAGTCTTCCTTTTATTTCTGACCTTTTCAGATTGGAACCAGTACTCCTGTGGCATAGGATCTGGACCAAAGAGCAGACAAAATTAAATAGAGACATTACGAAGGATATTCTGGGTCTGGATTAACCCTGGGCGTCCGATTCGGCTACGCCCACGGAGTAGGCGTAGTGTTGCCTTCTACGCATTTTGCGTAGACAGCGTAGCCGGCAACACTACGCCCACTCCGTGTGCGTAGCCGAGTCGGCCGCCACCCGCCTCCCTCCCGCCCTCCCCTCGAAACATTATTTAAGCAACTACCCTGAAAAATACAATTATAAAGCACTTACCTTGTCCGGGGCTCGCCCGGGGCTCCCTCTTTGAATAGCGTCCTTTCCTGGAAACAAATGCGCATGCGCGGGCGGCCGCGCATGCGCATTTCTCGGGAGAAATGCGCATGCGCGGCCGCCCGCGCATGCGCATTGGTATCCAGGAAAGGACGCTATTCAAAGAGGGAGCCCCGGACGAGCCCCGGACAAGGTAAGTGCTTTATAATTGTATTTTTCAGGGTAGTTGCTTAAATAATGTATCTAGGGGAGAGCGGGAGGGAGGTGCGTAGTGGGGCTACGCGGAGTGCGGGAGTGGGCGTAGCTTCTCGCCCACTTCGCGTAGCTCCGCGGAGCCCCACTCCGCACACTACGCCCAGGCTTAGTCTGGATGGGGCCTTAAAGATCCTGTAGATCAACTTTATATGTAATTTCATGAAGGGCCTTGGTCACCCGGAATACTTTATGAATCCCACCACTATGTTAGCAGTGTCGAGAAAGGCTTCGAGAATGGAGGGTTTACAATTAATGGGCTCCATGAAAATGGCTGGGGAAATGGTGAAACCTAGCGTTATGCGTCATCAGTTAACGCTCTCTTGTATACAAATGGAGCCCTACCTATTATTTTTACCAGGAGCCTATGATAGGATGCTTCTGACAAGATTGAGAATGGGTAATGTCCACCGAACAACGACAATACCATCTATTAATGATTGGTCACGTAACCTGTCACTTTGCCCCTGTGAAAGACACTCAGAGCAGTCTACGATTCATGTCATGCTCTTTTGTAAATTTTAAGAATGAAAAGTTGAGGAAAATGTGGATACTTCCACTTTTAAAACATCAAGGTGTAAGGCAATGGCGGACAGCTTTTATTTGGCTTGAGTTCTTGGAAGATGAGCACATTGCGTGGAGAGTAACAAAGATTTTAAAGAAGGCTATCCTGCAGCGAAAACACATGATATTTGATGCCCTGTAAACCCTGGGCATCTCCTTTGCGTTAAACAGCAGTTGTTTTTTAATGAAACGTTTGTATTCGTAAGGTTTTATGGCATCTTAAACATATTGTTGTATATTTTTAGATTTTATCTTGTGTAATTTCCAATTACATTTTATAATTTTTCTGATGTATTTGTGCTTTTATGATTAGTACAATAACAATCGAATAAAGCTTTCCTTGACTTGACTTGAAATACACAGACATGCGAAATTCTAATAGGGCTGTGTTTGATACACATGTATCATAAGGTCGGGACATGTACAGTGTGGCCTCCTTTCAAATGTCGGACACACATGACCAAATGCTGCTATCGTACTGTTTCACTTTGCAACTCCACACTGTGTCACTTTTCCCATCCCAGATAGGTATGGATATGAAGTATGCTAATAGAAGATATTTCAATATCGCTGCAAAAGATACACAAGTATAATTAGGTCGAGACATAGGCAGTCCATCCAATTTGCAATTGTCGGTATTTAACAGTTCCAATATGGCACTGAACGTGAGAGCCATACCTCGTAGGACACACACGGGAGCACTCTCCTGCAGGTTTCTGTGACCAAGATTGAATGCAGTATGTTCTGGTGATATGTGAAGGGTCTGTGAGGTGATTGTGGATGTTGGATCCAGGTAGAACTGGTTTTTATTTGTGCAAGGGTTTATGATACTGTAGCTATGGGCAATGTATATTATGGATGGCGATGGGGACCCATGAACTGAGTCAACATGTGGCCCCAGCCGTGTGATTGGTACAATATATGTCAGCGTTGGCCATAATTTGGCTCTCTGAGTACTTTGGTGGGGGTGTGGTTTCAAATTACAATTAGCGGCATTACCCATCGGCTTTTAACTAGTTTATGGTTGTGGGAAATATACATGATGGAAGAAAGCGGAAGACCCGTGAACAGAGTCACCACATGGCCCCAGTGGATTGACTGTTTTTACAGATGTCAGTATTGGCTAAACTTTGGTTCTTGGGATATCTTTGTGTGGATAACAATTTTAATGAAGTGCAACACACACCAGCTTTTTCATTATTCAGTAATAAAGGGATACCGTTACAGTATATATACAGGATGGATGGTAGCGGGGGATCCATAGATCACGCTGCACATAGTCCCCACTGTGCGGTGATATATTTACAGTACAGAAATGACAACATGTGGGTAACAAGGGATTGCCAATCTTGAGAGCATATTTCAAACCATCTAAATTAGGGGTGATATTTGGGTTAGCATACAACATGCTTATAAAAATGACATATATTTATTACAGATTGTACACATTCAGACCACTAACGCCCCACACCACACATGAGGCAGTGGGGTTACAGGAAGTAAGAGTTTGATTATTATGAGACATGCATAAAAAATAGATACCAAAGTACGGAGAGTTTGGTGCTTAAGGTGCTTCGATCTGTTACAGGTATTCACCGGGCTCATCCTACTCTATACGACAACAGTATTACTCGACTTATGACTAGGGGAGTCCCTAGGTGTCTGACAATCTCATCCACATGGCCATTGAACTGATTTGATATAAATATTGATGGTTTTGTTCTTATAACAAACAGCATTTCACAAGGGAAGTTGCAGCGTACTCAGTGCATAATGGCTGAACCATAGTTGATCCGTTCTGAGGCAAACATGGAGGATCTGGTTCTAACTACTAATATCACAATCTGGGGGATGTTATAATTCACTCATGGCATGATGACTTTTACTAACTTCACAAGAACATCACGTTTCAGATGCATGATCAAGATTGACTATGACAAGCACTCAAAACGCAGGGTGCCCTGTGGGTCAATGACCCAGGTGACGGGATCTGAATAGTGCAGAAGCTCCTCCCTAAAATGAGATAACAGTTGTATTTATAGCCCTGATGAACTCTGATGTTACTGAATCAGCCATAGATGAAACATGTGTTGGCGAGAGTAGAATGGAATAATGGGAGTTCAATAAAGAACACAAGTTGATACCAAGACCTTAACTGTTGATTTCCTGAGTGCTGACATTTGGAATCTGTCCAGCAGCAGAAGACTTGGTGGCTCTTCCTCATCCTAGCAGTACCAAACCCATATGAACATTGACACACATAACGGACTCAGATTTTCTGTAACTACTGTGCTGTGTGCGCCAAAATTCCGAGCCACCACACGCATGTTTATAGGGTGCTACTTCCCTCGTCAAGCTTCAGCACCTTTTCCCAGCCCTCCAAAAGGGGAAAAAGTGAATGACTTAGTTACATTTATTTCCAACTGCTCAGAATGTTCGTTCTGGTCACTCCTGCAGCCCCTAGTCCTCAGGAAAGGGTTCTAGGCATTTGGTCTCTCCTCAGCCAAGGCTCCTGGGACTGCTTCAGTGAGCAGCTGGATCTCATAGAGTCAAGTCGCCTTTTGCATTTTATATCCCAGTACAGACAAACAAGACGTCCGCCACCTGACCCTTTGAAAATAGTGCCAGCTGGAGTCAGGAGTTATTAAGTTTTCTTTACTCTAGTAGGGCCATCTTCTTCAGGTGTAATTCTTGAATATTCTTAAGAGATGGTGGTCAACTGTGCACTAGCACTGAAGAATGTTTCCTTACTCAGTAAAGTCTACTTTTTCTTCCTATGCCCACCTCCTTCTACGCCAGTTCTTCTTGTGTTCCTGTAAACATTCCCAGAAGCCCTAAATCAAAGATAGATAACCCTTTATTACACTAGGAGGGTTTACAGCTCTTCCTAAAACAATCCACTATTTAGATGAAGTAACCTCACCTTTGTTATGTTCAATACTGGTTCTCCTTCATATTGGAGCCGGAACCAGTGGGGCCAGAATGGCTCTTGGAATGAATGGGGCATATTCTACCTGAGGTCAAAAACAGCTAGTGTTAAGGCTGTTCTTTGCTCTACTTTACAAATTCTGTCTGTCATGGATTACATTGCCAACTGCTCCTAAACCCCTCCCAGATTGTTGTCCCTGTTGACCCCACCCCTGCCTCCCTTGGACCAGTGGCCATGCCATTGCCCACTGCAGAGCCAGGAAGCTGCATTGGTCTCTGCAGGTGAGATGTGTGACTCAACTGGTTTGGTTTGGGCTCAGGCAGCACAAAGTACATTTTAAAAGTTTAACTTTCCACTAAAGCTATCAAAAATCACATTTTGAAAACTGAATGAAAAGCACATTTAATTTTGCAAGCAAAAGTAGAGATTACGAATTTTACCAAGGCTTGTACCTAGAGAATGCAGCTTAAAGCTAAAGAATTAAAATAGATTTTGCGAATTCAGCCACTGAGAATGCACCTATTTCAAATATGTAGTGTGTCAATTTTTTTCATATATTGGGCAACTGGCCCTGTGGTGTTGCAGGGCACACTTTTGAATTGACTTACTAAAATGTAAAAATAGTCTTTTTTTTCAATAAGGCTTTTCTATGTGGCAAAGGCACTCCTCCTTTTCATGTGTCACTTCTGTGATTTTAAACTGAAGCCCATTCACAGCACAGTGGTCCTACTGGCAGCCATATATTTTTTTCACAAATGTAGGTGGTGTAATAACACATTGCAGCCCACATATGGCATTTAAATTATTGGTGCAATTTCTGCACCATCTACTGTGGCCTTACACAAAAGTTAAACACGCGAATTGGGCGAAACCAATTTTAACAGAACTGTTTTCGCGGCACAACACAGAGTCCTAATACCAGCAAAACTAAGGTCCAGAAAAAGGTTAACTATAAACGTAACTAAAGCACTACCATGGTGCTTTTCCCATGAGGAAGAAACATGAGGCTTCTCTCTCACCCTGATCCCACCCCACACATTTTCTGTGAAGATGTGGATCAAAAAAACTGGAGAAAGCGGGGTTGGATGAAAATAAAAAGTACAGCTGGATGACTGACCCCTTCTCTTTTTGGTGGGTTATTGTTTACTGTGGCATATCCTATGAAAGAAAATAATGTGTTTTAGTGTTTTTTTTTAATAATCAAAAACAAGCTGCGAAATATTGTAGATATTACTGGTATTTCCCATCTACCTATGTGCCCTTGTTTCCTCACTGGATGAGAATTCACCACATCTAGTGCAACAGCTTATGTCACCACCTGCCCATTTGTTTCCCCATCTGTGGGATTTTAAATATTGACAGTTTTAAACCATTTTGTTGTATAAATAACTTTTGTTACCTGCCTCCCTTCCGGTAATCACAATTAACAGGATCCTATCAAACCTTGACTTAATGTCAATCATGATACCACAAACAACCTGATGCATATAGTTCAGGAACTGTACCACAGCGTCTACTTAGACAGGTTACCGACATCAACAAGTAATTACCCAGAGTTTGAATGTTTGCAGAGGTAATGATCATTGTCCAAAGACACGAGTAGACAGATACAGGAGCTAAAGGAGGCAGTCACTGTCTCATGTGCCTCTCTTAATGAATAATCTATGACCCTGAGAGACATCATCTGGAGCAGCATTTTAGCAGGTGTGTTTACTGGCTTGCAAATGCCATTGGAGTGTTGTCACAAAGAACCATAAACTCTTAAGTGGAAATGGGTCACTTCACTT
The DNA here is from genome assembly GCF_964261635.1 of Lissotriton helveticus. Lineage (NCBI taxonomy): Eukaryota > Metazoa > Chordata > Amphibia > Caudata > Salamandridae > Lissotriton > Lissotriton helveticus. Next base: position 268,075,286 of record NC_136069.1, read on the forward strand.
ATGACGTTGCAAGGGGCACTGGGTAGGTTACAGCTGCATTGGAGGTCTTGCAAAATGCACGTCAGCTCCAGAGAACTTGCAAAGCTTACAGAGAGTGAGGAAGCCTCCAGGCTCTGTAGCATGTCTTTTGCAGAAACATCTTGCACACTCTACGCTCACAACAGCACAATGGACAGAGAAGGTGGAAGCGGAGGCAGTGCATCTGAAAGGGCTACATTTAGAATAGTGGAACCTACTGGCATTTATGGTATAAATGTTGTGTTGCTCTAATTTTAAGTCTCACAAAATTAAACTGTTCTTGAGTAGAAGCCAAGGGGCAGAGATATTATTTTTTCAAATTTGTTTGTAACCAGTGAATTAACAAATATTTATCAAATACAGAAAATGTACTTGGAGGTGACAGTAAGATTTGAGGTGTCTAAAGGTGTTAGACAAGGGTGTGTACTGGCCCCACCCTGTTTTCCTTGTTCATTAATGGGGTTATAAATAATTTTTCCAATTACCCGACAGATGCACCCTTCATAGCTGGCATGAAAGTCCCCTTGCTCATGTTCGCGGACGACACTCTCTTAATATCCAAGACGAGACAGGGGTTACAGCTAGTACTGTCTCGTTTTGAGTTATTTTGTCGCGAACATGAGCTTGAGGTCAATGTGGGGAAGACCAAGTTTATGGTCCTTCGTGGCTCAAGACCAGTTAAAGCAAGGGTTCGTATGGGAGGAGCAACCTTAGAACAAACACCTATTTTTACCTATCTTGGGATTACTTTCAGTGATAACTTAAGCTGGAAGCCCCAGTTAGACCTACTCACCTTAAAGCATACCCAATTAGGTGGAGCTTTGCTTGAAGAACACATGCATTCTTTAACTAAACCTATGGCTCCCCTGGTCAAAATTTATGGCTCTAAAATTCTTCCAGCCGTAATGTATGGTGCAGAACTATGGGGTTTTAGTAATCTGGACTCCTTAAAGGTGGCACAAAATAAATTCCTTAGGTCTGCTGTTGGGTTGCCACAATCATCCCCACGTATACCCCTATTATATGACTTAGGTTGTCAGCCTGTTGAGGACACGGCGCGGTATAGACCGCTGGTGTTTTGGCGACGTCTGAGGACTACACCGGAATTGTCCTTATATGCCAAGGCCCTGCTAGAAGTTAAAGGACTAGGGGGCTCACACAGGATTACCTGGCTGTCTGAAATCAAAACTATTTTGACAGGGATGCGGGAGTAATGGTCCAAACCTGATACAGCTGTTTTTCCCTCGAAAAAACTTTTTAGGGATGCATACTGGAATAGGACTTTAGTTAAGAGACATGCTTCCTTGACAGGCAGCTCTTTGACTGCAACATTCCTGGTTATCAAGGACGATCCCTTCCTTGAAGAATATTGGGATATTATATAAAAGTCACAGGATCGTAAGCTGTACCACCAGTTTAGAGTTGGCTCCCTACCGCTGTGAGGTCTAATGAAGAGTTGGAATACATCTGGCAGTGGACAATGCCCCTTTTGTGTGGATCTGATAGAAACAGTCGACCACTTCCTCTTTGTTTGCCCCGAGTATCTTCAACCCAGACGGTTGTGGCTACGCCCAGTATGTCGAATAATGGGAACAAGATCCACGCAGGTAGCGAGTAGAATACTGAAAACCGATACTTAAAAACTGGTGGTTATAGGTGTTGCTAAATTCATTAGTTGGGCCTGGATATGGATACTCCGGACCCGGAAGATTAGCTCTTAATTATTTGGTCCTCAGGATAATGCCGTGGCTACTGAAGTTGCGGCTATTTTTCGAGGTCTTAAGGATAGATGAGGAGGGTCCCACTTGTTTTAATTGTCTATCTAGCCGTCAAGTCTTTTGCAAATTGTATATTTAATATCTTTTTATCTCAGGTTTTAGTTTGCTAATTATTTATATGTTTTATCTTCTACATACTATGGATAATTAACTCTATATTGTATTACTTGGATTAATTGTACTATATTGTATAAATCATGAATTGCATAGTATGTCTTTTTATGATGAAATATTCGCAATAAAGACTTTCTGACTGACTGGTATAAATTTTGTGTTGATATAATTTTAAGTCTCAGAAAATTAAACTGTTGTTGAGGAGAAGCCAAGGGGCAGAGATATTATTTTTTCAAATTTGGTTGTAACTAGTGAATTAACAAATATTTATCAAATACAGAAAATGTACTTGAGGAATGTTTATACATTATCCAACACTGGCAATTGCTAAGGTAGCATTCCAACCCATTGTTCTTCTCTCCACAATGCAATCCCAGATGGACCCCGCCATATGCAAATCAACCTCCAGTAGGAATCTGTAATCCAATAGGAACAGTCCAGCCCGAACTGCCAAGCCAGGTTCTCTCTGCCCAAGAACAAAACCAACCCAAGAATGGTTTTGCCCTGATTGAGGTACATCAGACGCATGTAGCTTGATTCCATTGGCACAGTGAGCAAGGGACCAACGTCTGGGCGTTCCCTTGGCACTTAGGTCAGTACATCAAACACACACAAGGTGATGCAAGAAATGCTTGCAATTCGTCTAACCACTGGCAATCACTTAGTGTAGCATTTCAACCCATCTTTTTTTTGCCCACCATGCACCCCAGTTTTAACCCAGCCATATGTAAATCAGTATTCACTCCACTCCAATGGGAACAGTCCGGTCCGAACTGCCAAGCCAGGTCATCCCTAGACCACTATCAGATATTGTGGAGAAGTGTGGATCAATGGTTAGAGCGGAAGACCCTGATGCAAAGATCTGGCCCGGGACCAGGGTTCAATTCCCGCCTTGGCGGGTCTTGGGCTCAATTTCCTCGGAACTGATAATTCTCGCCTTGGTGCCTATTCTAATCATGGGTCCCACTCTGCAACTCTGGGCAATAGCTTGCTTAATCTCCACAACAGCCACAAAAGCGCTAGGATGCCTGGCTGCACCTTGGGGGTACCCAGGAGTGGGGCCTCACAGGGAAAAGCCAGGAAGGGTTCCACAGCAGTATTCGTACAAGCGCCGGAGAGACCCCATGTTGGGTGATTCGGGTGCTATACAAGTACTACAACATTTACATTTATATTGATGTCACAAATATAAACACTGTTCATGAATACATTATTTAGTGTGTAAAATGTGTTTGCAAATTACCTTAAAAGTGGTTGTTACTAATGATGTTTCCACGTTCACTACTTCCAGCTGCTCCTGTGGCTACTGCCCTGCTTCTACTTGTAGTGGCTCCGCATCCTCACCATGAGCATCATCATTGTCTGAGTCAATCATCTCTGTGTTGCTATGTTATGTAAGATAGCACAACAAGCCACGAATTATCTAACTCCTTAGAGTAGGTACATAAATTTCCCTGCACCACTGAGCGTGTTCTCTTGTGAGCATTATTACACCTTCTTTCCCTTGGTGTCCGGTGATGTAGCGATGGTGTCCCAATTCATGGTTTATTGACATATGCTCTGTCTCCTACGATAAATGTCAAGCAATTAAATGTGGTGGGTGTGTATAAAAAATACAGTCATGGGATAACGACTTCAAACTTACCTAGGAGGTAACCAGAAGCTCTCCCCTTGTAAAAGGCTCATACAGTCCACGCTGGTGAATCATGGGTGTATCATGTGTACTGCCGAGAAATCATGCACCAAAGTTTGTGCTAAGGAAGTTGGAATTGCACATCACCTACAAATTGAGTGGATGTAGCTTTTTCTGTGGCGTACAAATACTCTGTTTCTGAAGGGAGACAACTTGCCATATGTTTACCACCTACACACCAATACTTTGAGGAAATTAGGCTACACAGTAAAAGTGTGCCTTAGAGTCCGGCAACTCCGTTTGTGTGCTTAGAAATGAAATATGTTGATGTATCTTACTTAAGAGAGAACCCAAGAATACTCAGAAAATAAGGGAAAGGCACTTTGAGATATTCCACCTGCTACTGCAACAATGTCCTCCGTGACGCCAGCAGAAAAAGAGGGTAGGACCTGGACACATAGAGGTATTGGCTTACTGTAATGGGTGTTTGTGCTCAAATCGGCTGTAAAACATCTATTAATTCTAAAATTAGCCCCTTTGCTTAATCTTTATTTCCCATTAGCAATTTAGTGTTGTGAATTTGTCAGTTTTACATTTCTCTTAGACTTGAGATACGACTTCAAATGTAATAAATCATTTCCAGGGTTTTACATTAGTCTTCTTGGCAAAGCCATTCGCACCCCACCTGCTCTGCATAAAGTAAAAGTTCTTCCCATTAGCCATAACCTTCTTGTCACTGGTGTGCACATTATATGTGTGTGAGAGGCCGGGTCAGGCATAATCATTATACTTATGATGTTATGCTCATCTTCCATTGAAACCTATGCGAAAATTACCATTCTAAAAGGACTCTGGCTTAAAACCCCATATTATCTCGAGCACTTCAGGTGAACTGCAACGCACGTCACCATCCGAACCCAACGCGGTTCTCCTTTGCTCTTTGAAATGTTGAGCGCTCTGGGGGAAGTCATGCCGCAGTTAGCTTGAAAGCTACTCCTTTCCCCGGCAGGCAGGTTCTACTCGCCCACTGACCCCACAGCTGGACGCCAGCAGCCTGTGAGCATCCGGGTGCAGACCCCACACTGCTGCAGGGGTGAGCTCCGCGAGGGAAGGTCGGTGGGCGCGCGGAACCGGCGGCGGAGGCGCCTGACCTTGACTGACCCTCCCCAGCGCTATAGCCCCGGTTCACTCGTCCTCCTCCTCGCCCACTTTCTCACCGGCTCGGGCGGGAGCTGAGGCATTTTTTTGCTGCAGTGACTCCCAAGTCCACGTGCACCTGCCGCCGCCGCCGCCGAGGGCTGGCTGCAGCGCCGCGCAGGGCAGCAGAGGAGGCAGCCTGTGGGTGAGCGCGCAGCCCGCCCTCCCCCCAGCAGCGCCAGAGGAGGGGACGTGCCTGGGCTGGACGTCGCGCATCCCGGACCGAGCTATCCTGAGCGCGAGGGGCTGCGGGAGCCTGGCGGAGGGAGCCGTGGACCGAGCAGAGACTGTGGAGGCTGCGCGCCCGCTGCGAGCACAGCCTGGGAGATAGCGCATGCCTCGTCCCTCCGTGCAGCCACCAGACGCCCCCACCGCCAACCACACCACCATCTTTGCATGTGCAACATTCGCAGCCGGACACAACCTCTGCCAGTGCGATGGAGACTGCGGGAAAAATCCGACTCAGGATGGACGGTTGCTAAGAAGCTGCTCTCCGGGCCCCCCACGCCTTTATATGGTTTTTATTTTTTTATTTTAGCGCGGTCCTGCCTCCGATGCCGCTCCGCAACATCTAAGAGCGAGAGAAAAACGGGACAGAGAAAGAATAAAGAAGATGAGGATTATTTTTAGGCAGATTGTTTTGTTATTTTCCGGGTTATGGGGACTCGCCATGGGCGCTTTTCCAAGTAGTGTACAAATAGGTAAGTGCTCTCTCCGCTTTCTGTGCATCTGTAAAAAAAAGTGTTGTAGATGACAGTTACAATATACATTGTTTGTGTGTGGGGGTCTGGCGGGGACAGTTTGGTGTGAAATTGGTGATTTTTGTTGGTGTCTGAAAGGTGGGGTTGCTGCTGCAGTGTCGGGGCAAGTTTAGCAGCGGCGGTGGCCTTTTACAGCAGCATCACTCCAGTTGCACAAGAGATGCTCCATTGAGGAGACACAGAATGCTCGGACTGGCTGAGGCTGCAGTGAGGATGTTGCCTCAATCAGTGATGCTGCTGGATGTTGCTCGCGCCTTATTGTCTCCGGGTTCTGTCGTAAGCACATCCTCATTTAAAGTTATAATTGGACACGTGTGCCCCTGTCTGCACCAGGGCGCTTGGGCCCCGCACGCGGAGCCGGGCTCTGCCTCGCCCTGTCCCCTCTGCCTCTTGCGGGACGCAGCCACGCGCGCAGCCTCTCATCTGCCCGGGCGGCAGCACCGCATCATCCATCGTGCAGGACTTCCAATGAGCCTGCTGCTAATGAGATTCTGAGAGCGAGCTGACTCGGCCTTCCATGTATAATGAGGGGCTGCCGAGGCTGCCCAGAAACTTCATTTAATCCGCTTTGCTGTTCTCCCTTATTCATCTGGATAGGTGGACAGCTAATAGATAGCGGAGAGGCGCCCTTGTCGCGTGCGGCACACACCGGCTGCCCCCCGGCATCTCACCAATGCGCGAGCTAGCAAACCTGCCCAGGGTAGCGCAGTGAGAGGTGGTCGGGATGCGCGTAAAGGTCATTCCTACCGGGGTGGACGTGCGTGGGGGAAAGGAGGGTGTGCTTGTGTGTGGTGCACGCGAGTTCTAAAGAGGGGAAGTGGTGCAAGCGTTTGATTAGACTGCAAAGGGAAGTCATTTTGAGGGAGGCAATGCTTCCTGGCTGCTTGTCTTCTCCACTCACGCTCACGGGGGCAATGCACCATAAACAGTTTGCAAGGCTGGTGGCAGGCTGCATGGCGTGATGTGAAATCAGTGATCTTTTACTGAACGTGCCCCCCCTTTGTGCTGTCTTTGTAGGTGGTCTCTTCATCCGAAACACAGACCAGGAGTACACTGCTTTCCGATTAGCAATCTTCCTCCACAACACCAGCCCCAACGCCTCGGAGGCGCCCTTTAATTTGGTTCCGCATGTGGACAACATTGAAACAGCCAACAGCTTTGCTGTAACGAATGCCTGTGAGTAAATGAGCCACCGAGCTGCAGAGGTTATGCATAAATTATGCCCGATGAGGACCATGTACAGTGGTGTAATTGTCTTGGGGGGGGGGGGGGGGGGGGGCAGCTCTTTATTTTCAGCAGGTGTCCCATTGAAAGGACCCGGCAGGCTGGATGGAGGGAGGCTACTTGTGCATGTTCCCAGAGTTCAGAAAGGAACTTGCTCACGAATTCTTCCTAGTTGTTGGGATTCCTCTCCAAGGGTGTAGTTAATATTAGTGCCACAAGTCAGGTGGCTTGTGGTCCTAAGAGTGTGAGGGGTCCACAACCTACCAATTATGAACTACTCAATCTTTGGCTGGGAGATTTCCTTTGGTTGCAATAGGGCTTATGACACCCTTGCTGCACACGTTTCTATCTTTCCCTCGAATATACCAAAATAGGAAAACCCAAGCACATCACTGAGCCACTATCTAGAAAGACCATGTCCCCAGTCTGCATCTAGAAGCTGTGAGCAGCGTATTCGGGGAGTCTCTGCCATTTGATGGGAAGGCTTGTCGCCTTTTGAAGGAGGCAGTGGGAAGCCAGCGGAGCAGTGATGTGTGGAATAATATATGTGCCCAGGTTGACACTGCAGTTGATCTGGTGATGTCACTTGAGGCTGCCCTGCTCCTCTATTCTGGGCTGTAAATGTCTCCTGGAATCACCCACCGCATACATCCTCTGGATGGCTCTGCATGCGTGCATGCATCGGTGCCACATCGCGTTAGCATCCTCTCCCCTTGGCTGCACAAGGGCCCAACTGGCCATCACCCAAGCACAGCCATTACAGAGGAAAGAACTGCCCCAGAGTCATGATACATCAAATCATTTAAATCCCTTTAAGCACTGACTTTCGCAATTTACACTTTAAATCTTAGTGTTTTGTAAAATAGCTCATTTACATCTGTACATCTCATTGCTATATTCGTTTATCTTCGTCTACAAGAGAGAATGCTCTTGTACAAGCCCAACTAATCTGAGAAGGAAAGTAATTTGCGATTTATTTGCCTACGCTGGAAGCACTAATACGTACTCGTTATGCATAGTAATTATTCATGTCATGGAGATGCAAGCAGTAGTTGATTATTGCAAACCTATCCGCATAATATGGGGTTTCAGGTTACTTCAGTCCCCAGGGAAATTTATTCTAGAAGGTTTCCAGTTCTTTCTTTCACTTAAAAGCAACAGGATTCAGAAAGATGTTTGAGGTTGGTGCGTGGCTTTGTGCATAAGCATATAAAACTGGTATTTCTAAACACAAATGTTATAGAATGATGCATAACTGTGAAATATTGTATCTTTTTTTCCTGCTTGACCTATTGATAGATAATTCTGAACAGTATAATTCGATGCACACACATTTTTTTGGGAGACGCAGTCTTACTTTTTATGGCAGCGAGTCAAACATTCAAAGGACACATGAGATATTCTAGAATTTGTCCACTTCTACCAATGTTTTGCTCAGTCTACGTATGTGCTGCCTCAGTCAAATATCACAAGTTTATAAAAATCAGTCTAGTAGTTTGAGAACTCCCTCATACAGAAAAAAATGTCAAAAGTAATCTCTCAGTTTTGTGAGGGTCATTATTACGTACAGAAGGGCTTTGTTGAGGTTGTATCTCCGTTTCTAACATTGCACATGATTGGTACATGGTAAATGTAACATCTGCATTCCTTGTATGTGCACCACCTCTGCCTGTGATCTGTCTTTTCTGGGACATTGTCTGCAGTGGCTTCTCTAGCAAGTGGGCCACCCTCTGCCAGAAGGTTGACAGCTGCACAGGTAAAGGTAGAGGCAAACATTTCTCAAAAGGTCAGAGTTTCATCTATGAAATGGGCACTGTTTTCAGGCCCAGTGAAACCGATGGCACATGTAATACAGCTTATACATGACTCATTGCAAGAAGAGGGGAACCTTTGTGTTTAGATGGAAGCTCTACCCAGCTAGATATGTTGTCACTTCTTTGCCGTCACTCATGGAAATCTTCAAATAGATTGGTTGTTCAGTGGAAAGATTGAGGTAGAATGATTCTGTGCAATGGGAGGTCTGACAAACTGAGTTGATTCGTGTTTTGAATGTATAAAAAAAAATCTGTATGTTTTTTTAAAATTCTAGTTGATTTAACATTTGTTGCAAAGATTGAAAATGTCTTCTAATAAAACATTGCTCTGTAGAAATAGTTTTTACACTTCTACAGTTAAGACTAATGATATACATGTGAAGCATATGGATTCTTGTGTCAGTCTGACGTAGACTGAGGTGTTACAGAATATTTTAGCCAATACATAGAGTTGGCTATACAGTTATGGTGAAGGGATCCCATTGGATATACAGCGGTAGTTAGATAGTCCTCCACTTCTTGACTAGGAGTTCCCTTTTTATACAAATATGAACCACATCATTAGAGCTCTCTTATTACGGAATTATCAAAGTTCTGTCTTGGATCTTATCGCCAGGCATCATCATCATTCCTTTTAGACCCTGCATAAGCACAAGTCTTAGCATGGTTTAGAATGTGGGATCATGTAACATGGGATATTAGTAGTCACAATGGCTGATTAATATTCTGTTCCAAAATGTTTGAGGGAACCTTAGCAAAGAGAACTCTCTGCCACTAGAAAGAACCTGGATTAAGTGAACCAAAGCTGATCCTTCTGCCTGAGATGCAACCATCTTTAAATTATTGTTCCAGCAGTCACATTTACACTAGGAAAATTGCAATTCACAAACTGTAATGTAAACATACAAAGCTGGTGGTGCTATTAAGAAATAGCTTCACGCCTCATGAATTCGGCCTACTTCTGCACTTTGATTCTTCCATCAATGGTCCAGTATACACTGCACATAATCCCTAATTACTATGTCGGTCGTATGAGCATTTGACCGGCATTGTTGCGGTAAAGGGACTGTCCGACAAGTAGTCGGCAGTCCCGACTGCCTAATTAGGATCCTTGGAGGCGGTCGGAAACATGCCTTTTGGCATTGAGGCTTGTGCTCCAGCCCGGAAAAGGACCGCAGCACAAGCTCCAATACCAAAAGACATGTTTTTAAATATCCCTGCCCCCGCCACATGGGGCATGGATGTTTGTGCCCTCCTGGCCTCATAGCGGAGGCCGCAGAGGGACGGGGGCCCTGCTAGGCCCCCCCATAGTCCATTTCCGACAGCCTTTCAATGGCAGTCGGACCGCCATTGAAAGGCCATCGGAATGGGCCATTATAATGCCTACGGCATTGCCTGAGCAGCCACCGCCCTCATTGTAGGGATTACATTCCGACCGCAGGGCTGACGAGCTCCTTGAGCCCGTCGGAACCACAGCTGTCGGTTCCTCACACATGCGGTTGGACCGACCGCATTGTAATGCAGCGATCTGACGGCTGCTTCAGATGTCAGTGGGACCGACACCAACGTACCGTCGGTGTCGGTCCCATCAACATCATAATGATCCCTATTGTTCTCAGGAAAGGTACAGTTGAAACTGTGATTTTATGCATTTACATTTTGGCATCTACAATTATTGATATCCAATGCATTGCACAAGCAGGTTCATTCTAATTTTGTATAGGAATACATTTTTATAGAAGTATTGCAGTATTGCAGGAAGCACAGTGGACATGAGTACAGAATTAGGGGAAGAAAGTAAAGTTATTATTATAGATCAGGCATCGGAACATAAAAAATTGCCTCCAAAAACTGGACCAAAAGAGGCATTTGAGCACAGGTCTGAACTAGTGGCAGATGGTTTCACATTGATACCCATTAGATAGAGATTGCCAACAGACATAATAATTATAATAATAACAATAATAAAGCATGACTTATCACCCCTAAGGGTATCTAGGTGCTGGGGGCCATCAGGGAGAATAAATGGGCTATTGCCCAGAACTGCGACCAGGGATCAAACCATGAGCCCAGCGCTCCAGATTCAGCCACTCTGGCCGCTGTGCCACACCCCTACCTTACCAGGATCATAAAACCCATCTGATTGACATGATGGTTCATCTTACTTTCATTACAATGTACCATTCGATTCCAGGAAACAGATTTATGCCCTGCCCAAGCTCTGTAAAAGACACAGCTCTGTTTGAGCTCCACTGTCCCTGCATTGACGAGCTCCATTGATCAGTTCCTCTCTTACCTATGTTCTTAGCCAAACAGCATCCATTCATGGAGGTCAAATGGTTGTGGTGAGGCATGAAGAGTAAGGAAACAGGTTGGGTAATGTCAGGCAGGACAGGAAGATTCTTAGGATTGATGGCAAGAAGGCTTGTAGGGAACAGGATGGGAATAAAAACAAGGAGCACACGCCACGAATCAACAAAAAAATGACAGCTTTGAGAAATAAACTGAAATTTTGAGCTGATTGTGAGCTGTGGGGGCGAGGACATGCACAGTTTGTATGGAAAATGAAGTGCTTGGCTAATTCAGAATCTATCCTGAGAGCAAAACCATAAAAGATTGCAGAGAAAGTCAGGTAATTAGCTAATTGAAACGGTGTCCAGATGGCTCAACTGAGGTTATTATAAACGAGCTTCAACACTCTGTTACATGTGCACACAATAGAATTTGTTACTCACCATTCCAGATTTTCGAAGGAGGATCATTGCAATGACTGCATTAAATTAAATGCAGCCACAAATGACCACTACTTGCTATTCATACATAATTAATCATAACAAATAACATTTCAGCTTCTCATTCTTGGTATTTATTGCCACAAATCAATGTTTTTAAAAATACTCGATTTGTCACTGGTAGCAGGCATAGGTTTTGAACCTTAGCTGAAAAATGACAAAAGCCTTTTACCATTCCAGGCACTGCATTACAGCTTTGGATTGGAAATACCATCCAAGCCAAACTGGAATGAATAAAAGAAACCCCTGGCATGTGTGTGTCACTCTTATTACAACTCGTCAGAGAGGTATAGCTTTGTCCAGACACAAGGGAGCAAACAGTGTCTCAAAACCTAGGCATGTCCTTTCCAAATCCAAAACTGTAATACTGTGCCTTGAATGGTAAAAGCGTTTCGTCCTTTTTCAACTCGGCAATGATGACACTTGGTAATCCTATGCTTAAAGACTTTGCTGTAAAAATGGCAAAAGGCTTTGTCACTTTAAAGCTCGCCATTGGTGACACTGCCGTGATCATATACTTGAAAACTCTTGTATATAAACAGGCATTTGTGATTAGCAGATTTGGAGTGTCTTTGTTGTTGTAATGTGCTCCATGTAAAGGAGCAGCTCTTCACCTAAAACTTGGAAACCACCCAGAGAGCCCTGATTTTTTTGCCTGTATATTCTTTGTGGCACTCTATAGCCTTAAAGGCTATATTTGTGACTTGATCTGTGATTGGAAATTGGCCTCCGAAGCCTCCCTGACTCTCAGGCTAGCAGTGGACGAGCAGTTAAGTCTTATCTCAAAAACGGTGATGTGAGGTAGACTATGGGTACCCTATAACAAAGATTTTATAGTTGTAATAAAAGTTTTTTTAAGCAACACAACACTTTCAAGACATCCCATTGTGTAAATATGTGTACAGTAGAGACAAAGATAAAATAGGTAAAATACATTAATCAAAATGCACCACCAAAGAATAATACAGTGACATTTCAGTTATAAACCATGGGCCCCTGGATATAAACCTTACATACCATTTGTGATTGCCAGATGATCGTGAACATCGGAACACAAGATAGATGATTATAAATATGATCAAGTGTTTCACACAATGTATGCAGAAATACCCCGTTTGTGATCTTTATCTTACTTTGAAAAAAACATACTGCAGAATGGTGAACAAAAAGACTGATAAATTCATTCTCCCAAATAATGTAAAGTGTCTCAGAGTCATAGAAAGTGGACAGGGGTGATGAACGTTTCTTCAGTGTAGGGTTAGTGGTAGTCAATCCCTCTAAATATGGATATCTTGTTACCTCTAGATCCTAGAGTCCCTGGGTCAGTGGTTCCACACTACTATTGTCTCAGGCAGGAAAAGAAGCAGACTTTCATCTGACCCACACAGGCATGTCACAAGGGCATACATTGGGTCAATCCGGTGCATTTCAATCCAGCTAGCCTGCAGCCAAACTTTGTGCTGGACCACTGCACACACATGTGCTGCCAAGAGAAGCAAAAGTAATAAAAGGTGGTATATGGGGGTCAGTTCTTAGCAGTCAGAGTCACCACTGTGTGCACCTGCACATAATGAAAATTGTTTCTTGTGTCTGCCTTCCTCTGTTCTCTAGACCCTGAGTCTGTGGACTTTTATGCAGACTTGGGGCTTGCCAGAAGAGAAGTCAGAGCACGGCAGGCTACCGGAGCCTTTAGGTTTATTCCCAGCCTACAGGAAATTGGTATCACACAGATCCAAATTCTAGCTGCACCTTAGCAGGTACATGCAGGTCTGGTCAATGTTGATGAGATCGTGTTTAAGCTGGACTTTTAACTGCAATGTATGTGTCCTGTTTATGTCAAACATTCAGCAGTTCACTGTCAATCAGAGTCAATGGATATTTTTAGCTCAAACATCTAATGATCAGTTTAGGGCACAGCAGGAGAGGAAACAGAAACAGGGGGTGAGCATTTCTTGTTCACTAATGGTAGCAGTCATACCCCATAATGGAAATAGTATTCGTACAAATTTAAAGCTGGAATCAGCCACGGTAACACTAATGGCAAAAGTACTGATAGTGATCATAAACTATCTTTTCTGAGCCACCATTTATGTATTTATGGCACCATCGGAGACCCAATGTTCACAAATATTTCCACACATAAAAATAGTCACAATGGGGCCCCAATTTCCCTCAAATTAAATTTTGAAGGTGTAGCCAATAGGCAACACCTTTTGGCACAGCTTCTGAACCCCCAAACAACCATAACGTTGGCCTAGCAAATCCTATGTGAAAGAGGTCGAGGCGGGCTTCCCCTTTGAGACCAGAAGATGGTGGCCTAGTAAGGATTTTCTTCTCTTCTCGGGCAGCCAAAGGTGGTTCCAAGGATAACTAGATCCTCAGTTTCATGAGTTCCTCTGTATCACGGTCTCCAAAAACTGTTGGCATGAAGATCATCATGTGAGGGAACATCAGGAGAAAGGGAAACAGCATGTGTGGGTCAGATGTAGAGATGGCCATGTTGTCACATCCTACCAACATCCAAATGTAGCTTTTCAGGGAACAAAGATTTTTAATGGGACATCCTTTTTAGGCCTATTTAGGTTGATCTAGTAGGTCATATAACATTTCCTTTGTTAAGTTTCAGCAAGTGCTTAGCAAGGACAGAAGAAAAATTGTACTAGGTTACTTCCTTTTTCTTGAGGTTTGCTAACGCTGGATTTCTGGTCTATTGTTGTTAATCCAGATCCCAACTCAGGTCGACTAAATCGTTGGTACCTGTCATTGAGTAAAAGGAAATCCACTATTAGGTTAATCAAGAAAGAACTTATGCCACTCTAAAGAACCACTTAACACTGGAAAAGGTTTAAAAGTTTATTATAAAGCCAAAGCTATCTGGAGATACAGACATCTCAAAATGAGGTTCAAAAGATATACAGGAATCAATACAAACAAGATTTCTCTAAATGCTCTTAGTCGGCAGAAGGATATCACTAAAACAAATTCAAAAAGCATTAAAGTTGCCAACATGGACACAAGCTGTAGCTTGTGCGTCATTTACAGAAAGGAAAAGTTCAGGTTAGACTGTCCCTACACTAGACTAAGTGACATCCCTACTTAACAAGATCTTTTCCTAAAAAAAAAGGTGTCAGCCGTGGTGACTTCCAAAGAAGATCACACACTTCCTTTAGTCTTTGTCTCAAAGTTGAAATCCTGCAGTTCCCTATCTGCCTACCCATCCGCTCTCTTAGGTTCCTCAGATCATCTGCTCTAACTCCACCCCGGGGTGCTGTCCCTAATACAAAATCACATTTCCAATAGGAACGCCCCTGGAGATGCCTCTCACGTGGTGTAGATTCTGGCGGCAAATTCCATGCTGGTACTCCTCGGGGCCCTTCGTTAAAGTTGACCTTGCTTCCCAGGCTTCTCTCCGGCAAGACGGTCCCCCTAGAAATTCCTGAAGACTCCTACAGGCCGGTGCCTGGCGTCTCTTGAACAAAGCCTATTCATCATTTTCTGATTAAGCCCCCTCGCACCTGCAAAAGACACTTTTTCTATATAGGCCCCAAATTCCGGCCTCCACCATATCTTGAAGTCGTAAACTATGTAACAGGATTTACAGTTAGTGTCTAGCACGACTTTTTTCTAACGAGCACATACAGATCAAAGAAGCAACTTTATCTATTCAGGCCTGCTAAAATTACATGAAACGAGCCTCTGCCATATTCATTTAATTTCTTTGTTTAAACAGTATTCTAACTAACACACATTACTATAATGTAACACATCTATTTAAAACATTATTTCAATTCTATGATTAATAATACTTTGCAGTAAAATGACATTAGAATCCAAGTTACTTAAAAGTGTAGCAGCATCTTTCGTTTCTTGTGTAATGCCATGTGGCCTACACATTTCCATTGTTTGCAGAATTACATTTCTTTTTCACACAGCCTCATAACGTGAGACTCCAACATCATTCTAACATTTCTACAAATCTCTACATTAGTTTTTCACACTGATATATGTATCCCTACTCTAATTAAACACTTATATATATCTTCACCCTATAGGTTTGACACTCTTGTGTATTCTATTCTAAACTAATACAACGTGCTTGTAAATATGGTGCACTTCTACATTTTCAGATTTGTGCTCTCTCAATCCCCCCTTTGATGACTTCCAGTAGTCATCATCATCACAACACCCTCTCTAAGGTATAGAGTATCAAACTGAAGTCGTTGCAATATTCCCTCTTTTCATCTCCTCTAGAGCCCTCAGACTCCGGTACTGATTCTCCTGCATCGCAGCTAATCTCCTCCCCTGCTCTCGCATGGATCTCTGCAACCTGTTTGCTCTATACCATTTGTACAGTCTCACCAACCCCCACAAAGCGATTACACAAATCACTATTATGATGATAGCTTTTAATATGTACCAAATGATATTCTTTCCCAGGTTGGCAAACCAACCTCCAACTTTACCCATTCCTTGACCTACTTTTTCCCATATGGTTACCTTTGTCAAATCCTCTATCTCATGGTGTATTTCGGTAATGTTTCGAATGTACTTTTCTAGAGGTTTTGAATTGTCTGGAATGTAAGTGCAACATTCCTGGACCTTCAAAGCCTTACAGACTCCTCCCTCTTTGGCCAACAGAACGTCTAGAGCAAGTCGGTTCTGAAGAACCATTGCCCTTATCGATTGCATCTCTCCCTCCACCAGCATTAAAGATCTAGCAGTACTGGCGGATAGTCTATCTACAACTGTTGCCAATCTTCTTATCTTAACATCATTTAGTGCTATCCCCAAAATAGGAAACATAGCACCGAATACATCTCCAACTACCTCCTCAGCGCTTACCTCCCTTCTCCTTCTAGTTTGTTTCCCTCTCTTTTTGGTTTCTAAGTCCTCAGCATGGTATATTTTGGGGAAGATAATTGCTAAGTAACATGATCCATACCAATTATCTGGTAGTTTCACGTATGCATTTCTTCCATAAACAAAATACACATTCGGGATCACCTGCATTTCCTTTAGGAAATCTTTGGAGTAATACTCTAATTGGAAAGCATGTTCACAACTGACTTCTCCCACAAACACATTCTCATAATATGTTTGACTTCTGTGTATACACAGCTTTCCCCTTTTCTCTCGGTCTAAAGCTATTGGACCATTACTACCTTTTCTTTGATGTTCCCTTTCTTCCTCGGTCCAATCTGTTTTCCACTGTCCTGACGATTTTAAAATCTTTTGTCTCCTGTATCGATCATCCACCTGCCCTATAAACTTTTTCTCAATTTCTGACACTTTACAAGTCAAATTATTTCTTCGGGCATGTGAAGTATCTAATGTCTTCCATGGAAGGAAACATTTCTGTAACCTGTCTTCACTCTTGTAATACTCCCATTTATTGAGGTGTTTATAATTTGGCACCTCTGGCAATATCGAGTCAAAGTTGGAGAAGTAATACTCAAACCCATCCCTTTCATAAAATATGCTCAGCAACAAACTACATGTGATTCCATAAGTCAATGGAAGATGATGATACCTGATGCCTTCATCTACAGAGGCTGGCAACTGCATACAGACATAGCAGTTCTTCGCCTCCATGACATCAATGTATTCATAAAGCAATTTGGCATAAGCATTTGATTAAAAATTTCCCTGTGATTCGTCTGCATGTAATCTCTTAATCTCAGCTTCTAACAAAGCTTTCTCTTTCGCTGTGTTTTCCCCCTGTTTGCCAGCCGTAGGAGGCTTCTGTGTTGATGCACTTTTTGCTTCTTTTTCTGCTTTCACATCATTTTCATGTCCCACTACATATGATACAGTAACCACTAAAACTATAAGAGAAATCACTACCACTAAAAGTGTGCCTACTATGCATTTTGCCCTGCGGTTCGGGTTGCCAGCCTCCATGATCTCAAGACAGTGTAGCTCTGGTTCTCTTTCACAGTACAAAGTCTCTTTTCTTTGCTTCTTCAATCTTTCGAACCACACCTGGAATCTGAAAATCCCCTCCGCCAGAACAGTCTCTGAGTTCTGTAGCAATAGACAACCTTAGCCCTTCTCCATCCTCTAACTTGAAATCCCTAATTTCGTTGTCTTCTTCTTGACGCTAGGTTATCTCTCAATCTGTATTTACAAAGTTCTTTGCAAAGTCTTTAGTAATCCGAAATTATGCGTGTTCCAAGAACTCCCACCACTTGCTCGAATATTTCCAAACGAAGAAGGATTCCCTCAAGTATTGGACACCTGGAACAGCAACACGGAAATTCAACTGTCTCTAGGATCAATTTTCTTATTCCGCTCAGGAGAGGAGGATAGACGATGTTGAGTGTCAGCAGCCCTTCGACCTCCACTCCTGGTATCAGCAACTCTACCTCCACTGTTATGATGGGGTCAGTTCTGGTCAGGGTCACTTTCCTCACCCTCCCAGTTCTGCGTCCTTCGGACATCTGTAGCGAGGTAGGTCCACTCAGGAGTAGCGTATCTTCTGCAAGGCACCCGCACCCTCCTTGATCTCCTCGGACCTTCCTGTTCTTGTCCTTGTGCACTTTCTTCTGGATCTGAGTCTTCGGATATAGGAGCAAGAGTTTCCTCTTGAGCTGGCTTCAAGCTTGGCCTCCTTTTTCTTTCAGGCCAGGTAGCTGCTCCACGCCTTGTTCTCCTATTTCTTGTCCGTTCACTCAGTTCTGTATCACTCTGAACTTGTTCTGTGTCTGAGTTGTTTTCACAGCAGCTTTCTCCTTCAGTGGCAACTTCAGTTTCACTGCCGTTCTGTCTTTCTTCTTCTTCTGGATCTGTGACACTCCCCACTTCTTCAGACACCCCCACAGCTTGACTGATCCCCTCTTGTGATTCTTCCTCCACAACTGGATTTTCGTCTGTGAGAGGAGCTGTTTCTTCTAGAGGTGCTGGAACTCTTCGAGTATGGGAAGCGTGGATCCAATTTGGCAGCCCTCCGCACTTCACGGCAGTGTTCGTCGTTAAGATGATCTGGTAAGGTCCTTTCCAGCGCACGTCTAAGCAGTTCTTCCGGACGTGCTTCTTCACCACTATCCAGTCACCTGGACACAGGTCGTGGCATTGATCTCTTGAGGATGGAACTTCTGCGGCCTGTACCTGAAGAGACACAGAATGAATGGCGTCAGACAACCCCTTGCAATAATCCAGGATCAGGTCATCTGTGATATTCAACAATGCGGTTGTTGGGACAGTTGGAAGTCTCATTGCCTTCCCCATCAGCACCTCGTGTGGAGAGAGACCTGTCCTCCTGTCGGGTGTGCTACGCATGCTCATAAGGACCAAAGGAAGAGCATCAGGCCAACTTAAGGAAGTTGATGAACATACTTTAGCAATTCGACATTTCAACGTCCCATTTATCTGCTCCACGATACCTGAAGCCTCTGGTCGATAGCTACAATGCAATATCTGATCAATGTTCAATGCAGAGCAAAGCATCTTCACAACTTCGCTGTTAAAATGTGTTCCTCTGTCCGATTCCAGAGAGGCAGGCACCCCGAAGCGCGGTATCAACTCTCTAAGCAACAACTTTGCTACTGTGAGTGTATCGCACCTGCGTGTAGGGTATGCTTCAACCCATCTGGAAAATATGCCTACTACCACCAGAACATACCTAAGGCGGTTGACTTTTGGCATTTCAATAAAATCCAGTTGCATTCTGTTGAAGGGCCCCCCAGACCTCCCAATGTGACTCAGTGTAACTGGTGTTTTTTTCCCTATATTCAACTGCTGACAAGTAACGCATCGCTTACACACTGCTTCTGCTGCAATCCTAAATTTTGGGCAATACCAAGTCTGCCTGAACAACCTCAACATGGCATCTCTTCCCAAATGCACTGGACCATGTATCTGTCGTGCCATTGGACTCGCTAACTCCTCGGGTAACACTGCCCTTCCATCTGCTGAAACCCAAAAGTCCATTTCACTTCTCACACAACCTGCTGTTTCCCATGCCTGCTTCTCAGATTCAGGTGCATTGTCTTGCATTTGTTTCAAATCTTCCCAAGTATCAACAGTTTCTAACATCATGCTTAGTTCTGTCTTTTCCTGAGCCCCACCTACTTCCACCTCCGTGAAAGTATAACCATGCTCCGCACAATAGCGGGCAACTTCGTCTGCATATCTATTTCCCTGTGACACAAAATCTGTATTTTTCGTATGAGCTACACATTTCACAACCGCAATTGCAGCAGGACCCTGTAATGCTTCTAACAGCAGTCGTACAAATTCTCCGTTTCTGATTGGCGAACCAGAGGAGGTCATGTAACCCCTCTGAGACCACAATTGCCCGAAATCATGAACTACACCGAAACCATATTGGCTATCAGTATATATGGTGACTCTAATTTTGCTACCTGCTATACAGGCACGGGTCAATGCAATGATTTCTGCTACCTGAGCGGAGTGTACTCCTTCCAGGCAAGCGGCTTCCACAACTCCAGTAATGGTGCAAACAGCATAAGCTGCTCTCAACCGACCAGTATCATCTCTTAAACATGAACCATCGACAAAGTAAATTTCATCGGGGTCGATCAATGGTTCATCCACAATATCTGGTCTCGGCTTCGTACATAGTTCAGTCACATCAAGGCAATCGTGATCTTCACAGTCTTCGCTTTCAATGTCATTAGGAAGTGGCATCAGTGTAGCAGGATTCAAGACAGAGCACCTCTTAAGGGTCACGTTCTCTGCAGCAAGAATAACTTGCTCATAGCGCGTGAGCCTACTGTTAGTCAAGTGCTGGGTCTTGGTCCTGGTCATTAACAGTTCCACAGAATGAGGTACATACACCACTAACTGGTGTCCCATCACAATGCTTTCACAACGCTCAATGCTGACACCTGTTGCAGCAACGGATTTGAGACATCCGGGCAACGCTGCGGCTACTGGATCTAAGGTAGCCGAAAAGTATGCAACTGGTCTACGGGCATTTCCATGGACTTGCACTAAAACTGACAAAGCACAGCCCTCCCTTTCGCAGCAATAGAGGGAAAATGGCTTCTCATAATCCGGCATTCCCAGAGCCGGAGCACGACACAAGTCATCTCTCAGCTGTAGGAACGCCATCAAGCACTCATTGTCCCATGGTACCGGATCACTCACCTCCTTGTGCGTCAGTTTCTGTAAGGGTTTTGCTTTCAGTGAAAAGTTAGCTATCCACTGTCGGCAATAACCAACCATTCCTAGAAACATCCTGACTTCTCTCTGGGTTGTAGGCGAGTTCATCTTCATGATTGCCTCTATTCTATCTGGTGACACCTTGCGCTTTCCTTTTTCTATCCGATGCCCCAAGTATTGTACTTCTGTCAGACAGTACTGCAATTTGCTCGGGGATACCTTGTGTCCATTCTCAGCTAAATGGTTCAACAAGGCGATGGTGTCTTCCTTGCAAGCTTCTTCTGTTCCTGACGCAACAAGTAGGTCGTCTATGTACTGGACCAGAACCGAGTTCTGTGGCAGCACTAGACTTTCAAGGTTCTTTTTCAACAGCTGATTGAAAATTGAAGGGCTATCTGTGAACCCTTGTGGGATTCTACACCATGTTAAGACGCGATTCTCCATTTTAAAAGCAAAAAGATACTGGCTTTCTTCGTCTAATGGGATTGAAAAGAAAGCCTGACAAAGATCTATCACTGTGAACCACTCGGCTTGGAATGGTATCTGAAACAGTATCACTGATGGATTCGGTACCACTGGACAACATGAAACAACAATGTTATTAATTTTTCGAAGATCCTGTACTATTCTAAATTTCCCACTAGGTTTCTGCAAACCCATAATCGGGGAGTTGCATGGACTTCCCACGATTTCCTTCAGTATTCCCTGTTGAATCATAGAGTAGATCACAGGTTTTATTCCTGCAATCGTCTCTTGGGACAGCTTGTATTGTGGCGTTCTTGGATAATCAACATTTGGTTTCACTATGATCTTTACTGGCTCTACCCCTTTGACCAATCTTATCTCTTCTCCTGTAAAATCCCATACTTTGGATGATACTGCCTCACGTAAGTCCCAAGGAAGGTCCTCCACAGTCAAAGTAGGATACAGTTCTATGCAGGTTCTTGAGTTCACAATTTTGAAGGTAGCGTCATCATCTGTCGTCTCTACCTCTACTCCCTGAGGTGTGCAGTATATGGTACAGTTCAATTTGCACAATAAGTCCCTTCCTAACAGACACACAGGACTAGAATCACACACCACAAACTGATGTTCATTCATGTAGTTTCCGATTTTCACTGACACAGGTTCCGTCAAAAGGCTAGTCATTCTTTTGTTTGCGACTCCTACCACCTGAATTGTTTCCCCCGACATTGGTAGATCCGGAACCACTGCTGATCTCAAAGTCGATCGAGTAGCTCCGGTATCCACCAAGAATGTTGTGGGACATCCTGCCACTTCAGCCTCAACAAATGGTCCTCTTTGATCCACTTCCAGAACTGCCCCGAGGGTACAGTCCTCTTCTTTGCTTACACGTTGTCCCGTCAAGGGATCAACGTAGTAACACTCTTCTTTACCTGTGAACAAAGGCATTTGTCTATAGACCTTTCCTCCAGTCGTAATCTTTGGTGGCTGAGGGAACTGGGCTCGTGGAGCCGAAGTCCCCCCTTTGGCCGCATTACTTCTTGACACTGTCACCCTCTGAACTGGAGCCTCCTGAACTTCCTCCTCTACTTCTATCTCTCCATTCTCAGGGTTATAGGGACACTCGCGTCTCCAATGTCCCACCTGGTGACACTGATGACACTTTGTCATTTTCTTCAACGTAGCAAGGTCTATTCGAGGTCTCGGGTTGTCCTCGCTGTCTCTATTCTGTCCGTTTGGTTTTCGTCCCATTGTCCCTGTTCCCAGTTGGCGCTGTCCACCCTTTCCAGCTGACTGCATCTGCACTACCATCAATTTTTCCTTTAATTTTTTTGCTTTGGACTCTATCTCATCACTGCAGTATCTTGCGTATCTCAAAATCTCATCCAATGGTTTGTTTTGCCAACAAATTAAATGCTGCTGAATCATCAGACAAATATCAGGTCTCAACCCCAAAACAAACTTTGATACAAATTGTCCTATATCCTTGGGGTCCATTACATCTAGTCCACTGTATTGTTTGAATGCTTTCAGCAATCGCTCATAATACTCATGGACTGTCTCCTTTGGTTCTTGTCTTGTTCGGTCTATTTTTACCCAATCTATGTCTTGTGGTGGCACCTTTTCCTTCAGCCATGTCATTACCCTATCGTATTTCAACAGCCCCGCAGTGAGACAATGTTCCGTTGCCTCGACTCCCCCACTCAGCCCCTGTTCTCGACCTGTGGGCTGGTGCTTCTGTGGACCCATCCCATTCTCTCAAGTCAGCTCTCAGCTCCTTAAAGGATTTCGGCCGTGGTCCCCTCAGGTCCATCGGTCCTCTCTGACCCCCCTGTTCTTCTGCGGGACCCACTGCTGAATCAAATGGGGTGCTCCACGTCACTGGTCCTGGTAATTGCCTCCAGGCATTTGTCATGTTATTTCTCCTTTCCATTTCAACTCTTTCTCTATCTAGCCGCATCTGTTCTTCCTCTCTGTCTCTCTCGGGGTTGTAAATCGATACTATAGGACCTATGGTAATGGGTACTCGTAGAGCGTCTGGTAACCCATAAGACTCACCCTCTCAGTTTCCGGTACCTTCTGCACCACAAACCTTCCGACTACACTCTGTACTGTACTAGGTTGAGGTGTCTCCTCACCTTTGGTAGGTGTCCACTCCGATATAGGGAGTGGTCTATACCCCTCTATGCCGGCCCCACCTCCCCTTGGGAGTTCGTTACTTTCTGTCTCCCCAACGTTCGGAGGCGGTCTATCTATTAGCAATCTATTTATCAAGTTGTCCTCCGACTCGCTCTCTTCATCCTCTTCCATGAGCCTCTTTTCTCCTGCCACCTCTCTCACTGGGTACAACTTGTCCACCTCAATAGCCTGTACCCTCCATCTCTTGGCATCTGCATCCCATCGGGCATCTCGCACTGCCCTTACTGATCGCTTCAACCTTTCTTGGCGCCTGTTCAAATTTCTATTGTGTGCCGCCCTAATCCACACATTAAGGGCCTCAAACTGTGTTGGTCTAGGCGAAGCATTTAATGAGGACATAATTGCTTTCAGCCGATGTAAAGCCTCTAACCTAAACGTTCCATACTTAGGAAACGTCAGTTCCTCATTCCCTTCTGAAATCTTGCTCCATTCACTAATCCATAGTATAGTATGCAAGCCAACATTCGTTGCCATATAGTAAGCTGGTGTACCCTCTGGCGGTGCCTCTTCCCCGTAATAAGAGTTCCTTCTTTTTCTCTTAAAAATCCCTCTCAAACATTTAAAACACTTCATGTTCAAACCTAAAGAATTTCTATTTTCTCCGCGTTTGTTTACTTCCTAATGATAATCCACCAATCTCAGCACTGTTCTCGCTAACTGCCCTATCACAACGCGGCTTTTCACTGACGTCACACCAACCGCCCTATCACAGCACGGCTTCTCACTAACCGGCCTATCTCAGCGCGGCTCTCGCTGACGTCACTCGTCCCCCTTCGCAGCAGTTCCCCTCCTTACTCAGCTCGTCTCCGCGGTCATGCATGCGTCCCATTCATACTCCGAAAAATGATTACTTCCGTCCAAGTGATCACTTTTCTTTGACTGTACGCCCACAGTCTATCTGTAATTGTCACCTTAACTGACGAAATGTCTTTCCGTTTTTGTCCAGACAATCGCCTTCTCTGATAGGTTACTTACACACAGTAACTTTCGACCAGCGTCCGTTACTCACACACTCACTCTTACACTCCCCCTACCTCGGTCCTGCGGCGGTCAATGGTACCTCATGACCTCCTTACTCTGGTCGACAATTACTCTGGATGTTCGATACACCCGAACCACTTAAGCTCTACCCCGAACTTAAGATTTTACCAGGTTGCGCGCGCTCACAACCTTCTCACAATCACACTACAGGCATTCAACTCCGCATGACATTACAATACAAATACAACACAAAACACCGCAATCTGTCGACGCATGACCCTTTTTATACTCACTCTCGTCCGATACTGCTGCTTTTCTCTCTCCGTCCGCACCTTCTTCGGCAGGCCACCTCGATCTCTAGGGACCATGGGGTAAACTAACCTAGTCTAGATCACCCTCCTCAAGAAGGTAACCATCCTCACTCTGCTACCAACTGCTAACGCGGGATTTCTGGTCTATTGTTGTTAATCCAGATCCCAACTCAGGTCGACTAAATCGTTGGTACCTGTCATTGAGTAAAAGGCAATCCACTATTAGGTTAATCAAGAAAAAACTTATGCCACTCTAAAGAACCACTTAACACTGGAAAAGGTTTAAAAGTTTATTATAAAGCCAAAGCTATCTGGAGATACAGACATCTCAAAATGAGGTTCAAAAGATATACAGGAATCAATACAAACAAGAATTCTCTAAATGCTCTTAGTCGGCAGAAGGATATCACTAAAACAAATTCAAAAAGCATTAAAGTTGCCAACATGGACACAAGCTGTAGCTTGTGCGTCATTTACAGAAAGGAAAAGTTCAGGTTAGACTGTCCCTACACTAGACTAAGTGACATCCCTACTTAACAAGATCTTTTCCTAAAAAAAAAGGTGTCAGCCGTGGTGACTTCCAAAGAAGATCACACACTTCCTTTAGTCTTTGTCTCAAAGTTGAAATCCTGCAGTTCCCTATCTGCCTACCCATCCGCTCTCTTAGGTTCCTCAGATCATCTGCTCTAACTCCACCCCGGGGTGCTGTCCCTAATACAAAATCACATTTCCAATAGGAACGCCCCTGGAGACGCCTCTCACGTGGTGTAGATTCTGGCGGCAAATTCCATGCTGGTACTCCTCGGGACCCTTCGTTAAAGTTGACCTTGCTTCCCAGGCTTCTCTCCGGCAAGACGGTACCCCCTAGAAATTCCTGAAGACTCCTACAGGCCGCTGCCTGGCGTCTCTTGAACAAAGCCTATTCATCATTTTCTGATTAAGCCCCCTCGCACCTGCAAAAGACACTTTTTCTATGTAGGCCCCAAATTCCGGCCTCCACCATATCTTGAAGTCGTAAACTATGTAACAGGATTTACAGTTAGTGTCTAGCACGACTTTTCTCTAACGAGCACATACAGATCAAAGAAGCAACTTTATCTATTCAGGCCTGCTAAAATTACATGAAACGGGCCTCTGCCATATTCATTTAATTTCTTTGTTTAAACAGTATTCTAACTAACACACATTACTATAATGTAACACATCTATTTAAAACATTATTTCAATTCTATGATTAATAATACTTTGCAGTAAAATGACATTAGAATCCAAGTTACTTGAAAGTGTAGCAGCATCTTTCGTTTCTTGTGTAATGCCATGTGGCCTACACATTTCCATGGTTTGCAGAATTACATTTCTTTTTCACACAGCCTCATAACGTGAGACTCCAACATCATTCTAACATTTCTACAAATCTCTACATTAGTTTTTCACACTGATATATGTATCCCTACTCTAATTAAACACTTATATATATCTTCACCCTATAGGTTTGACACTCTTGTGTATTCTATTCTAAACTAATACAACGTGCTTGTAAATATGGTGCACTTCTACATTTTTCAGATTTGTGCTCTCTCAGATTTAAGAGCTGCTGTGTTCATGTTTTAAACACAACAATAAAGCATTCATGTAGCACAAACATGACTAAAACGTCTATAATGAGAACATCAAATTTAACTTCACAACATAGTAGACAGGCAGGCAGTGAAGATGTAGGTCAGAAGAACTTTTCTCAACAAATTATTTACTATGAGATGAAGGACCTTACTTTTTTTAACAAGCGCACTACGTGTGTCTAAAGAATAAATGAAGACATGTTTGACCTATGAGACTTTTTATAGCTTGTGTTAGAGGCAGTTAGGTTTTCCCATGGTAGACGAGCAGATTTTTCTCTCACAGCGCTCAATCCAGAAAACTAGGCTTTTTCAGGATTAGTGGACAGTGTACTTGACTGCCTCGCTAGCAAGGAGAAGTAGATATATATACAGGATACTGCTGAGCAAAGTTTCTAAAAGGTTTTTGCATGTTGTCTAGAGATGCTTCTGGAGTGTTCATAGCAATTTCAGACTCATGGGAGATCTCTTCTAAAACAGAGTATTTCGATTTTCGTTAGTTTCGGGTAAAGTCCTAAAACAGAGAATATTCTTTAAAATCCCAAACATGTACATTGAAGCTATTCATCTAATAAAATATTGGTTAAGAAAACGAAGGTCAAAGCTACAGCCCTGGCTCGGAAACATGTTTCCTTTCCTTATGATATGGCCTAGGCCATCTTATTTGAGTTTTATGTTTCCACTGAGAATGGATAATCAGTGTATGAAGTGCAATGAGAAAAACCTGATCATCTCCAACATTTGTTAAAATCGTCTCTAACACCATCCAGTGAGACTTTCTTGGCCCATTCAGTTTGAAGTGGCAATCAGTCAGTATGTGGGACAAAAGCCCTCAGCAGTTGAGGAACGCGCCTTCACACATCACATTGAAGAGAGGGATGGAAGACCTCCTATCCCATGGCTAGCCTGCTCTCATACCTCCATCCTCGCTCTTGACCAGCTCACCTTTTAATATCAGCCCTTACGTTTAACTAAATAAGTACTGCTTCACTCAATACAGTATCTATAGTTGCATGCAAAACCCAGGTTTTAAATATGTGCAATTAATATGGTGTTGAATATAGTACCTAGGTTTTAATATGTACTTATGTGTATATAATATATTTTGTCTACAGTAACTTTTTGGTCCATTATTAGTTTGCCTCTTATTTTACATATGTACTTCCCACTGGTCTATTTTTATCCAAAATGTCATCCTCCACTTTACTATATAAATCCCTCTGCAGTCGGAATGACATGATTCGCACTATAGAAGACTTAAATAAATTTAATTAATCAAGTTGTAACATATTTTTCCCCGCACATCAGCGGACGACCGCATAGAATTTAGTTTTTTGGTGGCAGTGTTTGGTGGCAGTCATTCTCCTTCACCATAGAGTAAAATAAGGTTTGTCCACTTCCTGAATGTCAGGGGTGCATCATGACCGTGTTCTGCACCTACATACTGCTGCAAAAGAGCGTAAAGAAGTCATGTTTGAAGGAACTGCTCACTCTGTGGTGCAGAGACTAACTCAGTACCAACACATGAACCCAATATTATGTATATTGGAAGCAAGGAGCGGAAATCACTGCTCTGTTTTTGATCTATGCTGTCTGCAGTGCCTGCTCTAACTTGCAGAGTTACTGAGTGTGTCCATGTGCTATAGACAGCAAACCTTCAGAAATAATTACATGGATTTCTACTGTGCCTGTGCACAGTTCCAGAATAATCCTATGGCTCATAGTGTCATTGGCAGTGTGTCATGTTAATAGATCCTTTAACTTCCTTTTTGTAATTTCCTCTACTCTCCCAGAATATAGACTTGAAGTTTCTATCTCCCATTGCAGCTACTTCTCCATAATGGACCAACTTACATGTGTGTGGGGTGCACAGTTCCCTATTTGCTGTTTAGTTATTGATCATTGTGAAAGATTGTAACAGGCTGTTGAGTGGACAGAACAAATGGCTTAAAGAATCAAATCAGATGGCTCCCTTGGCTGCGTTGGCCAGTGATGTCTCCTGAGAGAATTTGAAGAATGGTTAGTCAGTCTTCCTGAGTTATGCGAGCAGCCCCATTGACTCAGGGTCAGTTCTGAATTAGTGCTTGGTTTTCGGAACATTTCTTGATCGTCAAACATAACGCAGTCATGCACTCGCATCCCAATTCTTAACATTCGGGAATGGCCTGATGTCATCCTGAGACCGGATGCTAGACAGCCATGTTCTCACTCAACCATGCAAAGGGCACAGAGAAGCAGCCCCCGTTCCCAAGGGCCTGCCTGTTACCAGGCAGAACACAAGATTTACATAGATTCCGAGTTTAGCCTGAAATGAGATGGTTTCCAGATACATTATTGATCAAATGACCGATTGATTTATTGTATCTATATAGCACAATATACACGTGTGTTATTTGGAACTGTAACTCTAACCTAATTACACTCTGCTTCGAGCCATATATTGTTGCAATAAAGGGGACCAAATAATCCAGTAAGAAATTAAGTGTACTGACATTGGCTTAACTTGGTAAAATTAAGACATGCGATCGTAATCATTTGGAAAAACTGCCAACATGATTATATTATTTAAACAGAATTGCAACAGTTGGTCATAAACTCTCTATGAAGTATGTGGCCCAAGATCACGACAGGATACAAAGTTTGGTTCATCTGTTCTTGCTGGGCATCACCTGGTTAACAGTAAGGAATCATCTGCCATAATTAACTCGGGTATGCTCTGTTGTTTTATATTTGGAATGCCGGGGTTCCCTTGCTGGAGAGGCTCAAGCATTAGCAGTAGACTAGAAGTACAGGGTAGATAACAACACTCATCTTTATCTGTGTTGCATTTTAGCAAATCTGTGCATCTGAATTTGCTTAGAGCTGCTTTGGGAATGCAATACATTCTGGCATCATAAAAGATCCCACGGTGTTTTGACCTTTCTACACGAAGACTGGTTTGGTTGGGTTTATTTTGCCTGGTGACTTCTAGGTTATATCTTCCTTGTCTCTAACCTGTATTCATAAATGTTCCCATTGAGCTGGAATGAGCATGAATTTTTGTCCATTCTCAGGTAACCTCCGTTTTTTGTTGAAGATTAATAGGATGAGATCCCATTTGCTACCTCCAGAGGTTTCCTATAATTTTTCATAGTCTTTATGTTTTTCACTTTCTACTTAGTCATGGGTTAGCCTAAGTAACTTGGATGTCTTGTATGTGTTGAATACCCTTCGGCTTTTAGTCTGGGGATGTTTATGGATATTCTGGGTCCAGTGTCATTTTGAGTTAGTGGTCAAAGCATGATCCCTCTTTACCAGTTAATCACTCATTTGTGGGAGGTCTTCAGACATACTTCCTTTTCGCCCAATTACATTATCCCAGGGCTGACTAATGTGTGACTTGCAAATGGTCTCTCAGTGTGTGGCCTCACCGAGCTAGGGATCACTTCAGCTACCCTCACGGTTTGTCTACTTGTCCTTGGTTCATCTTTGGTAGAAATTGAAACTGTCCAGAGTTTCTTCTTTCACACACTGACATCCAAGTGTTGAGTGCTTTCTTGCTTTCATTTGTGTGTAGAGTGTGAATCCCTGCTTTGCTCTGCATGGGATCTTTTATAAGGTATTGTCTCACTCTTTCAAATAGAGTTGTTCATCTCTTATTCTTCCAGTGTATGACAATTTTTAATGTACCTTCACAGTTATTCTGAATTTTAAGTTTGAGAACATTAGTCTCTGTTGGTATTTTCAATGTCACTTTCTTGGTCTTGGGGAGTTTCGTGTTGAATATGGGGAGTCGCATGCTGTGGCGTACAGGGTAGCACATCCTTGGTCCAGGTCAAGATTAAGTAACTGAGATTATTTGAAAAAGCAGTTCTGGATTCTGTTTGTCTCGTGTGTTGGAGTTACACCATGTTATGTTGCTTTTTTGGGGGCCTAATAATGCTGTTGTGTGCCTTTTGTGCAGAGCATTATATGATGGTTGTGACTTCAAATGTTTTCAGGTGCTCTGAATAGGGGCCAGGATTTGAAGTCGTCCTCCAACTTTTGCAGTTTTGAACAATGCCCATATGTTTCGTTATAGGGTGCATATCAGACTCCCCCCATCTGCTCTGTTAGTATGTGGAATATTGTCTGCTGCTTGAGACTTTCTAACGGTATGGAGCTATTGTAATTCTTTATGAAAGGTACAATATGGCCATCTGAATTTTGGAAAGGTCCACATTATACAACACTGTGTAGAGGGAATTGCAATAGAGTGCAGTAGTTACAAGGTCAGCATCTTGGATTGGATTGGATAGAGACTGCATACCCACAGTTCAGGAGGCTAGCATTCATGTGCTGTGTATGAGATGTAAATCACAGCTAGTGAAGCATCAACAGCAGCGTGGAAACCTTTTTTGAAACTTAAATGTCTCTAATGCAGCAGAAGGACACTTAGCTCCACCATCCATGCACGGTAATGGGAAGCACTGTTAAGAGAGGTGGACTAACGGATGTATGACGTTACAACGCATACTTTTACAATGCCTACCTTTACAACGCGGTTTTTACCGCGCATACCATTACAACGCATTGCGCTTTGGGGTGCTGGATAGTGAATAGTTTAATTTACTATTCCAACTCCAGTCCCCGTGGATAGTAGGGAAGGTTATTGGATAATAAATTAACCTATTCCCTATCCTAGAGCGCCCCCCAGAGCAATGCGTTGTAATAGTTTGCGTTGTAAAAGTTGCGTTGTAATGGTAGGTCGTTGTAAAAGTTCCGTTGTAAAGGTTACATACCGGACTAACACACCTAAGAGCCAATAGGAAATGGTGAGATGGAAAAAACTCTCATGCCTGGTCTAGAATGTGAGGGACACTTTCTGAAAGCAATGGCGTAAGGGAGATGTTTTGGTGTTGATGACATGAGGTCAAACAGACAGATGAAGCTGTCTGTTGAGAGAAATAAAAATGAGGTTTGAGGTTTGTCCACTTATGAATTCCCAGTCGAAAAAAAACAATCAGACATATAAATTGCTAGAAACCGCATTGTAGAAACATGTTCCTAGTCCACTAGGCTATGCAGTAATACGTGTGTCAAATTGGTGAAAAATCCATACTGATATGTTAAGGAACTGATTGTAGAGCACGCTCTTCACTAGACGAAGCACTAGAACATAATGGTGGTTCGTGTTTTATGAGAGAAGCGTGATTTTCTGTATAATGTATATATTTGTGCTGCCACAAAACATATTTCAAAATTCATGTAGCAAATTCAATCAAGGTAATTTGAAGGTTGGCGACTTAGAGAACATTGCAATAAAACCGGGCAAATCACAGGCAAACACGGTATGGATGAGTGAAGAAGCATTTGAAAACCTAGAGACAGTGATTAATGTCTAAGAAGTATAAAGAAGTTCCCATGGAGAAGGAGAGATTAAATTGAAACCCGAGATGCAGAGGGATGACAGGAAAGGCTGAATTAGGGAAGCGAGCTAATGATAATATGGGCAAGTGTAGGTATAAATTACAAGAGCATATTCTGGAGGATGTTTCCTCATAAAATCTCTGGAACAGAAAGGAGTTTGTTCTGGCTGCATATACTGAATTAATGTAATCAATTCAATGTGTCCAATGCTTTTGAGCCTTAATGTATTATAATGCACTGTAGGTGGGTTTAATATATTGCTTGTGACTAAACTACTTTGAATTTCGCTAGTAAGTGAAAGTTCTGCCAACAAATGTAAGCTCTGCCAAATTTTAGTTTTAAAGTCAAAAAAGATAAATTACACAGACGAATAGATTTCTTTAAATGTTTGATGAAACTCTTTAAAGTATTCCACCTGCTTATTCTAGAACCTCTGATTTTGTTTGAGATTTTTTTTACTGAACTCTTGTTCTCTGTCCTCCACTGATGACTGGAACCCCCACATGCCTCTGCACAGTTGATAACCTCATCCTTCTGGCGCTGCACTGTTAATGCAAATGTCGCATAAGAGGCCCAGGTGTGCACCTGGGTATATATTTTACTTGAAAGTGCGCATAGGAATGGACACCCTGTACATCTGGACAAAAACTCATGTGAGAATTGGTGTAGTTCCAGCTGTCCAAAATAGGATATACTGACCACCCACATTTCTACCCACCATGTGAACTATGGTGGGCCTCCACAGAAAAGGTTGAAAATGTCCTTTGTGTGCAGGGAGAAAACTCCCAACATGTCAGGGAAAATTTTAATGTAGGCCCCGGAAATGTACCCCCACTTAGGAGTTAGATTTTAAAACCCCAAATTTGGTTCAAGATGAGGCACTTCATAGGGGTCTGAGATAGATTAAGTTGGACATGGTGTGGGTACAATGGGGCCAGTGACAAGAGGGGCTGTGTCTAAGAGTGTGTTACATGACAAGAGCCATCACAGAGTATGTCATGCACAGCAGATCACATTGGTAGCCACAGTGTTTTTCAGTCTCTGTGAGTATTGTAGTTCAGCTGCTGCAAGTGGAAAACACAGCAGCCATCTTGATAACAGAGTAAGAATTAGTCAGATTCAACCCTGCAGGTGTGGCAGAAGTGCTTAGACTTTTTCATTGGCAGCTGATGTATTATAATGAGAACATCACACTCTGTGGAGAGATGTTGAAAGTTGCTCTTTTTTCTTTTGTCCACTATAACCACAGGTACCCATGACCTACTGGCGAAAGAGGCACAGGGTATCCCGTCATACTATAAATGTTTTCCAAATTTCATGGATATTTAGATGCATTTGTCTGCTTTTTCAAACATGTATATCTTGTCAATCAACCAAAACGTTAACATTAATAGTTTTACTAACATTTCCATAGAACAATGTGGCACGTTTGGACTGAGAATTGACTTCCTCTGTAGAAATGTTGAAAAATTCACCCACGTCTCTCACTCCTAGCTTTTGGCTCTATCAAGATAATAATATTAATGATGAAAGGTGATTACACATGCTGTGGTCATCAGAAGGATCCAAGGTTCAAGATGCTAAATTCAAAACTTTAGCATCAAACTGGTCTTCTGCCTATGATTATATTTTCTAAAAAAATGGCACAGCAGAGCCTTTTTGCCGTGTTTATGTCCTCGCCTAAATGTAGACAGATTCATACCATTTATTGGAAGTTAGATGGGGGAAGGATGCTGAAACACGGTTTTCCACTTTATTCCCCAAAAACCTATAATCATTGTTATTTCCCCATCCCCGGATTTATTCAGACCTCCAATAACAGAAATTCCATTGGTAGGGAAGTAGCGGGTTTTTACTGTGGTCTTACATATGGAGGACCTATGTCTTTACAGGCCTTAACAGGCTTCCAATCTTATAAGAGCATCGCACAAAAGAAAGTTAATCTCAAGCACAAATGAAAAGTCTTTAGAGGTTTCCATCAACGCTCAGATTGAGTGCTAACGTTTCTTAAGGCTAATGGCAACTCCTTCAGCTGCTATCTACGATCATCAATCTTTGCATTCCAACAATGAGACTGGCTCGAATTGCCAGCCCACATCATCTCTAAAGCGTGCTCCACCATCTCCAAAGGCATCACAACCACCACCCCTGCCTAGCTGGCTGACAAGCTCACCACCTTTCCTGGCTGTCAGCATGCACACAGCCAAGTTATCACCAGAATGCAGGTGAAGTACAAACAACGAAAAACCAAGGCTACAGACCGTCTCCACCTAGGCACCCAGGTTCTTTAACAACTTCCCGATGACCATCAGGACTGCTCATACCCTGCTGCAATTTAGAAAAGGGCTAAAGATGCATCACTTTAAGCAACAATACATTAAATCAAAGTTGCAACCCATTTCCACTCTTAAACCCCACCCACCTTTCCAATTGTACATAGACTGTGTCATGCCTATGACCGTGCACTACCTTGCACTGCCCTATGCTGCCTTTCAGCCAAGTATCTCATCCTAGGAATTGTTAGTGTGTTTCCACGCCTGTTATATTTGGAATGCTTTGCAGATTCCTTTTCAGTTTCTCTCTACTTTCAGTAAATAACACACTACAATTGTCAGTGGAAGAACGTGTAGATGACGCTTGTCAAGGTGGCTGTTCCTTCCTTTCCATGAAATGGTTGTGGCCTGATCAAAACCTATGCATAGTAATTGTAATTTTTTTGTACCTACATTTATTTGGTATTCCACCATTTTAGTAGATTCGAAGGTTACTCACAGTATTTTCTTTATCCAGAACAGCATCAGTTATCCTCAGAGAGGAATTCTTTATATTGTACTGCCACTCCTCCAAACTTTTTGTCTTACCCAACATAATCTCTACCTTAATATTTTTAAAAGTTTCCCAATTATTATTCAATTAAACCTTAATGGCTTTGATATTATCGATTGACGTGGGGAATGATTTGTACATTTTGGGCCTGATTCTGATGCGGCTAGGATGGCCTCCTAACGGCATTTGCCCCTTCCAAATCAGATCGGGAACGTGTCTTTCCGACCGAGGACCCAATTATGATGCGGTTAGGAATATATGCTCCCATTGAAGTCAATGGGAGTCCAACCAAATCGTATCTGGAAGCATACGGATGCATCGTACTCCGTCGGTCGGACTCTCCCGATCCGGGTGGGTTGGAAACCATTTCCAAACCGATTTGGTCAGGAAGCTTTCTTACCCGCATCAGAATCGGGCCCTTTGTTGTTAAACTGATGAGTAATTCTGAAACCTTCCCGTAAATATGGGATCTCATCCCTGGTTCCAGGATCAGATCTTAAAATATCCATTAGATAGACGAGATGAGTGGACGGCAGCCACTGAGCTTCTCAATCCGACCAAATATTCCTTAGACTTTGTAATAGTCGTAAAGCATACATATCATCTTAAGATAACTTCATTTTCATGCACCAGATATTCTTCTTCGAAGATAGCCCCAAATTGTGCACTTACTACTGTTCCATAATTTTGGCCAGGAATTATGCTTTGGCTCCCTTCCTAAAGTTGGAATAACCTTTAGAAGCTACAGGACACTTACCAAAGCCAATCGCAGACACTTTGGTACATTCTGTTTATCAAACTATGTATTTCTCACCTCAGTTGCATGTAAAATTTAATTTTGAAGTCACGTAATGTGTGTTCCTTCTTGAAACGACTAAAAGTAGACTCCTTGAATCATCACAGTATTACCTATTGCAAATATCTGCATTGTCATTGCATGTATATTATGAGTTAGAAATTGATCAGTGATTTCTCGTAAAGTAAATCAGTGGGAATTTCTAAAAGTTTTTTCGGTTTGTGTAAGCATTTAGCTCACCTATTAGGTACACTGAAAAAATACAGGAAGACTACAACTAACAATGCTGTTTTATATTTACGTTCTGGTAAGGATGTGGGGACATGCGTTTAGATATGGGGCTAGGAAAATCTTCTTCAGTAGATACTCATCTGTGAAGTCACTGTTTACCAATGGTCCCGATTCCTTTTGTCAATAATTTTGGTGTGAACAGATTAGTTTTTGAAGCATTGAAGGTACTGTTTTAGTTTTGAGCTGTTAATGACTTAGCGAAAGCTACTGATGTTTAATTAATAATTAGTTGAAAATTCTAGTGTGGGACAACACAGAGAGTGCCATAGATACGGATATGTCTTCATGCCAACACTGTTTGGAGGTTGGGTGTAAGACCATTAGGGAGATGTTTCACACATTCAAAACACTTGAGCAACTCAAGGAGAAATATACGCTTTCACAATTGGAGCGCTACAAATACCAACAACTACGCCATTGGTTGCTGAGTTTCATGATCAAACAGGGAGCGGCTAGGACGCTGACCCACTTTAAAACTAACTGCTGACCTGCTCTGGAGATAAGCATGCCACTTCCAAAATGTATAACATCTTGAACATCAAACAGGAGGACTAGAAATTCACGTCAATGTACTTGGGAGATAAAAACTACACATTGCCCTCGACCAGAAACAATGGGAGGGCATACTACCTCGAACTAACAACTTTGCTACCAATGCAGGAGGGAGGGAAACTATGCTGAAATTATTATATTGTTGGCATTACGCCCGGACTTGACTGGTGCATGCAAATGGGGAGCAGTTTAAATTGCAGGAGGGTACCCTAATACATATCTTGTGGTCCTCTTACCTTATACATAAACAATTCTGGAACTCTGTGCTATCATCCATAGTGCAGATTACAGACTTGAATTTCTCACATGTCCGGAGGTAATACGGCTAGACCGAATGGCCGCAGACATTTACCCATGGCAACCAGGCTTGACTCATCTCCCATCTACTACTGGCTGCCAAACAAATGTTCCTCTTTCTCTGGGGACAACAGACAATCTCCTAGGAAAATAAATGGATTGGAAAATTTGGGTGGATTCTGGGAGTGGGGAAACTCTCAAGGGCAGAAAGGGATGAGGGAAAACACTTAGCAAAACAATGGAGTCAGCTCTTTGCCTTCTTCAGAGAACTCAGGGTCCTAATGATTCGAAATGATTCAAAGCTTGATGATTACTATGCCATAGCGCTACACAGGTCTAAAGGACAGTCCGTACTAAATCTTGAATAATGTTTGTGCATATTAAGGACAGCAGATTATTACGCTGGCCTGGGTTTGATTTGGTGTCTGGGAGGGGGTGGCGATATATGAAAGAGGGGTGAGGAGGGGAAAGTTAGACTCTTAGGGAGTTTTATACTTCTTAAACTGTTATGGTTCTAATGAGGAGTTTTATTATTACATGAAATAAGAATGTATTCAAACCTAATCAGTTGAAAATAAAACAGCAAAGACAATGTAGCTATATCTATGTCCTTCTATATCTTTGATCACTAATAAACTATCTGTCAGCCGATGTATGTCCGTCTATTTGTCTGACTTTCTATCCATGTGGATGTACATTAGTTATTTGGTCTGTCTGTCTATTAATCTAACTAGCTTCCTATCTGTTTGCATTCCTGTTTGTCAATCTAGCCAGCTAATTATCTGTCCATCTGCTTGCCTGCTTATCCTGCTTATCCTGCTTGCCAGTTACATATTTATTTTATTTAATTTTTTTATTTTAATGTATTATAGAGCGCAAACCTGATCCGTGAGGGTATCAGAGCGCTTTACAGAATATATCACAGTGTACAAACAAAGTCAATGTGCAGAAATATACAGAAACTGTACAAAGGGATG
This sequence comes from Lissotriton helveticus, assembly GCF_964261635.1. Classification (NCBI taxonomy): domain Eukaryota; kingdom Metazoa; phylum Chordata; class Amphibia; order Caudata; family Salamandridae; genus Lissotriton; species Lissotriton helveticus. The sequence goes on from NC_136069.1 coordinate 268,112,442, forward strand.
GGGAGGGGCAGAGGTGTGGAGAACATAGGGGATAATGGGGGTACAAAGCTAAGATTGCAATCATAATTAGATTCATAATTAGATTCAGTAAAAAATTAAAGGCCATGTAAATTCTCTGCGGGAGGGTTAATGATCTGGGAAAAATAATAGTCTTAGAAACATCAGATTTGTGGTCAGGGATGGCAGACATTAGGCAAGGAATTTACCCAGGAGGAAAGTTTTGGCCTCCTTCTTGAAGCTAGCTTGCTAGCCATTTGTCTGTCTTTGGGTTTGTATGTGTCTTCCCATCTGTCGGTCTGCCCAACTTCTCCTTCTCTCCTATAACTTTGTCTCTTCCTATACTTCCTATATTCCCATATATAGGGTGTGTATACAGGAACCTCGTGCTGGAAGCATGCAACTAATTATGATAATTGCAGTGGATGACACTGTCACAGTGCTCCACTTTGAATTCATGTAAAATGTATGAATGGGGACAGCTCTGGCAGGCTGACCCGAGCATCTTCACTTGTAGCAAAGCTTTATTTTTCTGTCCCATGGGCACTCGTTCTTTATTAAAGTAATTGATTAGCCTTGGTGGTCTGTGGAATCAATATCAAAATCAGTGAGAAAGAAAGGTATTTTGACTGTGCTTGGCAAACTATACACATCTATTTATAAAATCAGTACAGCTATATTTAAAACACTAATGTGTTTCCCTAAGGAATCTTTATTTCTTTGTAATTATATTGTTTCAGTATTCGTTCAAAGTGGCATATTGGGGCTGATATGGTATATAATATGTGACTTCAAGAACAGGAGGAGTTTTGATTGCTTTAGGATAGTATATAGAGCAAATATTGCTTTGTGGATGGGGTTGTGCTGTGTAAGTCATTTCCATACCTCCCTACAAAGAAAATATTTTTTTTAGGATAGGTGCCTTGCCATTCACATGCAAATATCACTTTTGTCATGATTTGGGACACTCTCCTTTAGGTAACACTGCTTAATCTACACACTCACCCCTTTGCACAGGTGACTGAAAAATACCTCTGCAAATTCAAAAGATACATTGGCCAGAATGAGAGAAAAACAATGATGCTGGAGAGAAAAACACACTCTAAACTTAATTTGCCCCCATGCAGAGCAAACTAAAGCATACCACAACAGAGTTGCCCTTCTGCTCTTTAGAAATGGTAAGGTAGAAACTTGAAAGGATTTTGCCTACTTGAGTTCGACCCATCTCCTACAGCACTGTATAGCGGTGTACGGCCCTTTAAACATGTCCATGCTTCCAGCCTCCATCATCTCTATTGGACATTTAGTCGGCGGAGGCAAGAGGAACCTGCCCGCCTCTTGGTGTTTTTTGTTTTGTAGTTTTAATGGTGGGTTCTTAAGGGATTTCCTCCCAGCCCCAAAAATAGTTTGCAATTGAGTGACGATAGGCAAACACTTCCGTCTTTTGCTACATCAGAATACAGGCAGATATAATCAATAATATTACCTACAGTTTATTTTTTATATTTTAAACATGGCTAAACCATTTTCATTTTGCTTTGATTTGATGCTATTGCACAGATTAGAACTATGCTGCAAAATCATGCAAATAAATATAAGCAGTCATCAGGCATGTACTTTGTCAGGGATCTTTAGAAAGGTAGGTATCCCCTACAGTCTCGATTTTATGTCCAGGACAAATGGGGAAGTAAAACAATGAAAGTCGATAGCCCAATCAGACCTGTATTACTTCTACAAGGGCTGAAATCCGCTCACAATTGGTCTATAAATAAAATCACCCTTGTGTGAGTCTCATGTTACTTTTTATTTTGTTATATTTTGTTTTTGTTTAAATATTAATTTCTTCAATTTATAATCTTTTTGTACATATTACTTTTCACAATTAAATTAGACATCTAATAATGAGTGAAAATAAAGTATAAATACAGCGCTATACAATGCGTTTCTTTGATTGAAAAGAAAAACGTGTAACATAGATACACACAACACATATATACAGTATGAGCTACTATATTAAAAAAAATTGTTTAAAGATATCATTTGCTTGGAATCTGATAGTGTCCTCTGAGTTAGGATTCTGACAGTGTACTTGTCAGAGTCCTCTCACCTGAGTCCTGAATCTGTGGGAGCGGAGAGAATCCACCCGATCGCCAATTGACCAACCTCTACCACTCTTGAATATTACCATACGCACCAGCAGTTAATTCCCAGGGGAAAGGGGGAATTAGAAATGAGAGAGGGAAGACATTTTCACGGTGCCCAGAGGCTCAAAAATTAGCTCCACTCTCAGAGGACTCATCTGAAACGTCTTCCACTTGATATACAATGTAGAGCTTTGTCAAATGTTCAGCAGTCTCCATAATTGAACAGCATTGTAGACATTGCTTCCTTGAATAAGGGTGATAAAAAGGAGTCTTAAGTACCCAAGGACTAGGCAAGAGGGTGTAGGGTCAAAGGGAACTCAAACCGTAAAAGTCGAAATTAAAAGTTCAATTATTACAAGAAGGATTATCTGTTGGAATCACAGAGAGAAAGTTCAGTGCACTGACTTTTGTAAATCATTTGGAGATAATACCTCTTTGTCTTTGTATTTCTTGGAGGGAAAGCCTAGACTCTGGTAAATCCTCAGACATTGAAGCCAGAGACCACAATTGAGATAGGTGCATGCAGCCAGAGCGGTGGATGCCACTGCAGTAGACAGAAATTGTCCAGGTAAGGAAAAAAGGGTGCGGTAATATGTGAGAGTTGGAGCTAATAAACAAGGTAATGCTGGGTAGCTGCAGCCTGGGGGGAGCCGCCACTGCCAAAGACAGAAACTGCCCAGGTAAGTTAGGGAAGGGTGCAACAGTATGTGGGGCTGGAGCCAATGATCAAGACAGTGTGGGAGCAGCCCAGGAGGCGGGCACTGCTGCTGAGGACAGGAGCAGCAAAGGAGAGCAAAACCAGGAGTTTGACGCGGGAAACGTGAAGATTCCAGCATAGGGTCCTGTCTTGGGAAATGTGAAAGCCAAGCAGATTCGGCCAGAATGGATGCGGCCTCTATAGACCACACCCATAAACCAAGATGGCTACCAAGTTCGGGAGCGTTGCAAGATCTCGCAAGATCTTGAACAATACGGCAAGACCTGCAGGAAAGGGACAGGATGGCCATTTGCAAAGGGCTGCGAAAGGGCTAAAAGGGTCCAGAAAACCTATGGACATGAGGGTTACTATGGACCAGTAAAGGAGGGGAACAGCAAATGCTCAAAGGGTCTCAGAAGTGTTTGGCAAATGGCAGAGGAGGAACGGGGCGTGACACTACTCTGTGTTAGGACCTGACAGTGCACTCTGTGTTAGAAATCTTACAGTGTTCTCAGTGTTATGGGAACGAAATGGTACAGAAGCACACACGTACGTCCCAACAGTTCTTATAAACAGTGATATATGAGCAGTAAAGGTGAGCAAAAGTTATTTTATTATCTTTCATGATTTCTTCTCCAAGTCTTCGTATTACATACAACACATCTCCAAAAGGCAGCTAACACAGGTTTCAGCTACAAGACATTTTCACGGCTGTTAGTGTGCTTCGGTACCAAGTTCACCATGCTGGGACCTTGCTACAGGACATACTTTTCACCCCTGGTGGCAGGGTGACGGTGATCCAGAGGCTCACCAGCAACAGGTACTCCAATACCATATACTCACTTGGGCCCATAAACACTCCTACACACACACACAAACACACACACACACAGCCTGGCAATAACTGCTGGAGTCAAAGTTTATAATTTTCTATCATTTCAAGATTAGTCTCCTCTTAATCTCAACTAATCTTTCACTGATCAAAGAGTTCTCTCCTCTGGTCAATGGACCATTAGTTGAACTAGTTGACGGTGAAATAACATAAATAATCTTCTTACTTTTATGAAATGACCACAGACTCAGGAAATATTTTAAAATGTTATCTAAATTAATTTCATGTGAACCACTTGCACAGTGCAGTACGGTCTCCGTCACTCATAGGAAGGAAGATTTAAAGAATCAATCATCGAACCCATACTCTATATCTTGCAATGACATGCTCAGAAAGGAGAGGATAGAGAGAAAAGAACATCGACACATTCACAGAAATAATAATTACCTAGGATGGTGTGAAAACAACCCCCTGGCCAAGGAGCTGGGAAAGGTCCTGCAGGAAAGTTCAGGCGACAAAGGCTTCAGGACAGGAATCAGGACAGGATAGATGACCTCTCTAACACTGACGCTTACATAGCATCCTCTCTGACACTCTCTTCCTCCTCGAGATTCTTCTGCGATCTTCTGCTAAATCAATTAGTTTAAGACAGATGGTTCTGCATTCGATTCTTCATCAGCATCTCTCGTCACTCCGACAGCATCCCGAGCTCTGCAGCATTCAGCAAATCTCCATCTCCGTCTCTAAGACTACCTCAATTATATTCTTCAATATTCATGTACCACCCATTAATGTTTCAATATCGTAAAAATACTAACTCTGATTGGACAGGCTAGGGGGGAAGATCATCACACCATGCTTATTTGTTATCTTATTCTATCAGTCTATTGTTCATAAGTCCAACCCCTTCATTTTTATTCAAAAACTTTATTCCCACCCGTATTCACATCTTATTAGAAACAAATGTTACATTTTTCATTCATGACTATTCATTCAGGAGTCTTCGATGCTAGTTCCCAGGGTACGTCTCTTTTGTGTCCTTGGATGGCGTTCAAGAGTCTCGTCACTCTTCCGGCTCAATCTCACTAGGCATGCGCAGAGGTCAGGTGGTTAACAGACTCTGGACTTATACAAAAGGCCCAAATATGCACTAATAAAATAGTCAAAAAGACAAATGTTAATTAAAAAAATAAATAGTTTCACTGTATACCACCTATCTCTACTCTAATCCCATTCATTATTTAATGCTTTCCCCGCATTAGTAAAATAGCTTGTGTCAGTTTCAACGAAGCAGATGCCAAGCATGAGTCTGCTCATGCGCAAGAAATTCCCTCCAAGCGATAGATCGTCATACTGCGTAGATGCAGTTGACGCAGGCGCAATAAAGATTTCCCGTTAGCAGCCATTTTAGAATTTCGCTCGAGTTACTTATTAGTAAACACGTTGGCAAACTTCTCTGTCTTTTATGTTCAATGTAGTGCATATTAGTTTTACACAATACGTAACTAGTACACTATTAAAAGTTAAATGAGAGGATTGCTTCTGAGCAAGTCTCTTTTCTACGAGTCCTTGCTCCATCAACAGTACCAAGGGAGCACCATCATAGGGACAGTCTCTACCTTTTTGGAATTTCATATCCTCTTACTCTGACCACATATTTGATATGCAAACTTTATAGCATAAGTCAAATGTTGGAAAGTGGTTTATTAGTAGTGATAAGTAGTGACTTACCTCTAGTAATAAGGTCACAAACACAATAAAAGGGTCAGTTGAGGTCTCAATAAATTATTCCCTAGCTCAGCCCTTGGTAGCTGGCAATATGCAGGTAGGTGTAACTTAGGAGACAGGTGTGTAAAGCATTTATAAATACCAATATATTGTATAGGATACAATACACAATAAAAATCCAACTGCAATTTATAAAATTAGATTATATTTTTATAAACAAATACACATCAAAATGACAATATACAATGTAGGGAACCAGTGATATTAATTTTTATAGAATTAACACTTTCTAGTGCTTAAAAACATATAGCACATCTGATCACGTTTGACCGCGACTAAATCAAAATGTTAGGCAGACCACGATGGAACCCTGGTTGGATACACTAAGCAGAGGCCTTGGTCAAAATCTTACCTTCGGACTTTGAAGCTTTTCAGGATGATTTTTCTCTCGACGTCGAGTGGCCCCCTCCAGCAGCCCAATGTCAATGCAACCTCGTCAGATTGATTCTGTGCGCGAGCCGGTCAGATCCTGGAATCTGAAGCTCCGGAGCTTTCAGCGGGACGAATCTAAAGTCTACGACAGGTCGCGATTATAGGTAGAAGGCTTGACTCTCGACGCCTAGTCTGTCACATTATGGATCTTTCACCAAAGTTGCTCCAAACTTCTGAAAGTTTTTCCTGAAGTTCCACTTGAGGATTCAAAGTGTCCAAAATACAAATCCAAGCATCTTGAATCTCCTAGATGGCCTTTGGGATGTCTGGACTACAGTTCCCACAATGCACCTGGCCAAATCCTTAAAACTCCATTGAGCGCACTCCAGGATGGGGCCCCTTGTTGGAGATGATGCAGGTGGGCTCTGTTAACCTATAGCATGCTGGGAGTCCACTCCTTAATCCTTATTGAAGCAAGGCAAAGTCCTTAGCACTGTAGTACCAGATTGTACACCAAGTGCAGTCCTTCAGAGTGCAGTCCTTTGGGTACAGTTCCAGATTCCAGCAGGGAAGTCCTTCCTTTCCTTGTAGTTTCAGGCAGCAGATCTGAGGAGCTATGCAGCTCTCCCACATTATTCAAAGTTACTGGGCGTCAAGTAGGGAGGCACCCCCTGGCCAACAGGATGCAGGGTGCCACCCAGGTGTATGACTACTTCCTCCAAAGTGTGGCATATTTTTGTCCCAGAAAGCACGATTCTCTCAAACTTCAAGATGTAGAATTCTTCTCCTTTGGGGTTTTCTTTGGCTAACCCAACCCACTGATGTGGTTAAGTTACACTAACACACCCTTTCCAAACCTCTCCCTCATCTAATTACAGGGGCTCCTGTGTGGCGGGGGTGGCAGGGTGTTAGGTCAGCCTGTGCTTTTCTAAAGTGTAAATCTCCCTCTGAAGACCAGTTTGGCTACACCTCACACCCTTCCTGTCATCTGCACTTCAGCTTGTACTTCTCTTCCCACCGGAAAACCAATGTCTCTCTATCAGGGCTTTTCACACTTCATTAAAGATGCCTGCCCAGCCTGGGCAAAGACTGGCCAATCAGGAGAGAGCAGCTGAAAGGCTGGATTTTGGCTCACAGAAAGGAAAGTTTAATATCATATTTTTTACATAGTTATTATATATCTAACAGTGGCAAGTTGCTGGATCTATCTTAACTATTAAGTAGATACACTGAAGTATATTTTTAGGTAGCTTCGCTCAATAGAGTATCTCATTGTTAGCCTATGGCGCAATCAACTACAATGGAGAAAAACGGAATTGGCAGTTTTTTCCCTCAACAGGGCTTAGAAAACATCTTTTATATTATCCCTTCTTATAGTTACAAGGCACACTACCCCTGGGGCACCTAGGGGAGACCTTAGGGGTGACCTATAGGTAAAAATAAGATACTTTGAGATTTTGGAAGTACCTTTAAATCAAAAGTCCAATTTGCATACAAATGTAATGTAAAGGCAGCCTGATAGGTAGCGCTGCATTTAAAATGACAGCAGGCAACACAGTAGTGCACACCTAAGTGTATTACGTCAACTGGGCCTCTAAACCTACATGCCCTATTATATACTAGGGACTTACAGTTAGGCTGGCATTCCAAATTATCATTACACCTAGTTTGCATATTCTTATAATCAGACCACTGGCTCTAGGACTGGTAAGCAAAGCCCATGGAACAGTCAGACTCAGTTACCACCAGTACCAAGCCAAAAAATTGAGTTGATCACGGCAAAAAGGATGACTTTCTCACGCCATCATATTATTTTATGTTCTCTGTTGGGTATCTGACAGTGTGCTCTGTATTAGGAATCTGACAATGAACTCTGTGTTAGGAATCTGACATTGTACTCTATTAGGGATCTGACAGTGTACTCTGTGTTAGGAATCTGACAGTGTACTCTGTGTTAGGAATCTGACAGTAAGCTGTTCAATTCCCCTTTACAAAGTGAAGCATTTGTTGTCTGTAAGCATGTTTCGCAGTTTTTTATGCACTTAGCACACCTAGCTGGCTGCATGCAGCAACTCTAACAGTTATTAATGCTGTTTGTATTTCCATTCAGGTAGTGATGGGCTAATGTGTTATGTTAATATATTTTGTATGTCATGTTAATATATTTTATATAGCGCCCGATTACCCAATGGTGTCTTAATGCTGCATTGGGAGGAGAATATGAGAACAGAGGACATGGCTAGTGATTAAAAAGCCATATTTTCAAGGCTTTTTGTGAATTGGAGATGGTTTTGTGACTCTTTATGGTTAAGAGGAAGGGAATTCCAGATTTTTGCGGTGCTAGCCACAAAATGTTTGCCACCCCATGTGAGAGTAAATATGGGCACAGAAGCACTGTGCTGCATAGTTTCTGATCTGTGAAAGCATTCTTTAACAATGGCCCTCATTCTGATATGTCAGCAATTTCTGTGCAAGTAGTACAGATTTTTAGGCACTCAGTTTACCAAGGAATCACTATAGAAGATTATTCCCTGGAGGGGTATGGCACATTCCACCCACCAGCCATTAGCCTTATTTTCTCGAGGATTGTTTGACAGCCTGGTGGTTCACATTTTTCTTTGAAGTGTAGGATGTGCACAGCCTAGTTTCTGTCTGTAGTTGTCCGTGCCTCCTGGGTATCACTCTCCTCCTGGAGTGTAAATGAATAATCTACTGGTCGCAGGACTATTGCTCCATAGTCCTCTCACCCTGGGCACAAGGAAGTGGCTGATACTTCAGCTAATGAACTTCAAACGTGATTCTGTTTTGCTTTCAAAAATAGTTCAATCAAATTTATTCATCATCACTTTTCAATATGTTCATGTTGTATTCACATATATATACAAAAACAGAGGGGGAGGTAGAGCAAAGGGGAATGGATTCTTGCTCCACAGGAATACTAAATAAACAAGGAGAATCCAACCCGCAGGTGGAGTGAAGTGTTCAACGTGTGTTGAAGCACTTAGTGTTGTGTTAAATACCCCTCACACACCAACAGGCCACTTGGTGTCATGCTTCATCATCGGGGTCTTCGCACCCCTCTATCGGGATGCGGCGTGCTGCGACCTACGACTACGTGGGAGCACTTATAGTTAATGACTATGTGTGGTGCATGTGTGTGGGGTGTATTTATAAGTGAGTGGTGGGACGTGGTGAAGGATTAAAAAGTACCTGGCACATGAGTATAATTGAAAAAAAAAATGTATTCTAACTCTGGCTGGTACTATTAAAAAGGGTGCAGTGTGAGGTCAAATCTGTAATATTAATGAACAGGACCTCTGGTGTGCGTCGACATGTTTCGGAGTCAAGCTCCTTCTTCAGGACGGGGGCACAACTTCCCACCTTACTCACGTATTTCTAGATAATATCAAGAATTATTTATAAAAAAGTGAAATATAAAGCTAAATGTGCCTACAGCGGTCTCCTACAAGCTCAATGACCTGTAGAGAGAAAAAAAAGGTAATAGCAATTAATGGTTACCCATGTACCGGGTAGTTCAAGCAGGTGCAGTCACCTGGAACCTCACCATTTGCTTATAATAAGCCCTGTAAAAGAAAAGGTACTAACAACACATACAACATAGAAAAACATAGAAAAACACTAGGAGTTACTGGCATCAGTGGTCATACTTATAAAGCTTGCTTGCTTGCTTCATGAGCAAATAGGGGTTTTTTGTTGCTTAATTTGCAATCTGTAGTGAGAAGTAATACAGGTGTAAAAATACATTCTCACTTACTAAGGAAGTCTTCTCATATGGTCGTTTTTTTGGTTCTATACTCACTGGCTCGGGACATAGTAATAATCACCGTCTTTCCCCATACGCTGCTCCGCTGAAGTGAGGTGATCACTAGACTTACGCTATTTATACCTTGTATTTAATTGGGCGTAACTGGTTACATGGCCAAACATGGGTGTTCCGATGTCAAAAGTTAATTGGATGCCCATGTTTGGAAGGTCCGATCGTAAGCCATACATATGATCGCCTGATGTGTCAGCAGGGGCTTGCGATAGGTGAGCGTCGCTACACACGAGCGTGTGTTTTGTGCGCATGTGCTAGGATCTAGTGGTAATCCTTTGCGCATGCGCGTTGGATTGGTATTCATTGTCGGGCGGCAGTGTTTGTTAGCGCATGCGTCCTGATGCCGGGCTCATGTACCAAGGCGATGTATTACATTCTGTATTAAAAATAGATAAAATACGTAATAGATATCAAAACAAGGATGTTATGGGCCTCAGTTAGGGCGGTATTAGAGGGTTATTGAGAGAACACTAATGATGAAAATAATGTATTTAGGCATCAGGTTGAAGTTACTGGAGGTGGTATTTTAGTTGGATAATTGCCCCCAAGGCACCTCATCATTCAACCCTGTAAGCTGGGTGCCAAGGCGGAATACCCATCTTTGTTCCTTCAAAAAGAGACCGTCCTCTGAAGGTAGTTGCTCAATGACTGTCCATTTAAGGTCATTGACACAATGTTGTGCCGTCAGGTAATGTGTCGCCATCTTTGTGGTGCTTTTCTTACAGCACACGTTGCTTTTGTGCTCATTCATTCGTGTTTTTATTGCCCTTGTGGTCATGCCTACATACTCAAGATTACATGGGCAGGTAATGAGGTAGACCACGTTTTTTGAGTTACAGTTTGTCATCCTCCTTTGTTCCCAGGTCTTGCCATTCCGGAACGTCAGTTTGGTGCTCTTCTGGGTGAGGTGGCAACTGCTACAATTGCCGCAGGGAAAATGACCTTGCACTCCTATGGATGGTTGTATAGCCAAGGTTGTAGGTTTTGGTCTAGTGTGAACCAACATATCTCTGAGATTGCGTCCTCTGCGGTGAGCGAACATAGGTTTCTCCAAATTCAGTTTGCCACATGTCAGTATGTTCCAATGTTTGTGGACGATTTTGGACACTTCGTTAGACATGGTGTTGTAGGTCGTCACGCAAATTGGTCGTCTGCCTTCACTAGGTTATTTTTGTCGCTCTTCCAGTAGTGCCTCTCTGTTATTATTTTTTGCTCTCTTCATTGCTTTGTCAATGATTCTGATCGGATATTCGCGTAGTTTAAGTTTGTCTTTCAGATCATTGGCCTGCAGTTTGAAATCCGATGCATCAGTGCAGTTGCGCCTTAAGCGTAAAAATTGTCCGTAGGGTAGGTTTTCTCGCAGGTGCCGGGAATGGAAACTATCAAACCTTAGCAGGCAAATCCTGGATGTCGGTTTGAAATGGGTGGTGGTTTTCAAACGTCCTGCCTCTGTATGTATGTTTAGGTCCAGGAAAACCAACGTATGGTCGGAGACCGAGCTCGTGAAATTCAAAAAGGCATTCTGGTTGTTTAGCCATACTTCAAAATCTTGTGCAGATTGTCGGTCACCTTCCCAGATGACCAGGATATCATCTATGTACCTTCTCCAACACTTAATCTTGGATCTGTAAGGGTTCTGGTTGTGAAGGATCTTTGTAGTTTCGAGGTGGTGCACATAGAGCCCCGCTAGGCTTGGGGCAAAAGTGCTGCCCATGCTGGTACCATGGCACTGCTGATAGATCGTTGTTTTGTATTGAAAAAAGTTTCTCTGCAGTGCCAGTGAAATGCATTCTAATACCAGACCTCTTGGAGTTTGGTAGTTCCATGGAGTGGGAAATAGAATTTCCTTGATGATTTGAGTGTCTCGTCATGGGGCAGGCTCGTGTAGAGGCTTTCCACGTCAAAGCTGATTAAGAGTTGGGTCAGAGGGTCAAACGTCGCATCCTGCAGTAATTGTAAGACGGACTTCGTGTCTCTTAAGTAAGTGTTTGTTGATTGTACTAACGGTCGTAGGAAGGCGTCTGCGAATTTTGACAGAGGTTCCAATATGGAGCCGATGCCGGAAACTATTGGTCTCCCCGGTGGGTTGGTGATGTTTTTGTGAATTTTAGGGATGCAGTAGAAGTAGGGGATGCAAGGTTTTTTCTGCTCCAAGAACTCCCCTTCCTTCTTACTCAGCCAATCATGAGCCAAACCTTCCTCAATCATGGCGCCGATTTTAATTCGTAAGTTCTCAGTTGGATCTTGCTGGAGAATCATGTAATTGCGTCTGTCAGACAGTAGTCTCATGCATTCATTGTCATATGCCTCTGTAGTCTGTACAACAATGGCTCTGCCCTTGTCTGCTGGTTTTATTATGATATTCCTGTCCATTTGGTCGTGTTATGGAACGTTCTTATGGATGATGAATCCAATTTGTTAACTTCCGTCATGAGAGCTTTTTCAAAAGTTAGTAACTCAATTGGGAGCATTGAGTCAGGAGGAGTGAAGGTAGACTTTGGTCTAAGGCCAGTATCAGTGGTCGTTACAGTAAATGGTTTGTCCATGAAGTAGGCCTGTAATTTTAATTTCCGGATGAATTCCTGCATCTCTATATTCAATTTGAAAATGTCAGGTTTTTGCGTGGGCACAAAACCTAGGCCTTTATTCAGCACTGTTCTCTGTATTTCCGTCAACGGTTGCAGAGTGAGATTAACTACTAGGTTCCTCTCTTGTTGCTGGTTGATGGTTGGTTGGGGAGGGAGCCTGTCATGCTCCTGGTTGTTCAGGAGTTCCCTTGGTCCTTGTCTTCCCATGTGACGTTGTTGCCCTTCTGTTCCTCCCGCGTGGTCCTGGGCGGGTGCCTAAAAAAGGCTGTGGGTCATAGCCTACAAAAGGTTGTGGATCGTAGAATCCGCCATCGAAATCTGGGTTCCATTGTGGGTAACCTTGTACATTCGTGGGTTGTCCGAACTGAAATGGGGGAAATGGTGAAGGCCCCATGTATTGTGGAAATTGGGGCGGGTATCCTCTCCACCCTCTCTGTCTCGGGAATTGTTGTCTTCTCTGTCTCCATCCACCTCTGTTAGGTCTATACCTTTGGCCGTTGCTTGAGTTAGAGCCAGATGAACCGTTGTCTGACCCATCACTGTCCACATCACTGTTCTGATTCTTGGATACATAATCGGGTTTGGTGTATGGGTAAGCCCCTTCCGGTGTAAACTTGTCTTTGTCCTTCCTCAATTTGTTGAACTTGCTCTGTTTTAGTGTGTATTCAAACTCAGTCATCTGTTGGTTGAGCTCATCTAGTCTGATTTTAAGATCGGCTGGTGATATATAAGTGCTTAGTTGCACCTCAATTTTCTGGATTTCGATCTTGAGTTCATGAGTGATTCTGGCTGCTGTTTTAACAATAAGGACTAGCCAGTCCCTGGTGCAATGCCAGGAGATGAGAGACCAATCCTTTTTAAACTGTAAGTCTGACTGAAATATAAATGGTTCGTTTTTGACGATCAAACCTGGCGGTCCCATCTTATTTCTGAGGTACTCTTTCATTAGTAGACCGTGTAGCGCTGCTTTGATTTGATTGCGTCGAAGGATAACTATTTTGTTCCAGTCATTAATATTCGGACCAGTTTCTGGGTTGCTAAGGCCCTCAAAGGGATTGATGTCCGTTAAAATTCTGTCGATTTCGTCCTCACCAAACGTGAGGCCATGTTCGTCCTCCATGCTGTTAAGACCGCTGGTGCCTTGATTACCTAGTGTAAAGGACCTATGTGTATGGATGAGAGTGGAACTCCCGCAGCTGTGCGCTGCCTAGCCTATACAAAAACAGAGGGGGAGGTAGAGCAAAGGGGAATGGATTATTGCTCCACAGGAATACTAAATAAACAAGGAGAATCCAACCCGCAGGTGGAGTGAAGTGTTCAACGTGTGTTGAAGCACTTAGTGTTGTGTTAAATACACATATATATTCTTTTCTTCAAATATGTTTTTATCTTGTCCCCAATTTTATCAATTCCAATGCATTTCGGTGCCCTCAGCACCTTCATCAGGGAAACCTGTGAATTTACAAATAAAACTTGCTTCAACCTGTCCTGTTCACATAAGCAGACAAGATAAAAACATATTTGAAGAAAAGAATATATATGTGAATACAACATGAACATATTGAAAAGTGATGATGAATAAATTTGATTGAACTATTTTTGAAAGCAAAACAGAATCACGTTTGAAGTTCATTAGCTGAAGTATCAGCCACTTCCTTGTGCCCAGGGTGAGAGGACTATGGAGCAATAGTCCTGCGACCAGTAGATTATCACATTTTTCTTTGCCCAGGTGCATCAGCCAGGATCTAGTATGTACTCTTTGCACAGGCAGACAAAAGGATAATAATAATAAAATGGTATAAATGGCTTTTACTACATCACTACTGCCATTTCTACTCGCAACATTTTAATTCGTAATTTTTGTATTGACCTCTGAAGGATGTATGAACTAGTCGGCCTTGCAAGGATTAACAAGGATATGTAATATTGAACTTACTGCTAAATCTGATTTAATGTCAGAGGAGAAGGTTAATGATTCTACCATGTGCTAAATCTGGAACAACTCCCACCTAGGACACACAGGAACAGCTTTGAGCACCTACCTCCATCCGCAGTCCGCATATCCAGTGCCTAAAATGATCATCCCCTATAGGAGGAGTGTTCCATATCCATATGGTGCAGTCTACAGTCTTCATAAAGTCACTTTTGTGATTAATTATAATCAGAAACCTGATCACTCGTCCCAGTGTATAAACCAATGAATTAGGGTTTTGTGAAGTGCATTTCTCACCGGCGAGAGTCTCAAGGCGCTGAGGGGGTGAGGGGGGGGGGGGGGGGGGGGGGTTTACACAGCTTCGTCTTATCCGAAGAGCCAGGTCTTGAGGTTCTTCCTGAGTGTGGGGGTTTGTCTGATGCGGAGTTGGATTTTGTTCCCGGTCTTGGCTGCGATGTAGGAGAAGGATCGCCCGCCCCAGCTCTTGCTCTGGGGATGCGTGGGATTTCAGCTAGGGCAAGATCGGCGGATCGGAGGCTTCTCTTGGGTGCATGAGTCCACTTTACTAGACTAGTAATTAGAGATAGGCAACCCAACAAATTAACATGGAGAGTTGAGCAAGAGTCGAGCCAAGGGTCAGGTTTGGATGTTTGAGCCCGTTCACGAGCCAAGATCTGAAAATATGTGCTATCTACATCATACAGCAAACAACAAAAAATATGATAACGTCTACTCAAAGTTTTAAAAAAAAGTGCATTTCTTTAACACTTGGGGGCTTTGACATTAATAGGGCACATTATAGCACTGCACTGCACTGAGAAGTACTTTTAAAATGTGACAGTTATGTACAACCGGTGTTCTGAACTCGTATTCGAAAGTGTTTTTGTACACGATAATGAAGAAAAAGGAATTTTTGTGAAATAAAATATTTGCCTAAAATCACACAATTTAAGCATGGAAGCTGCGATGTATCCAGTTTATCTGATTTCACTGTACAAATCAGCTAATAAATGGGTATCCATTTGTCTTTCCTTATGTTAAGGGTTTGTTTTAACCTCTTAGTGCATTCTTCTGAAGTTTTTTAAATATAGCACTAACTAGACCCGAAGGTATTAGAGCGCTTTAGATGAGCACCAGTTACATTACAAAAGGTAACATGCCTTGTTTACAGGCTGATTACGAGATTTGACTAGAATCACATGTAGTTGAGTCGACGCCGAGATTCCAAACTTGTTCCCGGGCTCCGTAATTGGCAGCTTTGGCCGTAACACCGCATCCCGGATAGAGGGAGGGAAGCAAAAGCCACATGGAAGCTCGGCTCGTTATAGGCCCGAGGTTCCAAAAGAAGCTCGAGCTGAGCAGCTTGTAGTGGCTTGCTCACCTCTATCAGTAAACGGATTCTCTGGTGCCTTGATAATGACAGGTCCATGTTGTATGACTCTACACCTGCCTGAGTGAAAAAGGCGGTTGAAGATTACAAACAGGTATTCTTCTATAAGGTTAAATAATTAGCTAGTAATTAAAAAAGCCTCTTGAAATCAAAATTACAAAAATCAACAAGACTTCACAGTTTGGAGTGTGTTATTTAAACAGATCAATCCATAATTTTATATTTTCTTTTTTTCATTCGTTCAACTTTTTAATAGTTATTTTAGGTGAAAAAAAGATCGAATCTTGAAAAAAAATTAATGCATTGATATTTTGCTATAAAATATAGGGTGGTTCGTACTCTTCTTCGAATAAGAAAACACTTCAGAGGTCGCGGAAATTTACATGTTCAAGTTAAGCACGTGCAGGCATTAAATAATCTTGCGGTATTAACTGAATCCTCAGCTTCAATAATTGCTTCATACAGTCTTCTGTTATATAGTCGTCTTTTAGAAACATGACTATGGTGATGGCACATTCCAAAGGCACAGTGCTTGCGAAGTCGACTCTAGATGGAAGTGGTACCGAGATGCGAGCGCGGGCTGCTGTCTCAAGAATTCTTCCAAAATGCTCTCCAAACAGAACAAGCTACTTTCTGTAGACATCAAGACACAGTGAACAGCGAATGAATGAATGAGTGAATGCCCCACAAACTAAGTAGAATCCTGAAAAATATAAATTGTCTATTAGCAGGCAGACACACAAGCAACGTGATTGAATCAGCTCGGCTCACACGGGCTCCCGGTGCACACATGTATGCAATTTTCCGGCGTAATTAAAGATCAGAAAACCAGCATGCGGCGACATATTGTCCCAATTTAAATATTTAAAATAATATCCTTCTGCAAGCGTCGGGCGGGGAATAATATGCTACTGGCGCTGAATCTTACTTAAAAAGTGCAAAATTAGCGTGTCATTGAGTGATGCATTGCTTCGGAGCGGCTGGACTGAAATGAATATTCATGCGAGGTCAAGCGTAAGGATCTGAGACGTGACCGGTTAGCATTAATTCCATTTCACTGCAGAGGCCGCGGTGAAACCTGCAGTGACTGAAGCATTGTGGGACATGGGGAGAGTCGTCCGTTCGGCTTCCTGTCACATCGTGTACATCCGTGGGCCGGGAGTTGTGCGCGCGCTGCCTGGGCATTCCTTTATGTAATTCCCATCTTTTGTGTAAATTTCTCTTCTGCCCTGAGCCTTGACTATCATTTTTTTAGTATCATTTTTTTTTTGTCGGAAAGGATAGATGTTATCAATCAGTTTTTAACTGAAGTGTCAGCCATATTTATTCCCTGCGTATGTATCATTCTGTCGGTCCGTCCCCTCCCTCAACTATGGTAATAAATAGCATAGTACTTTTTATGTGTCTGCATATATGGTTTAGTCATGTTCATTAGTCATAATTTAGTGTGTTATAAAAAACATAAAATTCCCTGAAATAAAACAGTTATAAAATGAATTATGGTTCGTAGCATGCAAAACGTGCGCTATCCATAACACCATCTGTTACGGTCCAAACGACCATTTGTAAATGGCTCAAGTAATACATGCAGCCTGTAGCATGAGCTTAATTATGGCATGTGTTGCACTGGAAACCATAACTGGTGAATTTCAGTGGTTTTGTATGTTTGAGCCAGAACCATAACTCAATTTATAATTGTTTTTTCAGAGAGAAAATCAAATCATCTTCCATGCTTAAAGTCTGGAAAATGGAGCTTGACCTTCTGTTGCATGACAGGGGCTTGTCGCAGGTCGACAGGTACACTCCCCATACATCGCAACCCAATGCTTGAAATCTTTAAAGAATCACGAGCTATCCCATAGCGGTTAATGCACAAATGTACTTTAGAGCAGAGGAAAACAGCATCAGTGCATTTAGATCCCTTCTGAGTCTTGACCCAGAAGAGGTCAAAATACATTGTTGCTGTTTTTATTTATGTTAATGTGTCATGGCAGTGGAAGCGTGTCCCAATAGCACATATGTTTTAGAGCAATCATACTAATAAACACTCATTTACACATGTATTCTTACAGTGCACTTACTTCGTAGTAGTCGTAGCAGGCGAAGTTGCAAAGTCACAGATGTTAGAACTATATATTTTTTAAAACTGCACCGGCTTCACAAACTCTAAGTTATTGAAGTTGAAAAAAATATATAGCTATGAAGGAGTTCTGCGGCTTTATCCGTTCTGATTCCTGCGGCTGCTAAGGTGATGTTTGGGGAGTACCCTTGACTGTAATCCGATGTTCTCTCCATTTTGGGTGAGACATCCAGCTGCAGAGAATCGGGTTAGAAGTGAAACTGCTCATGCCTAAGGCAAATGTTGGAAATTGAATACTCATTCAAGCATTGTAAAGTTCCCAGAATTTGCCCAACTACATAGATGCAATTAAAACTCGGCTAACCCTAATCCATAAAGGGCTTTTCCACCTTAGTCACCACTCTAAGACTGAGATCAATAATAGGATCAAAAGTAGTGGCTGATCACTAGGGGTTCAATGCCCACCCCGCTAATATCCATACATTACTTCTAAATAGCAGTCACATGAAAACAAATTCATAGTATGTTCACATGCACTTTGCATATTGAATGGCCAAGAGGTTCCACTGCTGTATGATGCATGTAAAGGAGTGTTACTTAGAGCACTCTTCTCATATGCCTCAATAAACGCGGACTATCACCTAAACAAACAGGCATGCATCATGCCCCATCATGTGCCTCCTGCCCTATTAAGCTGGAACAGGATCAATGAAAGAAGGAGGCGGTGCCTGTAGTCTTACTCAAGCTTCTGATTGTTCAGATTGACTATGAGAGAAGCACGGATGTATGACATTACAACGCATGCTTTTACATCGCATGCTTTTACATCGCAGTTTTTACAACGCATAGCGCTTTGGGGTGCTGGATAGTGAATAGTTTAATTTACTATTCCAACTCCAGTCCCCGTGGACACTAGGGAAGGTGTTGGATAGTAAATTAATTCTATTCCCTATCCTAGAGCGCCCCCAGCGCAATGCGTTGTAATGGTTTGCGTTGTAAAAGTTGCGATGTAAAAGCACTGCATGGTAAAAGTTGCGTTGTAAAGGATGTTTCCCGAGAAGCACGAGCTTGAGGACTTGAATAGGACAAGTGGAAGATGCAGCCGATGACAGCTTCCACATGTGTTTGCTACTGTGCTGATGGAATGGTTGAGAGAGGGCGTGGAGCCAAGACAGGAATGAACCAGGCAAGAAGGCAAAGGTCCAGCGCCACCTCTCCCCATGTTGGAAAGTAAGTTGGGAGACAGGCAAAAGAACCTGTGTGTCGGAACGTGTGTGTCTGACTGTATGTGTTTGTGAGTAAATGGATATATGTGCGAATTTGTAATGGTAGTGGTGAATATTTTCTGGCATAAACAGCACTCCCTACTACTGTGTGAAGTAAAGATCAGGAAAGGTGTTAGATTGGAAGTGATCCAATGTGTCAAGCTAAAATGAAGGCTTTACAAGAACAGCATTCAAATAAGTGGTTACTTGACATCTGATAACGTGAGTATGTCTGGTTCTTGTCCACGGCAGCATGGATATAATAAAGTCTCCCTGGAAAATACCTTCAATCAGCCTTACAATTCCAAAGAACCATCTCAATAAGTGACTTTGTCTACGCAGTGGCTTGACACATCAGACATATAAAAGCTGGAAAAGGGCCCCTGCACCCGCATAAACACACCTTCATGATGGCAGCAACACAGGTGTATTCCATAACTCATGCAAAATCCCACCAAACAGTAAACAAAAGAGAATTAAGGGTTTCAGATGACTCTGAACTATAACCAACGAAGAATTGGAACATTTTCCATTTAAGGGATGGTAGACACAACCACATTTGCAACTATTTCTAACTTTACCATTACAGGCACAAGTGCAGCTACGTGGCCACCGCAGCGTAAGAAGTGTATTCCCTTTTCCATAATGCACAACAACGAAGCACATAAACTGCACTCATAACTCTCACCCTTCCTCCAAGACCCAACAATATTTAATGTAAACTTTCTCCGTTCTTTCCTTACTCATATTCGCTCTACCACATGCATAATTGTGTCTACCAATATCAATATAAATGCACCAATCTGGTCCTCACACACAACACAAAAGCGCGCCCTACGTAGACCTCAATTTCATTCAACATCCTTCCAACTGAACAGATTCTATGGCTAGTGTGGTACCCAGGATGATAGTGCTGTGGAAAAGCTAATGGTGATAGTCAGCATCGATATATTGGGGTATTCTGAAATATTATTTGCATTCACTGATATAATAGACCCACTGGCTTAATGGTGCCATCATTGGCATAGTGTGGACTCATGTGACATATTTGTGGGTGTCCATGAAATAATAATGGCCTTGGCAAACTAGTGTCTATCCTTGGCATAGTGTATGCCTGATTGACATAGCCATGGCTATGCCTTGCATCCTGGTGCAGGGAATCACTTGGACATGCTGGCCATCTGTTATTTGAGGGTAATAAATGGCTCTGAACATCAGGATATGTCCTTGTGTGGCTGTAGTACAATAGCGTACTTTATGAAAATGACAAGCTGATCCTTGGAGACCAAATGGGCATTAACAAAAAATGAGAAAGGCTTATTGGTGCTCGAGTCTACTCCAAAGAAAATATGCAGTTGCACAAATACAACCCCAGTCTGACAGGCTGGCCGAGGAGGTAAAGCGTGTCTGGGATCTCACAGCCGAACCCTCAGACTCGGGCATAAGGGACTAATTCCACAGTAGCTGTAATGTCTCCAGGGTCTTCCATAATGTAATTTCAGTGATTTTCTACACTCATGTCAGCATTTGTATTGTCTGACTTGTTACATAGTCAGTGATGATGGAGCATGAGCTACAAGTGCTGCGGGATGGGTTTCAGCCCAGGAGCGCATGGTGGCACTGAAGCATGCCCCATGCTGCAGCAGGCAAAGGAAGCCACAAAGGCAAAAAAAGACAGATTGCAGCGTCCTACTCGTTGAGAGAAAACAAAACAACCATCTTTGAAAGGTGGCCAATCTTTTTAACAAAATAATAGCTTTCCTTGAAATCTGTCACAAAGATTCACACATATGGCAATATGCAGTGCCCTCAGGGCATGAGCTCCTTCGATCTATCAACAGTAGTGGCCTGTGGTAGGAGTGCTTCCTGGCGCTGACGTGGGACGGGGGAGGGTCAGGGTGGAGGGTAGTAAACTCCGGAATACCGCCGCACAAAGGTAAGCACACATACAAATAAATAAAACTAATTTCGTTGCGCGCGCTGCATCGCAATGGATTTAGGCCCAAATCTCTGTACGGGGGTGAATGTATGACATTGTTCTGCATTCTGTTCATCAATTGTTGTTTTTGCATTTGTCACCCCGAGTGGGACGGGTATGCACAGATGTGGGTCCCATGCTCTCCATGACACTGGAGTCAAGCTATCCAGGCTGACGAGGGCTGAAAGCCCGAAACCGGTCCTAGGATGCTTCTTTCCAGTCAAAGGAGGACCTGGCCTGGCAGTTCGGGCTGGACTGCTCCCATTGGGCGCAGGGTCAAGACTGATTTGCATATGACTGGGTCCAAACTGGAAAGGCAAGGTGAGCAAAAAACGATGGATTTAGGCTCAGATCTCTGTACTGGGGTGAATGTACAACATTGTTCTGCATTCTGTCCATCAATTGTTGTTTTTGCATTTCTCACCCCGAGTGGGACGGGTATGCCCAGAAGTGGCTCCTGTGCTCACCATGCCACAGGAGTCAAGCTTTCCTGGCTGATGAGGGCTGAAAGACCGAAACCAGTCCTAGGATGCTTATTTCCTGTCCACGGAGGACCTGGCCTGGCATTTCGGGCTGGACTGCTCCAATTGGGTGCAGGGTCAAGACTGATTTCCATATGGCTGGGTCCAAACTGGAATGGCATGGTGAGCATAAAAACGATGGAGTTAGGCTCAGATCTCTGTACTGAGGTGAATGTGTGACATTGTTCTGCATTCTGTCCATCAATTGTGTTTCACTAGCTGCACAGAAACGGGGGTCCCCTGTTCCCTTTCATTATTCTATAGCTGATGCACCTTTCCAAAATGGACAATATGGTCCCAAAACGTGTTTGTTTATATTCTAAAGAAAAACGCAATATCTACCTGTAACATTAATAACTTTTTCTCCATTACTACCCTGCTTGCACAAGCAAAAAAATAAGTAAGACAGTAACTTAGCAGTTTCAAAATCTCTTGGATTTCCAGCATATTATAGGACAAGTTCTATATGGGTTCAGACCCCATCATCAGAACAAAACTACCTTGCTTAGTATATAAGACAACACACTCAAAATTATTAATAAAGATACTGCCACCCAATTTGTCTTACTAGATCTATCTGAATTGTTTACCTTGGTGAACCATCAGATTCTAGTAAAACAGTTGTTCACATGAGTACCGACTTCAGAGGAGGTTGTAGTTCAGAGCCCTTTTGAAGAATCACAGTAGGGTAAGATGGGTTCCTTGACCTACATTAACTTTTCCCTCTCCGGTGCCCTGGCTCTTTACAACATCTGCCTCACTCGATTCTTTGATAACTTCCGGGACTACCACGTGTCAGCCAATTCATCTCGAAATAATACCCAAGTATCCATTAATTCCTCTTGTACTTGTCTCTCTGTAGAGATTTAGAGAAAGTATAGCTTGCTGTCCAATCATTGATGACCACTAACCATCTCCAGCTTAATAGCCCAGAGACCGAAGTTTTATGTTTGGAGTTATAGCAGGTCAGTCTTATCCCTCAAACAACAAAAACAGGTGATCATCAGTGTAACAGTGACTGAACATGAACATGTTAAAAATTGGGAATTGTGTTCCACTAAGATCTTACTGTGATTCATCAGAATAATGCAATCATCAGTGATTACTTTTCTGAACTTAGCACGTTGCAACCTATTCTCCCTCTGTTGACCACAAAAACTGTTCTGGTTGAAGAGGTAGTGATCCATTTCTGTTGAGACTACTGCTGTGATACCAAAGGGGATGATGGACGGAACACTTAAGCAAATCAAACACTCACCCCAAGTCAACTGATTTGGGTTTATCCATCATCATTCTTTAGCTCACTTCACCACCCCAGTTCAGACATGGTCATATGCAAATCATTCTGGCCCTGTGCCTCATGGGAACAGTCCAGTCGGAACTGCCAATCCATGTCTTCCCTGGACCGGAAACAAGCATCCTGGGACCGGTTTCGGGTCCATAACCCTCATCAGCCAGGCTATCTTGAATCCAGTGGCAAAGTGAGCAAGGGACCCACATCTGGGCATACCCTGCCAACTTAGGGCTAACACAGCTATACCAAAGGGGATGATGGACGGAGCCCTTGAGCAAATCAAACACTCACCCCCAGTCAACTGATCTGTCTTTAAACCATCATCATTCTTTAGCTCACCCCGCCACCCCAGTTCAGACATGGCCATATGCAAATCAGTCTGACCCTGTGCCTCATGGGAACAGTCCAGCCCGAACTGCCAAGCCATGTGACCTATATAGTGCTACTCTTAAAACGCATCCATTCAGTCTACAGTAGGATTGACTGTATGGCACAAAGTTTCACCGACCAGAATGTCTTTACAATAGATACATTTGAAGTGGGATTCATTCTAAGCAAGTGTAGTATTTCCTTTATATACGAGAATATTATCCATCAATTTCGTAATTTAGTTATTTTGTAAAATGTATCTGCAATTGAACAATGCAGCAATATTTTACTTAGGATGTGCAATATTATGTATGGTTATTCACATTTGTACAACACAGTCCCCAATTGTCGAGACACTGAAGCACATTATCTAGGCGCCTCCATATGTTGATCTAGAAAGGCGACAAATGAAACTAGATTAGCCATTGTTTTTGTAGCATACGTTAATTTGTTGGTGTGTGGTCATTGTACTTTGATCAATATGAAGTTCCAAAGTGGTTTGTGTGAGTTTATGTAAAATTAGCATGAATTCCATCTTGGAATATCTTTGTTGTGTGTTATGTGTATGCTTGGACTTTTCTGTTCTTCCCCTGATTGGAGGGAGATTGTCCATTGCTTGGCTACAACACAGTGTTCTATGCATGCACCACTATCCATAATGTGGTACCAAGCTTTCATTAATAATTAATGTCTAGAGTCATACATGAAAACGAGTGTAGTCTTGAGAGTACACGCCTGCTACCTTTCAGTGCGGTAATTGCAAGCATGTCTGCTTCATTAAAAAATATGGAAATCCAGGCACATGCTAGGAATACAAGTATGCCATGCATAAATGACACATTTATGCTATTTCCAGTCTCCCCTCCCTAACACAAAGGAGAGCTATAGATGTGATAGCTGTAGGAGAGTAGGGTCTGCTTCCTATGGTCACCCCAATTTTTGCTTTTGCTTTACTGGTTTTCGACTAAGATGTGGCTGTGGGCCTGCTAATCAGACCCACAGATGCACTCTCTCTAAATTCACACCATGTACTCTAGGTACATCCACAATTGGAAGTTGGCTCACCTTATCAGCCCCTGTAGAAGTGTACCCTAGGTACTCAGGGCATAGGTGTAACCAAGGCCTACCAGGGGCTGCAGCATGTATTATGCCACCCCTGGCTGGCCACTCAAACTGACACAACTGGCTGATCACTCAGCTGGGGCAAGGTCGTGTAATCACCCCTTGCTTAGGTATAGTATTCCTATATCTACCCTTAAATATAGACACACAGTAACCTATAAGTCACTTCTATGGCAGGCTTTAACAATCCTGGCGGCAGAGTGCTTGGTTTTGTGTGAGATGGTGCTCTAGCATGAGCTGAGCCTGTCTGCAGCTTGTCGGAACCATGTCCTTATAGCTGTTCTATGATATTGCCAAACCATATACTCTTAAGTGCATTATGAACCTCGCGGTTAAATGCTAACTTTGGTTTGGCTTTATCCAAACATGTCGTGTAAGGTGTCATACGCTTTGGAATACTACACCCTCGCCAATTCTGGCGACGGGGGTAGCATTCCACCCTTCTAGAGGGAGAAGACATGTTGTTGCTGACTATCCCGGTTAAAGTTAACCAGAGCCCCAGCGTCATAAAATGGATGCTGCTGCCACAGACACAAGTCTGATCTCCTGCTGCTGGGAGTCCTTCCAGCGAAGGAGGGCTGGACAATAGGTTTCCTGCCTGGAGAGGTGCAAGCACCACCCCAGACAGGATTTTGTGTATTGGGACAGGGAGGGCTGAATAGAATGAGACATGCCTGGGGCACACTAGGTGCTCCATGCATACCCCAGTTCAAACCGGTTGCTGGGGCTCTCCAGGCCCAGCTCTGGCGCGAAACTGCACAAAGGAAAGGGGGTGTAACCACCCCCCTTCCTGGACCCACCCATAGGAGGGACCTAGTGAGTAAACCAGCCCCCTTTAGTTGTATAAAGGTAGGAGCTGACCTAGGAGATTTTAGATTAACCCTGGAATCAAACTGAAGACGAAACTCTGGACCCTTTGACATTCAACTGAAGCTGAAGACTGAAGAATCTCCCTTGTGCCAAGAAGTGACCACCCTGGGCAACCAGGCACCATCCAGCAACTCGACGGCTTGCTTTGTCCTTGTTCCCGCCGGAACTCGAGCGCAGAGCCTGACAAGACCTCAACTCCCGGACTCCTCTGACCCCACAGCATGACTCCAGCACAGCTGAGCTCCGTGGAAGGCGTCGGAATTCGTGGAAGCGGGAAACTTGGAAAGTCTTCAACTTGCTAACAGCGCAGCTCCTGAGGCATCCTCGAAGCTGTGCCCTGGGGACTGAGACACCCCGACACCGAGCTCCACCTGTACCGAAGACCAGCCCTCCACACTCCACGAGATCTGCGTGCGGCCCTTCTGCTTGTGTTCTGCTCGACGCGTTGTCCGGTTGCTGGCCCGTTAGCTAGTAGCCCTCTGACGATGACTCCTCTGAAAATCCATCGCTGGTCTCGTTGCTCCAGACTGGCCCTCGCTTCCCTGAAAAGGTGAAGTACCTCAGACCCTCCTGGTCTGCACCAGAAGCCTTTTGTGTATCCTGCGTGGGTTGCCTTTGCTTAGGCTTGTTGGCTCCAATCTTGAAGTCGACCCCTCCATTTACGAGAACCTTCATGGGACAGCTCCTCTCCAGCACCTGATTGTCCTCGACACCTCCTGGTCCACATGGCTGCAACGACAAGCTTCACATCTGCACCTGATTGCTCCTCGATGACATCTGGTTCCTTCCTGGTTCCACCCGGTCACTGGCTAGTGACCTAGACTCTGTCCCCTCTGCTTTCAGGTCCTCTTCATCCTAGATCCACCCTTGGATCCACCCGGACATCTTCCTCCTGGTCGCCTGCAGCATCTTCTTCCGAGGCTCCATAGGAAACGACGAGAAAACCCAACACACTTTGACACCTATGCACCCGTAGCCCGTGGGTGAGGTAACGCGAGTACTTCAGTGCTCCTGTAGGGATTGACTATCCTAGTGTCCTGTTTTGCTGGTTGTGTAATCCTAGTTAGACCGGAAGTGTCCTAAAACTTCATTACTTACCTTTTTACGTTCCTATTGACTTTCTATTGACTCTCGTGAGAGTACTGACTCTGCACGCGCCGCCTGTGGGCCTCCTACTCCTAACCTAAGGGTAGGATAGTGTAGCCCCAGCGATCCTCGAGGCCCTAGGCCTTTCCCTTTCCAAAGTCGTGGTTCTTATACCACTTACTTAGTATATGGTTTTACGCGCCCCTAGGGCCTAACTGTAAATTGTGCTATTTAAAGTATTTCTGAGTATAACTTGTTACGTGCTTTTGCCTCTGATCTCATAAAGAGTTTAGAGGAGTGTGTTAGTAAATAAATACATATATATTTTATATATATCCTGTGTGGTGTCCTTTCATCTGGTATTCAAGGGGTTGCATATGATAAAACAGCTGGCTTTACATACCCTCAAGAGTCTTTTAGCCTAAGACTGTTCTGTCCACGCTACCTCTAGGATAGCTGGTCTATAAGGTTGACTTACAACCATCACCATAAGGGTTGTTTGGACTGGTGCAAGGTGCTCACTAGAATAGTGAACATCATATACCAGGCCAACTTCTCACAATAGCTTTCTTGGAGTTATCTTGTTTACAATAGCCAAAAACACGCAGAGTGTCGAGAATTGCAGAAAACTGGCAGAGATGTAAAGGTTCTGTGAAGTTCTGCAGTTAAGTCTTTTACATTTTTACCACACATACTTTCTTCTATAGCTCTTACAAAAATGGTGGTGTTATATTTACGTTCTCCAAATTTCTACACTTTGTACATATAAGATGTCCATGGGTACTTTTAAAAGCGCTGACAAGTATGAAAAATGTTTGGCATGTTTGCCAATGCCCACAAAGATGAAAATTTCAGTGTTCTCCTCAATTACATTTCCCAATGTTCGACCCCCAGCAACGCCAGCTTTCCAACCAATATAAGTCAGCTTTGGAGAAATCTTCACGTGCTAATTTTCTGCTTCGTTAGCGACATCTGCCACGTAAAGACCTTAAGAGAATGAGCCAAAACATTTTTGATTGGCACTTGTAAGATATTAGGTTATCAGTCAAGGGGGAGGGAGTGCCTACTCAACTTGACTAATAATCACAATCGTGGTCAGGGAGAATCTTCCAATTCACTAAATTAACCTGAGCTCAACCCTGTTGTAACTACGACTAGGAATGCAGAACCAGAACCGTAATAAAGTCAAAACACAATATAAATCCCAGAATTAGAATAATAGAGTCAATTGTAATAAATATAATGACACCAAATGACAAAAATCCAATGAGTGGAATCTGAGATATTAATTTAAAATATGGGAGTTTTAAATAAAAGTGCAAAAAAGTGCTATGCTCCAACAGTGGTCAACTGGTTGTGATAGAACGAGACCTAGGCGACCCGGTCGGAAGTTTTACCTTGGGACTTAGTCTCTGAAATGGAAGTACAACATTTTCAGTGGAACAAGACGGAAGGCTGTAGCCAAAGAGCCTCCGCGAAATTAGATAGCTATTGCATGCGGTCCTGGTGAAGTTGTTGGCTTTTGGTGAGAAAGTGGGTCAAATCGAATTGTAGCACACTGAGCAGGTATCTCGCCAGCCGGATACTTTTGGGGATTCACCTGTTCAAGATTTTTACATTTGCACTTGGTCAGTGTCCCGCTGAATCAGAGTTGCTGCTGCAGAGAACTCTAAATGGAAGAAACCTGAATCTTCAGCCCAGATTCAACGCACCTCCGTTGGATCGGCTGGGCAGATTTGGCCCGGTCCTCCAGAGATCTTAAAAAGATTCTATGCTCCAAGCTTTCATGGGTGGTAGGAGAAGTCCAGGCAGACACAACAGTGTATTCCAGGACCTCAGGGATAACACTTGGGGTCAGAAGTTACTCCAGCAGAGGCCCACAGCAGGGTCGAATGCAGGTCCAGTTAAAGCTTATTAGTGGACAGTTGCAAGAAAGTTCTTTTGTAGATTGTTTTCTATCTATACTATGCACAGGAAGCCAGCCTTATGACCCTTGGAGTCTACTTCTTTGTCCTGCTTATATGAGGGAGCAGGTCTAATGTGTCAAGTCTCCTCTCAGGTCAGTTCTTCAGCTCAGTCTTCAGCTCTTTCTCATGTCCAGAAGGTGTTCTGTAGAGGGTGCAAGGGATTGCCATATTTATGCCTTGCACTAGCATGTGGGTAGGGGGGACTAAAGTTCTCAAGAATAACTACACCCACTTATGTAGTAGCTCCTGTAGGCTCTATTGCAGTCAGTCCCTCCCACATCACCCATTTCTGCCTACATCCAAGATGTTGAAACCCTTTTCCCCTCTGCAGAGCCCATGTGCCTACCTAGATGTGTGGCGAGGGTAATGATAACCCCACCTCTGTGGTTACTCCAAACCAGTTATGGGGGCAACGCCCCTGCAACTGATATTAATGCCTGCCTTAGCCTGTCTAGGTGTCATCTGACATCTGCAGGTGACAGTGGAGACCCATTGGAATTAAATTAAGTACTTGGGCAGAGCTCAGATGGTCATCCTACCAAAAGAACAAATTCAGCTCCTTACATTCCGGCCTTTGTCACTGCTCTGTGAGTGGTTTTAACACCTCATCAGGACTTGAACATTCAGAGGGCAGCAGCAGGAGGCTAATGCCAATTAGCCTCTAGAAGCTTTAGGCAGCGAAAAGATAACCTTCTAAAATAACCTTTACCTTAATATCAAGAAAGTCAGATTTCACCTTAAAACTGGGATTTTGATAAATATCAAAGAGAGTTGTTGATTCGTATTTCTAGCTGGTCGCTACCCAAGAAATAGCAGATTTAATATTGCTTCCCAGTGTTTCTCTATGTTTGAGCCAGCCATCCTACGGTGAAAATAGTGCTTGGCTGCTATTGACTATAAGAACATGCTAACATTAAATTTCTACATGTCACACTTTTAAATAACATGCACTTTGCCTTGTGGCATACAATGCCTTCTCAAGGGGGACATTAATAGTTTAAAAGAAGTTTTTTAGACCTGTGAAAGGAGTTTATTTTGACAGGTCATATTGCAGTCAGGCTACAGTGGTAGGCGTGAAGCCCTGCTTCCTCTGCCACTGTAGTTGATGGTGCAATAGGTGCTACAATCCCCTAGTGGCATTTAGCTTACAGGCCCTAGATACTTGTAGTAAAATATACTAGTGATTTATAGGTAAGGTAAATATGTAAATTAGGGTTATGCCATTTTGACTATTTAAAGAGGAGCACAGGCACCCGACTTAGCAAGAATAAAGTCTACAGATTTCTACAGCCAGCCTAAACTGATAAGGCAAAAATCGGGTGATATACCGTTCAAAAGATCATCATTTCCTACAGTACCATTTCATGATGTTGGACATAAGTTAACGCAGTGCTTGATCTAAACACCTTGTACTACCGTATTATGAAAAGAGGATTCTGGTGGTGTTAATGTGTGGCAGAAACATTTGTGTACATTTTTGTTGTATGCTATTTTGTTCTTGTGGTAATGTGTTCCACTGTGGTTTTTGTGCTTCATTACTGCAATGCAATTTTGTTTTGCTATGAGGTTATTATGTTCTGTTTTCATTGCTTTGCTGTGATGTGTCAAGTTATTTTTTAATTGTGTTATTGTACACTGTGTGTGGTATTGTGTTACCTTCTGTTGGTTACTATGGAGATGCAAACTAATGTTGCTACATTTTGAACCGGTAAACAACCTTTACAACGAAACTTTTACAATGCACTACCATTACAACGCGGTCATTACAACGCAAACTATTACAACGCATTGCGCTGGGGGGCGCTCTAGGATAGGGAATAGGTTAATTTACTATCCGATAACCTTCCCTAGTGTCCACGGGGACTGGAGTTGGAATAGTAAATTAAACTATTCACTATCCAACACACAAAAGCACTATGCGTTGTAATGGATTGCGATGTAAAAACCGCGTTGTAAAGGCAGGCGTTGTAACAGCCTGCGTTGTAACGTCATACATCCTTTTGAACCAAATGGCCTCGAAAGCTCCTGTATCCTCCAACAATAAGATGGTAAAATGGCACTGCTCTAGTTTTTAAGCTATGTAAGACACCAGTCAGCGCAAAACTGTGGCAGAGATAATATCTCAACTTACCCTATATTTTGACCCCAGACATTTTGAAACCGGATTCGAAATGTATATCTGCACTTGCCACTTTTTCTGCATGTGCACAAGACCTATATGCAGGGTAACTGAATTATGATGCATATTACAACACAGTATAGGTCAATATTATTTTGCTATTTTGTAATTTTAACATGCATTAATGCTAGCTAGACCACAAATTTCACCTGAATTAAGCGATCAGAAACTAAAGAATACCATTTACCTGAACGCTACCAGTTAACCTCTACAATGGGTCTGCTACTGCACCACGTGGGATGTTTATTTTTAGCAACTTTGCTCTTTTGTACCTCGGAACAAAATTTTGTGTTGGTAAATCAATTACCCAGAATTTACCACAGCAGCCAAACCTTATTTTTTCTGTGTCCCTCAGTATGTGATAGTCTGTTTTGGCCAGGTTTACTGTGGAACAGAAACTGATACTTTTAATAAATACCCTGGTTTGAAGGACAGTAAATATCTCCAACAACGACTTTTATCTGGCTCCAAGGCATTCTAGTTTTGGGTATCACTGGTAGAGAACATGGTACCAGCAGAGAATTATTTGGCTCTCATTGATCTGGTCTCCATCGAGGTTTGGACTTAACTATGCCATGCATGGCAACTGATCCACTACATGTCTATACAGCTGAGAAGGACTGACACGCAAAGAAATTGTGAGTGCGGTGTCCCTAGCATACTGAGAAACAATTATTACATTTCCAGATGCTATTTGATTTAATTTTAAGCTTTGTAACTATTTCTAAAGTGAAACCTAGATGTTGGAAAACATGGACTCTTCAGCAGAAAAGGTTTTGACTTACTCAAAAAGTGAATGCCACAGGCTCCTAGTTGCTGCCCAGAGGCCAAGGGAGCCATAGCAGATTAGAAAAAAAACAGCTCCATAAAGTCTGAAAAAATAGGACTTAAAGAAATCTTTGGATTTCTAAGACCTTCAGAACTTCAGCGTAACCTAGAAGCAAAGGTGTTTGATTTTGAGAGGACTTCATCCCAAACAGATTCCCGGGTTGATGCTGGAGAATTTTGAACTCCAAAAAAGAGGATAACTTTGAAGGTAGCAATCTTGAAGGCGCAAAGGAGCGAAAAGTGTTTGACCGAAGAGAATTTCCCTTCTCAGACAGTGTTCAATTTGAGCCAGTGGTTTCCGGTGCTCAGCACAGGCACTTAATTGTTAACACAGGCACTTAAGACAGTCTGCCACATGGTGGCAGTGTTTGGCTAATTTTCAAATGAGTACAACAGCAGTTGTTTACTAATACAATTTACCTTTAAAATGACTAATATGACGCGGTGTGTGAGCAGCGTGAGCTCACGACCTTTCCGTCGCCGTTCACTCCCATCGCTGGCAATCCGGACTTTACCCCGGGCTTGGAGCCGGGAGCTTTTTCCCACTGGGTGAGCGCGGGCTGCAGGGCGCTTTTTCAGATCTACGGGCCGGAGGGCGTGCTCCCCTTCCAGCAGCTCCGCCAGGAGTTTGGCCTGACGGAGGGGGACAGGCTGCGTTACATGCAGGTCCGCCACTGGGCTCTTCAACCCCCAGTGCGCGACGTCGCTGCCCGGTCGGTTACACCCTACGAGCGATGGTTGGTAACCCGGACCTCGGACGCCAAGCTCATCACTGATTTGTATAAATTTCTCCAACCCCCACCGTTTCACTACCATAACCCAGGGAGGGAGCGCTGGCACAGGGAACTGGGCAGGACCCTGAGTCACAGGGAGTGGGACAGGATTGCGTATCGGGCGAGGCACTCTGCGTACCATACTGGGCTGACGGAAACCTTCACTAAAGTGTCCACCTATTGGTATTACACCCCGGAGCGGCTCTATGAGATGCGCAGAATGGGCGATAAAGATTGCTGGCGCGGCTGCGGACAGGTGGGCACCCTCACGCACATCCTCTGGGAGTGCCCGGTGCTGTCGGCCTACTGGAAGGAAGTCTTAGATGAGGTGGATAGACATTTTGAGATCGAGCTTCCGCGCTTCCCCGCGTATGTCTTGCTAGGCCTTCCCAATGATTTGATGTACCCGCTGAAATCCCGCAGGGGCAGGCAGATTGCGATTGCGCTAGGTTCAGCCGTTCAGAACATACTGGTACTCTGGCGCACCCCTACTGCCCCACCTATCACTGGTTGGCTGCATAGACTCTGGCAGGTGCTGGGCATGGAGAAGATGTCGCTAACGGTGGCTGGGAATGTCGACCAGTTTGAGGAGCTCTGGCACCCCTTTTTGGCATTATTGTCCACGGAATTCCACGAGCTCACGTGTCCACGGTATTTGCGCCTCCTTAGGCTGACGCCGCCGGCAGCTGCGGCGGAGTGAATGTGCGGATTGGGGTCCGGGGTTGGGGGCGGGAAGAAGGGTTATATGCTTCTATTGCTGCCTTTCGGACGGGGATGTTGGGGTATTGTTTTCTTTCTTTTCTTCCTTAACTCTCCTTTCTTCTTCCTTTCTGGGGTTGGGGGGTTGGCGGTGCGGTATGCTTCTCCTTTACTGTGTTGCGGGGTGCTCTACCGGGTTGGCCCTGCTTGGGGAGTGGGGGGTCAACAGGGGGGTTGTTCACAATGCCTTATTGCCTTTTGTATTTGCTTAGTTACCCTCTGGGGCTTCCTGCCTCCCTACTTTTCTTCTGACCCGCTGCAACGTTCCGCTTCCTGTATTGTATGTATGCTTGACCTCCTGCTCCCCTCCCCGTGTTTTTGTGCTCTAATAAAATACTTTAAACCTAAAATGACTAATATATGCATCCCAAGCTATTCCTACAGCTTTGGCAACTTTGAATAGTCTGAATCATCACAATTGTAGGAGTGCGATGGTTAGAATTTGTGTTGGGACTGTCATTGGCAGCAATATATGGGGCAATGGTTAGTTCAAGCTACTGTGGCTCCTGACGATGGCCCTGACACTTCTGGTTTTACAAATTAAGCACTGTAGATCACAGCTTTTCATCAGCTTCAGTGACACATTGGCCAATATGTATCTGACTTCCAGTGGACTTCGACAGATACAGCCTTCAACCTTGTTTGCTGGAGAATTTCAGTTTACATATATCTAGTTTTTCTTGTGTATCTGACCTCTGCTCACTGCAGTCAGAATGAAATTGTGCCCATGTCCCAGTCAACATCAAACAGTGACGTCTGAGTGGTTTCCTACATTTTCACGGCATTTTTTGCTCTATAACGTCTCAGATTCATATTTCATGTTCTCCTTATTGGATTTTCATCATTTTGTTTCTTTTCTAAATAATATTTTCTCTATTTTTCGAAATTGATTTTGGGGAATTCTATTGTGTTGCGTTTTTAACTGTTTTTATACTGCTGGTAATTTACTTCTATTTTGGAATGTATTTATTAAAATTACATGGGTGTTTATTTTTGCAAAGATAATGAACACAAAATGAATACGATAATGTGTTCAAGTGGCCGCCTTTGATCAGGATCTATTTTTTAAGCACATCGTAATTCGATTAGCAGTCTATCCTGTACATGATAAAATAATTTGTTTTGAAATTCTTTTTTTTTTTAAATTTTAGATTACGTTAAAGACAAGTATATAGAACGATGTGAACATTTTTGAAAAGGTATAGATGATTGCAAATCTGTACATTTAGTTACCACAGAGGAGACAATTATAATTGTTAAAGTCTAAATTTTAGATTTGAAAGGAAATTCACTGTTTAACTGCTAGTAAGTTAACAGTCTTCTCCTACTGTATGTTATCTTTGTCATGTGGCCTTGTTCACTTCACAAATTAACAGTTTTATATGCATTTTACACCCAGTTTCCAATATAAAGCACCTCTATTAAGTATTTGCTGGTGTTTACTACAGACGTTCTACCATTGCAATTTTATTTATTTATGTTACAATTTGAAATTAACGGGCTGGGGGAGCATGACGGCCGGAAGCTAACGGCCGTGACGGAGCTCCACCCCCCCTGTGTATGGCGTCCGATCCTGATGGCAGTTAGCGCTGCATAGTAGCGGCTCTGTTCTGTAGCTGTTTTTTTCCCCTTTTCTGTTGCTCTCTGCGAGCTGGATATCCGCGGAGCCCGCGGGATCAGACTCTGCCACTGGCACCCCAATCTACACCGGCACCTGGTCCTCCGCCGCGCCTCCGGCTCTTTATTAAATGTCACACAACCTTCCATCAGCACTTACCCTACAGCTTGTGCTATATCTAAAGTGCGCACCTCACAGAGCTCTGCCAATGTTCCTCTCCTCCAAGAAGCAGCATCGGTTGCAGACCAGTCTGTGATACCTCAGCACGGTCCCGCTAATGCGCCCCCGTGAGCTCCAGGGCTCCCTGCTGTTCCAGTACGGACTCCCTCACGGTGAATGCAGAGTGTGACTGAACAAAACACCAACAAGCAGCGGGAGAAAGTGAAAGTTTGATCGTGGCAGCGAGCGGCAAGCGGTAAGAGCTGTCTAATTCGGCACACCTGGAATCGAGCTCCGAGTGTGGTGCTTGGTGATTAGAGTGTGACCGCGAGCGGGGTTGCTCTGCTGTGTTGGAGAGACAGGAAGGTCTGCTGAAAAAGAGTTAGTCCACTTTGCTTCGCAGGAAAATCTCTTTGTTACTCTGCCTCCTGTGTGGGAGACGCTTCAAACTGCCGCAAGGCCTACACTGACCAGGACGCCATGAGGCACCAGTCATCTCGCCCCTCCCCTTGCAACCGGGGGATTCATCTGTGGCAGCCCGGTCCCTTGGCACCTTCTCAGGATTTGCATAACCAAGAGGACTGGAACTGTGTGTCTTGATGGTAATTGGCAACCTGTAAACCGGAAATTGCACTTTGGTAGCGGTACTTTGGAGGTACTTTGGAGGTACTTTGACCGCGGATTAACGCTGAAAAAAAACAACGGATGGTGATCAAGGGAGACGGCGACACGCCTACAGTTCCTGCCTGGTTTCGAGAGTTGGGCGCAGCCAGACCTTGGCGGAAGAACCCTGGAAGGCTGACCCAGAGCTCAGGTGGACGGTTAACTTACTCACTGGGTGCAGTAACCTCGGTCCCCGGTAAGACGCATGTGACTGGGAGCTACTTGCGCTGTGGGGGTCATAATAATAAGTCTGTGGTTTTAGCTTTGACAATTCCTGTTCAACCAAGTGGGGCAAGTGGGGCAAGTTTAGCCCAGAACTGGGGGGCAGGAGTCGCCTGTAGTGGTACGCCGGACATTGCACCTTTTGCGCCTCTGACTCCAGGCAGTAGTAAGGTGTGGGAGCCCTGTATGGAGACAACTAGCCATTCCACCGCTAGCTCACAGCCCGGCGTTCCCCCAGGCAAATCGGGTTCTGCGTTGTCCGTGTCCACCCCTGAGGTAGGGGTTACCCGATATACACTGCGCAATCGGGATCCCAACATAGTGCCAGGATTCTTAAAACCTTCTACTCCCCTCCAGTAATTTGTATTAAAGTTACCTCCAAGAAAGGGAAAGGGAAGGGGAAGGGAGACCATAGTGGCACAGATACCCCCCAGGGAAAGGGAGAGGCAGAAAAAAAGTAAAGGGTGGACCAGCGATCCCGTTGAGAGTCACTCTGTCGCTGAAATCTTATTATAAGGTCGATTCAGAGGGTGCTTCCAATAAAACAAAAGAGATGGCTGCAACAAGAGTTACAGGCAATACAGCAGCTGGAGCCACAGAGGTCGCTGCTTTTGATGGGGCTTCTACAGTGGCGTTAGCAAGTAGTATCTCCCTGCCAACTCAGCTTAGTGCGCCTCCGCAACTGTCCTCATCTCCTATGCAGGATATGGTACACCCAACAGTCGAACTCTCTAACAGCTTTTCCGCCCTGGATATTCATGAAACTGAACAGGTTGATCAGGACAATCAGGATAACTCGAAGGAAGATTTATCTATGTATAAAGAGGATGGCCCCCCTCATACCATCAATGGTAGAGGCGCAACCACAGATAATATACCACCTATAAAGTCTGTTCCGACAACCTTGGCGGACATTCTGTTGGGGATGAAAGAGGATATGGGGAGGTGGATCACTACATCAGAGGCAAAACAGATGCCATTCGGGCGTCCTGTGAGGCTCTGGCCTGAAAAGTGGAGGAGGTCTAACTGAGGACTGACGCTTTGGAAGTGGAGCTACCTAAGATCAAAGAAGCCCTCAGCACAACTGCAGCCAACATGGATAAGTTGGTCCAACAGAATAGGGAGATGAAGGATGACCTTGAGAGGCTTGAAAATCATTCAAGAAAAAGCAACTTAAAATTTTTAGGTGTCCCTGAAGATCTTGAAGGGAGCGATATCAAGGCATTCATTGTTGCAGTACTCAAAACAACAATTTTAAAGGACTCTCCTGATACAGATCACGATCTACTAGCGGATATTCAGAGGGTTCATCGAGACCCATTTAGGCGGAACCTAGGGAAAGAGCGCCCAAGGAAGATTTTGGTCAACTTCCTTACTTACGCCGTTAAGGAAAGGATTTTGTCTTTGGCTCTTAAAGTAGGCTCTATAAAATCAGCCTCCTCCTCTGCCCCATTTTCTTTTACAATCCGCTCCGACGTCTCCCACATAACAGCAACAAAACAGTGGGAGATGGGCAAGAGACTGGTAACCTTTAACTTCCTGGGGGCTCGTGCTCAGCTAAAATTTAGTGCCACACTCCGCGTAATGTGGAATAACCACATGTACAACATTCGATATATTGAGGAAGTGGATAATTTGATTGAGAAGATCAGGGCAGGTAGTAAGGGAGAGAGCGGGGAAGGGATGCAAGTTGCTGGGCAGTAGTGAAGGAGATAGAGTTGTAGTTCTTCCGAGAATCCAGTAGGATAATACTCTGACATGAATTCAAGTACAGGCTGCGTCACATATTTTATGCCAAGTAGTATCCGCTACAGATAATAGGCATTCTTTTCCTTTTTTCTTTTTTTACT
This sequence comes from Lissotriton helveticus, assembly GCF_964261635.1. Classification (NCBI taxonomy): domain Eukaryota; kingdom Metazoa; phylum Chordata; class Amphibia; order Caudata; family Salamandridae; genus Lissotriton; species Lissotriton helveticus. The sequence goes on from NC_136069.1 coordinate 268,149,624, forward strand.
ATTTACACATAATTTATAACCATACACAGAGTGGGGGGGGGGGCACCCATTTAAGAGCGTAATGCTCAGGAAGGAAAGGAGGGTTCCCCTGGTGGGGGGGAGTTCAGGGGTCACAAGGGGGGGGTGGCAAGGGGAGAAAAGAAAGAAAATGAGTACTCATCTCGCATTAGCTCACAAGAACTGAGCAGTTTAATACAGTAGGGCGCATTAGGGTTGGGATAGGTAGGAGGAGATGGAAGATATTTGATGACCTGTAATATCCTGGCATTCATTTCTTGGAATAATAATGGCCTCCGATGTATTCGGAGATGTAGGCTGATTTTAAAATACCTAGAGCAGTCTGCGGCTAAAGTAATTCTGCTACAAGAAACTCATCTGAGTTTTAGTGAAAGTAAAGAGGTTTTTGCGAAACTCAGATGGATTGGAGCTTTCTGTTGCTCTGAGCAGTCGATGGCAAATAAAGGAGTAGCAATTCTGATTAAGGCTGGCAATGGAGGTTCTATTAGGTCATCCATAACAGATCAGTCAGGAAGATGGGTCCGAGCGCATGCAAACTTTAGTGGAAGCGATTTGACTATTGTCTCTGACTATGGGCCAAATACAATTTGAAATTAACAGATTATCAACACGTTTAACTATAAATGCATGACTGTACTTAATATTGATCTATTTGCCCTTTTAATCTATAGCACCTCTAGTTAGTCTTGTAGGAGAAGCAACATTTTAGTCGCATTGCTGGTAGACCCAATGTTTCTTTTAAGTTTGTCCTAGTAGTTAGGACTTAATACAACCCGAATTTTAAATTAGTCTGCAGTATTTTTCCCTTGCACTCTAACAAGGAACTGTCTTTCAACAAAATATTTGTGAGAATAGAATGACCTATTTGAATGTATGCGTAGTATTTCCATGCAAGTTATAGGTCAAAGCAATCCCTTTTTATAGAACATGTACTTTCATATGTCATTTTGAAGGAGTGCTTTGGTTAATTTGAAGGTCTGAAAAACCTTTGATAAGCTGAATTGAACTGAATATGAAAAAGAGTACTTTCGTAATGTGCAGCACTCAAACCCAGATTTGCTAGAGGCAATTTATTCTCGGACATTAACTTTCTGCAGACTTGGACCTCAAAATAGAACATATTTCTGTCCTGATAAAAGTGGTAAATGTTTTATAATTTTAAACAATCATGTAGGTAAGCTGCCTTTTATATTTTCCTGCTTAATTATCTCAATTGATTGAGAGTAGACTAATAAAAGCAAATATTTTCGATTATTGGATTTGAATCTGTTTTATGATGTCAAATTGGTGCTTGAATATTACTTAGGAGAATAGTGTTTTTCCATGCTTGGCAGTGGTTTGAAAATCCAGTATACCATTTGGCCTGTGGTAGAAAGTTGGCTCTACCGAAGAGATGATAAACATTGGTCTTACCAACGTATGTGCACTTTAACACAAAAGCAGGGATATATCCTGAGCAAGTTCCACAACAGTTCAATACAATTCTTAATGAAATGTCGGGGGGGGGGGGGGATAGAGGGCGCACAGCGGAATGGCTGCTTCCTAAGGCAGCTCCGCCGGCCAGGTTTATGATCAGCGAAAATCAGCGGCTACGGCGTACTTGCGAGATCACGGAAGGCATGAAAAGTGATCGGAAATCGTCGTGAACAGTTTGGGCATAGTTGCGGACAAGTTCGTGCCCTTTTGCGAACAATAATCGGGTTTGTCAGAAACGGAGCGGAACAACCCCCGGGCAACCTAAGATGGCGGCGTCCCGCGGCTGATACGATCGGACACCGGAGAACCCTCTTGACTGCTTCCAATCTACAAAGACGCGGTAGGAAGAGACAAGGGTGCCACTGGTGGCGATCGGAGACTGATGTGAACACAGGGGCTGTAAATAAGGGCTGATAAACGATTGTAAACAAGTGCCGCGGGCGATCGCGACAAACTGGAGCTGTGGCTGGGACTGAATTAAAATGGCGACACTTCGAGAATCGCTAACTTGAGCACACAAGCTTGTCTATACCCGGACACTGGATATAACACTCTAAAGCCTGGTGTCTGGAACTATGACTGGTCTAATTGCGTTTGGTACACCGATGTATAACGGCAACCCCTGTGTTTGCATTTGACGATAACGTTTAAATGGCGCCATTCGGAGACCTAAAATGGCGGCGCCCCAAGCTCTGATTCAAAATGTGCGGGATATCTAGAGGCGGGTGTCCTTGAACTAAGTGCCAACGGTAAAAAATGATGTTAGTTGCTGGTGATCACAGGAAGACCTATTCGCCGTAACACACAGTGATGCACGCTGAGGTCCATTGAAGGCGAGCAGCTGGCTTACAACGTGTAGAGCGGACTGATATTTACAGTGCGGAACGACAAGGGTCACGGCAGTGCGACACGCAAGTACACATATTGCCGTAATCAGGGTAGACGTAAAGATCGGCGACAACAGCGAATGACGCTGCGAACCACGAGTATCGGGGCTTGTGACAGGGAGAGACACTGACGATACGAAGGAGTCCCTGGGCACTACTTTACACGGAGCGCGGGATACTGCAGGTTACAGCTGGGAGGTGTGAATGCGGGATCTAACCACATGCCACAAGGCAAGATGGGCTACCCCACCTGCACGCAAAGGACTGGCGGCCACCACTTCTGCCCGCACATGAGCTTCTGATCCTACAACTGAGATGGTCAAACCGGACAAGGTACAGACCAAAATTACCTTTGAAGGTCCAAAAAAAGCCGCGAAAGGAGCCACAGTTCAATCAGATGCTGACATGGTAGACGATGCTACGTCGCTCACTGGGCTGGAGCAAGTTCTCAAGGATATACATAAAAGTCTGCAGGATGTGCATGGCAAATTGGAAACTATCACACTACGGGTGGATAACATGGCAGCGAAGCTGGATAAGCACGGCGAACGCCTGGTGGAGGCAGAGGCGCGCCTGTCATCGGTGGAAGATGAATCACATACCACCACTAAGCGATGTTCCGATATGGAGAAACTGCTCGAGGTCATTAAATCTAAGTCTGAGGATATGGAAGCATGATCCCAATGAAACAACGTTCGCATAGCGGGATTAGCAGAGACCACCAACACTGGTAAAATGGAGACCTACATAGAAGATCTAATCAAGAACATATTCGGAGCGGAGCACTTATCGTCGGTATTTATCGTCGAGCGTGCACACCACTCACTCGCCCCCAGACCAAAACCAGGGGCGCCGCCACGTCCCATTGTCGCCAGACTGGTAAATTAACGAGACAGAGATCTTATTCTGAAGATGGCGAGAGAAAAGAAAACTATCGAATATCAGGGCAACAAATTCGAAATCTACCCAGACTTCACAATGAACGTGCAACTGGCCCGTAAAGAATTTGCATCCATGAAACAGAAACTGCGTGAGAGGGGACTGGAGTATGCAATGTTGTACCCCGTTCGATTGAAGATCTCGAAGGACGGCAAGGCGACCATCTGCCATACACCGAAGGAAGCGCAGGAGTTCATTAAACGTCTCAACCAGCGACGACGGGACCAAAGACGTGCTGAACAACACCAAGACTCAGACTGAAATATATCAGGCTGGATTCCAGAAATATGCAGCAAGATCGAGAGGTAATGGTGCAACCGCGACCTGCGTGGGTAATGACACTACACACAATGTACTGAGCTGTGTTGCCTGAGAATCTAGCGGAAACGCTAGAGGGTCTGCTTAACCTGCTGAAAAGGTAACTGGGTTGAATTGTGTGAACGGTAGTGTGGCATGGGACACAACTGAAAGTCGCAAATTTAGAGGGACTATGTTTGCTTTGGCATATTACCCCTAAACAACATGGACATTCATTTCATCTCCGTAATGCGTACCATTCACCTCTAACATCTGGGTGCCATCCTAAATACCTATTAACGGTCTCCCGTTTCACCTAATTTCAATATGAGGCTCCCCATTCTCACTTGGTCGTTGTGATATATGTGACAACACGGCCCGACCCACGTTTACACTCAGTGGTTTCTATACGCCAGCGTCATCTTATGCCTGCCTCGCCTCGCCCTCACCGAACTAAGCCTCGTTTCTAATCAATCTGGTGATTGGAGGCCCACACGCTAGCGTCATTACTCGCTGGCCTCGCCTCTCTCTCACGGGCCCAAGCCACGCCCAAAGCCCCGCGAACACGCCTCATTACCACCTCTCTGCTTCCGGATTCCCATCCACGGTGTCCGGTAGAAGGAATCGCTAGGTGCCGAGCGGGTGTTTGGCGTTGCGGGCGTAAGACCATCTATTAGATCAGCGCTCAGCTAAGTAATCTGTAACTTGTGTTCCTTATTTTAAATGTGCATCAAACTTCTATATCCTTTACCAGGGTGTGCCATTGTCGCCACCACCCCCCTCCCGAGACCCATGGGGTGTGGATCTTTTAAATAACAAGTGAGAACTTCTCTATTTACCTTAAACATTTGAGTAATGCTTACCTGTATTATCACCACCACCAGCCCCGCATTCGGGCACATTGATCGTTGAACCACGAGTGATGTTAATTCAACTATCCTGATAGTCGACGATCGTTTTCTTTTGCCTCAATGCATGCCCCGAGACTGCCTGTACCCCAGGACAGCGTTTCAGGCACTAATGTAGTATTACATAGCACCATGGGCACGCATATTGACTAGCCCAAGCACAGTATACTGAGATCAGTTATTGCAAAAGACGTTCCAGTCCTACAATGTTAATGTCATGTTATTGTCTTCCATGTGTGTTTGTCATTTTTCTTTCAGACCACAGGTTCCTCAAATTCTGAAGGAACACCCACATTTTTTCTGGTTTGTTTCTTTTTGCACTTATTTTACACTGAATTTTAACTTTCACGTCCTCTGGTAAGGGTGGGCCTTAGCGCGCCCACACCACCGAGGTACACTGTTACACGGTCCTGATGAAAGCCCTGTAAAATCTACACATAAATGGGCAGAAACATGTCGACCCCACTCTAAGTTGAAATACCCGACACATTAGTTGGTAAGCTTCCCAACACATATATTTTAACTAATGCCTGGCTGACCACAGAATAAAGTTTTTGTCTGGTACAGCTTTGTGGCATTTTTTAATTCACTTATTTTTCACACTATTGTCACGAAAAACCAGCTCCGCAGTAACCTGGCATTGTAGCACACCAGGGAGGCATTCGGCTTCTCCTGGTGGGCCCGATGATGAAGCATGTCACCACCCAGGGTGGTGAGTGAGGGCTTCTGGAAAAATCCCTAAATGACTCCCAATGTGAACTTTTAGGTTGATTCCAACTTTCTCAAAAACTGTGCTTAACTATATTCTCTTCTGACGACACTCTTTTGTTGTTTGACAACATTACCTGACACCCCAGACCAAAGCAGCTGCAGTTGTGTTGGATGCTGCTAAAGCTTTTGACACCATAGCTTGGACATATCTGCACACAATACTGCGAAGAATGGGGTTACCAACGCTGTTCCTGCAATGGATCAAGTTACTGTACACGGCTCCTACAGCACGTATACGGGTTAATGGTTACATATCAGAGATAATCCCCATTGCTCGTGGCACGCGACAAGGGTGCCCATTGTCCCCCATTGCTCTAGAGCCTCTGGCCTGTAAACTAAGACAGGGACACCATTACTCCATTACTCGGCGTTGCAATTTCCGCAACGGCCCCTCCACATATCGTTATATGCTGATGATATGTTGTTATATGTTCGAGACCCAGAAGTAAATTTAAATCCCCTACTGAGGGAATACGTTAAATTTGGGAGGCAATCGGGGCTCAGGATTTATTGGAATAAATCAGCGATACTACCTTTAACAGACAGTACACATAGCTTTCCCACCGACTTCCCACTAGCGTGGCAGACGGACCCTGAACGCTACTTAGGGGTCTGGTTTCATAGAGACCCTGCAGTGGTCATTCGCACAAACTACGGCAGAGTGGTCTCGGCGCTGGAGGACAAGATAGAACGATGGATCCAGCTTCCCTTATCACTCGCCGACAGGCGGGCTATTGTTAAAATGGTAGTCCTGCCCAAACTGCTATATCTCTTCAACAACATTCCTATTACACCACCAGCAGCAGTATTTCGCAGACTAAACACAATGACATTAAAACTAATTTGGGCAGGCAAATCGGCTCGGATCGACCTACAATCACTAACACTACCGTATTCGAGGGGTGGGTTTAAGGCACCTGACTTATATCTGTATTATTTATGTGCTCAAGCCCAATATGCGCATTATTGGTACCATAATGTCCTATATCTTCCACATGTGGCAATAGAAGAGGGCGACGCGTTACCAATCCCACTGGATGCAATTATAACTCACAAAAGGGCTCCACTGCACAAACAAGATATAAACACAATCGATACTACGAATAAAGCATGGAGGCGGATAGGCCAAAAGACTAATAAACTGCCACTTTACTCTCCAGAACTGCCACTTCACTTCCATCCAGACATCTCAGTAACACAAGAGAAGGTGGGAATGGAGCTACTTCAACGAGTGGGCATTGCCAAATTGGGAGATTTATTTCAAGAAGGGGTATTCAAGACACTAGAAGATTTCAATTATGTGCAAAATCAAACACCACTGTTTAAATTTACATATTTCAGATAGCAGTGGGCGATAAAGACACTATATCCGACATACCCTGCTGAACCCTGCTACTTACCTTGCAATTGCTCCTCACATCGCCTGCATCCAAACACTTGGTTTCTAGATTATATGCAACACTACAGGCCGAGATAGGGGCAACGACAGGTAAAGCATTACAGAAGTGGAACAAATGTCTAACTGACCCACTAACAGAGGAGGAATGGTCTACAGCCGGCACAAACCCGGGTTTACTGACACCAAATGGTAACTTGAGACTGATTCACGTAAAATATTTAAATCAAACCTATCATACTCCAGCTCGATTGCACAGATTCGGGCTTCGTCAGGACTCTCGGTGCCAACGATGTGGGTCTGAGGGAGCAGATTTTATCCATCTTGCAGGTTGTACGGCTTTACAACGCGTGCTTTTACACCGCGTGCCGTTACAATGAGGTTTTTTCAACGCAAGTCGTTACCACAACTTGCGTTGGAGGGGTGCGTACTTAGGAATTTTTTAATTTACTATTCAAACACCAGCCTACGTACAGTAGGAAAGGTGTTGGATAGTAAATAAAAAAATTCCTTGTCCAGCAGCGCCCTCCAGCGCAAGTCGTGGTAACGACTTGCATTGAAAAAAACGCGTTGTAACGGCACGCGGTGTAACAGCCGCGTCGTAAAGGCAGTTCCCCCTCTCCCATAGATTGCACAATACGGGCATGTTTATTGGGAATATTGACGGGAGTTCGTGCGATGAAACGTAAGTTTTGTGTAATAGATCTGCTCATGGCAAAACGCAGTGTCTCGATTGGGTGGGGCAGTAAACAGAGTCCGAAGGTAAAATGTTGGATCCACGACATGATATATTGCAAAGACACTCTGCATTCTGGGTGTGCATGTTGCCACACTGTTCCCGAGGCATCTTTTTGTGTCCCCTGATAGCAAAACTGTGGTGGAGAAGACCAGCATGCTTTACTCCACAGTAAAGTGCAGCGGATGCTGGCAAACGTTTAATAATTGTATGCCTAGTGACCTCACCGCTAGATCACTAGGCAGACTCTTTACAAACTGAGACTACTGTGCAAGCAAGAGGAAAAGTAGAACCCCCAGTCCATTTTTAAAGTAAGCCGAACAGATGGGAATTGAAAATTGCAAGCAAAACAAAACCGCCGAACCCTTGAATTCCATTTTGATAAAACAGCTTTCCTGCAGCATAGGGACGCTCTGGTGGAGCATACCCTTTATTTGAATAAAAAATGCATCTTTTTTTTATTCGAACAGCTTAAATGCCACCGAAATTTTAACCTTTCCTTTGTTTCTGTGAGGCACTTTTTTAAGGCACAAGGGAAATTGTTTCTTGAATTGTTTTTTGTTAATATTGGAGATGCAACCCCCCAAAAAAGCATTAGATGCTTATTTCTCAATCTCTGCCCTCTGGTTATCATTTTGGTGACAGATTGTGAAAAATCGGGTTCGTTCATGTACAAATAAATTCCCAGTGTCATCAGCAGGGTAATTTTTCATTTCGTTCGTTTCATTCAGTGAGTGGATTTTGCTTTGCGCAGCCTTACCACAGATTCGAATACAAGTTAAATTTACATTAATTTTTAAAGAATGTACACACTAAACGACTAAAATGAGATGACACTGTGAAATGTTTTTCTTGTTGCACTATTTTAGATATTTTCATTTAAAAATCTAATTCTGTAAAAGATTTATGTGTATTTTCGTCAAATATACCACAGCAGGCAAGGGGTTTTCGTAGGATCGTGGTGGCAGTGAGCTTGCTAAGTTTCCTAAAAATTAAACTTGTATTATATCAGCGATTAGATGGTCACAATGCCATTGTGATACTTACATGTTCATCATTGTCAATATCAGTACATTTATATAGCACTAAAATCCAGTGAATTTAAAGTGCGACTTCAGCATCGGAATTTTATATCAGTTTACAGAAATATATCACATATCCTCAATGACTAGAAAGGGTTCCTGTAATGCTTTCTAGAGTCAGATATCATGGAAATATAAAGTTCTCCCTCCACCTCGGGTTGGATGTATCAAAGGGACTACCATTGTATGGTACTTAACACTGTAACATCCTCTCTGGTATATACTTTTCACCTGGACCTCAGATGTTTTGAAAGGTTGCCGGTATTGTTTTGTGATCTAGATCAGAGTGTTAGATGTCATTCTGGCTGCTACTGGCAGTCGATCAAGGCAAGATGCGTTCCACGTGAGGGCAATAATTAGAAAATTACGTTTGTACCAGCCACCTAATTTTGGGCATACACTTCTAGCAGTTCAATGATTATGTAGTGGTAAATGTTAGTGTTATAAAGGGCTAGAGACAGCCAGGAACCCTGGAGACACTACACATTCGAATCAAACTGTTGTAGAGTTTCCCACTCTGACCCTGTAGGCCAGCTTGACTAGTAATTAGTCAACCTGGACAACCCCACCTCTGCCCCTATTTAAGTCAACAAGCGAAGGTGGTCAAAGGTGTCAAAAACAGCTGAGCGGTCCAACAGCGTTGGCAGTACCACTGACCAGTCACCGACACCCCAGGAGGATAAATTGGACAACTACCTCCACTTGGCCTGCAGCTTGACTGTTTCCTTCAAACATCAATGTTAAGCTGCTGCCATGTTTTCCATAATCTAAACAGTAGCAGAATATATTACATTTGACAGTGATTACTTCAGATTGAATATACAAACAAGGCATATGTCACTCTGGCATGTTTCAGTCTGCGATAGACTCAGAGTTAAAGTCTGGATTTATGAAATTCATGACAAAAGGAAGCAGCTCATCCCAGAACTTGTTAACATTGGCAGGCATTGCATAATACAGGGCAGGTTAAAATGTCTCTCTATCATATTGAAAAGCTGTCTGTTGAAATCCATCATAATCAGACACTTTTTGAGTTTAAACGACTACCACTTAGAACAAATATACATTAAAATCTTTGCCTCTGCAGTATTTTATTGTCTAAATGCCTGTGTAAAAAAGGTAAAAGCTCTATTATGCACATTGCTCTTGAAATAATCTGCAAAGACTGGCAGTAAACTGAGATAAAGGTTTGTATTAAGGGTCAAATATAAAGCAGAATTCATGGGAAATAGATGTATTTCTCTCTGATTCGATATATCTTACTGATGGCTAGGTCAACTCCTCATTAGCACTGTATGAAGGTTGATATTAGTCATCTTGTGCACAGCTGCACAAACCCACAGTTCATGCCCACAGTGATTGGCGGGCATTTTCAATTCTGAACATTTTAAAACGAATGTCTATGTTTCATTTGACACTGACCTGCATTTTGCCAAATTGCTGGTTCATCACTTTCAAGACTTTCCAGTTTGCTGCCAAGCAAATCACATTTTTACACACAGTCTTGTCACACTTCTTCAGAAGTGGCCTAAGAACACTGAAAAGCAAACCTCATTAAAGAAGCTACAGTCATGTTCAGATCACTGAAGTAATCAATTGAGTCACACAGCTAAAACAAATGACAGCAAACCTACAGGAGGAGCTTGGCAGGTGCTTAATCATGTGCTCTCTACTCCTTTCTACTATTCTGTCTTCTACTCTTACTCAACATTTAGCAAGGCCATCTCTATAATTAGGCCACATATGTCTTTCCGACCGTGACCGTGACAATTAAACCTACACCCACAAGTCACCTTTCAACGCCTTCCTAGTATCATTGTGCCAAAATATCTGCTCCATTTTATTCTCTCTCATACAGCCACAATGACCCAACTTGTAGTTTAGAGCATCACTCCCAACACAGTAGAACAATCTTTACTTATTCATCTAGTGCTCACCTCCAGCAACATTTAAGCTCCTGTCAGCTGTCTTATCTCAAATATTTCAGTATCTAACTTCTACGAAGAAATGTCTCAACGTAGACCACGATTTAGATTTTCTACCAAATGACACCTTGACTGAGACCCTTAATTCCTATTCATTTCCAAAAATATAACACTAGATTACTTTTTTGTATATATTTGGATTGAGAAAGTGCATTAGTGTTGGGATTTGTCCAGCCCATTACTGAGAGTCTTTTTGACAGAATTGCGCTGCTTTTTCGAGGCCACTAAAGAGTGTTTTTAATATTACTGTTTCCTGATGCTTATAGTGAGATGTGTCTAGCCAGTTGACACCCATCCCTCTTGTGATTTTCTTTTGCCCAGCTTAGCCTACATGACTAAAGTCGTCTCCACCTTTGGTACTTTGCCTTGGCCATCTTAAGCCAAGTCAAAGGCCAACTTCTTGAAGTAATTTCACTATTTGTTCCAGATTGATCGAACCAAGAAGAACCTTATGATGGTGGGTATGGACCCACATCTGAGACAGAGAAACACTAACTATTCTGCATCTGTATATTCTCATTTAAAGAAGAACAGTAACATATCAAACCATCTCATCAATACCACATTACCACATTAGTTCAGATCCATGCAATATATTAAAGCATAATTACTGTAATATAATTATGTAATGTAAATATTACCAAAGGAACTCTAACCCTGCATCTCCCTCAATCACACAAACCCATTACTGAAGGTTATACCTAAACGTTGAGTGACAAAAACATCTGCCTCTTGTCCCCCGCATCCGAAGAGCGACAACAGGAGGAAGGTCCTTCTCCTACCTGGCCGCCAAGACCTGGAACACCCTCCCTACCGACCTCCGCCTGACCCAAGATCACCTCTCCTTCAGGAAGAAGCTCAAGACCTGGCTGTTCGAGCAGTAGCGTCACCCCCCCCCCCCCCAAGCGCCTTGAGACCCTCTGGGTGAGTAGTGCGCTCTATAAATGCCTTGATTGATTGATTGATTGACCACCTACCACCTGAGTTTACTTTATTGGGGTAATTCTAACAACAATATCGTTTTGGGCATGTGGGATTGGAGTAGTTCTTGGTACTCCTTGTAAATCACCTCTAGGTGATGGTAGGGTTACATTTACAGGGATTACCCTCCCAGCAATGCTGCAACTGGGCTCATGAACCTGAGTAATTTAAAGAATTGTGGGGTTGCAAGCAACTCAGGAAAATATACCAAAACCTCCATGCATCAAACAACACACGCATCCTACTCATCTCTTGCCTAAAAAAAATACACAGTGCAACTAGTAACAGCCACATCAGGCAATGCATACTTTGCAAGTGATCTCTATGCGTTACTCACATATTGAAAAGTCCCCTCAAAAGATCTTTGATGTCTATTTTTCACTCCAATTCTTTTTTTGTTTTTTTTGCAGAGTTTTATATAGCGCGAACTAGACCCGAACCGAATCAGGTATCAGAGCGCTTTACATATTTTCCAGTTACGTTACATGAGGACACACTTTCATTTTAGGCACAGGGAGATTAAGTGATTTGCCCAGAATCACAGGAGGTTTTGGCGTCGTTACCGAGACTCGAACCCAGATTGTAACTTTGAACTCGTAATCTCATAACTATTACATTTATTTTGCCTCACAAGCTCACATCTCCAATCAAAACAAAATAAGTTCTTGCCTCAGTCTCTGCTAGTAAATCGCAAACCAGAGATCTATGTGGGGCTTTGTTCTATTCCAATGGGGTTTTCACGAGCTGGTTATTATCGAATGCTTCTCATTGCACAGAACAAAGTTTAGCCACTCTCCTCCCTGACAATTCAAATGTTTTTGTGTGCAGTTTTTTATGTACTGTGAACTTGACACGAAGGCATTGGCATGCTTTCCGAGAAAACAAGTTACATTACACAGGGACACATTCCGTTTTTGTAGGCACAGGGTGATTAGGGGCCAGATGTAGGAGGCCAAATACTGGTCTGTAACGGCCGATTTCGGCCATTACTGACCGGTATTTGGAGTTACAGATGTAGGGGGCCTTAAATTTACCGATTCGGTATATTTACAGATTCTGTAAATTTATTTACCGAATCGCAAATTTGTGATGTAGGTGCACTGAAAACAGTGCTACCGGCCCTTAAGAATTCGTTATTTACCATGACATACTATGTCATGGTAAATAACGAATTCCTCTGTACATGCACATCTGTGCATGTACACCTGTGCCATGTGGCACACATGGGCATGTATGTGTGCCACATGGCACACAAGCCAGAATCAGGGGTGCATCAGGGTGTCAAAGTGACACCCTGTCCCCCTTGCAAATTCGGTAATTTTACTGATTCGGTATTTACCGATTCGGTAATTGACATTGATTCATATGGGCCTCAAGGCCCATAGAAATCAATGGCAATTAATGAATCGGTAAATACCGATTCAGTAATTTCCAAATCATACAGATTCGGTAAAAATTACCGAATTTTTTCATACATCTGATTTACCGAATCTAGAATACCGAAACGGTAAAATTCGGTATTCTAGAGTCGGTAAATCAGATTTACCTACATCGGGCCCCAGGTGATTTTCCCAGAATCACAGGATGCTGAGCCGACACCCAGACTCAAACCCAGTTCCCCCCGTTTCAAAATTGGCAGTTCTGGCCGTTACACCACATTCTCTCCCTAGGTTGATTCCTGAACGCTGTCTGAAAGAAGGGAATATTGGGAAGGGTTAGGCAGGTATCCTCCCTAGGTTGATTCCTGAACGCTGTCTGAAAGAAGGGAATATTGGGAAGGGTTAGGCAGGTATAGGTATACGTAAATTGTTACCATGGAGATTTTAGCTCCTAAGTATGATGAAATATAGCTTTTCTCAAGGAGTGACTTGAGTAGGCCATGAAAGTGCCGAGGGTGAATATTTCTCACAATGGGAAGGATGTATACTCGCCGAGTCTAACAGACCTATAGGTTGGGATTGTAAAGTAGATACTGTGTACATTACCAGACCTCTGGAAAATATTTGTAAAAGTATGTATTCCTGGATATGAATTTTAGATGATATTCATGGCACCTGAATTTCACTAGGCCGGTTCAATTGAGACTGTGAATTCCACAACGCAAGCAATCGTGCTGAACATTGCCTGAATTGGAAATTTTTTAGTTTTTTGTGCTAAAGTTTCAACCTTCATCTGAAAATTCCCACCCACCTCTCTTCCTAGTTAAGGAGCAGTCTGATGTTAGGGGCCCGTGCAAGATATATTTTGGGGCTTCTTTATGAAATACATTTGACTTTAAATACCCATTTTCTGGTAATTCAAGCCTGCATGATGTCAAATAATTCTTACTTATATGTTAAACTTCTACAGGGGCACAAAAAATTGGTAAGATATGTATTTCCCAGGATACTGGGTAGAGAGACAGAGTAGAAGAAAACATTAGGACTCACAGATAAAACGGAAACTGCAGGGGTAAAAGAAAGGAAATGGAGGCTGGTGAAAGAAAGAGGTATGAGTTGGAGTCCAAACTAGGGACTCTTAAATTTTGGGCTCCTGTGCTTTTTTTTTTATTTGATGAGTTAATCACTGTGATCAAGTCAGAAATGCATTACATAATAAAAAGGGCCATCATTGTCCGTGAACCTGAATACTGCTAAAGCTTCTCAGAGAACATCCCAAACAAAGAATCAAAACAGGTTCCAAAGAACACCACAAAGTGGTTCCAATAACACAGTGATGTCACGTGAGCCACACTTTGGCTCTTTACCACTCAATGCATTCAAATTAGAATACTCATCCTGACAACCTAGCAGTGCTCCTGCGTATTTGACCTTTAAAATCAAACTAATAAAAAGGACAAGACCCTATCGTTTGTTTCTAGTACACTCAAAAGGCAAGGTTCATCCTCCCCACCATGGTTGAAAGTGTCTTTTCATCCGCCCCCTTTGTCTTTAGAACTGCATGTACCCTCCCCACCCTAAATCTTTACATTTTCCAGGAAACATAAGGATTGACCTTTTGCCAGTAGTCCCATGCCTCCATCAATCAAACAGACATCCCTCTCTTGCCAGTCGTACAACATCCGCCCTCTGCAGAACAAAACATTCTGATGCATTTTGATCTTTGAAAATGACAAATTATATTTTTTTCATTTCAGTAATATGCCATTTGGCACACCGCTTCAGAAAACTCAAACGAAACATGGAAAACGACATTTTTAGCAACAGAAGGGAGCCTGCTATATAAAAATTGCAGAGCCTTCCTATGGGCACGGAGGGTTCAATTGTGGCTCTGCAAACACACGCCTGGTTTGACAACCATCACAAAAATTGCACATAGGGAATATGAATCCGTAAGGATCAGTGAAAGTATAAACAATAACTTGGTGGCCCTGGTTTTCTGGGGGCGTGAAACAGTGTAATCCCTATAAAACTCCACTCAGAATTTTCTGTCATACAAAGTTTTCCTTAACGAATTAACTGTAAAGCTTTTAATTATTTGTACAATAAATAACTTGACACAAAAAATTTAAAAATATAATTTGACACTCAGTCGTAGTAACTATAGTTTGTGCAGGAAAGTCGTCATTCCTAGTGTTTCCCCAAAAATATTTGATATTGATACAATTGGAATCTCATATGCAGAGGCTCTGGACTCTTAAATGTGTGCTTAATTACATAGTTCATCTGCAATTAATATGCCTGACTCATTTATTTTATTATACGTGAAGGGCAGAATCTTTTCCTGTGGCACTTAAAAATCTGGTCACGTTGTGCTGTATAGTTTGCAGCAACTATAAATACTTTTATCCTAAATGTATGCATCGTAAAATGTAGTTACCAGATGTGGTTTCTTTGTTGATGTAGCCTCAGTCTGTACTGCATGTCCTCTCCACTAGGAGAGACAAGAAGCTGGTCCCCTGAACTATGACACCAAAAGTGTTTCCTTGCTAGGAGATTAGTGATCGCCCGGAAACCATTACTGGTTGGTTAGACTGAAGTACGTTCATGACCGCTATCGGCAACCTTCAATAGTCCATTTTGCTCCTAGAAGCGAGGCCTATCACACGTGGGCCATGGCTACTAGCTGAGAGTCCGAATGACTGAATATTTAGACTTTTATACTATATGCAATAAAGGTCTAACTTTGCATGAACTGTAACTGACTAGGAGTTATTTTGGCATATTTATTGGTAAGAAAGTTTCACAATGAATCCTCAGTGGCTACATAATTCCACTAGCACCGAAGACCCGTTTTGATATAAATATAAAAGTATGTGTCCACATAAACATAGTAACCTGAACGTTTTGACGTCAGTCTTTACAGATGTGCTTGTCATTGCTAAAAAGATTGCAGGATGAAACTAGTTAATCACCAAACTATGGATGTTGACTGGCACATTTGAACCAGGGTAGCTTTGCCACAGCCGTCCTTTCAGTTTGTCTGCTTGCATCTTCATGTGCCTTTACGTATGCGGAAGAGGGTGGTGAGAGGGTGGGTAGGCTACATCTGTCCTGGAGAAGACCCCTTTTGTGGCTGCTTTAAGTCCTGAACCGGGAAGCAGCAAACACTAGACAGATGTTGTCCATAAGCACCCCAATGTACCATTATTCTCACTGTCAACTTCTGTTCTATGCTTTATCACATTGTCAGCAAGCAGATGAAGGAGCACTGACTAGTACTGTAACATCTAGAGTCCTTAAGTGGATATAGAAGGGAATCTTTTCCTATTTTATGAAGATATCGAGGCACAATTAACCCAACAAAACTGCAACCTGCTAATGAAAGAAATACCATCATCTTCCTGATTACTCTAACATACTTCTGTCCTCTTGGGTGCTCAAGAGACTGCTGCTGTGATTCTTAAATATTCCAAACTAGTTCAGTGTTAACTGACTCTCCCTTTTCAACATGGGTAATCATGTATTATCATCGCCAGGACACCTCCGGGTAATTGTCACGCCTTATAAATAGTGATAACATAACATCATCTGAGACCAAGTTGTCCCATTAATTTCTAACTGTTCAGGGGCAACAACAAGCGTAATGTTAGGGAGCAATGTCACATAATATGGGAATAGAGAATTGCTATAACTTGATTGGACGAATAAAGAGTCTGGAATATGTGAAAGATCAAATCACTAGCCAGAATAAAATCCAATTATAAAACACTTCAGCTCTGCTGGGATAGGCATCAGCCAGCCAAACACAATAAAACTCTGTTCACAGGATGTAATGAAGAGCAAAACACCCAGTCTAGTTAAGGGCCTTATGGTGCTGGAAGTATCTTCGAAAGTTGTAGCACTCTGTCTTAAGTTCCACTCTACTTACTGTTTTCCAACACTTTGGAGAATTCTTGCCGTTTATTCTCCAGGGATATAGGATGACATTCTGTAGTATCAGAGGTGGGAAGCATGACTGACACACAGGCTACGATTTCAAGTAGGCAACTCTTCTATCTTGGAAGCTGGAGAAAATGGCCAGTGAGAACTCCCAGGACTTAATTCAAATCTTACAGCCTTTGTATTTTTTTTAATTGTATGAGTAAGTGGTAAAAGGGGATGTGAAGAAAATGAGAACACCAATCCACACTATAAGCTTCATTCTCTAGGGACTAAGACTTGGAGCCAACACCAGGGAAGCTACTTATCTCAGCTAACTATTCTCAGGCTCCTCAATGAGACCTTGGTTTGATCCAGTGCTATGCATATCATGTCGTCCTGAGACCAAGGAACCAGAAGTCCAATTAGACAGTCCCTCCAGTCCTTGACTTTATAGAGGTTAGAAAGGACTTTGAACATGATTTACTGTTTGTAATGTTCATCATATGCTGGGAGAAAGGGGTCAGACTTTGTTAGACCAGTTCTAAAGAATTCTGGAAAATCATCTAAATAGAAATGCTTCTCGTGCCAAACTTCTGCAGCGTGACAACTTAACCACGAGGAAAACATGAACATTTATTGGTGAATTATTTGAGACCTGAGTGAATCTGGGGCACTGTGAGAAATTGAGTTTTTGGTTGACTGGGTTCTGCTCTGGTCAAGCAGCAACCGCAATCCTTGTCGGAGTGAGGCACAAGCCAACCCTAAATTAACCTGTGCTCAACCCTCTTGTAGCTTGGCACAGATCAGCCAGGCTTAACTTAGAGGCAATGTGTAAAGTGTTTGTGCAACACTTTAAACTGTAAAACAGTGAAAACACCCCACAGAAGTCCCCACACCATGTTATACAAATAAAGCTTAATTTAATAAATAAAACAAGACCAAAACGACAACAATCCAATCAATAAAACTGGCGTTATTAATTTTTAATGAATAAAGTGAACAATAGCGCGTAAAAGCACAAAGCGGCAACCAGGGATATCTGATCATGCTGGACCGGGTCAATGTCAAAAGTTCGGGCTGACCGCAATGGAATGTGGGTCGGACACAGTGCCAGATCAGTCCCACAATGCTTTACTTTCTCAAGTTTTTAGTTGGAAAGGGTCACAGAAAGCATCAATGGCATCTCTGGCGGCTGTTGACGTGGTGCGAAGAGCAGGCTGGGTGTTGCGGACAGGCGGGCTGGTGGACCACCGTGGGTGTTCGATGCTTGCTGTGTGAAGAGATGGGTTGGTGGCGGCTCGCGCTGATTCTTGGTGCGAGCGGCGCAGTCTTAGTGTGAACACTCCCGTTTGCAGTCAAAAGAGCCCAAAAGCTGTGCTCAGCTCTGCCCCACACTCTTTCAGTAGATGACCCATTCAGGCACACCTAATTCCTCTATTGTGTAACTGTCTGATAGGAATTCACAAAGTTTAACTGTCAGTTACACCCAGTAATGTGCCCCAAGAAAGGCTACAGGCACAAAAGGGCTAAGGGAAGGACAATTACAACTTTCTGAAAGTGGCATTTTCAAAATTGCAATTTAAAATCCAACTTCTCCATAAGTTAAGATTTTAAAATCCAATTCCAGAGACACCAATCATTAAATGGCTACCTGGTCCCATTTGGAAATTACACCTATGCAATGTAATAAGGGAACCCCAATGTTATCCTATGGGAGCTGAAGGCCTCACAGTGCTGGAAAACAACTTTGTGAGTTTTTCACTACCAGGACATGAGAAACCTAGAAGTATATTTTCAACCTTTTAATTCACATTGCTGCCTAGGGCCTACCTAGGGGTGACATATGTAATAAAAGGGGAGTTTAAGGCTTGGCAAGGGTGCTTAAATACCAACTTGACATGGCAATTTAAAACTTCATTCAGGCTGCAATGGCAGGCCTGGGATATGCTTTATAGTGCTAGTTAAGTGGGTGGCACAATAGGCACGGCCTGCACAGTAGTGGCAATTAATTTACAAGCCTGGGTACATGGTATACCAGTCTACAAGGGTTTTATAAGTAAATTAAATATGCCAATTAGGTACAAGCCAATGTAACCATGTTTTAGGGGAGTGAGCACAAGCACTTTAGCACTAGTTGGCAGTGGTAAGGTGTGCAGAGTCCTAAGGCCAACAAAAAGAATACCAACAAAATGGATGAGATTTCGCAGACCTTAATTTTAAAACCCATCGTTAAATTGAGCTTTCAGAATTGTGGTCACATTGTTGGAACCTTGGTAAAAACTGTATCATCATTTCTTTGGTCAGTTAGCAAACAGTAGTGCATCAAAACAAAAGTAATTTCGTGTAACTTGAAATTCAAACAGTTTCTGTGGTGGCGGTATGAACAAAGCCTCCGTAAGAGCATGCAATGGAGCAATCTGTTCGTTGGCACCCTGATCTATCATAAGCTTGCCAAATGAGCATTTATTTCTGCTCTCGGCCTATCATATTAGATCTGAGTTTTGTTTCTGCAAAAGCATTTTCAGCATGAGTGTCTACTTTTGGCATGTTTTGTGGCAGTTGAAATACTCGCATATGGTGTTTGTAACGTGACTGCATATGCTAAGAACACACTTGTAGGATTAACTTAATAACATCACAAGGCCCGGGCGCTTTAGAGGAAGTGACGACCATGGACAGGATCGAGAGTGTGGGTGACAGCATGTCCACAAACAACGCTGTGTTGATAATGTATGAGAAAGTAGCAGAATGCTAGTAAAAAAAAAAGTAATTTTAGTAAATAGTTTATACGCGTAAGCAGTACAAAAACACGGACACGTATTTGCATCGCTATGCCCCTTGGTGCATGTTTTGTCTCAAACCCTCCATAGTGCTGACCCTTTTGCAGCACACACCTATTATAGTCCTAAAGAGCTTGAGAGAAGGGCATGTCCCTCCTCTGTCTCTGTGGTAGTCTTAGGAGCGTGTGGCCCACCTACGCATTGCACTGAACTCTCTTGTTTTTCTACTGTTGCTGAGTTTCTTTCGGAGATGTAGTCTCCGAAGGAGTCTCTTGGCGCTAGTTCAGGTTATGGGTGGGTGTCTCAGCTTGGGCATGATTGAGAGTTCTAGAGCTGAGTTCTTCAAAGTCGGACCATGCCAGATTTTTATCATACCCCCATTTAGATAAATGTAGTTATCTTAAACATTTGCGATTAAACTGGCCCTCCAAGACCTGCTTTGGAGAACCCTGTTCTAGAACTTTGTTCTCCTGAGTTTTATATAGTGCGAACTTGACCCAAAGGTATCGAGTATCAGAGCGATTTACGTGAACACCAGTTGTTTACACAAAGATATATTCATTTTTTGTTAGGCATAGGGAGATTAAGTGATTTGCCCAGAAACACTGGATGTCGAGCGTCCTTGCCGAAACTTAAATCGGTTCCCCAGAATTGAGATCCACTGTCCTAACCGTTAGGCCACATCCCTTCCACGCTTAGGCTCAAGGCAGTGAGAGCTTCTCACAGTGCCTGACAGCCGTAAAGGTGTCCAGACTATGTGCTCATCCAGTCCTTGGTCTCTCTACAGAGTGCACAGAGCGTTGGTCATATATATGCCATTAGTAATTATTTTGTTATGCAGGGAAATATGATGTGAAGGAGAGAACAGGAGTGTTTGAGGTATTCTGAAGACTACCTCCACAGACCCTAGTAATGTTTAATAGATAGTCTAATAATTTTCAGAATTAAAACATTTTCAAATCTGATTATTCCCAATGAAATCATTGCTATTTCTCATATAGCAGATACAGCTAACAAGCATTGACAAGGCCAATAGGTCGGGCTTGTAATAGGAGTATGTTCATTGTTATAGGATATGTTTAGATGCACCATCAGAATACGCACAGAGGAACTCCAATACAGATTTGCTTTGCTTTCCTTAGGAGAAAGTGTCACTCAGGTGGTCACAGATTTGACAGTAGAATGCCACTTATACGCAAACCAAAAGAAGTGTCACTCATAAGCAATCGCACAACTTGGTAGCTATGATTAAGTCAGACCACATGTTTGGGGTCCATTCATTTATCATTTGCAGAACATCAGAAAAAAGTAAAAAACACATTATTTTTGGACCACTCTACGCAGTAAACAAGTATTTTGTTAGCTGTGAACTGATTTTCAGTTATTTGTCTTTAAACGAAGTACCTCATGGCCTTCATTTAAAAATACTTTTTGATTATTTAAATGCAGGTTAGCCCTTGTTCATCACATAACCAATATGGCTGGTGAAGTGCACCTTCAAAATGGTGTTCACCATTGTGAGCACGTTCACAATGGAGGCCTCCTACAGCATGTCGGGAGCACTGCCGCTGAAACAAAATGAAAGCCAATGATAGATGGTGTCATTACAAACCTGCGTGTGTGCCAAGGCGCTGCACAGGCCTCCCCCTCCCATGTTGAACGGTTGCCTTGGGACCAAGGTATATTAAAAGGTATTGATGTACTGGGATGGCGGTTTGTTCTCCGTTCAATACATTCCTGTAGGGGTTTTTTCCTGTCAAAAAATGTTGTTTTCCTGGCTCAAAATAATTAAGGTTTTTGTGAATTATGTTCTATCAGCAGCTACAATAATCATTTGCATACACTGGTATTTGTATCATAGTGGTTCTGGACTGCATTTTTTCACATTCCCACCCCACAGTACAAGCAACATAGTTTTTTAATGTTCATATTCTGAACCATTCCTAATATTATATGTTTGGCAAGAGTTCATATGGTTTGTGAAGAGGTGAAAAGCTGCGCTTGTGTTACTTAAATAACTGATCCTCTTTTTGTGTTAAAGGAACTACATTTTGTAATCAATCATTCCTCCAAGTAATACGTTATAAATACTAGTCACAACTGTAAGAAGTTTATTCTCAAATAGCGCTATACATTAGGAACTATTTTAAATAGTCTT
Organism: Lissotriton helveticus; assembly: GCF_964261635.1. Taxonomy (NCBI): domain Eukaryota; kingdom Metazoa; phylum Chordata; class Amphibia; order Caudata; family Salamandridae; genus Lissotriton; species Lissotriton helveticus. The sequence continues at coordinate 268,171,341 of NC_136069.1, forward strand.
ATTTTAAATTATTATTAGAGATGAATGAATGAATGTAATTTATTAAGCGCAAACTCCTGTCTGTAGGCGTCTTGGCGCTATAGAAAGTGGATAAGGCTGCAGAAATATCAGAAGTGAATCTAGCAGAATGGTCAAGTGCCTTCTATTCCTGTGAGAAAAGCCAGGTCTTTAAGGCCTTTCTGAAGGTGAGTAAAGAGGGAGCAGCTTTTAGTGTCAAACTGGTAATTAGGAACAGCTAGGGCTATACCAAAAATATTCTCCTAAATGCTCGGGTAGTATGCAGAGCACAGTAATCTTGACTATTATTGTGGCAGATGAATCAGTAGATATTGCGGGCATTTTGCAGAAGGCATTTGACTGTAAAAAATGAAGACATGAAACGCTAAAGCTAGGACTGCACCCTCATCTAAATATAGCCTCTTGTCTTTTTGATCATGTCAACAAAATAATTCAGACACGGCGGCCTGTCCTTTAAAAATACAATGGCTTCCAAACAAATCCGCAAAGACTTTATTGAAAAACATTCGTTTATTTCTAGATAGCACAGAGCCACGGTGAAAAAAAACCTTTAGCCGACCCCAGCTCTCAGCAGGATCTCTTTGGATAATGCCAGGCTGGAAGGCAAGATGTAAGAAATGTGCTAGGCCATTGTGTAAGGGAAGCAGTAAAAAGAAACACTCATCCCCACCTGACAAGCGTACACACAAAGATGCCTTGGAGATCCAAGGAGACCGTCCTCAGAATGACAGCTAAAAATAGGATTCTGACATTTTAGCTCTTGACAGCATGTGACTTCTTGCTCAAGCAAGTAGAGGATGTGATTCATAATGTTAAAAACATGTTCTTATCTTGAGTTTTACTCCTCTAAAATGTTCTTTTGAGGACAAGCCGAGTGTGTACACACACACAAACAGACACAGTCAGACACACACACATATATTACACACAAGCGATCAATGAATGAGATTTTGTAAAGCAGTGGCGGCTGCCTCATAGCTAGAGTGGGTCGTGGATAACAAATAATAAAAACACTTACCTGTCGACGCTGGCCGCCTATGTGTCCTTTTCTGGCCCTCCCTCTGGCAGTCACTGGGTCACAGGTTCCCCACCCATCCCTGACGCTGCTCTCAATAGCATGAGAGCAACGCCATGTTTGGTCTGAGCAGCCTGGTGTGCCACTCAGACAGTGCCTGGGAGCCTGTGCTGTTTCTCCAACCCAGCTGTGCAACACAGCTAGGCTGGAGAAACGTAAGTGCGCATGTCCGTTTGGCCAGCCTAAGGTGGCCGGCCAAACTGACATACATATTTCCCAGTGCCCAGCACTCCTCCCCCTGCCATCGCCTGGCCCGCCCTACACTGACATCGGGTTAGCAAGTCAGCAAAAAATAATAGGATAATATTGCTTTATTATCATTTTATTCTTCGCCGGCTGACATTACAAGTGGGGTGACACTCCTTCGCCATTACAGAGAAGGCACCCTGATGTAAAGTACGAATAGCTGCCCTGAAACTGGTGCACCCCGGCACTGAAGACACAGGATAGGCAGTAGGAGTAAGCACATTTTTTTTACAGCAATGCTTTCCTCTGTTTGCAAGAGGTAAGTTGATTTGGGGTGGAATGGATGTGTGCCGGGAGAGAATGGCAACGTATTCCTGCTAAAAATGGGGAAAAAGCGATCCCTAAGCCTCGATTGGTGGATCCAGGGGACTTTGAGCAGGTTTTCACTTTTAGATCTTAGAGATGTGGTAGGGAAGTATCACTGTAGGTAGTTCTGAAAATAGTTGTATCCTTTTTTGATCAAGGGCTCTAAAGTTTTAAATCTAAGTGTTAGAGTTACTTATTCTGTTGTGCACGAAAAGTCAGTCAAATGCTCTAACACAGGAGGAAATAGATCGATGTCTTTGTATTTTTAGAATGAGTCTAGCTTCTGCATTTTGAATAATCTGAAAATGTGAGAGTAAATAATTGTACAGGCCTAAAAAAGCAATCCAGTCTAGTAGTAATAACTGTGTATACCACTGCCTTATGAGAGCCGCTAAAACTGCTTGGGGAGGACGTTTTCGTGCTCACTTTTGGCCGCAGAGCGCTTGCTTTCAGCTCCCCAGCCCCAGCCCCAGGTGTGGTCTCCCTCCACTGCCGCAGCTTCTGACATCCAGCGCGGCTGCTGTGAGGGGGAGACTACATCCCCCAGGAGCCCTAGCGCCAGGAAGTCACGCATACCATTTCCGCGCCCGGAGGCGCTTAAGAACAAACGAGAGCCCCGGGGGAGCGGGTGCCGCTAAAACTGCTTGGGGAGGACGTTTTCATGCTCACTTTTGGCCGCAGAGCGCTCGCTTTCAGCTCCCAGCCCCAGGTGTGGTCTCCCTCCGCTGCCGCAGCTTCTGACATCCAGCGTGGCTGCTGTGAGGGGGGACTACACCCCCCAGGAGCCCTAGCGCCAGGAAGTCGCGCACACCATTTCCGCGCCCGGAGGCGCTAAAGAACAAACGAGAGCCCCGGGTTAGCAGGTGCCGCTAAAACTGCTTGGGGAGGACGTTTTCATGCTCACTTTTGGCCGTAGAGCGCTCGCTTTCAGCTCCCCAGCCCCAGGTGTGGTCTCCCTCCGCTGCCGCAGCTTCTGACATCCAGTGCGGCTGCTGTGAGGGGGGGACTACATCCCCCAGGACCCCTAGCACCAGGAAGTCATGCACACCATTTCCGCGCCCGGAGGCGCTTAAGAACAAACAAGAGTCCCCGCGTCGCGGGAAGCACGCGGGCAGCGCCGGGCTAAGCCCGGGCAAAGGGCGGGCCATCTGTGGCCGTCTGGGGCAGTCAAAGGCAGGGCAGGGCCACCCTCCTAACAGCTGATACAAAGAGGAGGGAGAGCCTTGTACTTTTCGGATCCTAAGGTACTTCTGTATGCACTTTAAGTGATTTGTAAGTAGTAGAGCCTATATATTGGTGCAAGACTTTGGACTAGGTGCCATTACTGTGAAATGAGTATGGCCAGGCGCCGAGCAAAGGCCCTCCTGGAGAAAACACGCTCGACCATAGATACCTATTTGACCAAAGCTGTTATATCGGAGGAAATAAATCGTGCAGAGAAACGTATGTCAATGGGGTCGAGTATAATGTTTGGTGAGCAGGATGGTCTATGTAATGTGAATGTAACCAGAAGGGAGAGTTTGACCAATATAGATTTAGATATTACCCCCTCTGCTACATTCAACGATATAGATGATGTATTATTAGGTGATATAGGGCAGTCACGAAACTCAGCTACGCCAGAGTTAGTGCACATGACTCCTTCTCCTGCCCACTCCCTTGCCCCCTCTCCAGTCCCTACAAAACACGCCAGAGGCTGTAAAAGGAAAGCCCCAGGCCCAGGTAATAGAAGGGCTAAAAGGGATAGGAAAAACACAACACCGGGTGTTACAACAGACTCCGGTTGCAACTTACGTGTGGGGGAAGAAAAGGATACACTTAATTTAGAAACCCTCATGGATAAAATTTCGGAGTTAATTAGACCTCTACATGAGAAGGTTGACAATCTAGATAGGGCAGTGCACAAGTTAAATGGGTATCTTGACATCCAAAAACAGAGCACTCAAGTAATGAAGACAGTGACAATAAATAAGGATAGTGTCACGGCGAATGATGTTATCAAAGAAAGTGGGGCTGTTTCGAACAGTGGGTTGGTAAAAGCAAGCAAACCAGGGGTGGCATGTGCCGAGCATATAGAGGTTAGATTAGAACCTAAGGGAATAAATGTACAACCTAGGATACCATCAGCTAGGTTATCTAGCGAGACATTAAATACCAAAGGATTACCTAGGGTCTCTCATAAACAAACAAACAGTAAAAACAAAATACCAACAGTTATTAATCTACCGCCAGAATGTGGGGCCTACGTGGCCATCCTTACAAATGCCCCCAAATTAAAGGGAGACCAGACAGAAACTCATGAGATATTAACAAATAAAACCTTACATTGGCTGTCAAAAAATTGCGGTTTCCCTGTCACAGGGGCTGACCAGATAATTTTAACCCAAAGAGTGGGGTGGATTGGCCCCTTGGCTAAAAACTTTGATGGCGATTGCATAAATATTAACTTTAGGTCCCCTAGATGGACCCAGGATACTTTATGCAATGCCCCGCCATCCTCTTATTGGGACTATAACACCACACTTCTGCCGCTGGGCTACTTTTACAGGCATTTTATTAATGAAAGTAAAGTTGATTCTTCGTTTTTCTACCAGCCTAAAGTCAATATGGCCCCTCTACTAGCTCCTAGACCCCCATGTTTTCTAATTCCATTGCATAACAGATTTAATGTATTAAGTTCAATGGAAGACAACGACTGACTGATGAGTTGTGAGGGGAAATCACTAGCTTCTAATAATGATGGGAGAGAGGTAGACCCAGGATTATCTTTGAATGGAATAATAGAAGCACTGCCTACCCAGTTAGTCTATAGCCAGGAAAACGGTTATAGCGCCTCAAGTTGTAGATCCTCCGGTGGGGAGATGACTATTGATTCAGTATTTCCAGTGGAGTTGCAAGCCCCAGCAATCAATGGGAACAATAACACTAGTTATGGATATCGTACCGAAACCCACCCAGGGATACAGCCTGGTAACCTGGAATATAGCAGGACTGGGTAAAACGTTAGACACCCCCTTCTGGAAGGATTTTATTTCCTCAGGCATTGATATAGTCTGCCTACAGGAAACTTGGTGTAAAAAACCCGTGTTTGTGGAGGGCTACACATCACACTGCGTGAATGCAATTACATCCACTGCCAAGGGCAGCCTCCTGCTACTGGTTTCAAACAAATTAGTGGGGTACAGAATTAGAAGTTGTTCACCAGTAGATAGCTATAGCCAAGTAATGAAGATTGAGTTCAACAGGGGTAAGGATTTGGTCCTAATTAATTTTTATAATAATATTTTTAATAGCAATAGAGGACTACCACTACAGGCTTTAGGTAATGAGATTGATAGGGTCCTGGCACAAAAAGGGAAATCAGCCATCATTCTTTGGGCAGGCGATTTTAACATCCAGGCCTGCCCTTTAGCCAAGACCAATTCGTGTGGATTTTTGAGAACCCACCCTATGATGGATGATAATAACGACAATCGTTTACACTTCCCACATTGTAATTATGGCCAGGCCTTGAATTTAATGATGGCAAAACACGATTTAGAACTACTTAACTGTACGATGAGAAAGGGAAAGCATAAGTGCCCGACTTTTACTGGCCGTAATGCGGCCAGTAATATAGACCATATTTTAATCTCAAGACAAAGTTATTATGCAAACTTGTGGATATCTGAACAAGAGGTTAGTGACCACAATAGTATTTCTATTACTTTGTTAAACTGGGGGAAAAAAGATTCTAATACTGATGAATGCATTAGCGATATAACCCCAGTAAGGCCAAATGGCATTAAATAGGAAGGAGTAGTCCCCGCAAAGATTCAGAGGGAGGTGGTAATTAAGTGTAGGGAGGGTATAGAACATTGCCTTGACGATAAGGTATATCCACACACATTGCCTGTTGTGTTTACAGAAATAAATCTTACTATTAAAGGTATTCTAACAAGGAGCATTAAAGGCCCGAAAAAAGCGAAATCTGGATGGTTTGATCTCAAATGTACACGGGCACTAGAAGATCTGAAATTTGCCTTAAGCAATAAACCACGTATTCAAGCGCACATTCATGACCTTCGACTTATATATAGGCAGGCTATTGGGGCTCGGAAAAAGGAACTCCAAATAGAAGCGTGGGATAAGTTAAGTCTAGCAGCCAATACAAAAAATAGTAAATTGTTCTGGGAAACTGTAAATTGTCCTTTTTTACAAAATGATAGTATACCAGAGTTGACGTCCTATGTAAATTGCTCAGCTTGGATTGAATATTTTTCTAATATTTTTAACCCGGATAGGATAATTTTACCTTCAATATTAAATGATAAATGTATATGGTCCACACTACCCCTCGTAATTAGTATAGATGTAGTACACGAGGGCCTTGCTAAAAGTAAAGGGGAAAGGCCCCTGGCCCGGACCCGGTACCCATAGACCTATACAAAGATGAAAAGATGAAAAGGATCTGTGGACCCCAATTTTAATGAGAATTTTTAACGCGGCCGCCACAGAGGACTTCCCTCCATCATGGGGCCAGTCATTAATTATCCCCCTTTTCAAAAAGGGCTCCCGCTCTGAGGCTAGTAATTATCGCCCTATCTCACTGCTTGACTCATTAATAAAAGTTATGAGCAGAATTTTACTAATGAGATTGGAAACCTGGGCCACTGATAACAAGATCTTATCCCCTGTCTAATATTGATTCAGGAAGGGCCTAGGTACATTAGAACAAAGTGTGAATTTAGATCTTTGTATATGGCTAAATTTGAGGGCTTACATATACATCATGAGTCGAATCCTTTCCGGGACAACATCAAAATGTGGCGACGCTTTATAGACGACATCCTAATCCTGTGGAAAGGCCCTTCCACCTCTCATGAAGCTTTTCTTGAATGGGTCAACACACTGAACCCTCACTTACATTTCACCATGGCCTCCTCACCCAATGAGATTTCCTTCCTTGACTTAACAATAAAACTGGAAGAAGGGTCTATAAGCACTACGATGTACAGAAAACCCACAGACCGCAACAGCCTCCTACACTACAAGAGCCACCATCCAAGGGCCTTACGCACCAACTTGCCTTTTGGCCAATTTCTGCATATAAGGCGCAACTGTAGTGCTGTATCGGACTACAAGAAGGAGTCCGCAATCCTTTCGAGGAACATACTTGATAGGGGCTACCCTAAAAGCGATGTCCTAAAAGCTAGAAAACGGGCCAGGAACAATAACCGAGAAGCACTTCTTGATCGTCAGGAAAGAGTCCCGGTTGAGAATCAACCGATCACCTGTGTGACCACCTTCACCCCATTATCCAACAAAATCAGGAATACGATCAAACATCACTGGGGTATTCTCAACACAGGAGACGTGGTCCTGGATGAACCGAGGTTCGCCTTCAAGAGATCACAAAACCTGAAGGATATCCTAATCAGCACCAGGCCCAAGAATGTCAGGAAAGAAACTCAACAAACCTTGTGGCATCTACCCCCCGTGACGGGCCATTACCCGTGCGGCATGTGTGGGGTCTGCAAATACACCATGACACTGAAGACCATACAACTCTCTGAGACATTCAAATGGGAGCTCAGACACCACACCAATTGCAACACATCACATTGCATATACATGCTTACGTGCCCGTGTGGCTTGCAGTATGTCGGGATGACAACCCGCCCCGTCAAAACCCGTATCATCGAACATCGCAGCAATTTCCGCTGCAAGAAGACCCACACAAAAATGTGTAAACACTACGTTGATTCCAACCACAATGAAGACTCTATGAAGTGGGTAGTGTTAGAATCCAGCCCAAACTGCCCAAAAAATGCCCTCTTCCGGAAGGAAAAGAGATGGGTACACCGACTGTCTTCAGATAAACAGGGTCTTAACGAAGACATTCCCTGGCACTCACTTTAAACCATCCAGGTGCATTTAGTGGATCGTGGTAACCACCCCCCCCCCCTTTTCCCTTGCTTTCACATCTGACAAGGCCTTACATTGAGTGTAAAAATGAAACTTAACCATACTCTACCTTGTTGTTACCACACCCCTTTCTGGCCTCGACTCACACTTTGACATTTGTTCCCTGCTACCACTATACCAGGGTCCGCCCAACTGTAAGACCAACAAGCGGCCGCTAAACTGCATACTCCCGTCACTGTCTACCCACGTCAAGCTCTTTGCCCATTACATAATGGCCGCCACAGTCCGAACTGATACCGGGCTAGGCGGCAGTTCTGATTTTCACACAGAAACTCGTAGGATACATTTTTGACACACACGGGGTCCTTCTTTATCCCAAAGGTTTCCCACATTAAGGCCCTCAAGTGTAAACTACTGGTCACTACAAACCCAAGAGACTAGCGATACAGCGCTCCTTCACCATTATAAGATGGCCGCCAGAATACCGGCTTCGATCACGTGACTTGGTTTAGTGGGCGGCGTCACGTCCATGCACGCCGGTCCGGTTGTTAGTTTAAAATACTCCGACCGCCGAGCTCACTTATCTACTCGAGCTCGGCGGATATGGGTAGGTCTCCCCACGCAGACACAGGTGATTCGAGGTGAGTGACATCGCTCTGAGCGGGAGAAGGGAAGATAAAGCCTTTATCGAAGAACACCACTTTGTTTGCATTAGTAACCCATAGGCGCCTCTTATGTGCTCCCCTTTAGCTACAATTAATGGGCTCATCCCTGATGTTCTGTCCCGCCGATCCCTCATGTGGCAAGTAGTCCTTGACCAGTAGGTAAGTAGGGAACGTGTGCTGTACCACTTCAGCGCTTATCAGGTCACAGTGTGAGTTTGTTGTTTGTCTTTTGCCTAGCCACAGTATGTTATAATTGGTGCCCTTACCACAAGAACTGCTCATTTAAATGACAATGAATGGGCAAGACATCGCTCTTATAATGCTGCATTTTAACCCTTTGTTTTTAAACTTCACTCCTTCACACCACAGTTCTTCTCACATATTCAGTGGTTGTGTGTGCACCCTACTATGCACGTTGCACGCTCCACTTATCCAGGCATGCAGTGGTTGTGCGCAACTGTTCACATCACCGCCAGCATGCCACTTCTTTTACATGCCCTGGCAATAACGTGACTTGTTCTGGTTTAATGAAAATACGTTTTAACCATTGTTTCCTTATCTTTTCTCTATGTATAGGCATAGGAGAATCCACAGAGGTAACATACACCACACACATGACACTAGCATGTTGTTGTTTTTCCTTTTCCTCACTTTCGTAAAGGTCCTGATGAATCGCGGGTGACTTTACCCTTTGCGAGAAACATGTCGACCACTTTCACTTCTAGTCTCCTCTAGGGTCACTTGATCTAACCTGTTGACACCTAGCGAGCTAGCCCCACATTTTAATTGCAGCCAGGGGACCCCCAGAACAAAGCGAATTCCGGTACCCCTTGCTACATTTTAATTTCCCCATCATAATAACACACCATCCTGCCCACACACCCCCACCTCATCATAAGGCTGTTGGATAAAAAGATCTCCGCCAAAGAGCCCCTCTTTGAGGTGAGCCCGTCGGGGGTTGCACCGCCTCCCCGACGAGGAGCAAACGCCGATGATGAAGCATGACACCCTTCTGGGTGTGTGAGGCAAATACATCCAACATAATGGATGCCCTAGGGTGTCATACGAACGCCTTTGGTCACGCTAGCTAAAAACTTCCCTATCTCTCCATAGGAACAGTTCAGCAACCCTTCTATTGCTTGCTCTGAATTTAGATCTACTCATTAGTAAATATACAACTGTGAAGGCGGGTAATCTGTATTTATGTTTGCTGACTTGAGCAGTGCCTTTGATTTGGTGGACCACACACTTCTGTGGCCCACTCTGCTCAATTCTGGGGCCCCAAAGGAGATAGTGTATTTCTTGGCTCGAGTATATGAAAAACTGTCGTGTAGTGTGAGATATGGGCCAACGGGTGAACGTACTCCTGTTTTTGATGTGAGAAGAGGCATTCGGCAAGGTTGTGTTCTGGCCCCTCTTTTATTTTCACTTTTTATCAACCAAATAGATGAAGTTTTAGGCCAGATTCCAGCAGACGCCCCTAAGATAGATGGAAAAGTTGTACCTATTCTGCTGTATGCCGATGATGCCGTTTTAATTTCACGTACACCAATGGGACTCCAAAGGCTTATTAACAATTTTACAGATTTTATTAATGGCAGAAAACTTTTAATTAATAAAGCTAAACCTTTTATTATGTCATGTGGCAAGAAAACTAACACCACTAAGTCTTTCTACTTGGACGGTACAAAAATACAAACGGTTAAGTCTTTCTGCTACATAGGCATAACTTTCTCAGGTAACGGGACATGGCATAATGAATTTACTAACCTATGTTTTAAGATGACCAGGAACACAAACAGTATATTTAGATTTGCCACTAAACTAGGGGACAGTAGACTAAAAGATATGGTAATCATTTATAATGCCAGGAGTGTTTCTTCCACCCTTTATGGGGCTGGCGTATGGGGTCACAGTTTTGACAAATCAATTCAGCAGGAGGAAAATAAGTTCCTCAAGCGGTTACTTAGTGCTCCCACATCAGCATCTACTGAATTGATCCATAAGGAGGTTGGCATTGATTACATTGCAGACCTTGCAGCTCTACGTCCCCTTCTTTTATGGCGGTCTATCTGGTCTAAAAATGAGACAGAATTCACTAAATCGATAATTATGGACTGTATAAAGTTAGAGCACTGTTCCCGTATTTTATGGCTAAACTATATTCATTACTGGTTCAAGTTTTTATTTAATGTTAATATTTATACGGAGCCAGATTATATAGCCCAGATACCCAAAAAGGAACTTAAGAGTACTTTTCTTGCTTACAAAAGAGATGCGCGAAGAACCCTGCTTGAAGACCAACCTACAGCAGTGTTCTATCAGCAATTGGGTCTATATGAAGGTCTTCAGGCCTATTTGACAGAAGTAACAAGAAGCTCACACCTCTTTGTTTTAACAAGACTCAGGTTAGGGATTGCCCACCATCTTGTAGCTTTCCCAGCCATGAGGAAAGGCTCTAGTATGGAATGTCCGTGTGATAATCTGTCAAAACAGAGTAGCTACCATTTGTTACTATTTTTCAAATTTTATACCTTTTTAAGAAAATTTTATTTGAAGCCTATCCTTTTAAAGTATAATAATCGATCCACTGTAAACGCCATGAAATTGATAAGTACTCTGGAAAGCCCAGACACTTGTTTTTATGTAGCAATTTATATTCTTCAATGCATAGCTGCTAGAAAATCTATTACATTATGAACTCTTTTATATAATAGCATTTCAGAAGACCCCATTTGCTTAATCTTAAAAACAATTGTTAGTTCTTTTGAATTAGGCACAAGTCACTTTACTATCTCTATGTATTCAGTTTTTTAAAAAAAATCTGATACTGTGTCTAACAGTTGCATAAATTTTGTAACATAGACTAACTCTGACACTAGTAACTTTATTGTACATTTGCACAGCCGTAATCAGACCAATATTTAGCCATGGCGTTTAAAAAAAAAACTGCAATTTTAGTTAAATACCTAAGACTGATCAAGGGTGTGAGGTACTGTTGAATATATATATGGCACTGATTTGCGGAATTTGCACATTTAGTATATAATTGTGCACTAGTCACTTTTTCTGAATATGCAATGTAATATTTGAATAGCGATGATTACACTTTGTATAGCTGATTTTAATCTTCCTGTGTTATTACAAGTGTACATTTAATAACAAATGAATGCGTGAAATAGGTCATTGATATGTTGAATAGAATTAGAAAATGATGTTTATGTAATTATTTTGTGCTGCTCATATGGTTGTGCCTTGCAAACCGAATAAAAGCTTTTTGAACTGAACTGAACTGAGAGGAGATCCACGATTTTCCTGGGAGATTTGAGGATGTTGAAGTAAGTGCCAGAGACAGTTCGATTTGAGATTTGAATGAGGGATCAGGGTCTCATTTGATCTCTAAGTTGTTTACTGTTTTGGGGTGTGCAGGTGCGGGATAACTGTTTTTGCTGACCATCAGGTTGAGGGTCCAGAGAGACTGACTTCCCTGATGATTAGGAGCTCTGCCTTATTGGAATTAGGTTTGAGACAGCTGAGATGTATCCATGCAGCTACTGAGGAAAAACAGGATTTAAATTTGTGTGGAGTGAATGAAAGATATTTGTCAATAGAAATTATAAGCTGTGTGCCATCAGAATAAGAGATAATAAAGAAATCTAAACAGCAAGCCAACTAGGCGAGGTTGTGGTAGGGGGAGAAGGAGACGGAGTGAGGTCCAAGTGAAAGGAAGCACGCTAGACAAAGGCAAAGTCATTGATCTCCAGCCTAAAATAGTGTCCCAAGTGAATAGGATGGTGACAGTATCAGAGACCGTGAAAAGGTTGAGTCAGAGAAGGGAGGTTGACCCTCTCCCAAATACATTAGATAATATACGTACAGTTCCTACTTTAAAAAAATGATTCTTTACTGTGTAGCAGCCTGATGCTGGACTGTGAGTAGATGAGGAGGGAGTTGTCTTTAAAACAAATGGAGAGTTCCTTATTGATGAAACTTTCTAGGATCTTAGATGCTAGTGGAAGTAAAGAAATAGGCCTGAAATTTGAAAGGACAGTGAGATCAGTGGAGAAAGTCAAATTAGGACAGAGGTTTCAAGGATGAAGCATTTGTTGTTTTCCTAATGACTTTGGCGCCATTTGACGAGTCTGCATTGCACTTTCCTATAAAAAAAGTGAATCTGATTTTGGTTCATGCAGATTGATCAAGTGTGGGCCAAAAAAGGTTGGGTCTAAAACCTGACATTCCTAATTTTATTCCCTTAGAATTCATTTTCTGTAATGCAGAACAAATGATGAACAGAATGATACCAAACATAGGCATGAACGTAGAACTTTACTCAAGGAAGTGCCTTGGCTTAGTTTGGTGTAAATCTGTTCAGGAGTTTTTGAGAAATTAGCATTTACAAAAATATATATTAGTGGGCTTGAAAGGGTTACATTCTACACTGTTAACCTTGGTTCATAGACCTTCAATTGACAACAAAAAAAAAAATCAGATCCGATTAGAGGATGGAGTTTTTCCCCCAGCTGCCATTTTGGTCCTGCAATCCCAAAGCTGGAATCACTGAACTGAAGTTCTCTAATTGAAGAACAGGAATACATATTAATCCTTCTGTTAGAAGATGTGAGGACTTGGCCCCTGAATCCTATAAAAGAAAATGGAAAATATTCTTAAAGAGAAGAAGGCTGCATCTCCTGACCCTGATGCAATGGGAAGACAGTGGGGTTTGCAATCCTCAAGTTCCTCAAATTCTTTCCAAGGTGCTTAAAACCCACTCACGTGTCCGGACCCATGCTAGGCTTTCTGCAGAGACCCTGGATCCATAACCTGGTATGCAGACCCAGTAGAAGGTCCAAGATCTGTCCACTGGTAATCAAAGGTTTACTAACTCTATGACATGGTCTGCGAACCCTTAAAAACATATGGCCAGGACAAAGGCTATGCTGCTCGGCCATCCTCCTCTGCAAATGTCTGAAGGGCTGTTCGTTGTGGGCTTGGTGTGAGAAATTGCGTTGCTAGTTAAGGGGGGTGTGAGCCCTTCTCAAGCAGCAGCCACAATCCTTGTCAAGGTGAACCACAATAAGTCACTAAATCATCCTGTGCCTACCCCCAGTTAGATAGGCACAAAAAAGGCAGGCTTAATTTTAGAGGCAATGTGTAAAGTATTTATGCAGCACACAAACATTAATAAAGTGAAAACACAATACTAGAAAAATCTCACACCAATTCAATTAAAAAATAGAGTAAAATTTAATACATAGAATGACAGCAAAACAACAAACATCTAATAAGTAGAACCGGAGTTATGAATCTTTAAAGGCTGAGATGAAAATAGCACTCAAAAGCACAAAGCGCCAATTGTGGTTATCTGGATGTGCCAGAATAGAATAAAGTCACAAGTTCAGGCCAACCACGATGGTGCATGGGCCAGATACAGGGACCAGGGTAATCCTGCTGAAAATGTTATCTTTTGAAGTCTAGTGAGAAGAGTCCAGTTAGCAGCGGAGGAGGCCTAAAAGAGCACAGAGAGTGCCTTGGATGGTCGTCACTGTAGCACGAAGAGCTGGCCAGGCATCATGGACAGTTGTCACTGTAGCATGAAGATCCTATCGAGCGTCTTGAATGTTCATTGCTGGAGCTTCGTGATGGCGGTCACAGCGGGCGGTCAATGCTATTGGTGCGAAGTTCAGATCTCAACTGATACCATACTGTGACGTGGGCAAGAAGTAGACCAGGATGAGATAGGGTGTTTTTTAAACAGAGTGCTGTTTATTGGGCCTTATAACATAATACGTAAACAGATTGTTCTCACAAAGTCCTCTAAAGTCTGTATGTGGTCTTTGTATTCCCAGGGATCGTGGGAGGTGTAGTCCGCTTCCTTTCCAAGGTTCAAGGGGGGGGAACAGCTTCCTGCGTTATGGTAATCCCTCCCGGTTCTGGACTCGTTGTTGCTCCACAGGGCATTGCGCCGGGCCAAAAAGAGAAGAAAAAGAAAAGAAATATCAGGAAGGAGTTTCTCCTTCCTTTCTATGTCGCGGGATGCAGGGGAAGGGGGGGGGGGAAGTCACCACCGTCACCAATGTGTAGCGCTCTTATGGATTTAAACAGGCTTACCAGGCTTCGCACCAGTACCGCCCCCAGCCTTCCCCGTAACCCGGATCCCTCCCGGTGACAGCCTGAGATGCCCCCGTACCTTGTTTAGCCACGACCCTTCTCCTGGGCCGTGGCGGGCTTCAGCGTGTTGCCAGCTAGGGTCTGGCTGCCCTTCTCTTTGCTCGTCTGCTCTCTCGACGTGCAGTTAAGACTCCTCGACAACAGGTGATTCAGGCTTCTCCAGCGACGCGTTGTTCCACGGCAGCACTTCAAAGGTCGTCACCAGCGTCTGCTCCTCGGGTCCTAACGAACGACGACTTCCCTCTGCGTCTTCCTTTTTCAGAACGCCCGAACCACGTGACCCCATCAGCTGGCCAGCCCAGGCAGAGGAATTAAAGGGGCCGTATTCTCCAGGGACGTTCTGTGAACACAGAATGGAAGAACAGTGAGAGGAAAAGTGCCCCGAGAGGGCTTCCATAGAGTCCGTGTCCTCACATATACCAAGGGTCCAGGACCTGAAGGCAACTCTTGAGGAGCAGGACCTCACTCCAGCAGAGTGCCAGCAGGGCTCATGCAGGTCCAGTTGCAGGTCTTGTTGCAGCAGGTCAGCTGGTCAGTTGCAGATAGGCCTCTGGAGCTTGTTGTGTACCTGTAGCGCACAACAGGAGGACAGTCAGCTCATCCTTGGAGTCACTTTCAGCCTGGGATGAAGGGTGCAGGTCCAGTCTTCCTTCTCAGATGGCTGTCAGGCTTCAAGCAGCAGGGCTGTCCTCTAGCAGCAGGCCAGTCCTTCTTCTGTAGTATCCATAGGTTCAGGAGTGTACTAAAGAGTGGGTCTGAGTACCCCGTTTTATACCCAGTGCCCACATTAAAGTGTGAGAAGCTTCTGGAATTTTCCCTTGACAGAGGTGTCTGGAATTTCAGACCTCCCCGGCCCATGTCCCAGCATGCATGTGGCTCAATATGTAAGGGGAAAGCCCTTTGTGTGTTAGCTGGGCCAGAATATTTGAAGTGCATGTGTGGTAGTTGACAGCTCTATCCCTTCCACCCCCATCAAGCAAGAACGGTCTGCCCAAGCTCCACCCAGACCCTTTATTGTGATACTCTCTGGATTGCTTAAGTGGGTGGCACAATAAGCACTGCAGGCCCAGTGGTAGCATTTAATTTACGAGCTCTAGGTACCTATAGTACCCGACTTATAAGTAAATGAAATGTGCCCATTAGCTGTAAGCCAATTTTACCATGATTAAAAGAGAGAGTACAAGCACTTTAACACTTGTTAGATGTGGTAAAGTGCACATAGTCATAAAGGCCAACAGACACAGGTTCAGAAAAAAGTAGGGGGGTCAGCCTTGCACACGGAACCAAATCTCTTGTAAAATTTGAGCTCCACAACACAAACCTCCTAATTATAGTTGGGCTGGTAAAATATGAGGTATTTACGGCACCTGCTAAATCCAGATACCTATGGGTGAGGTATTTAAAGGTCACAGAATAAAATAACTTGTATTCCAAGCTTTAACTTGGAAAATGGGGGATGACAGGACAAATAGATGTTTATGACAAAGAATTCCTCATGTATTGGAGTTTGTCCAAATGTTTTTCTCCAGACAGTTTTGACAGGAATGGCCAGCCAACCTGCTGTTGTGTCTAAATTTGCTGTTTGCTCAGGGATTGGAATTTACTCCCAACACTTAATCAAGGCATATGTCCCAAAGTAGATTTGTTCATTCAGTTAAACCATGTGCGTACACAAAGTGACCTCACTTTGCCTAGGTTTAGGTGAAAAAGTCCTAGTCACTTTTTTTTTTAAATTGCTTCCCTGTGCAATGCTTTGATTTTCAGATATTACCATGTAATTGATAGTTCCAGTGACCTATATTGAAAGTTTTTCTTCAGTTTCAATTTAATACTTTGTTCAAATTATTTGTTTACTAAATGTTTTTTTTACTGCACTTGATTCGACTTTATAGTATTTATTCTTTTAACTGTATTTCTAATCTGAGATAATAAACCTTAAAAGGAGCCTTTGGTCTTTCTCTGTGAGGTGCTGCTGGCAAGCTGCTTAGCCATGGTATGCGTAACAGTCTGATAGCACTCAATCTGCAAAGGTGAATTTCTTGCAATATGTATTGATATTGCTAGGGGAAGGGTGAATACTTAGGGTCTCATTAGACCTCCGACCAGGCCCATTTCTCTATGGGAACTTGTCCTACAGCCGTAAACCGGCCGAGGCACAAGCTCCCGTAAAGAAATGAGAGATTGTGTTTAACCACGCACAGCGTGGCAGGCACCTCAAGGTGCCTGCCACACGCTGCAGGGATTAACAGAGGGTCACCATAGGTGCCCCCTGGGCCCTGAACCGGAGGCCGCCGGGAGAAGGAGGCCCTGCTAGGGGCCCCCAAAGTCACTTTCCAACAGGCTCTCCATGTCAGATAGCCTGGCATGGAAAGCCTGTGGAAAACCAGCATTGTAATCCCGATGGCGGACATGCCGTCCTATATGGATTAAGTGCCGGTTCCGACTGGCCGATGGGCTTCTTGGGTCCGATGGAATCTGGATGGAATCAAGTCAGAATGACCGGCCAGTTTCACTTTCGACTGCCTACATTGTAATTAGGCGGTTGGAAGTGAAACCATAGATTGGGGCATTCAGGCATCCTTTTAACAGTGTGCCCCTGGGGCATTCATGCATCCCCCTGCAAGTAGGTATGTCACACACAAAAATCACAGTTTGTGTGTCACAGCCGTGCTGTCCATAGTACAGGCACAAGTTTGAATATGTGCTGGGAAAAGCACTTTTTTGTGCTGTACACATACTGGAACCATTCACCACTTTGTATGATACCGCTCCACGAGTCTGAACCCGAGATGGTTGCATTCTTTGGTAGGCCTTTGACAAATCTATAAGTGGATTTCACAAAACACTATTAAAACACTATTAATGATGGTTTCGGCAGAGGCATAGCTCTTCGGAGGGTAGGGGGATTTGAGGTGTTACACTCCCCTAAATAAATGTGTTGTCTGCTAAATAGTTGGGTACAGGTGCTTTCAGTCCGATGTGATGATGTGGCTGTCGTATTTTGCCAGAAATGTTTTCATGCCCGCAGACAAAAACATGCACACAATCTGTTTTGAAAGTCTTAAAAAATGTTGTAAAAATATTGTATTTTTCCTCAATACCCTAACAATCCACACCTCGATACTCCATGATAGTTTACAGTATCACTGTCTCTGAGCTGTCCCCAGGCCCCTGTGATTCCCTTGCACGTGCAAACTCAGGTGTGAAAATTCACTTTGCAAATGTAAATGTACTTTTAAATGGTACCATAGTCAAATATGAACGAGGTGAAAATATAGCTGTAGCAGACTGGTTATTACACTTTCAAATTTTGGATATTGTTTAGGAGTAGTGCAGTTTATTTTGCTTAAGATATTTTTGTGGGGAATCAGGTTTTGAGATTCTTTTCAACATGAGACATTTTTGCAGTATTCATTTTTGACAAAGGCATGGCAGTGTTTTGTTCTGCATGAGGCAGCCAATGAAAGGTGTCCGTTACCCTGCAGGACTTGTCTGCGTCACACAGAGAGGTAAACAGTGGGCTTCTTAGTCCATCATTGAAATTCCTCTGGATTCTTGCACAATTGTTCAGATCAAACAGTGCAAGGGAAAACTTTTCTGAGGAGCCTGGCGGCACACAATATGTTCCTAAACAGCAGGAGCAGCATTGATAGGCTTGGAAGGGAGGGGGGCAGACCAGACACAAAACTATTTTGGTGTGTGAAAAAGGCTGCTTTATTGAAACAGGTGCACATTACAATAACATACCTGGCAACTGCCTTACAAAACTAAAACCTCGCTATGCATGCGGTAACTGACCCCTAACCCCGCACCCACCTATACGATCCCCTCAACATGCCCCCACCCTGCCATTAACATATAAACAACATTACAATGTATTGCAGTTGAAAATACACTTTTATTAACCAACGTCCTATGCCTGCCTCTCTAAAACAGTAAATCCTCAAACTTCTCCAACTGAACCTTAAATTACCTGCCTACCCAGGGCCGGTTCTAGGATTTGCGAGGCCCTGGGCTAAAAGGGAATGTGCGAGGCCCCTCTAATGTAGATAAGTGGCCCCTTGCAAGGAGACCATTCACAGACACTATGGGAGGCATATTGTCCAGCATTTTGTCGCCCCCCCCCCACAGTTTTAACTTTGAGCCCACAAGCATTTCTCACACCTTCAGTCCGATAGGTGTGAAAATTGCTTGTGGGCTAAAAGTTAAAACTATGGGGGCGCCAAGATGATGGACAATGGGCCTCCCACAGTGTCTGTGAATGGGTCTCCCTCCCTTATGTATCCAGATACCATCCCTGGGAGGCCCGGGGAGGGGGGCCCCTCCATTTCAAAGAAAGGTGACACCTTTCTTTGAAATGGATCGCCAGGGAACCGACAGAACACATCACCAGTGCGTGGCCCCCTGCTGGTGGGCTGAGTGCGAGGCCCTGGGCAGCTGCCCACGCTGTCCATGCCTAGCGCCGTCCCTGTGCCTACCCTTTTCCCGCCCATGGTCACAACTTTCAACGGTAACCAAAAAACTTCTGCCAACCCTGGCAAACTGTTAAAACCCTGCCACCCAGAATAGGGGTGAGTGCCCCACTACCCATTTTCTGCCTCCCCTATTTTTACTCTATGTATCTGGCCCTCTTCCTGTGTGCCTTTGCACGTTCAAAGACCTGGCCAACACCACCCTGATTTCCAAAAGATATAGGTCCATGGCCATCCTGGAAAGGTGTACACAATAATCCCTGAAAAATTCCACTGTATCCAAATGGATTTCTGAGTGGCGTATCCTTCCAAAACCCAAACTCCTGCAAAAACATGCCATTTCGGTATTCACTTTCCGCCTAGCCCTATCAATAGCACCTGGATTGACGGCTCCCGGCCAAACCCTGCGAGGCAAAAACTTGGTCCACAACACAAAACAACCTACCCACAACTCCTTAATCAAAGCCAAATCTCTTTTCATGCTCCTCATCAACCACGCGCTTGTCCTTGTACAAGTCGTTCTTCCCAAGGTGTAACAACAAAATATCGGGGCACCTGCCGTCCAACAACCATCTTTTTAAAAAAGGTACTAACTCCTTCCAGCACATGCCCCTCTTGCCCATCCATACTACTTGAAACATGCGTTCATTAAAACCTAAGTTCAAACCAAAATACTTCTGTCGTGCCTGCACTTATGTCCTTTTTACGAAAGAGTGCCTTACGACCCAAATAGTCAACTCCTTCGCGTGTGGGCCAGGCACCGAACCTGAAATGAGAATAATTAGCATGAGCTTCATACATTTGGTGCAAAATGTGCAAGCTTCCCCATCTCCCTGTCTCACATAATGCCTGAAACAATCGGAAGACCAGCGGCCCAGATGCATAATATCCTCCTGTGCCCAGCCCCTGTTGTTAGCTTCTGTTGCTGTCCCAATGCGAAAAGAGTGCGTCCCGAAGCCTGCTCTGTCTACCCCAATGAGTTGTAAAGCTTCATGCAACAGTGCCTGAAGCTGGTACGCTGTTACTCTGATCCCTTTTGATTGTTTCAATACCACCTCCCTGACTTCCATGACAAGCTGTACCATTGAACTGCCAACCTGAGTGGGCATGTCGAAGAAGGGCCACTGCTTACAACTTGACCCATTTTCCCTGTCCCTTCTGTTCTGTTTTGGACCAACCCAACGATATTCACAGACCAGTTCTGTGAGGAGCCACGTAGTGACAAAATACTCCCCCTCCCTTCTTGTTACCCAGCAATTTCGATACTCTAAAGGCCCAGAAAAACATCCACATCATCAAAGTCGAGGAAAGGCATGTCTCTAATTCATCTGTGAATTCATCTGGCAGCATCTCCCATAACCGAATCAGCATACGACAAGAAAGAAGCTTCCTAAAATTCTGCCCAGATCCTCTCTTCCTCGCCCATCCTTCCAGAATTCTAGTTCCTCGTTCCCCCTCCGCTGGAGAGTAGCAGCATAGCAGCTTTCCCATAAATGCAATACCTGGTAGCTTCCCTGCAATTGTGACCCTCGATAAACCCTTGTCTATGAGATCCAATATAAATTAAATGACATCTTCAGACCGCCGCCAACCCTCTGCATGTCACTGGGTGCCTGACCGCAGAAATTCTTTCCAAGCTAGGCTGTACGCTGTCCAGGTCAATTCTGTCAGTGACCCTACCACCAATTGTAGCATCTTACTTTGCCTACGTACCACAAATGGGGCGGCATTGGCGCCGGTGGTCCTGTCTGCATTCTTGGCCAGCCCCCAGAATCTCCCCTACTGTGAATGAGACAAAGCATCCGCTATGTTATTGTCCACTCCTGGAACGTGTAATGGCCTGAAAGCTGTCAGGTTTTAAGCAGCCCAAAACAAATACTCTCAGCAATTTCAAAACCTGCTCATCTCTTGCAGACTGGCGGTTCACAATGTCAACTACAGCCACATTGTCCACCCTGAAAAGAACTTTCTTATGAGCTAATTCCTCTCCAAAGGGTTACTGCTACCACTAATGGAAAGAATTCCAGGACAGCTATGCTTTTGCCGCCATCCTTCCATTGTGCTGGCCATTGCTCCGTGTACCACCTCCCTTGCCAGAATAAGCCAAAGCCCCCGCTGCCTGCTGCATCAGAAAATATTTGCATGTCCCATGTCAGGTCCTCTTCTCTTGCCAGCGGAACCCCATTAAAAGATTGTAAAAATGCAGTACACATCCTCAAATCTTCCTTCACCCTAGCAGAAAGCCGAACGTGATGGCTGCCCTGGCAACGCTCGTCCTAAACTCCTACAGAATTTCTTCCCTGCCCTCACTACTCTGCACGCAATGTTAAGATGATAAGAGTATCTGTATTTCCTTGACCTTTACTTTGTCCCGTGCTCATACGCCTCCTAGTAAGTCCAGCATTTTCTCTTTTTTGTCCTCTGGCAAGCGTGCCCACATTGCCCTAGAGTCAATCTCGATTCCCAAAAAAGACAGTGCCGTGCTGGGGCCCATTATCTTTTCTGGTGCCAATGGCACCCCAAGTTCCCCCATCAGCTCTTGGAAATTGTCCTGTGCTGCCTGGCATTCTGTGGAGCCTGGAGAACCCACAAAGACAAAGTCATCGTGATAGTGTGTTACCAGCTGGTGACCTGTGTGCCGTAAATATAACCACTGTAAAAATGTGCTGAAGCACTCAAACAATGCACACGAAAAGGAGCATCCCTTCGCCAGGGCTTTGTCCATGTACTATTTCTCTTCAAAATGGATACCCAGTAGATCCCAGCCTGCACTGGAAGCAACCGAAATTCCAATTTGTTGCCACATTTTGCCATTGGTGCAGCTGCGCCCGCCGTCACAACTAGTGACATGGCCACGTCAACTGATGAATAGGATACCGTGGCTGCCTCCTCATCGATTAAATCATTGACTGAACTTCCTACTGGCCATGACAAGTGCTGTATCAGTTTGTAATGCCCAGATACCTTTTTTGGGACCACTCCGATGGGAGAAATGATTATATTCTCCGTGGGCCAGTCCTCAAAAGGTCCCGCCATCCTCCCTTATTGCACCTCTCTAGTAAGCTTTTCTTGAACTATCTGTTTGTGTTCAGTAGCTGATCTCAAATTCTCTGCCCATCTTCTATGTCGTGGACCCCTGTACACAAACAAACCCCCCATCTAAAACCGTCTCTCAAAACCTGTGCTGCCCCTTGGTCCTCATATCCTTGTAGCCCGCCTCTACTCTCTCCAGTTTAACCAGAGTACGAGCCTTTTGGCCCAGGCCCTTGTGGCCCTTTTACCTCCCCATGCTCCTGAAAACTGCTGTTGGTGCCCTCCTGTGTTACCCCATGGCTGGTGCCATTGCTGACCCCCTTTCTGGTATCCTTCCCAAAACAGTTGATCAGGGCGTGTCAGCCTCCGCATTTCGAGCATTCATGCCGAAACGTACAGAACAAGTGTGTGCAGAAGCCTTTGTTTTGCCCCAGCAAGCTCCCCCCCCCCAGTTCCTCCCCGGGTGGGTCTTCCCTGAAAGGGCCGGTAGACAATAGGCAAACCACAGGCCGTAAATATTGTTTTCCCCCTTTTGAAGGCTCCCATCGTATGTTGCCACAAATGTGTTTCCAGCTCCCCCCATTTCGCGTTGGGGTCCCATGCCTCAATGCTTCAGAGAACTTTATAGTCTTCCATGTCCTACAAGGTAAGCTGTGGTAGCCCACTTACGCTAACCCTGCTACTACTGCTCTCTTAAATCTAACTTTCTACAAAAATAATCGCTATCTACTTCCAGCCACCAGGTCACCAAACCTAAAGTGGTGGCTGGGAATACGCAGCCAGGTAGCCTTATAGGCTTTGGGCTACTATTGGGCTACACATATGTAGCCCAAAAACATACAAAATGGAGGCCAGGAGGCTCGCCCCGCCCCTCCCAAACCGCCCAGGGAGAGATATCCCTACGGTCGGCTGCCCCCTCAAACCCCCCATCCGGCAACCCCTGTCATACTGGTTTCTTCGACTGCGCATGTGCTTGTCAAATACTGCAGTGGAAGACAGTGGAGACTTGTGAAATGCGATAATAAATCATGGCGTTTAAATTAATGGAGCAGCTAAATATTCATATTTAAACTTCTGACATGTTGCCAGACGAATTCTCTGATGATTTATATTGTGCTGTGTGTGAGAAAATCCCACTCCCATGTGATTACATTTACAGCCGAATAACCACGAAATTAAGTATTTTTACAAGATCACTCCGGGCTGTGTTGAGAAATCATTTTGGTCAAAAAGTAATCAAAAAGCAGAAAGAAATGAGCTGCTGCAGGATGATTTCAGGTTACACTCGCGTCAATCTCTCCTTTGCTGTGGGCTTTGTCTGATTATAAAAAAGGCTAAACGCAGACATGCACCTGCAAGACCAAAACAGACCCACCAAAATAAAGGCAGACTGTCCACCAAATCGCTCTGTTAGCAGTAAAGACAGTCGATATAAGAGTCTCTTCAAATTGTCTCACTTAAATGCCTACCGGGTCTACTGACCATGCTGCTAAATGCTCACATTATTTAAAACATAAAATAATGCAGTCATAGTAAAGTGTACTATTTTGAGAGGCATCAACATTTATCAATAAAGGCCTTATTTAGAATTTGGCAAGATGGTTACGTTGTCACAAACGTCTTCCTTGTTACAAGATCATTGTATCCTATGGCATATGTAATGAGGCAGAGGCCATAGCTGCCACATTTGTCATGGAGTAACCTGTCAGCCAAACTCTAAATCGGGCCCTTAGTCTAACACCTCGTGGTAGATTCTTGAATACCTTTCTAAAACATGATTGATGCAGTTGAGATTTGTTATTTCCTTCTGCCTTTCAAATTATATTTAGGCTGGAATTGTCTTGAGACAAATTATGGGATGTTTTTCCTGCTTCCTTGGAATTAGTCAGATGGACAGGCTTCTGTTGCCACAGAGTAGGAATAATTACTCTCCGGGCAGCAGAAGAGTGCAGACTTTTGCGTAGGTTTCTCCTTACAGTAGCCAGATATGGCTTAAAGCCAGACTAGAAGATGGCTCCTCTGTCTTCCACAAGGCGCCTTCGTTTCACTTTATTTCATCCTGCGAGAAGTGACAACGTGGAGAGCATTTCTCAGACGACTCACCTTAAGGATTGTGTCTACGTGTATTATAAGGAATGAGATGTGGTTGAGCAGTTAGGGATATCCAGCGAGATATCCTCCACTCCACTGTCATAAAACTGGAAGCGTTGCTCGGTATGGAAGGAATGCTTACTAAGAGGATGTAAATGGTGTGATAATTTGATTGAACGTATATGTGATGATATGTTTGTTTATGTGACAGGTTTAGTCAATTTAATCTGGAGATTGACCCTAGATAATCAAAGTATGTGGGCGTAATTTGGGATTTCAAATTAATTTTAAAAAGTCATTAACACTCTTGGTTAATGTCCGGTCATCCACACCTGAAACAACTTTAACACTCATGGTAGAGGCCACATATGTTTTGGTACTTGGGATTTCTTGGAGCCAATATATATTTTATACAGACAACTTAGACCCTCTGTCAAAAATATTTCTGATGAATGTACGTCATTGGCAGGTGCTGCCTTTGTCACAGGATGGTGCAGCCCTATTTAACATGATTGCACATCCCTGATTTTATGTATACCACAAAATGTGCCAAACAAGCTGCTGGATACCTCATTCAATAGACAAAATAAGCTAAGTAGGTCATTGTTTTGGAGAGGTGTCACGCATAGGATTTCACAAGCAAAACTAAAAAAGAGGACATATGGAGGTAGCACTGCAAAACCAAATGTTCAAAAATACTATGATGCTGCACAGATGGCAGGGTTCCATGATTGGGCTCTTGCAACACAAAGTGAGCAGGGCTTGGGGTGAATAGGGATGTGGACAATAAAGCTTCCTCCAGCCATGTAAGTAGTGGTTGGTAAATGGAAAGACACTACTCCAGTGATGGAATGGAAAAGTCACATAACAAGGACCGGCTTTTGGGTAGGGGCGAGGCTCAAAGAACACAATAGTCAGGTTTTAAGTGGAACACTGTTGGTATCTGGGTAACATATGGGGAGACACAAGTAATGATAACTAATGAAGTAGAAATTTGATTTACGGGATGCACAGTTCCTCAAGTGTTCCCAAGGGAGAAGTGTGGCATAGCGGCCAGAGTGACTGACTCCAGAGTGCAGGGCTCACGGTTCAATTCCCGGCGGCAGCTCAGCTCAGCACCATATGATTCTGGACAATACCTCACTTAATCTCCCCAATGGCCCCCAGTGCCTGAGACCCTTTGGGGTGATTAGTTCACGCTTTACAAATACCAGATTATTATAATTCAGTTCCTCAAGTATTTCAAACTCAAGCATGTAGTGAGCAAGCATGCAAGTGAGGGCATGGTATTACGTGAAGCCTCACTATCTGCATATAGGCTCGTAGATAAAAGAGTGACTGAAAATGCAATATCCCGAACTCATAATACATCACTGAACACTAGCGGGTGTTATCAAAGAGGCTCTGGGATGGCTGAAGGCTTTTCTCACCAACAGAAGCTTTCAGGTTCAAAGAGGGATCTTCCTCTCTGATAGTATGACACTGGAACAGGGGGTACCTCAGGGCTCTGCCCTGAGTCCCACCCTGTTCAATTTGTACATGGCTCCTCTGGCAGAGGTGGTACAATCGTTCGGCGTAGAGCTAGTCTCTTACGCCGACGATACCCAACTGCTGATCTCTCTATCTCAAGCACCCTCCTCTGAGGCTGATAACTTCAAATCCTGCATGAGTAGACTGGCAGCCTGGATGAATGAAAACTGCCTCAAATTAAATGGTACAAAAACAGAGGTACTGGTAATAGGAGGAAGAGACACTATGTGGACAAAGGACTGGTGGCCCGCTAGTTTGGGACCCCTACCTAATCCTAGTAAAGAAGCGAAGAACTTGGGTGTCTGGATAGACAACAAGCTCTCGTATGACAGCCATGTCAAAAAAACGGTAGGCAAGTGCTTTGGAGTCATGAAAACTCTTAACCGCACCCTGGATCTGCTCCCCCTGAACTCCAGGCGGACCATGACTCAGGCACTTGTTACCTCCCGAATAGACTATGGCAATGTACTGCTGTTGGGAACAACGGATAAAAACATCAGAAAACTGCAAGTCCTGCAAAATTCAGCTGCACGCCTTGTGCTGAGACTTCCCCGTAGGGCTCCTTCCAAACCCTCCTTGGCCTCCCTCCACTGGCTACCCATTGGACAGAGGATACTATTCAAAGCTCTCCTGTGGTGTCACAGGATCATCCATCAAAAAGCCCCCTTTTATATGTCCGACTTAGCTATACCCTACGAGCCGAATAGGTCCCTTCGCTCCGAGGGAATGGGGCTGCTTAAAACATCACGCATAAAAAAAGCCAGGATGGGAGGCAAGTCCTTCCGCACTCTGGCGGCTAGGAAATGGAACGCCCTCCCCACACCCATCAGGTTAGAAAATAATGAAGCCTCCTTCAGGAAACTGCTAAAGACCCATTTGTTCACCTGTTAATCAGCCTGTTCTCCTTGGTTCTGGTTATGACTCTTTCTCCACAGCGCGGGGACACGCCGGGAGGCGTCACCAGGCGCTTTATAAGCCCCTTTAATAATAATAAAAAATAATGTTTCAATCATTAGTCAACCCGAACACACCCTAAGAATGAGACTTGGGCGTTATGGAAGACATAAGTTGGGAAAAGGCATCAATGCACCCAAGAGAAGTCTCTCTTCACTCTGTATTTTGTCTCATTCAAATAAAAGTATTACACTGAATCTACTTCAGAAGGAAACTGTTCCTGAAGTTTGGATACGTTGGCATGACGTGCTTGAAGGAATGTGAGCAGAGAGGTATGTCTGTACGTCATTTGTTCTTCTGCTATCTATTCTACCTCATGCAGCCCACCTCCTACATCTCTCGCTATAGAAAATACTTCTATATCTTCTATCTTATATAGCTGTCTTATATTTTCGCCATTTAGTTAATTGTATTTGTATATCTGTTCTAACTCTTACATCGGCCTTCCTCGTCTTTCTATCCGCTTATTTGAACTATTTTATATTAGTTATGTGCTAATCTCCTCTTTAGTTTTTTGTGTCAAGCAAATTCGGGTGAAAAAAAGGGTCATTTGCCACCAAACCCATAGGTATTCAGGCACCAGAATGGTTGAATCCCTATGAGGCAAATGTTGTAGGGAACAGAACTATTGTTCTTTTCTTAAACTAGGCAGACTCATCAGACTTCCTAACTATTATACGGAGTTTATTTCACTAGCAGGCACTGCATCCTGCAGCAGTTTACCTCAGAGATTGCTTCTATTGAGCACAGGAATCTTCAGTCATTCCTTGTCCATAGATTTCAAAGACATTCACGGTTTGTGTCAACATGACCTTCTAGTCTGTCAAACCTCTATAAAAGGACTATTTTAGAAATCATGGTAAGATCCTGAAATTAGACCCTCCTCCCACCACAAGAAGGAGCCATGTAGTCTACCTAGAGAAGGAATGGTGTGCCCTCAACAGATAAGCCAAACATGGCCCTGCAGCAAACTTTTGAATTTTTAAGTGAACCCATAATGTTTTGTGGCAGCTACAAAAAAAGTCCAGCCTTAAACCCACAATGGGTTTGACTATTTTTCCACCTCCTCTGGATGCGTGGTCATTCTGGACGAAGGGCGCCATGATGAAGCATGCCACAAAAAGTATGCCAGTAAGAGTCCTTTTAAAAACGAATTGGTCGTCTCTAGTAGGGAATTTCTGAATATTGGATGAGAGTATCCAACTCACTTCCATTTCACCGTTGTTGGCTAAGTCTTTTTTGGTGTTTGTAAAATATGGCCTACCCTCCAACATTGTAGGGCTTGCTCAGCTTTCTATTTATTTATTTAAACTTATAAGGCGCGCAGCTACCCGCAATGGGTTTCCCGGCGCCAAGGGATAGACTAGAGTAGAAAGAACTACAAAGCTTTAAAGAATGGGACAGCTAGAAAGAGACTGTTCTGAAAAATTATTGCTGGAAAGGCCAAGTTATTAATCCCTTACGAAACCTGACAAGATCAGTTTCCAACTTCAGCCTAACAGGCAAAGCATTCCAAGTTTTGGTTCCCAGGTGCGAAAATGAGCGGCTGCCCGTCTTCACCAGCCTAAATCTAGGAACGACAAAATCTCCTTTACTCGCAGATCTGAGGGTACGGCTAGGTGTGTAGGCATGAATAAGACTTTGAAGGTACCTGGGGGCAGAGCCCTGCTTTATCTTAAAGATATAACATAGAGCCTTAAATTTAGTTCTGTTTTTAATTTCTAGCCAATGCAAGTCGCGAAGGGCTGAAGATGCGGATGCTTTCCGGGGAACATTACGTAACAACCGTGCGGCCGCATTTTGTAAAACCTGAAGTTTTCTCACAGTTGTCAAATCTGCACCAAGATACAGTACATTCTCGTAATCCAGGCGCGATGTTATCAAGGCCTGGACCACCGTCCTTTGAGTGGCCACCGGAAGCATCCACAAAAAATTTTGGAGCCATTTTAGGGTGGCAAAGCAGATAGCAGCCACTTTAACAGCCTGTTGTCGCATCGTGAGCTTTTCATCAATTAAAAATCCGAGATTGCAAACCTGGGCCACAGGCTTCGGGGTAAAACCCATACTCTCGGGCCAATGTTGAGGGCCCCAGAGATCCTAGTCCTTACCCAGGACTACAATCTCGGTCTTGTCACCATTTAGCCTCAGGAAATTTACCTGCATCCAACTTGCCACTTGTGACAGACCCAATTTAAGAGCCGAGATATTGCTGCCGTCCTTTCCAGATAGGGAAAAAATAATTTGTGTGTCATCGGCGTACGAAAATAAAGTTAAGCCAGCTTCTTCCACAATAGTGGCCAGGGGTCTAATGTAGATGTTAAAAAGTAAAGGACTAAGAATAGACCCCTGGGGCACGCCGTATGCCGATGCACAAATTTTAGACGATGCTTTGGCTGAAAAAACTTGGAAGGTGCGCCCACTCAAGAAAGAGGTTATCCAAGTTAGAGCCAAACCCCCAACTCCTAAGGATTGGAGGGATGAGAGAAGAATGGCGTGAGACACAGTATCGAA
Source organism: Lissotriton helveticus (assembly GCF_964261635.1). Lineage (NCBI taxonomy): Eukaryota > Metazoa > Chordata > Amphibia > Caudata > Salamandridae > Lissotriton > Lissotriton helveticus. The sequence goes on from NC_136069.1 coordinate 268,200,320, forward strand.
CGCAGCGCTTAAATCCAACAGGATAAGCGCCGATGTCTCCCCGCGATCGACACTGTGTCTCAGATTCTCTGTGACCCCCAAAAGAGTAGTTTCAGTTGAGTGATGGGCCCTGAAACCAGATTGTGATGGATGCAGATAGCCCGAACTCTCCACTAGATGGGATAGTTGGGAATTAATATGCCTCTCTAAGATTTTGGAAAAAATAGGCAGCAATGAGATGGGCCTGTAATTGGATAGATTTGAAACATCCGCACCTGCTTTTTTCAGCAGGGGAACTACCATTGCGTGTTTCCACCTCTGTGGAACACATGATTCTGTCAAAGAGGTATTCAGAAGTTTCATCAATACGCGACGGGCGTTTAAGTCCAGTTGTTTTAACATTTTTGCCGGAAGAGGATCACAGGGAGAGCTAGATTTGATGCTCTTAAGACAATTGGCAAAGGAGGCATCATCAAAAGGCAGCCACTCAGAAAGTTTAGTTGTCACAGGTAGTTGACAGTCTTGGGCTTGCACAGGAGTAGAGGGTAGATCTGCGCTCAGAGGACGAATACCCAAGGAGTCGTAGATCCTATTTGTAGTCTTGGTCTAAACAAGGCATCAGCGTCCACTTTGGAATCAGGGCATCAGCGTGCATTTTCGAATCTTCACTCTTGGGGTGAAGCAGTTCAGTGGCATAGGCACAGATGTTAATATCCGTCCTCCACGCGGTGAAAAGATTGTGCAGTGTCTTCATATGAATATTGAAAAGCGCGAGGAATGTGGAGCCTTAAGGCACTTCTCATGTCAGTTCCACTGCTGGTGCTGTCACCCCTTCTATGAACATCTGTGATGTCCTATCTATGATGAATTACTTCAGTCATTCAAAAGATGAAGGAAAAACACCAGCTATTTGTTGCAGGTGCTTAATGATAGGTGTTGAAGATGGCGGATATGTAATACAACACTTACAGCTGCTTTTCACCCATCCTGTTCTTATAACAGCCTTTTGTTCATGTCCATTAGTACAGTTGCCATGCTCGAATGAAGCCTACTACCAGAAACTAGAGGTGGGCGTAACTAGCGCCTCAAATCCCAGTAAGATTATGCTTGAGTTACGCAAGAAGAGTAGTTCTTCATTTAGCACTATTGTCTAGCACAAAAATTCCCCCTGGCATCCAAATGGGTGCAAGGATGCATTTTGTCCTAAGAAAAAGTGCTACATGCTCGTGCTTGATAAATGTGCTCTTGGGTTAGGATTTTTGCCTAACTTTCTACCGATATTTAGTGATATTTTCCTACCGCAAAATGCACCCCTGTGTCCAAAGTAGACGAAAGGACGCATTTTGCACTAAAAAACAGCTCTAAATGTAGCAGAACACAAATAGCGAGTGTGAGCGGCTGCTCATGATCTGTAAATGAGCTCTGCATTAGGCCCCCTCCCTAAATTACTCTCACACCAGGAGGAGTAATCGTGTAATTATCGGTAATAAAGTGTCAAAGAGTTACGCAGAATTACCTAAATTACTCCAATTACACCGCCGTAATCAAAATTACGCCCAGTCATAATTGAAACTCTCCCAAGACATCTTTATCTTTCAGATATTTAGTGAACCACTTTAGGTGAAACTAAGCTAGGATCTTCTCGAGAAGGAGGGCCCAAGATATAAGGTTATAGCTTGCTGGATCAATAGGGCACAAGCATCCTAAGACGGCTGGCCAAACCCACATGCACACTGACTGCAGTACCCCCCCACACTCCTCAGTGACTACCCCCACAATGGACAGACCTCCAAGACAGAGACCTTATAACTTGAAAAATAAAACAATATTAAACTTGTTATATTATCGATTTATTTTTCAAGTTTTGAGGCTGCTGGCAGGGTTAGGTGACGCTCCTCCGCCATAGTGGAGAAGCTGCCACTGTGGATAGACCCTTACACATTCTTTGATTCTGTGAGCTATACATGCCTTCCTCTCCCACCATATTCTGTACCAATCTTTTCTGATAGATTGAAATGTGTTCCCAAATGACTCCTAGGTCACCTGACCTAACATCACCACTGCAGTTATCCCAAAATGCTCTTTTATGGACTGAATTGCGGTCATCTCTCAAAGAATATTAATAGACTCTTCTGTTTATGTTATCCCTTTTAGCTGTCAGTGTCTTGTGACTTTTCACTCTATCCCTGTCTGTGTATCTCATATTGCCCCTGACCAACTCTCTTCGCTGAAATACCAGGCATTTGGATAGAGCATCCTGTGATTCTGGGTAAATCACTTAATCTCCTTGTACTAAAAATGAATGTGTCCCTCTTTAATGCAACTGGTGTTCATGTACAGCATTCTAATACCTTCGGATCGAGTTTGCGCTATATAAAATGTAGGGAGCAGTCACTTCACTCTTGTGGTGCATAGCCCGAAAAAAAGAAGGGTAAAGCTTAAATAAATAGCTACAATGTATTTTAGCTCTGATTGGGAGCAGGGACTATATGTTTCTCCTAAAAGAAATGAGAAATATATATCTGTCATGATTTTGGTTCAGGAAGAGACTACGAACAAGGTGCTATGCACGCGTGTAGTGATACCACTGCTCCTGCGTAATGCACCAGGATTACCTCATGAACAAGGTGCAGTGTGCTACACGCACGTGCAGTGATGCCTCCGCCCCTGTCGAACGGCACAGGATTACCTCATGAACAAGGTGCAGTGTTTTTCATGTGTAGTGATACCACTGTTCCTGTGTAACGGCACATGATTACCTCATGAATAAGGTGCAAGGTGATACGCACACGTGTAGTGATACCACTGTTCCTGTGTTTAACGGCACAGGATTACCTCATGAACAAGGTGCAATGTGTTATGCACACATGTAGTGATACCACTGTTTCTGTGTAATGACACAGGTTTACCTTATGAACAAGGTGCAATATGCTATGCACCCGTGTAGTGATACCACCGCTCCTGAGCAATGTTCCCTCTAATTGTTTTCCTCTGTGTGCGGCAGTGCAAGCTCCCTGTGCACTGCAACCAAAGCTATGTGCGCCAATCAACTGGACATGCAAGCGAGTGCTGTGCTCAGCAGTATAAATCTATGGCAATTACCACTCCCAACTTCTGTTTACAACGAGAGCGAAAACAGGTACATTACACTCACATATAGCTCTATATAATAAGGTCTTGAGACAGTTTTGCCACGTACATACATACCTTTGAGACATGAATCGTTTATTCCTGTAGCACCCACCCCCTAGGTTTAGAAAAGGACTGAACATAAAAGGTTGAAACGTTATAATTGGTCTGAGAGTCGTGTTCGGCACTCAGACAGGGACTGGGGTCCTGGGCATGGGGAACATGCTAAAGTGCGCACGTTTCAAGTTCGGTATCAGAACACACTCCTCTGGGCTTGTAGTTGTTCTTCGGTACATTTTTTGTTAATTGCCAGTTTAGTGTTTACAAATGGTGCCGTGCTGACTGCTCTTGGAGCTGAACTACATTTAAAGGGGATGTTTAGGGCCGGGAATACTACCTCCCCGACTTAACTTCATGCAGGCTCTGAAGAGGTTGTCAACGGGTAAAGATCCATGCCCGGGTGCAAGTTCTCCAACGCGCCTCTTTCTTCTGGGATCGCTGTTGGGTTTATTGTGGCTTTATTACTTTAGGCACAGGAGCCTCTCCACGACCTTGTGTACAATGGTACATTTACTATAACCTAGTGTAGCACTCATCATTTGTACAATAATTGTAGTGCAATAGGAAACATGAACATGTATAGATGTAGCTGACTGCTTTTGCCATGGGGACAAAGAAACTGAAGCAGTGATTAACCAATGGCAAGGACTTCTGAATGTCAGATCACTGCCTAGGCACGCCGAAGAAATTCAATTACTGGTGGACACTCATCAGTTAGACGCCCTGTTCCTCACTGAGACTTGAACCCACCTTGATTGCGAAATCGAACTGAGCTGGGCCTGCCCGCAGGATTACAACATTTTACACCTGCCCAGACCGAAAGGCCGAGGTGGTGGAGTGGGAGTTATTTACAGAGCCTCCTGGCATATTAACACTCTAGATTTGGACCCGGTTATTGGGACTGAACTCCTTGGCCTATCTATTGACAGCCACACAGGGGCGATTTTCACGGTGATTATCTGTTATCGTCCTCCCGGGGCCTTTAGCTCCCAGCATCAACAATCTCTTCTTGACACCCTCACCAACATGGTGACCTCCCACAACAAATTGATAATCCTAGGCGATTTTAACCTTTGGCCGAATGGCACTTTGGATACTGGACTGCACAATCTTCTGCTCTCTTGTGAAAGTGTGGGGCTCCATCAATTAGTTAGGGACTCGACTCACAGAGCAGGACACCGACTTGACCTTATTTTTTCAGTCCCACAGTTAGTACATCTGGATGAAATCTTGCCCATGGGTTGGACTGACCATTCCCTTCTTAAATTCCATATTAACAGTAAGGGGGTCAGAACGCCGGTACACGGCACCACCTCTGAATTCATGTATAGAGACTGGAGAGCCCTTGACAGGCTGAGAACCACTGACGCTGTGTTCCAAGTGGATGACAGCTTCTCTTCGGACTGTCCAGTCGATGATAATTATGAGGCTTTATGTCTCAGGATTACCACGAGAGTGGACTCTCTTGCTCCACAAAAATATCGCAAGCATAAGGGCAGAGTGTCGTCTCCATGGTTTAACGACTCTTTAAAGGCTCTAAAACTTGCCTGTAAACAGGCGGAACGGAAATGGAGGCAAGGTTACCTTGATGCCAACAAGCTACTCTGGAAAAATAAACTTTCCGAATATAAATCTTTGATCCAGAAAACTAAATCTGAATATTTTTGCTCCACAATATGCACAGCCGCGAACAGCTCCAAAAGTATTTTTCAGATTTTGAATAGCCTTACTCACCCTGACTGCTCTAAAAATTCGACCCTTCCCACACAGGCCCTCTGTGACAACCTGGCTCTGTTTTTTAACGAAAAAATAGCAGCCATCATTCGTAATCTGAACATCTCCCCCACACCGATCAGCCCCCCCTGCTCTGGGGAAGGCACAATAGACATCGGAGCTGCGAATCCAGGCTGGCAGCTTGAGGATTGTCTGCTGGAGCTCCCCCCTATTTCTGAGACAGATTTTGACAGACTGGCTCGCGGTATTTCATCTGGATCTCCTCTGGACCCTATCCCCCACAAAATCTGGAAGGCCTCTGGTGAGGAACTCTTCCCCACTCTCTGCAGGATCTGCAACCAATCTCTGCGTAGCGGCTCAGTCCCTTCTTCTTGGAAGCAGGCCCTTGTTTTGCCACTGCTAAAAAAACCTCCCTAAATCCTGAGTGTCTACAGAATTATAGACCTATCTCCCTGCTACCATTCCCGGCAAAAATTGCTGAGCGCTGGGTGAGCTCATGTCTCTCCAAACATTTGGAGCAGTACCATTTCCTCGACGAAATACAATTTGGTTTCCGCCCAGCCCATGGCACCGAAACAGCTCTTCTTACCGCCATGGAGGACCTTCGAATGCGTGCGGACAGGGGTCAGGCAGTAGCTCTGATTCTGTTGGACCTGTCTGCCGCATTCGATACGGTCAATCATGAGATTCTGTTGGAGAGACTGAGGGAGGCCGGGGTAGGTGGCACTGCCTGCATTGGTTTCGCTCCTTCCTGCGGGACAGCAAGCAGGCTGTGTCCCTTCCTCCGTTTCAATCGGCTTTTTCCCCAGTATCTCACGGGGTGCCCCAAGGCTGGTCCATTAGCCCGATTTTATTTAACGTATATCTTAAACCATTGATTACGTTGATAAAGTCTCATAGGCTAGAGGCGATTAATTACGCCGACGACACTCAACTCATCCTCTCTTGGGAGGATGAGGAATCGATCCCTTTGGAATCCTTTCATGACTGTTTACGAGACACAGCTGGCTGGCTACACAACAACTCGCTACAGTTCAACACCTCCAAAACCGAGGTTCTGTTCTGTGCAGGAAGTCGGATCCCTCGCCCTTTCCCGGTGGATTTTTGGCCCCCTGAATCCTCGGAAAAACCCCAACCGGTCACCACTGTCCGCAATCTGGGTGTTATGATGGACAATAAACTTAGCATGGAAGCCCAGGTTGCGAAAACAGTATCCACGTGCTCGCCCCTCATTCGTTCCCTACGTAAGATCCTGCCACTACTTCCCTTACAGGCCCGGGCTTTAATGGTCAGGTGTACTATTCTTAGTCGCCTTGACTATTGCAATGCGCTGCTACTCGAGTCTCCAGCCACACTGTTAGACAGACTCCAAAGAGTACAATCTGCCGCTGCTAAATTAGCCCTTGGTTGGCCTAGGAGAGCATCGGCCACTGCGGCGATGGCCGAACTACACTGGCTCCTGTTGAAACAACGAGTGGCATTCAAGTCCCTCTGTCTGATGTTCAAAGCCCTGCAGGGACTTGGGACCAGCTCTCTACAAGCCTTGTTTGATTGGTACCTTCCAAACAGAGCCCTTCGCTCTACAACGGCTTGCCTTGTAAAAGTACCAAGATTCAAAAAAGTTAGGACCGGAGGCAGATCTTTCAAAGTTGCGGCTGCTAAATTATGGAACAGCTTGCCCCTAGACATCCGTCAAACGAAATAACTCCTCCCTTTCAGGAAACGGGTCAAAACCTGGCTGTTTCCTAAAGGTTAACCTCCCAGCCACTAATCTGCTGTCCCCGTGCTTCCCCCTTCAGGAGTTACCTCAGCGCCAGGATGCCTGTAAGGCGACAGCAGCGCTATACAAATGTCTTAAATAAAATAAATAAATAAATAATAAGGAAGCTAACTACTATCCGTCTTTTTACAAATAGTTTATTGGAGCTCTCCTTGTCTTTAGAATTCGGCTCAAATGTGGAAGCCTTTTGCAATCTGAACAGGTGGAGCTACGCACCTCATTGCCTTGGACCATATCCCCCCATGAGTGACTAGCCCTGTGGAGCCGGATATATCGGTTACTTGAGGGGGCTTCATGGAACTTGTACACAGCATATTGCTCTTGTTAGAATTTTGAGCAGAAGTCAACCAGACGATGAAACACAGCAAGCAGCTGAGAAAAAGGCTGATATTGCAAATATATGAACTTTTCTGCCACCCCTGTCACTCCTCTACAGCCCAATGTGGCGATAGCAGTGCTTTAAATGAGTCGGTACTGCCAGGTACTGAGTATGTGCACTTCTTTATTGTGAGAGGCAGAGTACCTGCCTTTCTCTGCTGAGGTGCAATACTTTTAGTTGGACCAGCACTTCTCAGAAGTAAGTAGGTGCTCCGGTAAATGGGTGCCTGCACTTCAATTTTAAACAGAAACAGAAACATTTTTCTATTTCAAGCACTGTGTGACAGGAGTCACTTTCTTTAAAAGGGAAGCGCACATGCTGTGCACCTAACCACAAACCTACCCTGGGTTTCACTCTATAGCATGGAAAGACCTCTGCGCAGGCGCATAGTCATCTTACAAGCGGATACAGCCTGCTGCAGGGGTGTACGCTCTCCTGAGCCATACAGGGGAACTTTCTCTGTCTCATCAGGACAATACATATTGGTACCTTTCACTACAGTATTCAGAACTCGGATGCCTGTAGGTAAGGTTCCACGAGTGAATATAGGACCAAATGATCCAGATTTGGCCGTTTTGCTCCACAGAAACAGATTCATTCTGTGTTTGTTACAGTGAATATTGGCCTTTTGTTTACCTATTTGTTCGGACTATGGATGTCTGCAGTTTCCTGCTAACCCAGTCTGCTGCTACACTCTCCCTTAACTGGCACAATAGGGATTTCTCTTTAAAGCAGGCTTTTCCAAGTAGTAGCCTGTGAGCTGTTCGAGGCTCTGCACCCACCTGTGAGTAGCCAGTCTGTGTCCTACCGTGCCCAGTCTCAGGAACCCCGGCCCAGCAGCTATAACATGGCACGAGTTATATTAAACAATGACACATTTTTTGTAGTCTCGGGAAGATGTCGTCTTTTGCCCAGAATCCCAGGATGTCAAGACCACGCCTACACTAGAACTTGGTTTTCCACTCAGAAGTCTGCAGCCCAATGACCCCCTGATGTCCCATTCTCTCCCCATGGCCGAATGTTCACAGGCCCCTGTGAAATCTCAGGGGAAGGTGGGAGGTGTAAAGGGCCCGCTTGATCATTCATCACCTGCTCCAGCTCTAGTAATATTGTAGGATCGTTTCCTTGTAATCGTTCCTCCCCTCTTTCCTCTTGACCTTTGTAATTGTAAACTGATGCACTGTGCTCGGTTATTTAACAATAATAAACAAAGAGCATGCAGGGCGGAGGCGCCAGCTCGTGCTTGGGGGGGGGGGGGGGGGGGCGGTGTATGGGGTTTATTTCTTGGGTGGCGTGCCTCAAGGCGCAGAGAGAAAGAGTCGCCCCGGTCTTTTTATTTCAGGTACTAAGCAAGAGCACCCATTGAATAAATAAATATCTGTCAGGAAAAAATACAACTAATTGCCCAGGACATTAACAGTGGACGAAAAGGGATAAATGCGGAGAGCAGGCTTGTTTGATGATTATTTTCTTTTTTTTAACCACGCAACAGCTTTAAAATGTCCTGTGAGACGGTAACAAGAGGTGCACGAGGTTCAGGGGTGCACTGCTGGTGTGTTTGGAGTCACCTGCTGCTGATACGTGTTTCCAGCACTGCCTGAAGTCGAGGGAAAGGCTCATGGGGGCATCAAAGCCAAGCTGCCTGCTTTTCTACTCCGGCCTCTAGCGCTGCATTCCCACCAATGTGAGCCAAGCTAAATCAACTTTAAAGGACCAACAGATACCAGATGAGATGCCAGAGCCTCTATTCTCAGACACACACTGACCGTGCCTTGCATCAGCATCCTTCAATCAAGTCTGACTAAAGGCGGGCGCACCTATACCCCGATCCTTATCAGGCCGATTCCTTACACGTGCCGATTCGACGCTACCAAGAGGGGAGGAGGGGCGGGTATTTACAAGCATTCACGCGGTCATTAGTGGCTACTTGATTGAGGGACCCCCACCGATAGCCCGGGCTGCAGCAGCCTCTGGACAGGGAGGGTGCATCATATCTTTGGTGCCCGTAACAGCTGCTTTTCCGTCTGTCTTTTTAAACATGCTGCCATGGCTCCTAGCACTTTACAAAGAAAGTGACAGTTTTATTACCGTTCCGCATCATGTCTTTGGGTATGTGGTTTCAGGAAGGGTCTGTTTGTGACCAGCGCGCTTTGGAAGTGTGTGTGCGCGCTGGTACAAAGCCCCGTGGGCGCGTGCGCACCCGCGCACGTTAGAGGGAACTATGCAAAGTCCTGAGTATGTTCAGGATTACCTTATAAACAAGGTGCAAAATGCTATGCACACATGTAGTGATACCACTGCTCTTGTGTAATGACACAGGGTTACCTTATGAACAAGGTGCAATATGCTATGCACACGTGTAGTGATACCACAGTTCCTATGCATGTACAGGATTACCTTATGAACAAGGTGCAATGTGCTATGCACTTGTGTAGTGATACCACCGCTCCTGTGTATGTACAGGATTACCTTATAAACAAGGTGCAATATGCTATGCACACATGTAGTGATACCACAGTTCCTGTGTATGTACAGCATTACCTCATTAACAAGGTGCAATGTGTTATGCACACATGTAATGATATCACTGCTCCTGTGCAATGACACAGGATTACCGTATGAACAAGGTGCAATGTGCTATGCACATGTGTAGTGATACCACCACTCCTGTGTATGTACAGGATTACCTTATAAACAAGGGGCAATATGCTATGCATACGGATGTATGACGGTACAACACGTGCTTTTACAACGTGTACCGTTACCACACAGGTTTTACAATGGAAGTCATTGCAACGACTTGCGTTGGGGGACGCTGGATAGTGGAATAGTTTAATTTACTATTCCAAATCCAGTCCCCGTGTATAGTAGGGAAGGTGTTGGATAGTAAATTAAACTATTCCCTATCCTACAACCCCCTCCAGCGCAAGTCGTTGTAACGACTTTCGTTGTAAAACCTGAGTGGTAATGGTACCGCGTTGTAAAAGTTTCGTTGTAAAGGATGTTCCCCATGCACACATGTAGTGATACCACAGTTCCTGTGCATGTACAGCATTACCTTATGAACAAGGTGCAATGCACACATGTAGTGATGCCACTGCCGCTGTGTAATGGCATGGGATTACCTCATTAACAAGGTGCAGTGTGCTACGCACACGTGTAGTGATACCACTGTTCCTGTGTAATGGTATGGGATTACCTCATGAACAAGGTGCAGTGTGCTACACGCACGAGCAGTGATGCCTCCGCCCCTGTGTAATGACACAGGGTTACCTCATGAACAAGGTGCAATATGCTATGCATTTGTGTCGTGATACTACCGTTCCAGTGTATGTACAGGATTAACTTATGAACAAGGTGCAATGTGCTATGTACATGTGTAGTGATACCACCGCACCTGTGTATGTACAGGATTACTTTATGAACAAGGTGCAATATGCTATGCATACGTGTAGTGATACCACCGTTCCTATGTATGTAAAGGATTACCTTATGAACAAGGTGCAATGAGCTATGCACACGTGTAGTGATACCACTATTCCTGTGTAATCGTACAGCATTCCCTCATGAACAAGGTGAAGTGTGCTACACGCACATGCAGTGATGCCTCCACCCCTGTGTAACGGCACAGGATTACCTCATGAACAAGGTTCATTGTGCTATGCACACATGTAGTGATACCACCACTCCTGTTTAATGGCAGAGTGTTACCTCATGAACAAGGTGCAATGTGTTATGCACACATGTAGTGATACCACTGGTCCTGTGTAATGACACAGCGTTACCTCATGAACAAGGTGCAATATGCTATGTACATGTGTAGTGATACCACCGTTCCTGTATATGTACAGAATTACCTTATGAACAAGGTGCAATGTGCTATGCACACGTGTATTCATACTACCGCTCCTGTGTATATACAGGATTACCTCATGAACAAGGTGTAATATGCTATTCACACGTGTAGTGATACCACCATTCCTGTGTATGTACAGGATTACCTCATGAACAACGTGCAGTGTGCTACACGCACGTTCAGTTATGCCTTTGCCCCTGTGTAACGGCACGGGATTACCTCATGAACAAGGTGCAATGTGCTATGCACATGTGCAGTGATACCACCGCTCCTGTGTAACAACACAGGATTACTTTATGCGCAGGTGTAGTGATACCACTGCATCTTTATAATGGCACAGGAGTACCCTACACACATAAGAGAAAAGGTTATTTGGTACATGAGCCGCAGTCTGTGCACAGTCGGAACCACATCGAACGTATATTTCCCAGTACTGTTGCATCAAGATTTGTCTTGAAGGTGGTGCTTTTGTAGTCAGCCAGACATGGGAAAAGTGTGTCAAAAACCTTTGATTGGTATTATTTTCACATCCTGGACTGCTTGCTGAGATTGAATTTCCAGTGACTTCACACATGCACAAAGCACTTTCCCCAGTAACTGCCCTCTATTATATCTCGTTTGATTGATAGATTTGTGCCATTAGCCAGTGTCACTGCTCCAACACATTGGGGTGCAGAGAGGGAGTTACAGGCATAATGAACCCCAGGAGTGGTGCTGACAGATCAACCAATCCTTTTCCTGCCACGAAGTTTTAAAGTGACGATGCAGAGTTCTCCCAATTGCATTTCTCTCGATAAATGCTTATTTCATGGCTGCAGGTATTACTGTCAAAGACCTCTGAAATACTGTAAAACCTCGCTAGCAGGATTTAAATGGACCGGAACTATTTCAGCTGAGCTCTGACAGATGCTTTGCCAAGCAAATAACATGGATTCTTAAATTATTCTTGGCTCGTATATTTTCGCCCCATTATGAGGTGCCAGGTAATTAGATGGGGAGAGACTGGGGCCAGAGTTAACAACTCTGGCTGATACCTCCCCACAATTATTAAGCGTTGCGAGTTTTTGGCCCCAAAAAGATGAATAACACTCGGGGTCCACATTTACCCATTCAAACACCTCATGACTTTTCTGATTCTGGGATCCTTTTCGTGCACATTTCTTCTGATGTGAGCAGGAGGAAAACATGCATGGAATCCCACCTGGTTAAACTTATACTCGAGTGGGACAATAGTTCCTCCGTGGATGCAACTTTGTCTGGCTCGTAAGTCACTGTGCATCGAGTTTGGCTGCAAGGATCAGCAATTTAAAAACCAATTCAGCTGAGAGAACAAATGGTTATAGTGCAAACCATGTTTCTCAAAGTGATACTAATTAGTTAATTAAGTGTATTGTGCAACATTTAATGGATGAAACCAGGTAAAAATAAGTTGAACCCATGTCTACTAGAAGTACATGGGTTTAATAAAACATAAGTCAAAAGGCACCAGTGCAAATCCATAGGAAGTGATGGAGAAGGTGGAGCAACGTTTGAATGTTTCAGGTCACATTGGTTAGTTCGTAACTTCCTTTTCTTGTAAATTCATTTTCTTCAGTGGTGGTATATTGCAATTTTTTGTCATGACTTCAGCGAAAATTAATATTACATTTTTAACAACTTCCTAAACCATTAAACTCTCTTCAAATGAAAAAGGGGCTCTTCAGAAGTCAAAATAGGACATGCAGTTTCCTGAGATGTCAATTTCCATCTCTTCTGGACTGCTCACTAACCACTGATTCGACTACTTAGAACAGACTTAAGTGCTTTATTTGTGCAGACAGACTGTTTTATACTTCAGGTGTTGATCAACACTTACATTTCTCTCATTTGCCACTTTCTGTGTATTGCACCATTCCCTCACTAGCAAGGTAGCACCAAATAATCCTTTGGAATATTGCTGTTTCAAACGTGTGCATTAACTCCAATGTGGAACTTCATTTTTCAACTAACTCTCAGCCCCCCCTTAAGCCCTTCCGCACCTGGACCATCAGAATGGTCTATTATTGACTCAAATTATACCCGGTCCCACATCATGCCACTGGGTCCTGCTCAAGCTCCCAGATCTGAAGGGATTAACAGTCTGAGCCTATGGGGCGCCTTCTGCCAGGCGGCACAGGATGGAACCAATGCCTAATGACATTGATCCGAACTCAAATCCGGTCACCATCAATCTCCCTCCAGCTGTCTGCCCCTATGTGGTGATTCTTAAGGGAGTTCCTCCTTCATGCAGGGACCATGGGGAAATGTATACGGAATTACACAATAAGGTCCTGGATTGGCTTGCACGGCACAGAGGTTTTCTCTTCTCCTTGGAAAATTACATCCTGCTGAATCACAAGGTGGGCTGGATGGGGCTGAGTCCACCTGACTCTAGGGGAGACTGTGGTATAGTGAATTTTAGATCAACCCTGTTGGTGTGAAATCTATTGTTTAGATCTCCAAGTAAAATTGGCAACAAGAGTAATATTTTCCCGGTGCCACTAGGGTATTTTTTACAAACCAAGCTCCCTTCAATCATAGGCAGTTAATCAAAGAGTGCCCAGAACTGTTGATCGTGACAGGAGCATTCAGAAGTTTATTTCTTCTGTGCCTCAGGTTCTGCAAATAACTGAACCCCCACCCCCTCAAAGATGTTCCACCTTGTCGAAGTAATCAGTTTTTAATACCTGTTTTGAATTACTATGTAGCACTCTCTAGTGTGGATTGACCTTTTGATGGTGCCAAGGTGTCTCTCCCAACTAATAATCCCTGGAGAGAAGTGACTTCCATGAACAGCCCTAAATCCAAAATCGCAAACTATCCCTATTCCTTTTTGAGCTGGAATGTAGCTTGTCTTAAGGACAAGCTCATTGGCTCAAATGTATTTGTCACTAGATATGGTTTTATTGTCATACAGGAAACTTGGGACACCATCTCTTCTTCTTGTGAAGGTTTCGCTTGCTACTCCTGCCCGGCTATCCCGTTTATACGTGGCAGGGCAAAAGGTAGCCTCTATGTATGGGTTAATCTGAATCTAGGAGTGGATTTCTCGGTTATTGACTTAGGAATCTCAGCCTTCGTGGTTCTGCTCATAAGGACATTTCAAGCCCTTTTTAGTTATATTTGATTAACTTCTATTCCAACGATTCTTCAAATTCTGCAAGTGTTTCTTTCGCTCAACTGTTCTCATTTGCATGGGATCTTAATCCACTGGAGGCTGAGTTCTGTTCTCTGCCCCATTCCATGCTGTGTGGGAACTTTAACGCCAAACTGTTCAATGACTATGAGGAGCATGGGTTGAAGCGCTCTGTGTCTTTTTGGGGTCAACAGAGGAAAGGAGTTAAGCTAGTTTTTGGCCGCATATGATTTTGCAGATGTTGATATTTTTGGGGACATGGACCATCTTTGGCAACTTATAGAGGATCTGCAAGGGCTTTGATTATTGTTTACATATTTGTTACCAGAAGCTTCTCATCTAGGTTTTTACAGGGTGCTATCATTGGTATGGAGTGGTAGACCATAATGGTCTAACAGCAGTAGGACTTTGCTCAGTGATGAAAATAGATAGCCCCACATAAATTATTTCAGTTCCTCAGCCCACCAGGGATGGTCTCAAGTTAGTATGGCATTTTAAGAGCCCAAGTGTTACTCTTGAAGGACCATCTTAAGGTTTTTCTAGACTGCTTGTCGGAAGCGAATGAGGATGTTTTGATAGATTTATATGAAGAGCTATGCTTGTGCATTAGGAACCATTTGTTGAAGCCAAATCAACATACCTTAGAGGGTCGTTGGTGGTATGATAGGAATTGCTCTGCAGAAAATGTCAGGTTAAGAAGAGCAATAAAGTCCAAACCAAAAGATGCCGTAGAGGTCACTGTAGCTAGGAAGATTTATAAGTCCACCTTGAAGGTTAGGAGGAATGCTTTCAATAAAAAGGACTAAGAGCGACTAGAATGTGCAGCGCTTTCGAACAACAGCGAATTGTTCTGGGACGTGGTAAAAAAGTTTAGACAAAGGGACGCCCCAATGAATCCATTTTTGCAGAGTAATGTAACAAGCCCCGAATGGGTCTCACATTTTAGTGCAATTAATATGCAGAACCAGAAGAGAGTTTTGCGGAAGTACTTCAGGGCAAGCTGGTTAACTTGCCTATATTGTGTTTTACCCAGCCAGAGGTAGAGGAAGCCATCAGGCCAAGTCCAGATGGCAAGGTCCCTGGGCCAGATGGGGTACCAATGGACCTCATCAAGTGCAATGTGAACCAGTGGGTACCATTGATCACCAAGGTATGTAACATCTCATCAGCAGTAAGATCATCTCCTCCATGGTCCCTCTTATCAAGGCAGGTGATTGCATTTCACCAAAATGTTACTGCCCCATCTCCCTCATTGATAAAATAATTTGGAGGGTGAGCTTCAATTGCTTAAAATCTTGGACTAATTCAAATCTCTTCCTGTTTTTCCATTCATCTGATTTCCATCCAGGACTAGATACAGTGGAACAGAGCTTAAACTTGCATCTGATAGTTGGGAAGTATACCATTATCAAGCGCAGTCCACCGTACCTGGCCTTTATAGACCTATCAACCACGTTTGATTGTGTAAACAGTACCAAGCTATGGGTATTGTTTCTTGATCTGGGGGTTTAAGTGGCTTTGGGGAATGTTTTATATAATCTTCAGAATATTGTTGTGAGAGTTTGATTTGTCCTGGCACGGGAAATGTCAGATACCTTTCAAATCAGAAGAGGGGTGCGCCAAAGCTAAATCCTGGCCCTGCTGTTGTTCTCCTTAAATATAAATATTCTGAGCCCATTTTTGTATAAACACTGTTAAAGATACTCTAAGAAAGCAAACTTGTCTGTACCTGTGTTATTATATGCATACGACGCAGTACTAATGATACGACCCCGAAGTCCCTTCGTTTATTAGTGGAGTGTTTTGTGACTTTCATGAGAAAATAGGATCTCCTCACAAATTTCGGGAAGTCACATATTATGATGTGTGTCCCAAGCAGGAAAACTATTCCCAAACTGATGGTTAGTGGTCAATCGCTGGGCAGTGTGTCTAATGTTAGCTATTTGGAAATTGTCTTTAACTATTCCTACTCTTGGCAGCCCAGATCAGTAGCTCCCGTATAAAGCTCAGTAGGGTGGATGGGGTACTATACCATCTACTGCAACCTTCGGTAAGGGGGACCATTGCTCCTCATTTGAACATATACAAGTCTCAGTGTGCTTCCGCAGCTTTATATGGCGCTGGGGTTTGGGGTTATCACAATACTACCGCCTTACAAGTGGAGGAAAATCATATCTGCAGGCGGCTCTTAAACCTTCCCATCACTAGTTCCCATTTTATTATTCACTCTGAGTTAAATCTTCAGTACATATTGGACAAGGCCCTGTTAGCCTCCCCTTTGCTCTGGGTTAGCATTTGAACAAACCCAGAGGCTAGTTTGAAGATAGACATTAATTTAGACTGCCTTAAATTAGAAAAATATCTATATCTCCCTTGGTTGGGTTACTCTCCCTAACTCCTGAATGAACTGAGCCTGCTTGAAATGTTTACTTTATCTACTAATTTAACTAAGAATGGCAAGTTGAAAGTTAAGGCTAGCTTTCAGGAGTATTGTCAATCTCAAAGACTGAGTCTCAAACCTACTAAGAGCTCGGTTGGAGACTATTACACCTATCTGGCTCCCGGTAATTGTGCCATGTATTTAACTTTAGCCAGTACTCTGTGTGAGAGTGCTCTTTTTATTTGTGTTAGGGTGGGTACTGTGTGGCGCTTTCAGTGTTTTGTGAAGCCATACGGTACTTAGTGTAGGTTAGCAGAAACTTGCCCTTGTGATGGATTGTCGCAGCAAATATTATTGCATTTTATGTTTTTTTGTAAATTCTATAGATTATTTTTTATTTCCTTTTTTAAAGCCAATTTTAAAGTCCTTAGGAAATCGCAAGTGCAGGGTAGCATTACTAGAGCTCTAGTTGTTAGGCAGCATTGACTTCTGTGATAGAGTTTGCTCATTTCTTAAAGCAGCAGTGAGAAGCAGAAAATCAATGGAGAGTTAAGTTTTCTTTTTTTCGGAAGCCATTTGGTAGCCACTTATTATGTCAATCTTCACTTACCGAAGCTTGAATTTAGGAGATTGAGGATCCCGCTGTGCTTTTTTATATCTTGGTACCATGTTTTGTTTCCTAGAATTCTAGGACTCTGGAGTACTAAGGTATAGTCCTTAGTAGTTACATGTTTTTAAGCTATAAGGGGCGCATAAGGCACCCGAGTGATCACAGTGCTGATTGGATTGTAAAATGTAAGCATGCTGCCTCGTTGTTTGCACTTTATTGCTTATTGCACTTTATTATGCTGTCATTTTGGATATGTTCAACTTATTGAACGATGTATTTTATGAATCTTTTAAGGCCTTTTCTTTGTGCCAAATAAAGTATGCGATTGATTTACTACTCCTGTGGGATATCCCTTTATTTTTCTAAGCTGTTTTCAAAATAAATATGTGGAGACTAATGTTTTCTTACACATAATACAGACCCGATTTCGAAGGAATCCAGTGTTTTTTTATTTCCACAGCTTAAACGGAAGCATCTGACCAACCACTTATCCTTCTTCACCCTCATATGCTTGTGGCTTGACAGCCAGATTCACTTCATGTTTTCTTGTGTATGCTCCATGGACTTCTCATAAGTGGGTCTGGATCAGCACTCTGCATCATGCCTATACTAAAACTCTATAACCCTAGAAGTGTTTTTTCTATATAATGTGTGGCATTGTATAAGTACTACAAACTAAATGTTGTTTATTTGCTTATTTTTGCAGTTCTGTATGTTGCAAACATGATATCAAAGTTTTAGAGCGCTTTACGGAGACATAATCAGGTGATTGCAATATGGATGGATTTAACAGTAAATATAATCGTCTGGGTGATCAAGCTGTCAGTTAAATGTCACAGGAAATCATATAAAATATATGCAATCATAGAAGGCAAATGTGTGACATCATTCCACTAACTGCTCGAGAGTGGGTAGGGGATTTGGAACCTGGGATAGGTGGAGAGAAAACAGCACAATAAAAATAAAATAAAAGAAAAACAGGTTTAACTTCAGGTAGAATAGGAGTATCTTTGGAAAAGGGAACGTTTCAGCTCTTTCTTAAAAGTTGCCAAAGTTTTGGGTTTCTACTTCACTGAATTAGTACTGTACACAGCTGGAAATATGTTCCTTAAGATTGCATCTGTGCAGCTTTGCATAGTCCTTTTTATATATTATCTATATTATGCTTATAAAGGTGCATTTTCCCATATCCCGCAAATAATTGCTACATCTCCACAATAGAAAAATAACTGTCTAACATGTTATATCAAAACAAAACAGCATACAAATGAACCCTGACACAATACCACAGATGAACCCAAGAAATATGTTTTCCATTGTGTATGGTGAGTCAGTGAAACCCTTCAAAGTGTCTTCAAGGTGACATGCTTAGCACCTTCGAAAATGACAAGTGTAAAAAAAAATAGAACAAGCTTCAGAAAGGCCCTTAATTATAGTCATTTATATCCATGCATTTGGCAAAATTCTGTCAGGTCACCCACACCATCTCCTCGTCTTACTCCTGTCTTTACTTTTTTGTATTTCAGCCAAAACAATCTAATGTCATTTTTGGACTAGTGTCTCAAAACGTGCTACTTTTGCCTAAACATGTCCCCAAAACTGCCTTCTAAATTTGTAAAAGCCATTCTTCGCTGTAGTTTCAATATATTATCTTCTAATTGGCAGACACCTCTGCTTGTGCAGAATCTAAGCGGCCGATGAGTCTCACAGAACAGTCGCCAGAAAAGTTAGCAGTCTCGTGCCAGCACTATATGTCCGCAGTCATAGGTTTCTCTTTCCCTGTTTCACATACACTTCCTGTATCAAGCACTATTTAGTTGTGACAGTGTTCCCCCTAGTGGTGTAGCAAAGGCCCCTGCAGTGCAGGGGGCCCCAAGTTCCAGGGGGCACCGCAGCACAGTACCCTGGCCTGAGAGCTATCGAGTGAGTTCCGATTGGGCTCCTCCGTGTACTTTGCTTGAGCTCCCTCAAATTTCGTTAGGCCACCGCATCCCCCTAATTAACAGTCTCTGCAGAGAAACACAGTTTTTACTAAGCTTGTAATTGGAACTTCCATCTCATCTGAAGATGCTGAGGAAGATCTTCGAATGGCTTCCAAGCAGCACAAGAAAAGCCATCACTTGTGCCTTAATCACAAGTCAGTTGGAGAACAGGAACACCCTCTATGCCAGGATCACCAAGAAACTCACCAGAGACTACAAACCATTCAGAGGCACCTGGATAACCTATTGGGTAATTACCTGCTCTTTTAAAAACTGATGGATTGATTGATTGATTGATTGAACTCAGCAGCCAGACTCATCCTCAACCACCCATACAGAACCCCCATCACACCACACTTCAGGGAGGTCAGCTGGCTATAGATACACAAACATGCTCATTTTAAACTCCTCACACACACATTCAATGCACTACACTACTCATGCCCCACCTACTTGAACATTTGCATCTCCTTCCACCAACCGCCCAGATACCTCCATATGTTCCTACTCGCGCATATCCCACACATATACTCTATCAGTTCAAGAGGACAGGCTTTCTCTTACACCATTCCTTATGCATGGAACAAACCCACCCACCCACTCCACATCAGAGCCCCCTTCTCTCTGCTTGAATCCTGCAAGAAGCTGAGGACTTGATATTTCAATTAACCAACCTATCAAAGACCGGCATGGCACACACACCTGCTCAGCGCCAGGATAATTACGCAAGTTATAGTGTGCTTTACGAATACACATAACATAGCATCTACCTAACCTGGCTTGAGGATCACCCACAAGAAGTATGGAACTTCTTACACTGCTCTATTGAACAATTTCTTGTGTTGTATACAGCACCTTTTCAAGCTCTTGTCATCCTGTTCCCGAAGTATTTCACACCCATAATTTGAACAGCACATAATGTGTGACCTACAGGCACAAACAAAGGCCGATCTAGATGCACAGACTCAAAGTCTACCAACTTTTACACTAACATATGGAATTTATAAATCAAGAAAATCACAAGTGTGGTAGTGAACACACACTAAGTCATAGCTTTGTGGGGATGCAATAACCATCTCAACAATTCTTCAACCAATTCACATTCAGTGCAAAAAACCTTTGAAATATATCCAAATAGTGCGTGGACTCCACCACATTTTTGGAAAGCTCATGGAAATATATTTCTTCACTTGGAATTTTTTTTCCAGGTGAAGTAAAAAGACAAAAGTCAACGCGAATTTTAACCTTAATCATTTGTGACCATCAGATTTACTTTTGAGGTAAAAACACGAGCTCTAAGCAAGCATCAATATGGAAATATGATTCTCATACATTTACATAAGGCGGCTCTTTTTGTGAACACCTACAGATGAGTAATGCCGCAAAAACCGTAGGAATATGCCTATTGAGCATAAAATTGCTGTTTTTTTAA
This sequence comes from Lissotriton helveticus, assembly GCF_964261635.1. NCBI lineage: Eukaryota > Metazoa > Chordata > Amphibia > Caudata > Salamandridae > Lissotriton > Lissotriton helveticus. The sequence goes on from NC_136069.1 coordinate 268,220,795, forward strand.
GCTGTCCCTTAATGTCACATATTTATCAAAGTGCCACAATTCACAATTTACGCTGTACAACTAATTGAGCAACGTGTACTTGATTTAAAGACCCCTGTTTACTAAATGTCTCCACTTTTTTTTCATTGCAAGACTGTCAGAAACACATTAACAGATTAACGAGTCTCTTGAATTTGCTAGAAAATAATGATGTGTTGCAATACATGCTATTTGACTGTGTAAACACGCAGGCAAATTCAGATTTGGTGTACAGGCCAATACAAGGTGTGTGCTCTTACAAATAATCCATCACACTTTTAATGGAAGCCAGATCGAATTATATTAGCTCGAAATGTAATTATATTTGTTCCAGTCATGCTATATTTTTGAATTGTTTTATGAATAAACATTAACTGTATTTTACATGTTTTTTTGTCCTGGCACAGAATTTCTATATTGAATTATTTGGCTGGTTTTGGCCTGAAAAGACACCTGCTTATGGCCTCTTTGTCTTTTCCCACATGGCATCCTCAGGACGCACTAAGGGGCCGATTATGATTGCGGTTTTTCCGCATCCTCCGGGCCGGCGGTAGCCACCTCCGGGCCGGAGTATGCAGAAAACCGCTGCGGAGCCTCCAAAGACCCACCGCCATATTAGGATGGCTGGTGGGTCTGGAATTCCGTCCGCAGCTTTTCCGCCGCGGTTGCCTTCCGACCGCGGCGGAAAAGCTCTAACATGGCTGGCGGTGTCTATCAGACACCGCACGCCATACTAGGATGTTGGCAAAGACATGCTTTTTCGCGGCGGCTTTTCCGCCGTGGAAAAGCATACGGACTTTCACTTCGGGGGCCCGTTGCGGGTCCCCTGGGTGAAGAGGGGTGGGGGGTGCACATGGAGGGTACCTATGGTACCCCCCTGCATTTGCGTGCACAAAGCAGCAGGCACTGCGCGGTGCCTGACGCTTTGTGCATGCAAATGCGATGCATGCATTTTTAACCTTGCGGCGGGTGCAGCTTGAAGCTGCATCCGCCGCAATGTTAAAGATAGAGGATGTTACCGCCACCCTGACGGTCACATCCTAATCTTCTCGGAGGGAACGCCGCAGCCCTGGCGGACGTTCCCTCCTCCTCAGGGGTCGCGGACGGACTCAAGTCCGTCCGCAATCATAATCGGCCCCCTAACTGTACACCATTAAGTGCTTCTCCTATTTGGCGCACAGTTTGTGTTCCATTCGAGTGGCTTCTTTACCATTGTAGCTGCACAGGTAGAGGTGGTCCTGTATTTATGTGGTGACCTCCACAACCAAACAAAGGACCTCCCCCTTATCAATGCATGGGGACAAAATATGTAAACAGAAAAAGAGCAAGCTTCTGCAGCTCCTTCTGTAATATAGAACTATCCCCGGAGTGAGGAAACTGGGCGTAAACCAAACCCAGATACATTAACTTTCATCATTTTCTGATCTTTTGGACCAAACCAGGGCTCGAGTCGGGGTACCACGCGGGTGGACGGCATCCCCTCACTTATTTTACCAGGAGCTCGATAACTGGAGCAAATGGAGCCACATATTCACTCTTTGGCCTCTCTGGTGCGAGATCTGAGCTCATTCAGAATGCTGCTCACACGCTGGCTTCTCTGATGCAATCGCATCTAAGGGGTGGGTGAGGGGAGGCAATGAGTCCCACTTCATTTTTTAGGACTTATGCCCTGGACCAAACCATCTATGCAACACTTAAATAAAGTTGAATTTAATTGATTCTTATGAACTACCACTCCTTCACTTTCACACTTAAGTTATGTTATGTTATGTTAATAACATTTATTAGGCGCAACAGCTGCCCCAGCAAAGGGGCGTCCTGGCACCAGATCATGTACACAACACAACAGATCAGGGCTGAAAAGAGGGGAAATCAGATAACAGGGGAAAACAGGTGGGTTTTAATGGCCCGTCTAAAAAGAGTCAGACTATTAAGGGCACGAATGTGCACAGGAAGAGAGTTCCACAGATCAGCCGCCAGAACACGGAAGGAACGTCCTCCCATCCTACTCAGCCTGAACCTAGGCTTACTCACCAAATGGAGTGATTCAGATCTGAGGGACCGCGCTGGGACGTAAGAAGAGATGAGGCCCACCAAGGCGGGGGGAGAAGAAAGCTTCAGAGTCTTAAATGTCAGACAGAGAGCCTTGAATTTGATTCTCTGTCTGACCGGAAGCCAGTGAAGAGAGGTCAGAACAGTCGAAACCGAACAACGTCTAGGGATGCCAACAATGGCCCGTGCAGCAGCGTTCTGCACCCTCTGAAGCCTAGTAGCCTCCGCCTGGTTGACTCCTAGCAGCAAGGCGCTCCCGTAGTCAATCCGGGAAAGGATGGAGGCCTGAACCACCAGTTGCCGAGTGGGGGGGTCGAAGAATTTGAGGACTGGTCTCAGTCCTCGCAAAATACCATAACAGGTAGCTGCTGTCTTCTTCGTGTGGCTGGTAAAAGATAGATTAGAATCCAGCCAGACCCCCAGATTTTTAACTTCGGCCGCTGGAAGGGGGGTCACCCCTAGTTCGGAAGGCCACCACTGATCTCCCCAGAGGTCCGCCTGCTTCCCTACGATCAGGACCTCGGTCTTCTTGGCATTAAGCTGTAGGCAGTTGTTACGCATCCAGCTAGCCACAGCTATAAGTCCTGCCCGGAATCTGAGCGCAGTCACCTCAGGGTCCCCACTGAGTGTCACCGCCAGCTGCGTGTCATCGGCATACGATGTCATGGTGAGGCCGAATTGCCTGACGACAGCAGCCAGCGGCTTCACATACAAGTTGAATAAGGTGGGGCTAAGGGCAGAGCCCTGAGGGACTCCCAGTTCCAAAGAGTGAAGCAAGGACTGGCCAGGTGGTATAGCTACCTTGAAAGACCGGTCCGAGAGGAAGGAGCGGAACCACTGAAGAGCTTTCCCCACAATACCCACTTCCTCCAATCGCCGCAACAGAATGTCGTGAGACACCGTGTCGAACGCGGCGCTCAGATCTAACAATAGGAGCGCCGCAGTCTGCCCGACATCCAGCACCGACCGCAAGTGCTCGATCATAAAGAGCAAAGCAGTTTCGGTGCTGTGTTGAGCACGAAACCCATTTTGGCTCTCGTCAAGAATGTTATTACGAGAGAGGTGAGCAGACAGAATGGAATTCACGTGCGCCTCAGTGACCTTGGCGGTCCAAGGTAAGAGGGAAATGGGCCGATAGTTCTCCGGGAGCAAGGGATCAGAGTTGGTTTTCTTCAAAATAGGGCTGACCACAGCTTGCTTCCAGGATGGCGGCACCATGCCCTCACTGAGGGAGAGATTGATCAAATCCAAAATGGGCTCCCGGCAGAGAGGCGGAAGGCGGGCAAAGAGCTCCGGCTTCAGTGGGTCTAGGGGGGAGCCAGATTTAATTTTGAGGCTCAGAGTGTCAAATACCCCGTTAGACATGGCCGGCAAGGTGGACAGAGTTTCGGACACCGAGACCTTCACATCATTCAGGGTATCCCCGGGATCAGATGGAATAAAACCACGGTAGATTTTCTGCACCTTCTCTACAAAAAAGGATGCCAGGTTTTCGCAATGCGAGTCCGTGCATATTACTTGCGAGGTGTCCCGTTTCCCCATCAAGTCTTTAAGTACTTTAAAGATTAACTTAGAGGGGTTAGGGCTATTGGAAAACTCAGCTGCATAATATGCGGCCCGGGTTTGACAGATAGCTCTATGGTAGATCTTAAGCTGAGCAAAGTACAGTGATTTTAACATGGGATCAAAAGATTTTCTCCAAGCCCTCTCTGCTTGCCGGCAAGTTCTCTTGAGCTCGGCAAGGGTCTCATTATACCAAGGGCTCCGATTTTTAGCATGACATTTTGCCCAACGCAAAGGTATAAGAGAATCGAGGGCAGTAAGGACCCAGTTGCAGAACTGTTCATATCCCTGTTCTGCATTCTGCAATTTGCCTAGTGGTTGAGCCTCCAAAATCCTGACAAACTCCTCTAGCTTGAGTTTGCGCCAATTGCGCTTTAGAATCTGTTTGTCAACAGGTTTAAGTTGAGGATTGTCAAGGGGACATATCACTTTAACCAGCAGATGGTCAGTCCAGCCCACCACCATCGGGTCAGCTGATGTAGCCCGAGCTAAGGTGGTAAAAAAGGGGTCGAGTATATGTCCTCCTATATGGGTGGGAGAGGAGACCAGTTGGTTTAACTGCATCGCTTCCAGGTCCGCCAGCAAAGAGCTGATGGAAGAGGAAGACGTTTGGTCAAAATGAATATTTAAGTCCCCCACTATATTAAAGTTGGCACAAGAGGGAGCATGCGAGCTCACCACGTCCGCAAGAGCGGCTTTAAAAGCAGTGTCATTCCCGGGTGGGCGATAGATCAGCACGCCACTGAGGGTAAATTGATGACTCACCTTTACCTTGAACAAGGCGCTTTCACACCTAAGCAGATCCAGAGCCTTCCACTCAGCTGGGAAACAAGATTTGATCGCCATAGCTATACCACCTCCCCTAGTCGAGCGGTTCAGAACAAACACCGTATAGGTGGATGGAAAAGCCAGGTTTATAATGGCAGTATCGGTGTCCTGTAGCCAAGTTTCCGTCAAGAAGATGATATCAGGAAGGTCTGTGTCGATCATGTCCCGTAGTGCCTGATGGTGCTTGACCAACGATCTAACATTCAAGCTCCATATGTGAAGTACTTGGCCGGTACGACCCGTAGGTGTACTATGGGCAGTCCTGTCAACTGGACACACCCCAGTGGGTGATGCCAGAGAGAAGGAGCCACAGGCACAATCAAAAGGCCCCGAAAGAGGGGATAAAGGGACATGGTTACACACCTGAGTACTGTCTTTTATAGACAGAAGGGTTGCGCGATCATACCTGAGCGTCACCATACTAATGAGGAGATGTTACAGAAGGAGGCCAGAGTCCATGTCCCGCTGCCGCTACCTCGACGCGGACGAGCGCAGACGGGCACGACTCTGGCACGACTCCGGCAAGCGACGGCGTCCCACTGCGCGTTCCCGCTGCGCGGGAGAGGGCAGCTTTAAATAGGCGCCTCCCAGCACAACTCGAGCGTCGGGACGCTCCAAAATGGCGCCCGCGCTACAAACACTCACCCCAAACAAAGATGGCGCCCAATATTCCAGCCCCAGGGACCCGGACCCGCCGAATGGCGGTGCGTTTTCCTGTTTTAAATGTGAGTATGGGGACAGCCCAGTCACAGGGATAAAGTTAAAATCAGGGGATAATTAAAATTATCAGAACCAAAATACAAAAAAGGGAAGTTTAAAATATGCAATAATGTCAGCTCGCTAGCAGCGCGACCTGCGCTAGTGTAGCGATGATCAAGACAGAGCACAACACGAGTCCGCCTTAAATAGGCGCCTCCCAGCACAACTCGAGCGTCGGGACGCTCCAAAATGGCGCCCGCGCTACAAACACTCACCCCAAACAAAGATGGCGCCCAATATTCCAGCCCCAGGGACCCGGACCCGCCGAATGGCGGTGCGTTTTCCTGTTTTAAATGTGAGTATGGGGACAGCCCAGTCACAGGGATAAAGTTAAAATCAGGGGATAATTAAAATTATCAGAACCAAAATACAAAAAAGGGAAGTTTAAAATATGCAATAATGTCAGCTCGCTAGCAGCGCGACCTGCGCTAGTGTAGCGATGATCAAGACAGAGCACAACACGAGTCCGCCTTAAATAGGCGCCTCCCAGCACAACTCGAGCGTCGGTAACTGGTAGATTTTCAGCTCTCCTCTAATTGCCATTCATTAAGGTCAGTCTGTAGTAGAAACATCTTGCATCCACATTGTTGAAGCTTTTCTCGAAGGTGAGAGTATATTTTGGTCTCCAGCTTGGCAACATGAAAAAAACTGCTTTCCCTTTCAAAGGGAACACAAATGTTGATGTGTCAGATGGAACTGATGGTGTCAGTACCTCTCTGCCAACCTATGGTTACGGGTACTGTGCATAAGGATGGCAGTATGAGGACAGTATTTGGGATTGTAAGTGAGGGAGTGGATTCAGCAGAAAGGTGTGCTCTCATTAGGGCTCATGACTCCTAGGGCCAGATGTACGACCATTGAATTTTGCGACTTGCTATTTGCAACAAATTGCGAGTCACAAAATTCAATGTACAGCAGTGTCTCAGACGCTGTTTACGATTCCCAATGGGGTCGCAAATTGCATGCCCCATGAAAATTAAAGAGGCTGTCACAATTTGCGAGCCCATTGGGAATGGCTAGCACTCCTAGGGATGGTTGCCTGCTGGGGTCAGCAGACCACTATGTCTGGGACTGCTTTGTCAATAAAGCATTTTTTCCTTTTTTTAAAAAGCAGGCCCGTTTTCCTTAAAGGAAAATGGGAAGCATTTAAAAAAGAAAAATGAAACTTTTCTGTTTCATTTTTTAAGGGCAGACAGGGGTCCCTGGGAATACTGCCTGCTCTTGAAAAATATTTGTGCACCCATTCACAAAGGGGAAGGGGTGTCCTGGGGACCGCTTCCTGGTTGCGAATGGTTTACCACATACTTGAAGTAGGTTGTAAACTGCAAGTTTTTTGTGACCGCAAACGCGGTCACAAAACACTCATGCATGTCATTTGCACTCGCTATTAGGAATGGACGCCCTGGCACACCCCTTCTTAATTGCGAGTCACTAACCCTATTTTGCGAGTCGCTAATAGATTAGTGCCTTGCAAAATAGAGTTAGTACATCGTGCATCTGTTTTTTGCAGTCGCAAACAGGCCAAATGCTCCTTTGCGACCACAGAAATCAGTCGTACATCTGGCCCGTAGTGACGTAATTCCAGAGTTCATAAATAACAGTGAATATTCTGGGCAACTAGGAATGAGCCCCCTAGGGTGCTGCTTAAAAAGATGACAAATGTGGGACCAAAGATGAAAAGTTATCACCAATATTTTTTTAATTTAAGAGTAATGAAAAACTTCATCCAAACAGACGTGGATATTTCGAAACAACGAAAATGTGAGTTTAACTCTCATAACAGAATCAAGGATAAGAGTGGTAATCATTAGCCAATCATTTAGACCAGTAATGTGGTAATACGCATCAGAGCATGGAATTTTCGTGGCAGGTTGGTATCTGTAAAGGGCTGATGGAAGCGAAATGCAAATCAATGTCGAAAAACATTTATTAACATAATTGCTGTGAGCAATTTTTCTTTGCTTGAGTTATCTCTGAATACAGAGTGACCTCTTCACTGAATAATTCTGGGTTTAAAGGAGAGCCATAGAAAGGGCTTCCCAAAAGGTTGTCAGTTCTCTGTCCAAAAATGTAGGAAAAACTCATGTTTGAAATGAATGCTTCTTTTTAGCAGTTTCTGGCCATTTCCATCTCAGAGTGATGTATGCAAAAAGATTCTGAACTTCTGATTTAAAATCATTAAACTCTTTAATGCCATTTACACTCCTCAAGTTCATATGCCCTTTCCAAAACTGTCCCTTTTATGATATAGATCACATATTTTAGCATAAAACACTGCCATCTGTAGGCAAGCTTTGCTTTATGATTAATAACCTTAATAAACTGTACAATTTCTGTACATTCTTTATTTCTTCAATATAAAAAGAGTAACACAGGATCTATGTTTGTTATGACAACTGATACCAACGGGGAGGCTAAGATTTTGTCAGAATGTTCCTCTCAGTGCATGTCGGTAGAGAATTTTTATACGCAGTCCTTTCTGTTCGACGTCAGATTGTATTTCTAGTGATAAAATAGCTCACGACTTTGATCATATAAACGAAATTGCCTGAAAACGTCCAGGTGTGCACTTGATATTGTGTACATTAGTCTGAAATGTACTTATGTGAAGAGTGGATTTCTGATTTTGAGACTTATAGGAAGGATTATTCAAGACAGCCCTTCAGGGTATGCTTATATGGAGGGTTTTTCTAAGCTTTTTCAAGTTTCAATACTTAGGGCCAGATGTACTAAAAACTGGTAACAAAATACTGGTCACAATTTACGACCACTGTTTTCGTGACCAGTGTGGTATTTTGTGTACTAACCTGTGTACTAATAGAAAAGAATGAATCATTGTGGGTTACAATGTCACCTACCTCACGAATATTAACGAGGTAGGTTGCAGATTGCAACTCACTAGGATTAGCTGCTATCATGTTGGTGATTTCTTTTTAATTAAGCAAATCTTTTTTTTTAGAGATGCAGCCCGTTTTCCTTAAAGGAAACTGGAATGTGTTTCTCTTTTTTATTTAATAGAAGGCAGTAATGTCATCAACTGCTGTCTCCTCTTAACCAAGCTTTGTTTTTACTTTCACACAGAGCAAGGGGTCTCGAATGGGGTACCACCTCCATTGAGGTGCTGGTGAAATACTAATGTTTTTCAAATGGATTTTAGTTGCAAAACATTCATATAAAGAATACCAGTTTGGTATTTGGAAGGGATGCCTACAACACACCTCTCCCAAAGGCAACATTTCTATCCATTTCTGAACAATACATTTATGAACACATTTAGCAATTTGGACGCACTTTTCTGAATTGCCAAATGCGTTTAGTACATGGGAATTTTAGCATTCGGAAACCCTATGATTAACCGATTTAGGTTTGCAAATGTTTAAAACCCTTTGTACATATGGCCCTATGTGATTTATTTCTTTGGAAGATTCCCATTGGGTATCATTTATCAGTGAGAATGAAGAAAGAACTGTATTTAATCTTATGTGTGGCTAATTATGTTCTTCTTAAGAAATATTCCTCTCAAAGCCTGTCCCTTTAGTTCAAGTCAACAGAGCTCTGATTCCTCTGCTTACACGTTGGACTAAAGGTCAGAAGGGCAGCTGAAAAAAAGGTGCCTGAGAAAAGGCTACATATATTCCATGCACTTAACCTCTGTTTATTCAGATGTGCTGCTGAACCGTGAGTGGGAGGGGATTTGGAGGTCAATTGGAAATAGCAGGAGGCATTTGGAGGAATAGGTCAGGGTAGGACAACTTCCAATCCCCAAATGGCTGTATGTGAATATATTCAGCCTATGTTTCACAAAGTGTAGAACATCCTCTTCTCGTTGTACATTCAACACCCTACAAATTGAAGACCATTATTTCTTAGACTTTCCATCCAGACCATGCATCTCACTATATCAGACCTGATGAAGATGAATATGGAACGTAAAGATGCTATTACTCATGTCCTGATGTAGGCCTCTTTGCGATGTGGGGATGGAGGAAAGAGGCAGATTATTTTGTATTCAAAACGAAATGACAAAAATTCAAAAAGTAAAAACCATTATGCGAAACAAAAAATACAAGTTGGGTTAAAAAAAGTACCAGTTCATTTTAAGAAAACAAACAAAATATATAATTGTAAGTATTGTCTCGGTAGGATATTTATTTCCCGATCTACATAATGTCTGTCAACACAGCTTGATCTGTTATTTCTCATGGAGTGTTAATCTGGATTATAAAACCTTTTAAGAAAGACCCTTTGAAAATGCAGTCTGCCCTCCAACCGTGGCAGTGCCTGTTTATTTCTTTTGCAAAGTCTGCTGGAAGTACCGCTCTTTCACGAGACACATTCATCATACACCCTGTTAATTCTACTGTAAAATATTCAAAAAACACTTATTTAGGAAGGTAGAGAGTGTCAGTTATTTTAATGGCATTTTATTTCCGTGGTAATTTCATACCTTGCATGGGAGAACTGTTAATGAAGTCTGAACATGTTTCTCAAAAAATATTGAACATTGTCAACAATTATCATAAGAGAGCTGGCATTTGTAACTAATTGTACGTATTTGATTAAGGCCCATGCAATATTAACATTATTAGTGGGCACATTTTTTTCTAGATGTTGTAAAGATTATTTTATCTGCAAGGGCGGATGGAAATTGGATGGCAGATACAACAGGAAGGTCGATAACTAGTGCAAGGCCCAGTACCGTGGAATGACCTCAACCCATTTTATAGATCTGAACATAATCACAAGAATATAAGCAAACATCTAAAAGAGTGATAGTCAGACTTGCTTTTCAGCAGACCTATTAGCCTGTCAGGTGCTGTGATCACAGAACGTCAGCTGTGGGCACCCACACTTACTAGGTGGAAACGCCCTCACCCTCCATCCTTTTCTCTTCTTACTTCATACTGCATTTTTAACTCCTCCTGCACTGTGAAGAAACTGAAAGGGTACATGCAGTGCAATAAATAAACCATGCAAATGAGAAACTCACTTTCTCTTACTCGATAGATTTTAATAGTGGTAGCATTGTGATCAGAAGTGAGTAAGTGATTGATGGAGTGAGTGTGGGAGTGAAAGAGTCAGTGAGGTGTGAGTGAGTGAGAACAGTTGTATATAAATTAATGGTAAAATGAATTGTCTTGTGATGCTTGAGGCTTCCGTGTTATAGAGATGATGCTGTTCTGCCCTGTTGAAGATCATCTGTTATGCAGAGATCCTACCTGCATAACACTTAAACATCATACATATGCCCTAAAAGGGCATTTGGGCAAAAATTATTTAAAATGTTTGCAAATTATTTTGGCCATTTGTCATTGTCCTGCGTCCATCAATGCTACTGAGCTCTGAGTCACTGCCGCTAGTGCCCACCAACACCATGCTGCATATGTGGCTTGACTTTGCTCTGAGTTGGAGATGCCCACCGCCTGTGGTTATTGTTGTGGCCTGTGTACATATTCTGCTGTAGGCTACTAACAAGTGATCGTTGAAGTGCTTTGCCACAGGCTTTGACTGATGCTTTTCATCACCAGCAAAAAGGGAAAAAATGGTTTATTGCAAAAGCCAAAGGACATCAGTGAAAAACGAAAGGCCTAGAGTGCTGCCGAATACGTTCGTATGCATCATCTCACAGGCGCACTTGTATATCATGAGGTTTGAATAGCACCAGCATGATGACGTATAAGTGCTGCATAACCACACCTGCGCAGGTATGCGTCATGTAGTGGCAAACATTTTGAATCAGTTTACCATTCCAAAATGGTGGCCGCTCATCTTGTAGCAGTAAATTAAAAAAAGATTTTTTTAAAGTGTATGAAAGCGCATTTTTACATAAAAGAGTAACAGGCTGTGCCAAATTGCAACTGTGAGACCCTGAACAGTAACATCTTAAGAGAGTCATCAAATAAAAACACTAATCTCATTGGGACAGAAGGGTAAGAAAGAGGCATGATTTGCAGTAAAGACTGACCACAACCTCTGTCATCATCACTCAGCACACCCTTAGACCAAAGTGAAAATAGTCTAGTCCAACAAAAATGTAAGCCATGTCCAAGGGTCTACTGCCCAGTCAGAGCTGTGGAAGTGAGGCAGCAGAGCAAAGCACTATTAAAGATAATGTACAAAAACATCCACAGCTATGTAGGTTTCAGTGACAGGGGTCCAGTCACACCGGGGCAGGTACAATAGATGCCATAGAACGAAACAATCCCAAGGGCCGGATCAGTGGAAGTTTAGCCACACTCATGAAGCATCTATGGAAGTCCAGGGTCACATTCTGTCCATGGTGTAAGGAGCAGGAGAGTGACCTCCTATCCGGGGTCACTGGTCTGAAGGATCTACAGTTAACACACTCATACCCCATGATGTACACACCTGCCCTGTCATAGACTTGGTTCAGAAAGTGCCACATGTGCTTCTGTCCTGCAGGGTCTAGCGATCCTGTCTTGGGATCAAGAACCAGCTTGTCTGACCCATGCTGCCCCTCACCGGACAGGGATTTGTGCGCCGTGTTGGCCATGGCTTGGAACCTTAAGCCACCGCTCTCTCTCTCCCATCTCCTTCCCTTGGCTCTGGAGCTCCAACACCCCTCAGGTCATGACTGACCCCCTGAAACCGGTCCCAGGATGCTTGTTTCCGGGTCATTTGAAGACCTGGCTTGGCAGTTCAGGCTGAACTGTTCCCATACGGCACGGGGTCAAGACTGATTTGCATATAGCTGGGTCTGAACTGAGGTGGCGAAGTGAGCTAAAGAACGATGATGGATTTCATCCAGATCTGTGACTGAGGGTGAGTGTCTGAAAAGTTTCAGCACTCCGTCCATCATCTCCTTGTGTTTGCTTTGTTTGCCCTAAGTTATGGCCTAAGTTATGTATGCCCAGACGTGGATCCCTTGCGCACTTTGCCACTGGATTCAAGCTAGATTGGCTGAAGAAGGATGTTACCCTGAAACCGGTCCCAGGATGCTTGGATGATCTTGGGCTTTGTGCGCCGTGTTGGCCATGGCTTGGAACCTTAAGCCACCGCTCTCTCTCTCCCATCTCCTTCCCTTGGCTCTGGAGCTCCAACACCCCTCAGGTCATGACTGACCTCCTGAAACCGGTCCCAGGATGCTTGTTTCCGGGTCATTTGAAGACCTGGCTTGGCAGGTCGCGCAGGACTGTTCCCATGAGGCACAGGGTCAAGACTGATTTGCATATAGCTGGGTCTCAACGGAGGTGGCGAAGTGAGCTAAAGCATGATGATGGATTCAACCCAGATCTGTGACTGGGGTGAGTGTCTGAAAAGTTTCAGCACTCCATCCATCATCTCCTTGTGCTTGCCATGACTGACCCCCCAGCCTCTCCCTCAGAGTCACCCTACACTCCCATGTCAGTGGGTGCCTCTGCACACATCCTGGGCTTTTTCTCTCTCATCACAAACTATGTGAATGGCTTCGGGCAGTAGCATCTTCATGGGCTATGTTTGCTGCCATTCAGAAGCAGTTCTCAACTATGATACCAAGTTTAGGGGTCGATTCTGATGTCGTTCGGAAAGTATTCCGACCAAATCGGTCTCGGAATGGTGGCCAACCGAATCGGATTCGAGGAGTCCGATCGATTACGATTGTTCCGAATACGATTTGGTCGGACTCCCATTGACTTTAATGGTAGCTTGTGTTCCGACCAAATACACAGACTCCTATTTAAGAAAGGGATGGCTGTGGAAAATAGTGCACCCTGTGGCAGGCACCCCTTGGTGCCTGCCACACTGTTATAGCCTGAAAGGGGGGTCCCTTGGGTACCCCCACAGGCCCCATTCGGAAGGCTCTGGGTGAAGGGGGCCTGCTACAGGCCCAAAAAGTCAGATTCCAACAGCCTATCCGTGTCAGAACAAAGGATTTGGAAAGGCTGTCCGAATCTGACAGCGTAATCGCTCGGTGGGAAATGTGGTCCGTATACCTGTACGAGTCATCTCCAAATGACCTGGTTCCTCCGAATGCCATCCGGAACAGACTCAGAAAGTCTGAACGCTTTCCGAACATCATTATTGGTCGTTCGGAAAGCTTTCAGATTCGGTCAGAAAGACAGGTTCTGAATCAGATTCGGCAAACATGAATCCGATTCGGAACCTTTCCGGACGACATCGTAATCAACCCCTTTAGTGTTTCAGAGCAATGCACATGATGGCCGGGGCAGTTCTGAAATGCATATCTAGATGCTAAGCATTTCAAAGCAGTGCCGGACCAGCCATCTTCTGCTTTACTCTGGTCCAATAGGCTGACAGTTTTGCAAGCACCAGTGACAATGATGTATGTATTTTATTACAAGAAATCTGTAGACGGTAGGCTTAGAGGATGCAAGGGGCATGGACTCATGTCGTGGGGGACAGAGAGCGGATTGGCACCGAATCTGAAATGATGGAGTGTGAAAATGAAGGCAGTTAGAGGAGAGGAATAGATGAATAATAGAGCAGTCTGAACAAGAGCCATGACGGGGAGTGAGGGGAGGATGACAGGATGTGAGAGAGAGGTGTTGAGGGCAAAAGGGGCCAAGGGAACCAAGCAGCACGAGACACACTGGGACTGCATACTGACATTTAAGCCCTGTCATCTGTGGGGCAGGAATGAGACAATAACAACCTGCGAAATACCATGGGCTTGATGAACAGCCTATCCAGCCAATGGCAAAACAATAAAAACATATGAAAGCAGATAGCAGAAGGGGGCTGACCAAAAGCCCAATCTCTGAACTGCATATATCGGTGTGTGTATTGGTGGCATAAGGTCTCTTACAGACAAACAGCTCCAGCTCTCTGTAGGCTAGACCTTAAAAGAAACTAACCGTGGGGCATATTATCAAGAACAGGAGATAAAATTATCGCCGCTTTATCGGCAGGAAACTGCCGCTAAAGCGGCGATAATGGACTTGATAATAAGTCCTTGTGAATTCCCATAGCAGCCCAGGTTCTGGTGTTAACCTGGGCTGCTATGGGAATTCACAAGAACATATTATCAAGCCCATTATCGCCGTTTTAGCGGCAGTTTCCTGCCGATAAAGCGGCGATAATTTTATCGCCTGTTCTTGATAATATGCCCCCGGTTTGGGAAAACAGTGATTCTTTCGAAATGTCTTTAAAATGTATCTTTTTTCTGTTGTGACGGTAAGTTACATTGTGTAGGTAAATTAGATAGATTTTTTTAAACTTCTCTCCAGAATTGTGAGTCCTCATACCTGAATTGTCTGACGGGCAAATGCTCCTTTTCCCCGTTCTGCAATGGGATTAAATGAATGGTGTGCATACTTCTCAAGTTGTATTATTTCGGATATTCATAGCCTTACTTCTTGTTAAATTCCTCTATTATATTTATTAACTTCATCCCATAACATTTATCTCTCTTGCTTTAAATAAGTCTCTCTCTCTCTCTGGTTATGTTCAACCACACTCCTGTCTAGCAGCGGTACAGATCACTCTGGTGTTTAGATGCAATTGACATTGTCGCAGCAACGACACAACTCACTCGGGTCATGTGAGTCAATACAACAGCCCAACCCTTGACCTGTCTTTCTGTAATAGCTCCTTACATCAAAGATCCTATAAAACCTGTACATTGACAATGCCACAATCTCTCTACAGGCTTTCTAGTAATTTACATTTATTGTAAAAGTCTGTCCATACCAGGGTGCCTTTTTTGCGTTCTTTCCATTGGCTCCTTTGAACACAGATGACACTCTACCGCTCTCTGCCATTTCTCTCCCTGAACTGCTGGGAATATACATTTGATAAGGCCTCTCCCACCCTCAAAGCTCCTGCCTTCGGTTCCTGTAATCGCCACAAATATTAATTTAGGAGGAAGATGGGTAAAAGCACAACCCTTTTTAGTCCTGCAGATCGACATGTACCAGATACACCAGTGAGCTATTGAAAGCCTACACGGTTAACAAAGTTTGACAGCATTTGAAAGGCTTCCAAATGTCTTAACTTTGCATTTAAAATGAGTTTTTAACTAACAAATAAGCAATAAAATACACTCAACTAACAAGGAGGTTCCTATTGCAGTGTTCCTGCTGTTTGGATCTATCCTGACTTTCCACATTCTCTCCAGCCACTTCTAAAGCTATCCGCTTTCTTGCCAATGACCTGAATACACGAGTGTCTCTAAAACCATAATAGTCTGCAGTGTTTTAAACACCTGACTGGGTGAAGCAGCTCCCAGGTAAGAAGGTGACAGCTGCATCTGCCCTGGTTGCAGGGTTGGAACCAGTGATGCAGGTGGGCATGTGACCTACACAAAATGGAAGTGTACCCCAAAGGCTGCATCCCAGGTCCCCTTCTAATCACTAGGAGGGCCTGTGCTGCTGCCTGGAGACTTTTTCCATTCCACACCCCTCGCCTCTCTGCTACTAGTCAGCCCTGCTTGTTTGTGTATCTTCTGTCTGCGACTGTCATAGAATTGACCTAAGTAACTGTGGTATTCTCATTATGTTGTATTGTTGCTGTGAAAACCCTAACGAGACCTTAATGCATGTGATCTTGTTCTGTCCCGCCTACTGCAACAGTAGAAATAAATGGATTGTACAGCTATGCGTGAACCTGGGAGTTAGGAATTATCTAGAGTTTTTTAGAATTTTAAAATCCGACACCAATACACTAATAGTTACAGCCATTGCTAAGTTCCTGTTTTCTATGTGGTTAACAAGACGGAGAATGTTTCGGAAGAGACAAAGCTCCCTGGTTTGCTGTTAGATAACCTTCCCAGGAAAACTTTGGGCTTCTATTGTATTTTAACTTTTTAATCTGCTAATATATAAATTATTGTCTTAAGTATTTTAACGGGACTCCATAACCGTATGGAAACTTATGGACTGTGTATATGAACTAGGATGTAACATGTGTATTATTCTATTGCTTAAAACGTGTTTTCTTTCCTTGTTGTACTTTTATGGTTCATAAACAAACCGAAATAAAGTTTAGAATGAATGAATTAATGTATTTATTAGAATGTAGAATGTTATTATGGGTTCTATGACTCTGTGTTCCTGGGGAATCAGTTGAAGTCTGACTGAGCCACCTGCCAGTCCTAGTGGTTGTTAAGCTGTCTTCTTTTACTTGGAAATAAATCTTCAGAACCGGAACTATTCCTGTGAGACCGTGTTATCTTTTCCACAGTAACACTATCAATCAATCAATCAATCAATCAATCAAAGCATTTATATAGCGCACTACTCACCCGGAGGGTCTCAAAGCGCTGGGGGGAGGGGGTCGGCTACTGCTCGAACAGCCAGGTCTTGAGCTGCTTCCTGAAGGCGAGGTGGTCCTGGGTAAGGCGGAGGTGGGTCGGAAGGGAGTTCCAAGTCTTGGCGGCCAGGTAGGAGAAGGACCTTCCTCCTGTGGTGGCTCTTCGGATGCGGGGGACGGCGGCGAGGGCGTGGTAGGTCGATCGAAGCTGGCGTTTGGGAGCGTAGAAGTTGAGGCGGCTGTTGAGGTATCCTGGTCCTTGGTTGTGTAGGGCTTTGTGTGCATGGGTGAGGAGCCGAAAGGTGATTCTCTTGTTGACCGGGAGCCAGTGCAGGTCTCTCAGGTGTCCGGAGTTGTGGCTGCGGCGGGGGATGTCCAGGATGAGTCGTGCTGAGGTGTTCTGGATCCGCTGGAGTCTTTTCTGGAGTTTGGCGGTGGTTCCGGCGTAGAGGGAGTTGCCGTAGTCCAGACGGCTGGTGACGAGGGCCTGGGTGACCATCTTCCTGGTCTCGGTGGGGATCCATCGGAAGATCTTGCGTAGCATGCGCAGGATGTTGAAGCACGACGAGGAGACGGCGTTGACTTGTCTGGTCATGGAGAGGGAGGAGTCCAGGATGAAGCCCAGGTTGCGTGCGTGGTCAGTTGGTTTGGGTGCGCTGCCCAGGGCGGGGGGCCACCAGGAGTCGTCCCAGGCGGAGGGTGAGGATCCCAGGATGAGGACTTCCGTCTTGTCCGAGTTCAGTTTCAGGCGGCTGTTCGACATCCATTTGGCTACGTCTGTCATCCCTTCGTGCAGGTTGGCTCTGGCGGTGGCGGGGTCGTTAGTGAGGGAGAGGATCAGCTGGGTGTCGTCGGCGTAGGAGATGATGTTCAGGTTGTGCTGGCGTGCGATGGCCGCGAGGGGGCTCATGTAGACGTTGAAGAGTGTTGGGCTGAGCGAGGAGCCTTGAGGAACGCCGCAGATGACTTCGGTGGCCTCCGATCTGAACGGGGGGAGGCGGACTCTCTGTGTCCTTCCGGCGAGGAAGGAGGTGATCCACTCCAGTGCCTTCTCCTGGATTCCGACGTTGCTGAGGCGCTGTGCTAGGGTACGGTGGCAGACAGTGTCGAAGGCCGCGGAGAGGTCCAGGAGGATGAGGGCCGCTGTTTCTCCGTTGTCGAGCAGGGCTCGGATGTCATCGGTAGCTGCGATCAGGGCGGTCTCGGTGCTGTGGTTGGCCCGGAAGCCAGACTGCGAGAGGTCGAGGGAGCCGTTCGTCTCGAGGAAGGCGGCCAGTTGCTTGTTGACGGTCTTCTCGATGACTTTGGCCGGAAACGGGAGCAGCGAGATGGAGCGGTAGTTCTTGAGGTCGGTAGGGTCTGCTGATGGTTTCTTGAGTAGAGCGCTGAGTTCGGCGTGCTTCCAGCTCTCCGGGAAGGTGGCGATGTCGAAGGAGGTGTTGATGATGTCCCGCAGGTGGGGTGCGATGACAGCGTCGGCCTTGTTGAAGACGTGGTGAGGGCAGGGGTCTGTCGGAGATCCGGAGTGGATGGAGTTCATCGTGCGGATGGTGTCTTCGGTGCTGATCGGGGTCCAGGCGCGGAGGGTGGTGGTGGGGGGCGGTGGTTCGGTCGTGGCATGCGTCGGTTGAGTGCTGAAGCTGTTGTGTATGTCCGCGATCTTGTTGTGGAAGTAGGCGGCGAGGGAGTTGCAGAGGTCTTGCGAAGGGGTGATGTCGTTGTTTCCGGCGTTGGGGTTGGAGAGCTCTTTCACGATGTTGAAGAGTTCCTTGCTGTTGTGTGCGTTGTTGTCCAGTCGTTCCTTGAATGCGGTTTTCTTGGTGGCGTGGATCAGCTGGTGGTGTTTTCGGGTGGCGAGCTTGAGGGCAGTCATATTGTCCGGTGTTGGGTCTCTGCGCCAGGTTTTCTCGAGTGCTCTGCAGTTCTTCTTGGAGCTCTTGAGTTCGTCGTTAAACCATGGGGCTCTCTTGCTGCCGGGTCTGCTCGGCGGGGTCAATTCTGGTCATTGTGCGCTTTGCATCACTGCTTCATGATTGGCGGACAATTTAGGTCCTTTGCTTACATTACTAATTCATTTACGAGCATATTGTTGGTACATATTGACTCATCATGATGCACAGGCGAACTATTCATTTTTTTCAGGAATATAGGGCCAGATGTACGAACACATTTTTCCATAGACACAGAATGGGTAAAACCCTTTGGTACAGCTCACCCATAGTTTCTTTCACAGCAGGTATCAAAAAGGTCATAGCACGACATATAACTAATTTCTAAACCAAGTTTTCTGATTGTGACAACAAACAGTCCTAGTTCTGTATATCCCTGTATTCCAGCTTCATTAGAGTTATTTAGAAATCATACATATTTATTCGTATTTATTAATAATGTCTTAACTACACTGCCCTGATACCATTCGTCTGGTCTCTGCGCTGATAGCATATGTTGTTTGGCTATGCATCTAGCATACTGATAATAAAAGGCGTGTGAATGTGGATATCTACGTACTTCCCTTATGTGTAGCTGGTCTTGGTGCCAGACCTTCACGGCTTGCTTTAAAACACGTTGCAAAATATCTAGACATGTTTTGGGGTATGTTTTGCCTACCTGAAAAAATGCAGCCACTGAAGAAGATGATAAGCTGTGAAGGGGCTGGGTTAAGACATCTAAAGAAAAGTTCATTTGTGATGTGATGTGATGGGAATAGGTACTTGTTAAGCGCGCGGCTACTTCACAGTGTCCAGATGCTGTTGTGCTAGTGAGTGCCCTGGCTTTGCAGAGCATCTATGACTTGGTGGCCTGGTTCACCAGTCTTGTAGGAGTCAATAAAATAGAATGACCAATGGAGGCAAGGGCCTACAACTAGGTAACATTATATAGTTATGTCAAAGAATAAGCATAGTTCCTTGTAAACAGCTCGTGCCTTCCCATCATCTGATGCTAAGGTTAAAGAATTCTAAATGTTAACCCTTAAATAATCCTGCACATGTGCAAGGGGCGGGGCTTTCATCCACACCAACTTTACCAGTGACTACTAATGTTCCATAATTTTAAATAGCTCAAACCTCACTTTCTACTCTCAACAACAATTTTCATGTTGGCACTTTTAGTCCAACACAGAAGGAAGAGAAAAACTACAATTCCGCATCACTTTTGCTCTTTCCAACTTGGATTATCCCACAATGACCACAAGAAACAGGAGCTCTATAGTGAGTTGTTGAGATCCCAGTCCATGAATTAGTAGAACATTGTAGTTACGTTCACGGGGAGAAATCCTTTGAGTTATTTTATATTTTAATTTTTGACAGAAGTAATATTTCTTGCATTCTTCATCATCTGGCATGCATTACCTCTTGCTTTCTATCCGTTTTGTGGCAGGAAAAAAAGCTGGTTGACATGACGACCACCTCACTTTAGAGTGCACCATTCTGCTCAATTTTCCTAATCAGAATGTATTATATTAAAAACAAGAAGTTACATCTTTTATGTTAAATGCTCACGATCAATGTTCCCATTTTTATTGTGTGTCTTTTAGTGTGTAAAACGGTGGTCTAGAGTCAAGCAATCCGCGATGAAAGCATCTTCAATCCAAATTCATCCGAACATTCTTGCTGATTCTCTCTGCCTTCTTGCCATCATTGCTAAGACAAAGCTTGATGGTGTCCTGAGGGTGTCAAGTTCCAATGGGGCCCTTCTAACAAGATCCAGAAACTCCATCCCTAATATTGATGTAAACCTTACATTTCCGGCTAGACAATACCAAATGTATCCGTTCCCAAGATGAAATCTTCCAAACCCACGAGTACTTTACTACACTACAATAAAGCAAAAGGCTGGAGTGGTAGTCAGCACATTTCTCTGAGGGCACCATGTATAAGGATAACTGGCAGGGTTCAGAGGGATCTCTGGACAAAGGCTGAAGCTGGGAAGGAGGACTGTGAGTGGTACGTTTCTTATTAGAGGGAGGTCTTTCTCAGATGTTTTGGCTTACTGGCCAGTTGGAGTGCCTAACTGTAGAGTGACTGAAAAGCCCTCTAATGTCTTTATTCATTTTGTGGTTAGCTGTTTTAATAGTCAGTGCATACAGATGTATTGCACCCGTGGGAATTGTAAGGGTGAAGAAATGTTCAGATCAGTGGTACTAGAACTAATTTTAGAGTGGCGGTGTTGTCCAAGCATTGATATTTGACAGTGTTTCTTTAAAAACACACAGAATTGCTGCCGGAAGATGAAACTTCTTCATTCTTTTTCTAAGCCCCTCCGGGTTTTATGGGGGTGGTGCAGTACCTCCCGCACCGCAACTTCTCACACTGCTGGTTCAGATCTTGTGCTAAGGTGGAGACTTCAAAGGTGATTGGAAGTAGCCTCTCTCAACCAAGCGTCTTTGAGAAGAATTAGAGGATGGTATAAGGGATCCAATTGGCATCACAACTCAGCTTGCACAAGAGAACCAGGGCAAGTAGGGGGAATGAAATGTTGGTACACAAAGAGACACAAAGAAAATGTCCTCAAAATTCAAACACCATGCTTTACAGGTCAGAGTGGGTTAGTAGGTGCACCCTTAAGCACAATTCTTTTCAAAATTCCCACCCAGACCTTAAAAAAGAGAAAAAAAGCAAGAGGTTTTGACATTGCTTGTTACACACCACTATAAAATCTGATTCTTTCTGTTGTCAACATCGCAATTCATTTTCTCAGATAAAGCCAAAACGTTGGGCCTGAAAATGACCTCTCTCATGTGTAATTTAGGTATTCTTCAGATCAAAGTGTGATTACTGGAATGTCATCAAGATGGCATCAAGTTCTTCCCACCAGTAGTCGGGAGATGCAGCGATCTTGGCAATGGTCCTCGGTCATGGCTCAGGGCTGCTAGGATCAACACGGCAGCCACGCTCGTCCAATGATTGACCCAACCAGCCCACACTTCTTGCTTGGATCGGGTGGCCCACTCTACGTTCCTCCACTGCACATGGGCTCCAGCCCCATCAGCATAGTGGCAGTCTTCAGGGCGCCCCCCCAGCATATGGAGTCACCAACTTAACACCGCACACAGGTTATGGTCCCCTCTGCACAGCAGCACCCATCACGGAGTCCCCACCTGGCATACCGGTTCACTGATGTAAAGCCCATGTGGCATGGCAGCACACTTCAAAGCAGCCCCACCTTGCATACAATGTATCCAACTTAACATTGCACCGCTTGGTATGACAGCACTCTCCATGGTTGCCCCACCTGGCATACAGGGTCACCTCCTCTGGCATATGGGAATCACCAAATTTCCTTGCACACGGACAACGGCTTGATCCGTGCAGCAGCCATCTCCTCACACCTTGCTTTGGGAATCCACTCACCATGATTCCCCTCTGGACCTCGCTCTTTCCAACAATCTCCTCTTCTGTACAGGGCACACTGTTCTTGGCAAGAAAACAGATGCTAGTGATCCCGGCTGCAGGGCAGGTGGTCTTGGATCCCCTTAGCGATGTCCCCTCAGCCAGCAGGGAGACAAGCAGGTCATGGCCCCCAGTCCTGGTCACAGGCAGTAGTCTTGCAAAGCCTATCCTCCTCTTACAGCCCGAATAGCTGCTTGACAGTTTACAATTTTTAAGGTCTGAAGTTCCCCTTCTGATAGTCAATTTCCAGGCTCCAGTCACATTTTGGGGTTTGCTTCCTTTTGAAGAGCCCACACCTCTGTTCTCTCTTCCTCCACAAAGGGGGTCTGTTCCAGCAGGAGCGACTCCAAATCAGATAGCCCCACAACACTGGCCATGGAAGCGACTAGAGGTTTACACCTGGATGTCAGCAACAGTGATATGTGCATCAAGAGGTTGCCCCAGGGCCTCAGTCCTACTAGTTACGATTCTCATATCAGTCCCATGTCCTTCCTGAGGTGTGCCCGGGCCTCTTCCTTGTGCCCTCTCTCTGAACCAAGGGCACTCCTTGAGGTGCACTGGAGAGCCTTCCTCTCCCTTTCTCCAGCGTGTCCCACCCATATTACAGTAATGTAGCAATATACACATTTGTCTGGAGGAATCCCATACCTCCTCTCCTCATGTTTATCCATCCAGCCCATAGAGTGACAAAATAGAACCCAAAGTCTTCCATGTGTTGAATCCTTCACAGTCATACATACACCCAGCACATGCATATAATATACACACACTACACAGCAGCACTACATCCTTTATGTATTGTACCACTCACAGGTAATTACACACACAGCACATGCAGACAGTATACATGCACTGCACAGTACTGCATTATCCCAGTATTGTACCATGCACAGGAACACATACACCCAGCATATGGATACCACACATGCACGGCACAGCACTACCCCAATGGCGGCTCCTCCGATACGGCAGAGGAGCATCGCCCCACTGCTTCAACTGCGAGCTGAATACAAAAAACTAAATGATAATAACGTTCCGTTATTATCATTTTGTTTTTTGTATTCAGCTTGCAGTTGAAGCGGTGGGGCGGGGCTCCCTGTGTCAAAGGGGGAGGAGTGGTGGCAGCACCTTAGTCGCCGTCATGGGCCTGCCAAATTGTCATGAGCACTTTGCATGTTCTCCACCCAGGCTGCATTCCAGCCTAAGTGGAGAACATGCACAGCCTGTCAACCCCTGTCTGAGCGCTGAACCACGGAGCTCAGACCAACCACAACACTGCTGTAATGTAGCATTGTGATTGGTCAGGGGATTCTGGGAGGCTGTGTGCATCGCTTCCTAGTTCGTGCTGCAGAGAAGACCAAGAAGAGGCGGCGTCCGGCGATATTAAGATAAGTGGTTAAAAATATATATATATTACCCCTCTCCTTCCCTCCGTCCCCTTGCCTCACCACCCCCGTTGGGTAGCAGCCGCTACTGCACTACCCATCAAACAGATGTAGGCCAAGGGTGAGTTTTATGCAGTGGTGACAGCATATTGTGTAGAGATCACTGTGTCACTGGATTGTAGGTCTCACTGCACGGACCCAGGTTAAAAGGCCCCATGATCTCTATGCGGTATGCCTCCATCACCGCGCTTGTGCTGCTTAACTTCTGGTAAATTACAACAAGGGGTGGTGATGGACAGAGTCTCTGAATTAAGCAGAGTACTCTCACCCAGTCAAGAGATCAGGGCTAGATCCAACACCGTTTTTTAGCTCATTGCACCATCCCAGTTTCAGAACCTGGCTGTATGCAAATTAGTCTGTCCCTGGCCCAGTGCATCATGGGAACAGGGCAGACCAGACTACAAAAGCCAATTCTTACACTGGGAAGGAAACAAGCTTCCGGGGACCGGTTTCTGCCATTTCAGGCGTCTTCGGCCCGGCTTGCTTGAATCCTGAATCCCATCATGCACTGGGACAGGAACAGACTAATTTGCATACAGCCAGGTTCTGAAACTGGGAGGGTGCAATGAGCTAAAAAACGGTGTTGGATCTAGCCCTGATCTTTTGACTGGGTGAGAGTATTCTGCTTAATTCAGAGACTCTGTCCCTCACCACCCCTTGTTGTAAACTTCTGGTAAAGGCAGCGGCCTTTCACCACTATGATGGTAACATTTTGGGTGCCCTTCCTAGTCCAACACAACCACAATTCGTGGGACAGACCTATATCATGATGCACTCGCATGATCCATGTTTGCCTATGACAAGAAAAATCAGTATTAGGGATCCAGACATCATTACAGCTGGGGCACTCAGTGCAGGGGTGCACGTCCATCACTGTGCGAGGAACTTTTCCATCTAAATAGTAATCATGTTTGCTTAAGCTTCTTTCCTTTCAAAAACAAGTAAAGTGCACTTGCATCCACTTTTGAAAGAAAGTGGTCTAAAGGTAGTATTGGAGCAAGTGCATTTTTATTTGCTTTGGCTGGCTCTTCCATTAGGGAAGTTCTTAAGGGGTGCCATAAATAGTATCTGTTAATTTGGCAAATGTAACATTGATATTGTTAACGGTATTTTAAGTATAATGTGAAAATATTTTTACGTTTGTTATGGTAATTGTGTTTCATAATTAGATCAAATCCATTTGTTATGATTTTAATAAATTACATGGCCACGTGACTGATAAAACGAAGGTATTAGACTGAAACTTTTTCTGTAGGCAAAATCTAGTGCTTCACCATAATGTCACACATTTAAATTAATTCTGTTTTAAGGGGCAATGCTTTTAGCAAAGTAGAAATTCAAATGCCAAGTCACTGTTTGTTGTCACTGCTCTATTCCTTGTGTATTTTTGCTTCCAGTTGTTGTGTAATTTCTGTAGTTGCTGATTCGAGTTAGCCAAATTAGAGAAGGGATGTCTTTTTCAAGACTCACTAAAATCCTTGGCGGGTTGACAGATCCTTCGAAGCGATATTCCGAATATATTTCTCTAAACTTAATGTGATTAACTTGAGTACCTTTATATGAAATGTTAATTAATGGTGAAGTTGTGAATCTGCAGCAAAGGATTTATTCCAAGGCAGATACCGGATGCTGCAGGAAATGTCTTGTGCTGCACCATTTTCTGCATCTGTAGATGAGAAGCCAATGAGGGTCATCGGAGGCAGATGTGTTGAGGGCCAATCTTCTATTTTCGCCTCTCCTAAAAATGTAAAATCTTCCATTTGAAACACTGAGTTGCTGTGCTCCTCAGAGCCTTACTGTGCACCGAGGCACGTGCAGGCAGTGACAGCATGTTTTGAATGCATGCTGCAGTGCACACAATCAATTTTTTACTTTGCGTTTAATCACTAGCGCGGGGGTGGCGGGGAGTTTGTCACAAGTCTGAGGGCTGGTGAGAGAATCATGAATATAAAAAGCACATGAAGGACATTAAGAACATTGTCACAAAAGGATTTATGGACACTCAGCTTTTTACTGGTACTCGGAAGCTGTCAATGTATGGTTGCTACAGTGAAAAAATAAATACAAAATAAATAAATAAATAAAATAGAGCAAGACTCCATAAAAACTGCCGCTCCACAAATTAGAGCTGTCCTTATCTGCATATGAATGAATGAATTTAAATTTACATAGCGCGTAGCTACCCTGAGGCCTCCTAGAGCTTCTGGACCGGGTGGCAGAGGAACAGCAATGTTAGAGCGAAACTTTGAAGAGGTGAGTTTTAAGGAGCTTGCGGAAGGCCAACAAATTAGTTTCCTTGCGTAGAGTGGGGGGGGGAGCGAATTACAGAGATTAGATGCATTTAGGGAAAAAGAGCGTCTGCACCATCTGGTTCTTTGTATTTTCCTCGGAGTGGCCAGGAAAGCGAGACTTGAACGAAGGTTCTTAGGGGGGGGTGATAGGGAGTGACAAGGGAGTGAGTAATGACCGGACCGGTCTTCCGATTTGCTCTGTGAGCCAAGCACATGGCCTTGAACTGTATCCTGTCCAAAATTGGGAGCCAATGAAGGCTCCTTAGTGCCGGTTTCGCCGACTTTCTCCGGGGAATCTGGAGGAGTTGGTGGCTCGCACAATTTTGAATCGCTTGCAGTTTCTGAATGGTGGACAGGGAGACAGACTCCCAGGGTACAGAGCGTTCCCATAGTCCAGGCGAGAAAGTATAAGGGCTTGTACCATAATCCTTCTCGCCTGGAAGGGGAGAAGGGGGAGGATCTTCCGTAGCATTCTTATCAGGCCATAACAGGTAGCTGAGAGCTTAGTGGCCTGGTGATTAAAACAGAGGGAGCTGTCGAGCCACATGCCCAGGCTCTTGATCTGTTCCTTTGGAGCTGAGGCAGGGCCACACAAAAGCATGATTGGGTGAAGGAGAGTTGCCTAGGAGCATAAGCTCGGTATTGTCCCCATTTAACTTAAGATGTGAGAGTTCCATTCACTCGGCTACCACCTCTAGACAGGGACCTAGGGTGCAAGATTACCTCTCAGGGTCGTTTAATGCCACTATAAGCTGAGTGTCATCTGCGTAGGGGATGATCTTTTTGCCTAATGGGTGGACAATCTCTGCCAGGGGAGCCATATAAATATTGAAAAGCGTGGGGCTCAAAGATGAGCCTTGAGGAACCCCACAACTAAGAGGCAACCGGTTGGACATAACAACTCCCTCAAAGACTTGAAAAAAACAGTCACTGAGGAAGGACTGGAACCAGGTTAAGGCCGTGCCTGTCACTCATAGGTTTTTAAGTCGCTGGGACAGGACGTTGTGATTGACAGTGTCAAAGGTGGCACTGAGATCTAGGAAAATAATTGCTGCTGTGCCCACCTGGTCCAGTAATCTCCTTGCCTCCTCTGTTACTGCTAAGCGGGTTCGTCTCCGTCCCGAGCTGAGGATGAAATCCTGTTTGAGAATCATGGAGCAAGTTGTTAGATTCCAGATACTCCACAAGCGTAGTATTTATGTGTTTCTCAATCAGCTTACGCAGCCAGGGAAGAAGAGAAATCTGACAATAATTGGCTAGGTTAGAATGGTCCAGGTTGGGTTTCTTCAACAGAGCCCTGACCAGAGCACACTTCCAGGCAGGGGGTACCAGACTGGAGGTGATGGGAGAATTCAAGATGTCTAGAATTACCGGGCGGATGGAATTGATAACTAAGGACAGATGAGTCGGCGTCCAATAGAGGAAATTCCCCTAGAGAGCACTGGGATTTAGGATGAGGGTCTCTCATACTAATGGCCGTGGACTCAATCTGAGAGGAAGGAAAAGACAGACAGATCAGCTGAATTTTTTGGAGGAAAAATTCCACCAGATTGTTGCAACGAATTAGTGCTCCCTCAGTAGTTGAGGGTTTCTGCGGCAAGGTAGAGAGCGAATTGGCGACACGAAAAATCTCCTTGGGTGAGTTTGGTGCTATTTTTTTCCTCATAAAATGAGGATTGAGCAGTTTTAATTTCTGCTTTGTAAAGCCTAATTGCCTCTATATAGTCTGCTTTCCTATCTTCTGAAAAAGTCTGTCTCTACCTTCTTTCTAATCTACTGCAAGCCTGCTTTAGATGCCTCAGTTTGGGAGAGGACCACGTGGCTGTTTTTGTCTGTTTTTCTTGTAGGTGGGTTTCTTAGGGAGTACTATGTCAAGGGAGCTTTGAATCCATAGATTAAAATTGTCGTTAGCCCGAGTGGGGTTAAGGTCGCAGATTGGTCTTGTGGCATCACGAACCGTGGCCCAGTGGTCGGTGGAGAGCTTTGACCATTTCCTTTTCAGTGTTGGAATGGTACTCTGGGAGAAAGTAGGCGCCGAGATCTCCCAGAGCAGAGGAATCAAACAATGATCAGTCCAGGGGAGTGGAATAGGGGTGACTATCGAAAGATTATACTGGTTGCTGAACACATGATCGAGAAGATGACCCTTGCCATGCGTGGGGGCGAATCTTTTCTGTCTAAGTTGGAGTGCCAGGAGACTTGTTGACAATTCATTGGCTGCATGGTTAGAGGGGTCATCTAAATGGATATTAAGATCCCCAAGCACAATGAAATTAGCTGGGGCTAATGCTAAATTGTAAAGGGGATTATGAAAACGTGAGGTATATGGTAAAAGGGCTAGAATGTGTCCAAGCGGGCCAGATTCATGCCAGAGATAACCTTTGGCTTTGTAAGTGAGTTTCATTTGGATGCACTCCATGTACATTGATATGACTCCGTATATATGATGACCTTCACATGACTTCCCTGTGTCATGGGTTCCAGTAATGGCTCAGCTCTCACTCTATGCTGTACAGTTACTGGCCTCCAAAATTGACCACTTAGTATCAGCTTCTTAGCCTCACAGGATAGATGACGCTAGCCTTTATGTCTGAGAGTGGGAGGCGGAGAGTTTAGCAATGGAGAAGCCTGGGGCAGGCAGCAAGTCTCACCTTCAGGAGAGCATGGTGCATGGTGACCAGCCATCATCAGGATCTTAAAAGTACACAACATAAGACCAGCATGACATTTACCCCTAATTGAGTATGGATAACAATGCTGAGGAGGGCTCTTATGCTTCGCAGGCATGTCTAGATTTTAGGGGGTCCCCAGTAGGGATGTATGACGTTACAACGCGTACTTTTACAACGCATACCTTTACAACGCATTTTTTACAACGCAACATCCATTACAACGCATTCCATTACAACGCATGCCATTACAACAAATTTTTAAAAACTACCTTCACAACGCATTCCATTACAACGCATACTACCTTTACAACGCATACCATTACAATGCATTACATTGCATGTATGGTAAGTATTGGATAGTGTAAGGGTAAAAATTACTATTCTAACTCCAGGGGAGTGCAACATTAGGGTAAGTGTTAGATAGTGTAGGGGTAAAAATTACTATTTTAACTCCAGGGGGGTGCAACAGTAGGGTAAGTGTTGGATAGTGTAGGGGTAAAAATTACTATTCTAACTCCAGGGGGTGCAACAGTAGGGTAAGTGTTGGATAGTGCAAGGGTACTATGCATTGTAATGTTATGCGTTGTAATGGTATGCTTTGTAATGACATGCATTGTAGTGGTATGCATTGTAGTGTCATGCGTTGTAATGGTTGCGTTTTATGGCATGCGATGTAATGGATGTTGCATTGTAAAAGTTTCGTTGTAATGGTAGTGCGTTGTAAAAGTTGCGTTGTAAAGGTTGTTTCCCCTCAGTAGTGATGCTAGCCTTCCATTTCGGAGACAATATACAAAGATGAAAACTCATGACACACAAATGTGCAGAGTGAGTATTCAATAGCTTCAGTGGTCTCCATTAGAATGGGGGGTCGTGTCCTCATTCTCTAGGTAGAGTAAGCATGTTTAAGTGGGATAGTTCCCCTGGCAGAAGGCTTAACCTCGCATAAATTAGTATTCAGGTCTAAAGCCTCTTCAGAGTCAGCCTCTTGCACAGTGGCGGGCTTGTGTTGAACCCATGCCACCTCCCATCCTTCTGCCCTTCAGCTTCAACACCATCCTCATGCGAACACAGGGAAGGCTTGAGAGCAGAAAGCAAGGCACCCAGCCCTGATCCTTTCCCCTGCCCACACATTTCTAACAGGGATGCAAAATATATGTTTATCTGAAGTTAGAAATGGCTGCCTGCTGCACCTCCAACAAGTGCTTAATTTGCTGTTACAAGAGGCTCTTGATGTCTGCAGCTTTCATTTCTAGCTGTGCACTGAATAAAGCGAACACAGGGAATGGCGCGCACACATACGCCCATGGCCCTGCTTACCTTTTAGGTCTTCTAATGCAGGAAAAAGATTCGTTGGTTTGGTTAAATAGGGAAGCATTGATTTGTTGCGTGCTGCAATTTAATTTACATTTGTTCTACTGAAGTAGGATGCACTATAAAAACCTCACAGTACTTCTTTTCGCGGTGTCACAAAATTAGGCAGAAGTATTGTTGTTGAGATGAAATCAGTTTGTTCTACAATGTTTCACCTGTTCTTTCTTATTTTGAACTTAAGAAGTGTGACCTCCGCTGAGAACTGAGGCTTGCATGATAGATCTCAGTCCTGTTTGCTCTGACAACACAGTGGGAATGTTTCGTACCAGCAAAATCCCCACTACTGTAGCACTCTCCCAGTTCATTAAAAGGGCACTCACTAGCCTAACACTGAAAACTCAAACAAAATTGAAAATGAAGTGAGAATGGTAATTGTGCTGGGACACCCGGTTGGTTGTCTAGGAGTCAGCTATGGAACTTGCAGAGTTGGATTTTTCTTCTAGTCCTCAGTTTAAACACATGTTCCCTTGCTTAGGGCTGCATTTTGTAAGACCTAAAGTTTTCTAAATTAGATCAACACCAAAATTATCACATATAGGTTACTTGGGCTGAAAGTACTAGATGCGTCACCTATCTTGTGTCGTACCATCCGGTATTACACAAGTAAAACTGCGCATGAGCCAGACAGACCCAATTAATGAGCTATCACAGTTTTTGGAGCGATCGAAAACAGTCAATCCTGCTGGAGAAACCAGTTTCATTCACATCTTTAACCAGCCTGCCCAACCCGCATGCATGCGGTCAAAGAGAGATTGCACAGTTCCCAAGAGATAAGATGTGGGGCGGATTTAGGCTTGGTGTCCTGAGATGTTATTTTATGTTTTTTTCAAGTATGTTTTGTTTTGCCTATATATTTTACCTTCAAATACTCTCAGGTATCTTGGCACTGAACAGAACCAAGGAATTAAAAGAGTTGGAACAACAACCAGATTTAAGTGTTTAGAACATAATTAATACTAGTCTCAATTAAAGTGGTGGTTGAGTTTAAAGATAGGGCTTATCACTGAAAATGAGCAATCACCCATGTGCATTTCTAGGATATTGGAATAATGAGATGAAAATGGTCCATGGATATGGGATTCCTGGTAGGAGAATAATGTATAACATTGTTGCCGCTGCCTGGCGGGGGCTGGGTATAGATGCATTTGTGGACAATGCAACGAGTTGTGTACAGAATCCATAAGGAGACTGATGTTTCCAGTAAAACTTCTACAGGAAGTTTAAATTTAATCTGCATGCATAAAAATCAGATTAGACTGCTTCATTCTACATCATTCAAAGGTGATGCAGAGGGCCCGTGTAGAGGCTGAGCTACAAAGAACGAACCTTCGAAAGCTGCTTGGTGATATCCTTTCTGATGGATTAAGATAGGGAAGGATTATATCTAAGACTCATAAAGACAGATTCAGTTTTGAAAATATTATTTACTAGCGTGAGAAAAAAAGGTGTTGAAATGCCCTTGAAGTCAATCAGATTGAACTTTTTGAAGGTTAAGTCGAGCTGGGGTGCAAATGGAAGCCTCTTACCGACAAGGACTTTCTCAGCTGTGATGGATTTTCACCTACCAGGGAATGATTATTTATGGCTAGATACAGTGCCACAATATGGCTACATCACAGTATTGTGAAATCGGGAGGGTGGAGTGTGGGGAAATTATAGGGAATGTATTAGGATCAACTTTTAATTACATTCTAGCTCATATATGTCTAACAGAATCTTGGCCGAATGATAATCAAGAACTAGCTTGGATCAGGAAGAAGGAGAGCCCGGCATCTTTCCTGCTGCAGGAAAACATTGTGCTGCCCATTGCTGAAACCATGCAAGACGTTTTCCTCTCGCTGAATTAAATCTCTGCTTCCAGGCCTTGATTCAAGAACTGGGATACTAGTTTGCTGACTTGGGTCCACGTGCATAGTTGTGCTTGTGTATGGGGGACAGGAGCCTGCTGGAGGACTTTGTTTTTGGAAGTCTAGTTACGTGAAAAGCTATGCATTTCCAATTAAAGTACAGCTATTGAACATTGAACATAAATAATCAGAACTAAATGTACTGGTCTAGACAAAACACGTGCTGAGGAACTACTGAATTGTGTTATTGTAGAACTACCTTTGTCCCTTTAGAATCTTCAAACCTGAAGCATCTTCCATATTGAACTTAAGACCAATTTGAAACACTAGTGCTAAATTGAAGCTAATGCTTCAGGAACCCAGTTGCAGTCTTTGGCCTGAGCAACACCTTCTTCTGCTGATACTTTGACCCAGACACTTGCAAATGTTCTTTAGTTGATGAGCACTGCATTGTGGTTAAAGCTGCTGAATCTATTGCCCTACAAAACCTTCCTACCAGGTACCTCAAGACCTTCAGAGTCAAAATCTACTGGATTCAGCTTAGGCTACTGTCCAAGTGTTGGCTTGACCTCGAGCCAAGAGCATCAATTCCTGGCTCTGAAGCAATAATATTTTTCACATGAAGTGCTGCTTGTATAACGTAACTGTGAGGATATGGAGTGTATTTTATCGTGTGGTTGTCTAACCCTACTGTGTAATGCACTACCTACCTCCTTAGGACCAGTCAGGTTTTGTTTGTCAAACCTTTAGCTCAACCCTGGATAGCTGTGGCCCTGAGCAGTCAGGCTTACACAAAGGAACAAGTGTAAAGCATTTACATAGCACCAATAACATTGAAGAAGAAATACACAAGACACTCAAGAAATCCAAAACCAATTAATAAAAATGTTTCAATTGTTATGTAACTTTTAACACCAAAACTGAAAAGATTCACCAGGGGGTTCCTGAGATATAGAATTTCCAAAGTATAGTAAATGAACACTTTTTACCTAACCACAAACAAACACTGGCAAATTTAACAAATTTGACACCGAAACCTTTTCCCGAAAAACTTTGGTAAGTATCAATGTGGTTACTTAGAGTGACTTTAGGCGACCAACCCCAGCAGGGAGCTAGTAAGAGGGACCAGGAGGGCCCACAGAAACAGTTACTTCTCCAAGGAAAATAGTCTTCCGTTCAGTTCCAGGATTAGTGGCTCCTTGCCATTTGCTTCTATGGAGTAGTATTAAGGCAAGGAATACAGGATGCTGAAGATGCTGTACAGTCGATGGGCATCTCTCTTGGGCTACACCTTGGTCCACGGCTTGGTGAGGGGATCCTGGCAACAGGGGTCGACATCCCCTGAGATCCTTTCAAGCTTGGCAGAACTCTTATTGCCAGTGGGCTACCAGTTGCCCAGTACAGCAGTTGCAGCGTTTTTCTTCTTCTGGCAGTAACTTTCCTTCTGGGCCATCTAGCTGCACTCGGACAACTCTCCCAGGTCAAGCAGACTCAGAGTCTTGACTCCTTGACCCCTTGGGATGCACAGTGAAGCCGAGAGGCGATTTGAGAATCCTGGCTACAAACTAGCCCCAACAAGTTTCTTCAGCTGTTGTGACACTGTGCTGCGAACAGGAGGTCAGCCAACTGACCCCTGGAGTCTATTGCTTTGGCTGGGCCCAGGAGTTGACCTCTCCACGAGTAGGATACAGCAGGCACAATTCTACTTCCTCTGCTAGCAACCAGGTACTGCAGGTGCAGTCCACTTCGACGCAACCTCTCTTCGCCAGGCCCTTGCTGCAGCAGGCAGTCCTTCTTTGGTCCTTTTCTCCTGTACTAAGAGATCTGAGTTCCAGGGGTGCCCCTCTTAAGCCCAGAAAATGCTTTCAGGGGAGGTTGAATCCACTAGCCTTTGGGCTACAAGGTTCTCTTCCTCCTGATGACTACTTCCTGTGGAGTGTGGCATCTAGCTATCCCACAAGGCTTCATTCTGCCAACGTCCAACATGGCAGACCCCTCTCTCGCCATGCAAAGCTCCCTAGCCCAACCCAGAGATCTGGCTTCCAAGAGTGCTACACGCCCCTGAAAAACCGGTTTGACAACTGGCTTCCCCTCTATGTCCCTAGTGTTAGCCTGTCTGCCTAAACAATAGAACAGCCCCTCCCCCATGTGTTTCCCATTTTCTATTCAAAGGCAGCTTCTCCTTTGAAGCTCACCTTTAGAGGTAACGCCCTTGTGGCTTTCTGCCAAGGAGAGATAACATCTCTTCCCCACACAGGCTTCTATTGTGTCCTTTCCTGGGAGGCATTCACACATCTCCCCAGGAGGGCAGAAGGCTGTCTGTGAGGACAGTCCTTGTATGCAATTGTAAATGGGCACTAGGTACGTTGGGCAACTACAGTGGCAACTTCTAAAGTTGTACCTGGCCAACCAGTGACATTAAATGTGAATTAACAATTAAATCAGATGTAATGCACTGATTCTTTTGATATCTTACAGTACCAACTTTAGTAGTCCCAGTCTGAAGTTAGCAAGCCTGAGATGTCAGCCTGTAACTCTGCACTTCCCAATGGATCTGCTAGCCTTATCCACAGTAAAAGTGACAATTTAGGCTTTTTACTGCTGGAATATGTAAGAGTACATGTTCCATCTTTAAATATACAGTACCATGCCTTAGGGCTCAATAGACCTACCTAAGTGGTGTTCTATAAATATTAAAAAGGGAGGACTGGGCTTTGCTATTACCTTAAACTACAAAGTCGAGTTAGCAGTTCCAAACTGATCTACTAGTCTGGAGTGACAGTCTGGGAGACATGGTTCAGCTTGTTGTTCTCTTTGTGGCACAACTAATGCTGCAGTCCATTGGGTAATATTGGCAGTCCATGAGAGACACTTCAGCTTGTTGCATAAACTGAGGTTCTGGTTTATTCCCACAAGGTTTGTTTTCACACCTACTGGTGACTCGAGTGAACTTAGTCCAATGCACTTATGGTGAATGTGAAAGACAGGGCACTGTAGCCCCGCACAACCCCATCCAGTACATAAATGCAGTTTTGTCAGTGCTTTTGGGTTACTAACAGGGATCAGTGGTAATATAAACAATTGTTCATTAATGATTTACATACCCAAGAACACTAGAAATGGAATATGTATTTCAACATATTTATTTTAAAACAGTTATTTTAATATGCTGAGATCTAGTGCACATAATATTGGTAAAATCAAAGAAGCTAATAAAAAGAAGATACGTTTTTCAATCATGATAAAAACAGGGAAAAATCTTGACATCACAATTTATAGTCCTTAAACCCTCACTGTTCTATTTCTAAGCACTGTGCTAGTTCTAGCAGATGAATAAATATTAAGCCGGAGTTTCAGAGGTGGAGCACATACTTGGACACCAGGATTTGTTGTCTGCTTCGAATAGCTTGTCGGCTATTTCAAGCACAAAGCCAAGAGCTAAGAGATGTATGAGAGAACAAAATCCTGGCACCAGTTGTGACGGCAGAATGGACTGCTTCGCAGAGCTTCAGGGAGTCCCACTGGAGGCTTGTTCTGTCAAGGTGGAATGTGGTGCCATACTCATCTGGATCTGCTTCTGCAAGCTGGGGGAGGTTTCTCTCCTGACTAAGTGGTCAAGTGGTATCTTATCTAAGAAAGAATTTGCAATATCACCTTAGGAATGCTTTGACATAATCATATACATCAGTGTATGTACTAATATGGTTGCTATATGACCTTGAAAAGTACACCTGCCCAGACTGATGCCGCACTGACAATTTTGTTGATGTCTACATCTGAATGACTTAACACATTCACAGTTCTTAGAAACAGAGGCACAGATGACATCTGTGTCAAAGGCAGACAGGTTGATGATTTTGCATGGTTTGAGAAAAAATTGCAGCCTCCATTGTCAAAGATGGCAGCCTCCACGGTCTAAGATAGTGATCTCCATTACCTAGGATGGATTTGGGGCCAAAGCTAAACAAGCTGGACAGGCAAACTAAAATTGAGACTATAGCTAAAATTGGACCTATCCAGTATGTGTTAAAGAACCTAAAACTAAACGAAAGAGGCCTAAAAGCAAGTGATTAAATTAGATAAAATAATAGAATGGAGGAAAACAGTCATAAGATTTATGAAATTCCTGGAATAATTTTTAAGCTAAATAGTCACTAAATTATCACTGTGTTTTTGATTGATCTTGCATATCAGAAATTTCAACGTACATTTACGGAATAAAAGCACATGCCAGAAATGTGAATTTGATGAAAAATCAATTAGCTGCTTGTTACATGTTCAATTAACATGTCTTCGAAAGGAAATAAAAAAGGGGGCTCTGCGCTGGAAGACATGATCCTTACAACAAACAAACAGGCCCTAGGTACCCCTGGTACCATATACTTTGGACGTACAAGTACGTTGAACTGTGCCAATTGGGTGTATGCCAGTCAAACATATACCATTTTAAGGGTCAGAGTACATGCTGATTAGCAGAGCTCAGAGCATTTCAGAGCCATTACACCAATGACTAGTAGTCAAAATGAGAGCAAAACGTGTGGGTGAACCTGACTGAAAAAAGCTAATTTCCTTACCCTAACATTAGAAGATGCATATTTGTATGCTGCTATGAAGTGCTCTGTACAGGGCAGTACCATTCGTTTTGGTCTTGCAAAATGCCAGGGTTGCTCAGTGAATATATATATATTTGTATTTACTCATTTCTTATTTTTTTCAAAATGGGAGTTTGCATCTAATGGAGAATGGTAGACATGTGGTTAGTCAATATCAATCCAGTGCACAAAGTCCACTAATTTTGGTCTTTTCTTTATGCTTACCTTTGCTTTATAAGTGTAGTTTTTGGCATTTATTTAGTCGCCAAATCACATTTATTAACTGTTGCAAATAGAGCGCACCGCTCTCTAGTGTGAGGTCTAATGAAATCCTCATCAGTGTGGTCCTTCCACTTGAGACAACTTTAATTGGTAGAAATGCTATCCTATTGCATCAAATGTCGACAGGAAACACTGAGGAAAAGTGATGCTATTTGATGGTAAAATGGTTTGTTGATGGTACAAGGGAATTTTGGAGGTAAAATTCTTGTTTGAATTATCGTGATTTGCTCTCTGCCCTAAAATATGACATGCTTTTGAGATGGAATATTGGGGCCCACCTGTTTTGGAGGCTAATGTATTCAAAGAAAACTATCAGGTATGCTCTGGTGTGTGCTCACATCGTCTCAGGCAGAAGTGTATGCATTGCATTTTATTTGCGGTTTTAAAATTAATGTCTTAATCATTTACCTCGATTTTTTTTAATTGGGTTCAATTAATTGTAGAAATGCAAATGAACTTCTGTGAAGAGTAGAAAGTCGGTATGTTGCGGTTACATTAGGAATGATAAGAATTTATTATAGTTTTTAAATTGTATTGAAATTAGATTACATTTTTTTAAATGTACGTATGATGTTAATGTTTTTTTGGGCCCAGGCACATGAACATGGAAATACATAAGTAAAAATAAATAATAAATTAATAGTAAATATTGCTCATTTTATCGACCACGGTGGATGACGTGGAGTCTGTCCTGCGTGGTCTTTATCATACACGTGGTCTACAAGTTACACACAGTCATTAATCGCTTACACTCAACCCGCTTACACTCAACCCACTGAGCTGTCCATGTACCTCTCCTGTGCTTCCTATGAGGTTAGTTTTGGAATGCTCCAGTGGCTCTTGCAAGGTGAAAATCATTGTATACCAAGGACTACCAATTTGTACTTTCAATGTCATCTATTTTATTGGATGGTTATAATTAACCATTAAGCCTGCTCAATTTAATTTAGCTGACTTTTGCTCCATTATTAAATGTTTCAAACCTCTGAAGAAATACTGCACGTGGAATGGTCCCTCTGCCTTTGAGGGAGCCAATTAATGTAAAACAATTTAAATTATTAAAACAACCACGGTTCTCGGTGTTAAATGAATGCAGCAAACGCTGCAGGGAAATGAAAAAAGAGCTTGTGTGGGCAAAATTAAATGGGCCCTTCATGCATTTTCCGAGGAGCACCTTCAAACTTTTTTGCATTTTTCAAATGAAACCTCTGCAGCTCAGCCGTCTCTGTAGCAGTGCAGCCAGGACCACGGAGATAGAGGCAGTGCATTCTCATCTCTACCCCACTCATGGAGATTGAAGCTTCTCTGAGGGGTTGCATCCTGTGCTTTGAAATGCATCTTTAAACTGGATGGATTCTGGTGATGTTTTTGTCTTGTGACAACTTGAAATGGGAATGAAAGTCCCCATTTTAATGTGAAAAATCTACATAACATAAAATGCGCATTTGTGAAGAGCATGTTCACCCCAAGTTGCCCCCTGGAACTGAATAACAAATATTTATTATTGCCCAATCAGTGGTGCCTATTGCATCAACCTCAGAAGACTGAACAGCTTCAGGGCAAGGGTTCAGTTTCCAGTTACTCGTTCAGGGCTGATCGACTTCTAACTTGCTTTCTATTTAACCTGCTCTTGTCAAGGTTTGGACCCATAGCTGTGCATGGACTTGAACCCCTCTGTAAAGCACATAATGTCATCTGAGTAAATGCTGCAGTGTATCCCTAATGGGTTGAATTCCTGCCCATTGCCAGCAAGTAGGATGTAGTACCTTGTTGATGTCACAGTGTGTGTCATCCACAGCTTGGCACACTGTAATATTATGTTGGCTGCCGAAGGGCTTGGGGTCAGTGAAACTGGAAGTTGGGCCAGGGGTCTGACACAGTCGAACAGGGAGGAAAAGCACAAAATGGCTGACCCTACACCCACCTAGTGCACGTGTATCTCAGACTGATCATGAGAGATCCGCAAGTCAACCGTGGTATGTTGGCCAAATAAATTAAGCAAACTATTTTTTTACCTATACTATATCCTTTCAGTGTGAGACTGAAAGAAAACTATTTTGATGACTGTCATTCAGCCCTAAACAAGTGAGGCGGGGTAATCATAAGGCCAGGACTCAACTAAATTGTTTTGCATTGTGAAGCATTTATATTGTGCTTACTACCTCTCCGTGGGGCATGGAAGAACATGCATATATGAGTAGCAAGCTAAGCCATGTGGGATGTGTGGTTGGAGTGTGTTGCCTATGTTTCGATCCTATGTGGGCAGCGTTTCCATGTCAAGCATGATGACCACCAAGGTGCGGTTATCTTGTTATGGGATGCAGCTGTGTGGTTGAAGAAGAGCTGTGAGAGATAGACATCTTTTATGGTTTTCAGAATGCTGATAGCCTTGGGCACCTCTGCAGGTCCCTTTATTGTATTTCTTATGATCATAGTCTGCTTATTTATTTATTTAGAGTTGTATATAGTGCAAACAAGACCCATTCTGGTAGGGCGGCAGAGCGCTTTACAAGAATAGCAATGGAAGGTATATTTCAAAACGGTAGGCAGTATACAAATACACAATATAAGAGTCACATAAGCGTATGGTGATCAACGAACATAGACACATACTGGCATGGACAGTGTCCTACAGGTGATAGAACGATGTGCACATTTTTGGGGAACAACTTGATCACAGTTGTATGTGCAAGGGTGTGGCAGAAAGCAGCAACACAAAATACAGGAAAGAGTCGTTCATGCGGAGAGGGAGGATTGTCCTCAGTGAGAGAGGATTGTGTTCACTAGTATAGTTTTTACTTCTTCCCTGAAGATGGATGTCGAAGGGTTACATCTGATATCGGATGGGAGAGAGTTCCAGATTTTAGGGGCAATTCCTGAGAAAGATCAGTTGTAGGTTTTCTGTTTGTTACATTTTTGTGGTTTAATTAGTAAGGAGATTGTGCTTCTGGAAGGTCTGTTTCCACCCAATAAGGTCAGTTTCTGGGCCAGGTAAGAAGGGGTATTGTGGTGCAGCGCTTTATGGGTCATGCATGCAATTTTGAGATGGATCCTAGCCTCATAAGGCAGCCATTTCAGTGATTGGAGGTCAGGGGTGATTTGATCACTTTTTTTGATCCAGTGATGAGCCTGGGAGCATCATTCATAGTAGCCTTAAGTGGTGCAAGTGTAAGTTTCAGGAGGCTCGCGAGTGTGACACTGCCATAATCTAATTTCAATAGTCTGAGACCTGCTCTCTCCCCCAGCAGATAGGCTGTTGTGCCGTTGGCCTGTGCAGGTGGGTGTTCGTGGCCCTCTTTCACCCTCAGGCTCCTGCCGGTGCCTCATCCCCGGTGATCCAGTGGGAGAGCCTTGCTCTTCTGCTGGTTCCGCTGTTGTCTGTATTGTGTTGTGCCTGGTTTCTTTTTTGTTATTGTGCCAGTTTTCTGTCTTACTGTTATTGGGCCTCTGTATTTTTTCTTTGTTATTTGTTGTTTTGTTATTTCTGCCCGTTATTTCTTATTCTGCCTGTTCCCTTTCCTGCCGCTGCTGCCCCTGCCGCCCATCCCCCCTGCCGGTCCGTGCTCCCGCCTTCCAGCTGCATTCCCTCCCCCTTCCCTATTTAATGGCGGCCGTTGCTCGGGTGTCTGAGAAAGTCCTCTGACCTACTGGTCAATGAACTGCTCTCTCCCCCAGCAGCTCCACTGTTGTGCCGCTGTCGCTGCCCTGTGCAGGTAGGTGTTCAAGGCCCTCCACCACCTGCAGGCTCCTGCCTGCACCTCATCCCTGGTGGTCCAGTGGGAGAGCCTTGTTCTTCTGCTGGTTCCGCTGTTGTCTGTATTGTGGTGTGCCTGTTTTCTGTCTTTTTGTTATTGTGCCCATTTTCTGTCTTGCTGTTATTGTGCCTCTGAATTTTTTATTTGTTGTTTTGTTATTTCTGCCTGTTATTTGTTATTCTGTCCCCTTTCCACCGCTGCTGCCCCTGTGGCCCCTCCCCCCTGCCAGTCCCTGCTCCAGCCTCCCCCAACTGCACTTCTCTCCCCCTTCCCAATTTAATGGCAGCTGCAGTGCGGCCGTGCACAGGACGCGCGCAGCGGGCGTGCCACTGGTGTGCCAAAGGCAAGCCCATCTGCGCCCGTCCATGACCCGTCTGTGACCAGTGCCAGGGACCCGGGCTCTCCGACCACCCACCGCTACAACACAGCTGACCGCCTCGCACTGAACCCTGGAAGGAACAACAACTACCAGCTGGCTATGCTGAATACCAACCATGGCCAGTTCTCCTGCCGTCACTGCCACCAAACCTTCAGCACCCTGCGCACCCGCATGACTGCCGCTCCTGATAGAGCGCGCAGGTCACCCGACTATAATTTTACCATATACGTATTGGGCCCATACAATTTTCAATTCATCATATTCATTAATCAGGTAACCTTGCACTCTACTATCAGTAACCCTGTTCCTTCCTATTGTATTTCCAATGTACCCGACTTACCAATCCACCGCTACGGGTACCTATGACCACAATGGATCAGGGAGCTAGCTGTAAAAGAAAGGCAGACACCAAAATACAAAATACTATTTTATATCTATTTACTCTATTGGCACTCATATAATAACCACAAACTCAGGAAGTTCAAAAACCTTTATCTAAAGTTCATCGTTTTCAGAAAGCATAAGGGTTACAGCAAATAGACTGTCAATAACTAAGATTATAAAGAGCACGTATCCATATAGGAAATAAATCAGACCAACCATTTAAGACTCTAAAGGAAGGGAAAAACCAGGGAACATGCTATTACGAATTTCAGGATTTAGACTAGATGTGGTGCGACTAAAGGACGGGGAAAATAAGGAACATGCTAGAACATAAACCCTTCAAATTTGGACACAGTATGAGAATTTAGTCAGTCTATGGAGACTTGAAAAGTAACATGTAACTAAAGGGAAGGTAAAAATAGAACACGCTAATATTCCAGAGCAATCATTTCATTTAGCTAAAGGAAGGTAAAGAAAAGGAACATCCATATTTCATGAACTGTATGCAGGAACGTACTTAAAGGATAGGGAAAAAT
Source organism: Lissotriton helveticus (assembly GCF_964261635.1). Lineage (NCBI taxonomy): Eukaryota > Metazoa > Chordata > Amphibia > Caudata > Salamandridae > Lissotriton > Lissotriton helveticus. The sequence goes on from NC_136069.1 coordinate 268,262,170, forward strand.
TGGAACATGCTAGTATAACAACTATAAGGTATGACTTTTTCATTTGTCAGTGCGAAAGGAAAGAATGGAAAACTCAATATGCAAAATCACGTCTTTATTAAAGCAAAGAAAGAATGAAGGATGCAGAATAGGTTCCCCAGCACTATATTTACCTAGAACGGTGTGAAGACCAACCCTGGCCACGGGTCAGTTAAGGACAGGAGAAACCCCAAGGAAGGACAGTCGCCAGTAGGCCAGCAGGTGCAGAATGGGCACCTCAGGACCGGACAGGAAAACCAGATTAGGATCAGGACAGGACCATCAAGGAAAGACCAGCACCCACAGTTCGGTAGCAACGCCTGCCCTACACCCTCTCTGCAGCTATCAGTCAGAACCCCGATTGGGTTATCGAATTCCCCAGCAAAGTGCTCCGCCAGCACTTAAGGTTTAAAACCCCGCTTGGGTCTGTGGAAATTTCAGACAGAGTGCTCCACAGCTCTCTGTATCAGTAACCTATTGAGTGCGTTGGGTCAGTGACAGGTCAGCTATTCGGACAAGTCGGACAATTTCTCTAGCTAAACCTAGGTAGTTATACTGTTTTCGGGTCAGTGTACCACCCCCCAAATGTTGCAAGTGTAAGAATCCCCAATTTCCATTGGTCCTCAAGTCAACACACCAACCAGGACAAACTTCTACAACTCCAAATGTGCATCTTTTGGGACCGCCTATTGTATTTGAGGTTCCCATGACATATTCTACAAAATACAATGGAGGCTACAAATTATTATATCCAATTGTGTCAGTTGCAGGACAGTTCAGCTTCGTCCTGCTGGGTCGCAGGTCACTTTCTCATGAGCATCTTGACTGTGGCTGCCAGCTGGCTGAGTTCCACTGGTACAAGGTTTTCTTCCCTCTGCCAGGATGACATGCGCAGTAAGGACTTCTAAGATGGGGGTTTGAATCCCTCCCAGGCCCAAGGGTTACGATACATGAAAAGTAAAAAAAAAACAATTTAGAACATAGAAATAAATGAATACACTCTATACCAGAAATCCCTATATGACTCCCCTTACTTTATACTAACTTATAGCATTAAAATGAGTGCAAACGAACAGAAATGCAGAAAGCGATAGTGCAAGCTTCGGCATGTGAGAACACAAAGCAGCCATCTTAAGTCGAGTGCGCAAGCGCAAAGATTCCCACCAGAACTGCGAGTACGTCACGTCACGTGATTGTGACCAACGCATGCGCCGAAGAAAATCCCGCCAAGCAGCGGGCATTTTAGTGGCAAGCGTATTAATGTTAATAAACACATAGGCAAGCATCACTAGGATACCCAAAATGTCAGAATAAAGGGAAATTAGTAAGACAAACCTGTTGGTTATAATTTTTTTACTGTTATTCGAGGTTTTTTAATACAAGCAAGACGCTTTACGTGCGAATTCTTGCTCCATCACTCCCACACCAGACGGCTGCACCCCCGAAGCCCTGAGGGGCATCCTCCTCAACGGGTGCTTCCTACACAAACTCACCATAGAGATCTAGGACCTCATCGACACCCTCGCCCCAGACGTCACTTTCTTCATGGAAACATGGACAAACCCTACCTCCGGCCCTGACATCGACACCGCCATCCTCAACTGATACAAGATCCAGAGGAAGGACCGCCCCAACCACCCAGGAGGAGGACTTGCCATCGCACACAAGAACTCCCTCCCACTCACCACCTCCAGCTTGAGCAACAGCCTGCACACCACCGAACACCTCCATTTCCAGATCCAGATCAGCCCCAGAACGACCCTACAAGGCACACTCGCCTACACACCTCCCAGACCTCCAACCACATTCACCACTACCATCGTCGACCTCATCGCGCCCCACGCCATCGCCTCCATGGGCCACATACTCATCAGGGACCTAAACTTCCACCTCGACAACCTCAGTGACCCCAACTCTGCCATCCTCCTGGACAACCTTGTCAACCTCGGACTGAAACAACTCATCACCACCCCCACCCACAAGGCAGGACACACAATCAACCCACTCTTCGTAGGAGGTAACAACATCCACTTCAGCAACACCAAGCAATCTCCCTGAATGGATCACCATTGCATACACTTCCACATCAACAAACCCACCTCCCCCAAACCTGCACCCCGCCCTCTACGAAGGAACTGAATCAAGGTCACTGAGGAGCAGCTCAACGCCACCTTCAACCCCGATGCCCCCCATCTCGACTGGTGCCAACCTTGCAGCCAAAGAACGCCACAGATGGATCACTAATTGCATAGACAAGCTCGTACCCCTATGTAACCCCGATACACAGCGCCCCAGAAAGGCCACCTAGTTCACCGCTGACCTCCAAGAATCCAGATGCAACTGCAGATGTCTCGAGAAGAATTGGAGAAACAGTAAATCCTCTGAAGACCGCACCAGCTACAAGAACGCCATGACAGAATACCACCAACGCATCAGATCCACCAAAGGTCCTTCATCCAGAACAAGATTCTCTCCAACTCCAGCAACTCCAAGGAACTCTTCAGCATCATCCAGGATTTCACCAAACCCCCCAGCGAAACCACCCTCTCCCAGGACCTCTGCAACAAGCTTGGCTCCTACTGCCATCTGAAAATCAAGTGCCTCTACGACAGCTTCAATGACCAGACACCTGACTCCGACACCACTCCTTCCTCCAGCAATGCAAGCTAGCCCACCATCTCCTCCTGGACCCCAGTCACCACCGAAGACACTGCACCGACCATGAAAGGCATTCAATCAGGTGCCCCCACGGACCCCTGCCCTCACCACATCTTCCACTGAGCCGCCGCTGCCACCACACCGGAAGTACGACCCACCATCAAAGCCAACTTCTAAACCGGCACCTTCCCTGATGACTGGAAATGCACAGACGTCAGGCCCCTACTCAAAAATCCCTCAGCAGATCCTGCAGACCTCAAGAACTACCGAACCATCTCCCTCCTCCCCTTCTTGGCCAAAGTCAAGGAGAAGACTGCCAATGTCCAACTGATGAAATTCATCAAAGAGAACTCCATCCTTGACCCCTCCCAATCCGGATTCCGCAGCAACCACAGCACTGAGTCCCATGTACTCTCTGCTACAGACGACATCTGCACCCTCCTCTACCAAGGACAAACCACTACCCTGATCCTACCCAACCTCTCCGCAGCTTTCAACACCGTTTCCCACCGCACACTCATCGCCAGACTCAACGACGCCGGCATACAGGGAACCACCCTCGTCTGGCTCCACTCCTTCCTTACTGGCAGAACCCAAAGAATCAGACTTCCACCCTGTCAGAACCCACAGACATCAACTGCTGAGTACTGCTGAGTACCCCAAGGATCGTCACTCAGCCCTCTGCTCTTCATCATGCACATGACCCCCTTTGCCGCCATTGTCAGACATCACGGACTCAGCATAGTATCCTACGCCGACAACCAGCCCATCCTCTTCCTCACCAAGGACCCCATCACCACCAGACTCAACTTCCAGGAAGGAATGAAGGACATTGCATCCTGGATGAGCAGCAGCTACCTGAAGCTCAACTCGGAGAAGACAGAGGTCCTCATCAGTGGACCCTCCCACTCTGCTTGGGACAACACCTCGTGGCCCACCACCCTCAGCAGCCCCTGACCACCATCGACCATGCCTGGAACCTCGGCATCATACTCGACTTCTCCCTCTCCATGACCTGACAGGTCAACGCCATCGCCTCCACCTGTTTCAACACCCACCCCATCCTTCGGAAGACCTTCAAATGGATCCCACCCGAATCAAGGAAGACGGTCACCTACGCACCCATAACCAGCAGACTGCAGTATGGAAACACCCTCTATGCCGTGATCAACAAGTCACTGCTCCACAACCATACAGAACATCACAGCAAGAATCGTCCTCGGCATCCATCAACACAAACACATCACCCAACACCTGCAAAATCTCCACTGGCTTGCCGTTGTGAAGAGAGTAACTTTTCCACGCCTACAAATGCCACCACAACATCGGACCCCAATATCTCAACAATAGAATCTCCTTCCACGTACCCAAAATAATCCTCCGACCAGCTGACCTCACCCTCACTGAACCCCCACGCATCCATAGAGCAGGAACGGGTGGAAGAACCTTCTCCTACATAGCAGCCAAGACTTCGAACGAGCTCCCGATCGACCTCAGACGCATCCCCAACCTGCACATCTTCAGGAAGCCCCTAAAGAGCTGGCTCTTCGATTGACCAGAGCTGCTCCCCCCACCAGCGCCTTGAGACCCAAAGGGGTTAGTAGCGCGCTTCAAAATTCCCTGATTGATCGATTGAATAGTACAAGAGCTTGAAACTCTGTTTTGAGGTCTGCAAAAGGGAGGAAAGGTTTAAGTTTCCTTAGTGAGTGCAGGTGACGGTTGGCTCCTCTTGTGGCAGCAGTGATGGAAAGGGCATCGTCCAGGGTAATAACTAAGGATTTTGCAGAGTCAATGAGGTGTGGGGCACAGTTCAATGCAGTGAGATGTGAGAGCCGGTCTTTGAAACTAGGGGTGACAAAAATAATTCAGTTTTGAGGGCATTGAGTTTGAGGTGGTTAAGAGTCAACCAATGTTGTGTTTTTATCAGGATGCTGTTGAGGATATTGGTGACATCATGGAGGCCAATTTCATGTATAGCTCAGTGTGATCCATATACATGTGGTAGGAGATATGTGCAAGTTTGAGCATTTTGGTTAGGGGTTCCATTTAAATAATAAACAATGTTGGGGACAGGGTAGTACCTTGGAGTACACACAGCAGCACTGATCAGAGAGAGCTTGGTTGATAAGAATGCGCTGAGATGTGTTGTGAAAGAACGAGGAGAATTATTTTAGCATGGTATCAGAGAGGCCCACCTTGTGTTCTAAAAGGTCCAGTAGGGTATCATGACTGACACTGTTGAATGCCGCTGACAGGTCAAGTAGGATTAGTAGGCAAGATTAGTTCAGGTCGAGTGACCATAGGCCATCATCAATAATGTTGACTGGGGCCGTTTCGGTGTTATGACCCGGTAGGAAACCAGATTGACATTGGTCAAGTCGTTGGGATTGCTCTTTGTGATTAAAGAACTGTAAGTTCACACATTTTTCTAAGAGTTTTGCTAAAGTTGCTATCTTAGAGATAGGGTGGTAGTTGTTAGGGTCGGACTGGTCTGTGTTGGTTTCTTTTAGAATAGGAGTAACCTAGCCACTTTTGAGGCAGTCAGGTATGAAGCCTTGGGTGAGTGAGGCATTGATAACTGTCGTCCATAAAGAGAGTGGGAGGTGAATGGTCTTGTTGAGGATTTTGGAGGGAAGTGGGTATTTGAAATGGTATTTCAGAGGGATCAGAAGTTATAAGATGTCATTTTCCTCGATCATCCTGGGAATGCTGGGAGGGGTAATTGAGCATTCGCCCAGATTGAGTGGGGTTGCAAGTAAAGAAGTGTCACATGGCAGACGTTTTGTAGTGTCTGAATACATGTGGTAATTAACGTAGTTTTCTCAGCAAAGAAGGAGGCAAAGGTTTCACAGTTAGGTAGTGTTTTATTGACGGAGGATGGTGAGTCTTTTGCTAGACATCTGGTTATTGTTGATTTCAAACAGTTTTTTTGGTGGGTTTCTTGCAGAGTCAAATACGTTTTAGAATAATGCCACTTTGGTGTTCCTGATGTGCCTATTATTGCCTGTTATTGCACTGTGTGTTTTCCCAATAGCAGATACCAAAAAAATGCAGCAAGTTGTTGACCTGAGAAATGCTCCTTTGCCTAACAGGGGCTGTATTGAAAGTCAAAAAACATCCACTTTTGTGTGTCCCCCATTCTTGTAACAGAATCATATTCAAATTAAAAAAATTACAGAAAAGAAACGTGCAAACCCCACCTGTGAATTGCAGCTTGTGACTGGTTGGCTGTGTGATTAATACATTGCCAGTCTCATTGCCCATCTGACAAGCTTATGAAAACACACAGAGCACTAGAATACATGCTCATAAACACAGGCAGACATGGGCAGAATCCTACTCAGTGAATATATAAAGGTGAATACCTCGTCATTGGGAGCAGGAGGAACAGCAAGCAAGACAGAAGTGCGAGCATCAAAGCGGGGGCCAGGCACACTACCTCAGGGGCTGAACATGTTACAAATCTTCAAGTATTTCTGAGGTTCTGAGCAATGGAAATCTGGCTCCTGTAAGGCAGATTGAATCACTTCACTGCTTTCTTTAAGTGTTAGCACTTGCTAAGAGTGGGGCTTAAACCCCCCTCCACCGCACCTACTCCATTCAAAGTTGGACAATCACTTTTCACTTGATGCTTATTTTTATGTTATGGATTTGTTTAGCCTGACGCTGGACTGCAGAGACTTTTTTCTCATCACTCATACCTCGGTATGGATGCAACTCTTTTGAATTACGAGATACACACTATACAAAATGTGTGAATACAGGAACTAAGATATACCACATCAAAGTATACTATTGGAAGTTCGCTTTTATACTGTGGAGTCCTGAAGAAGTCCCTTCGAGACGAAACGTGTCGGCTATTGGATTTTACTTGATCGACTTAGCTTGATAAAAAAGAAAGTCCAATAAAGAATGTTTGAAAAAAAGAAACACCAGTGAATTGGAAGTTCTTCATCTTATACGAAAGACTGTCTTCCACCTTAATACTTATATATTACATTGTTGAGTGCGGAACTTTTGATTGGAAGTTTTTCCTAATTTAGGAGTAGAGAGGGGTGCACCACCGTTTAAAGCCCATACATTGTATTGAAAGGTGCGGATTGTTATTGCCTCAACCCTCAGTTTGTTGTCATAAAGTTATGGATTTGTTTAGTGTTCGCTTTTGTTTTGTTTTGAACAGTTATTGATGATGGGGTGAAGGTGGACAGAACAAAGGTCCTAGGATTTTATTTGTATATCGGCTCTAGCAGGTGCCTGTGAGTGCCATGCTTCTATTTGGTTATCTGACTGTAGCAGAAACAAGCATTTGTATAAAATAGGTCACGCATTTATTAATGTTTGAGCTGTTGGCATTGACAATAACAATGTTTTTTACTTTTGTTTTTTTGTTTACAGTGGAGGTATTATATCTTCATAGCACTATTGCCAATGGTATGAAAAAGCAAAACTGAAAAAAAATGTTTTAACTAAAAGCGTCTCTAACTTTAACAAATGTGAGACCTATTGCATTGGAAATGCAATCTGTCTCACATTTGTTGGAGTTGGCATTATAAATGCCAATGTTGCAGAGTGCAGTACCATATGTGGTCACATATGGTACTGCATCCTGCAGAAGATATGGTAAATGCTGCCTACCCATAATGCTTTGCATGCAAGACAGTAGCACAAGTACATTCAAATAACTATGTCCATATATACAATCTGTAGCTTTCAAATGTGACAAAAGATTTATTATATTAATTCTGGATTAGGTTGTACGGAGCTGATGAAGGGACATTTATAGAAAGGTCTCATATAAATGTGAGATGTACTAGTGAGTAAAGTAACCACTGCCAGCCTTGCCTAGCACCAATCGTGTGTCCTGCCCAAAAGCCCTTTAAGAAAATAGTGCTCTGAGGCTGTAATTAAAACTTAGGGAGTAACATCACATGTAACAGGGGGTGTTCTCCTGGAAGGCTACAAGAAGAGACAAGGCGGTATTTAGGAGGAACGAATAAGGCTATTGACCCATGAAAAGCCACCATTTAAAAAGGACAGGGGCAGGAGGCAATTAAAAGATGGGCCAAAAATGGGCAGAGCTGTATGCCCATATACTGAGTATAGCATGTCTCAAAGAGACAGGGCAAGCACTGCCTAGGCGACACCTAAGAAAGGAGAAACAACCTTAGGGCTTGATAACAAAAGGGTCGGGTAATTCTGACCATTGCATAAACTCCTGCTGGAATTACAAGTTTGAAGGAATTTAACGTATCGGATAATTATCAGATGCATCAAATACCACAAGCTTCGTTAAACTTTGGCAGGTCAAATCTACCACATTGTAACAGGCAAAATATTTACATTATTTACCGTACCAAGTGGATTGTGGTTTGTTAAATACCAAACTCTGCATGCTAGTCCCCACAATCTCCTAATAGGTGCTATTTATAGCACCCAATAAATAATGTACCCCGTGATATTGTCATTTATCAGGTGCGATAAATAGCACCTACATGTGTAATCAGGGCCATAGTTTATTCCTGTAATTAAAATGTGTTTAATTCATACACATTTCATGCACACACTTCAATAGAACTTGATCCTGGACAAACTGGCACTGTCATTTCTAAACTATGACAGATAATCTGGAGTTTGTTTTATAATTATGGCTGATGTAAACCCAGCTGGACCATGGATTAGAAGACAGGATTGGATCAGGGCGAATGCTTAAGAATAAGCGTATTTACTGAAGGAAAAGAGCTTGAAAGGAAGGGATCTGTAATGATCCAAAAACGATGCAGTGATGTCAAGCAGTCTACGCTTTGGTGAACTAATCTGAACTGCAGGTGAACACTCTTGTAGTTGTGGAGATAAAGACAGTGGCATCGAGTGGAATTAAGCAAATACTGTTTCTGCTGCAACAAAAATGACTGATGTTGAAGAGCTGCATTTAATCTCTGTCCGAACAGATAGAGCACCTTTGTGCTCGGTGTATTCTTATCCCTCTGCTGCTATTAAACATGTATTTTGTGATCATTGGTCTATTTAAATATATTTTCCCGACGACTTCAGATGTCTTCGAAGAGTTTGATACATTTTCCAAGCATCTCGTCATTGAATTATGCCACATAAGGTATATATGCATATCAATGCTGGTTGAAGTTTGCTGTTATTGAGGACTGGTTGTGAGAAAAGGCTCCCCTCCACACCCCATCGTTTTTTCTGTAAATATATGTATAATGTAATACAGCTGCAAACAGCTTGCAACTACGAAACCTGTTACCAGCTTGGTGGCCCCAGTCTGATAAACAATGTGAGTATTCACTGCACAGGTGGGCACTGGAACTGTTTTGAGTAAGACGGTATATGAGCGTCACCCCTCTAATTAGAATTTGGTTTGCTCTAGGCCTGGCCCTGATTGGATGTTCTGCCACATATTACTGGTGATCTGCTGGCTGTGGGGGGTTTTTCAGAGCAGGGGGGACTGCCGAGGCCCACCCATGTTCATATGGCCTTAGTCTGATTGGAGCCTCCCTCAGTGAGGTGCTAATTTGAACATTGTTCCTAATCCTGATTTTAAAAAGTCAGTGGCGTAGCTAGTCCATGTGCCACCCATGGCGGTACCTGCGTTTGCTGCCAGCAGTGGCATGTAGGAGCAGGGAGTGGACAGGTTGGGTAGGTGCTGGCGAATACACGCGATGACCGCAGGTAAGAGCAGGGTGGGCGTTGGTTGGTGCTGGAGATTCCTGCGACGGCAGTAGGTAAGGCCACCACTCCCAAAACTCTTGCCACCCGGGGCTGACCGCTCCCCCACCAGCCTTCCCACACCACTGCAATAAGTGACACACCAGCTGCGCAAGAGGCTTGTAAATAAGACCCATAGCATTTAAGGCTTGTATGCACTGACTGCATTTCAGCTTTTTAACATGGGATTTAAGTTGCATGTATCCCTAAATACCTTGTCACGCGCATGCTACACTAATTGACAAACGCACATGCATGTTTTGTGCCTAGAACGGGATGTACAGTTTGAAATATTCTTTATGAATGTAGACATATAAACAGGACTGGCCATGCTCAGACAGCACCCAGGGCAGAACCAGATGTGCCCCACATCAGCCTAGCTGTGGTTTAGAACCTGCTTGAAAGGGTACACAAAGAGCAGACCATTGGCTTAACAAATAACATTCTCTTTGCATCCTGGTACCTCATTTATATAACGAAGACAAAAGAAGAAATGCGAAGAGAGAAGGCAGGACTTAATGCAATATTCACAACAAATATCAAATACAGTCAATTTCTGCTTGCTAACATTATTGCCCACATGCGTCAAACTGAATTGCATTCGAAACGGTGCTATTTAATTCGGCCGTTTGCGAATGCAATTCATTGTTTTGGGATGCATTAACCTTTTTGGCTTTTTCGCAATTTAAGAAATCGCAATTTGTTTGCGATTTCTTAAATTGCGATTGCATTTAAGAAATCGTAATTTTGCGATTCTTAAATGCAATGCATCATCTTAAAAAAATTGCGAATTCGCACATTAGAAGCGTTAAATTAACATGAAGTCAACCTTCCTGGTAATTTTAGAAAAGTTTCAAAAATCCACAAAAGTGCATTTTTAACACTTTCATTTTACACTCACACATGCCTTTGGGCATGTATGTGTGAAAAATGGACTGTATGTTACATTTCAGGGGTGCAGGGGGGGTCCTTTGCACCCTAGAAATTGCATTCTCATTTTGCGATTCCTGAATTGCGAATCGCAAAATGAGAATGCCTTCCCATTGATTCCTATGGGCCTCTAGGCCCATAGGAATCAATGTAAAGTGATCCTTATTTGCGATTCGCAAAATTGGGAATCGCAAATAAGGAAAAATAAGAAATCGCAAAAAAAATGCGATTTTTTTAATGCATAGGTATTTGCGATTTCTAAATTGCGATTCCTTAATTTTCGCAATTTAGGAATCCCAAATACCAACAAAGCTGTAGGATTTTTCATGCTTTGAAAACATTAAATAGTATAAAGAGAAGCTGACCGGAAATTACCATCACACAACCTTTAGCAGGCATGACGATGACATCACATTAAACACTATGTCCCTCATTATCAGTTTTGACCAAGCTGGCATGATGAGAAGTATACCACATGACATGAAAGGGCGACCTTTGTGCGCTATGGCCGCTTTGAACCTTTCCAAGGCTTCTCTTCATCTGAACACATCTCTTTGCAGTGCAGTATTAACAGCTTGTAACTCCACCAGACACTGTGAGCCATTTATTTGAGAACACTGCACACGTTTTGAAGATCTATAGGTAATTGTCTTCCTGGTCGGCCTGGAGCTGTTTTCACTACAGGGTAAATCCGAGCACATTCAGCAGCAAGCCCTGGGCCTTTATCCTGTAGAGCACCCAGACACAGTGGCCATTCCTGGCAGCAGCATGCCTTAGACCTCTCTCCTGTGAGTCCTGGAGTGACTGTAAACACACTGTGGCTGCATGACCCTGGCCTCTTTTCTGGGGTGGCCCTAATCACAGAGTGGCACCGGGCCTCTCTTCTGGGGTGGCCCTAAGCACACAGTGGCCCCAGGCCTCTTTCCTGGGGTGGCCCTAAGCACACAGTGGCACCGGGCCTCTCTTCTGGGGTGGCCCTAAGCACACAGTGGCCCCAGGCTTCTTTTCTGGGGTGACCCTAAGCACACAGTGGCCCCAGGCTTCTTTTCTGGGGTGGCCCTAAGCACACAGTGGCCCCAGGCCTCTTTTCAGGGGTGGCCCTAAGCACACAGTGGCCCAAGGCCTCTTTTCTGGGGTGGCCCTAAGCACACAGTGGCCCCAGGCCTCTTTTCTGGGGTGGCCCTAAGCACACAGTGGACCCAGGCTTCTTTTCTGGGGTGACCCTAAGCACACAGTGGCCCCAGGCTTCTTTTCTGGGGTGGCCCTAAGCACACAGTGGCCCCAGGCCTCTTGTCTGGGCAGAGTGACCCTCATACAAGGTATCAGAAGGCCCCAGGAATGAGGCCCGCTTTCACAGTGGCCATTCCTAGCAGCAACACTCTCTCTCGTGAGGACCTAAGTGAGCTGGTGCCAGCAGCTCACATGCCTATACCCTCTGGGAACCCCAAATACAGGGGCACTTAGTGGCAAGAGCAGGCCCCCTGCTTTTCTTTTGTGAGGTCCTGGGTGGCTCTAAGCACACAGTGGCAGAAGGTCCCAGGTTTTTTTCTTGTGAGACACCCAGGCACAGTGACCATTGACACATGCTATCAGCAGGCCCTAGGCTTATCTGTCGAGGGGCTCCCAGATAGAGTGGGCCTTCCTGGCAGCTGCAGGCCCAGGTGAGTCTCTGTGGGCCTCTAGACTCCCTCCTGCGGGGACCAAGGACACAGTGACCATTAACACACGGTACCAGCAGGTCATGCGTCAATATGTTCTCAGCTCACTGGAGACATTAATTCTTCTTGGCAGCAGCAGGACACAAGCCTGCTTTTTGTGAAGCCCTGAATAGCTCCCAGTCAGATGGTCTCAGGCCTCTCTCCTGCCAGGATCCTGTGCACAGTGACTCTTACAAATGGTACAAGCACACCCTTTGCCAATGAGACCCCAAACACAGTGGCCTTTACTGTCAGTAGTAGACCCAGTTCTTCTCTCCAACGAGACCTTAAGTAGCCCTAAGCAAACTGGGACAGTCCTTTCATCTGTAAGGCCCTAAGACACAGTGTCCTTTGACACACTGTGCCAGCAGGGCTCACGTCTGTCTGCTGGTGGCCCCCAGACACAGTGGCCCTTTCTGGTACTACAGGCCCCAGGTCTCCCTCCTGTGACTGCATGAGCTGCTCTAAACACACTATGGCAGCAGGCCCCAGGCCTTTCTCCTTCATGCCTCTTGAACGTGGCAACTTTTAGCATTGGCTACCAGGAGGCCCTAGGTCAATGTGCCACCCAATCAGATACAGTGGCCTTTCTTGGTACTAGAATGCATAGAAGGGCCAGGTCTCCTTAGGAGACAGCCATTACAACGCGGGCTTTACACCGCGCTACCATTATGACGCAGCCATCACAACACAAGTCGTTACAACGACTTGCGCTGGATGGTGCTATATACTAAGGAATAGTATGGTTTACTATTCCAACACCTTCCCTACTCTTACGTAGGCTGGAGTTGGAATAGTAAATCATACTATTCCTAAATCCAGCGCCTCCAGCGCAAGTCGCTGTAACGACTTGCGTTGTGATGGCTGCGTCGTAATGGTAGCGCGGTGTAAAGCCCGCGTTGTAATGACATACATCCGGTCTCCTTCTTGTGACTGCGTAAACCGCTATAAACACACAATGGCAGGATCCCCCAGGCCTTTCTCGTTTGTGCCTTTGAACGTGGTGACCTTAGCACAGGCTAACATGAGGACATAGGTCAATGCGCCACCTTCCCTCCCCCCCCAAGTAATAGTGGCTTATCCTTGTACCAGAATGATTAGAAGGCCCAGGTCCTCCTGTGACTACTTAAGCCGCTCCAAAAACACAATGACAGCAGGCCCAGACCATTATCCTGGAAAAGGTGAACATAAGTAGAAGAGGAGGCAATTTAGAAGGAATAAGGAAAACACATGAACAGTGGTTCATGTGTTACCTTGATACAATAGACAAAGGCCTTAACTCCAGAGAAGAGTGGATGAAGCTATTAGTTAGCCAATGACATCTAACATTTAGACAATCTTAAAATTCACTTAGAACTTTACAAACCAAGCACATGCCACACAGAGTGTAGCGGTTGCAGGGGGCTCAAAATAAAAATAAAAATAATAATTATGAGCAAAAAGGACTGTATTAGTGAGCATAAGACCTGATTTCAACTGGCCCATTGTATCCCTGGGAAAAGGTGTAGCATAATTACATAGAATCACCATATTAGGAGCAGAAAGATCAAACTAAAATTAATAGTCAGCGCAGAATGGTGGCCCAATGCTGCCTATCTTTATGGTTAAGACAGAACATGATATACCGAATAGACATCTGACCATGCAAAGAATATGGTTTAATTAGATACAAGATTGGGTAGACATAAACATATAAGAAACATGCAATCACATAAGGAATAAGGCAAATCGTAAAAAGGGGCGAGCATCATCACCCAAACTGCTCTGATTTTCTCATAAAGGTGTGTTATCGCCTTTCTAGACTCTTAGCGGCAGGTGTTTATGCTGCCTTAGATAGCTGAACTACAAACAGTCAGGAATTCCATAGCGGGCCGAGCCAGCGCAGTCATTCTATCCAATGAAGCCATATATGAAAGTGAGGCTTGACACGCGGAAAAATAGAACTAGAACGAGTCTCGACACTCGCCCCAGTACGCGGTGTGAAAACGAGACTTGAAACGCTGAAATTCAACGTAGTCCGTCTCTACGATCTAGTCGAGTTAACAAAACGCGCAAAAATAATGATTATCAGCTGTGCGTTGTCGAGGTCATCCAATGACAGTGTCAGTTAAGGGGTTTAAAAATGTGCACCCAAAGAGGCCAATCGTTTCACCATTTCCGGCAGAGTGAGTCTGTAACAGAGGGGCATTGGATGTGGAGAGACGAGGTCTTAAAAAGCAAACGGTAAGGAGGCTTAAACGGGGAGTAGGAGCACCAGATAAGAAGTAGGATAAGGACTAAAAGAAGTATTATAGATCATGTGCCTTCTTTGCAGATTCTCAACAGAACCATAGGCAGATAAGGACAGTAACTTATATCCACTCCAGCTACTCTCCAGTCAACCTCAACCGAGGTAGGTTAATGCAATAACAGCATTTGCAAATCTATGGACAATAAGCTATTTTCGTGACAAATACAGGTTCCCCTTTTTTTGTCCCTTCTCCTTACAGAGGAGAGTACTAGACCTATCAGGTTGCGACGATTTTAGGAGATCGAAGGGACCGGGGGAGTCGTACCGCCTTCACAGGACCAATAATAGACCCAACGAGAGAGTGCCTTCCGAGTAGGTATTCTAATAGTATTTCCAATAATATAAGATTACGAAAAAGAGAGGGTATAGAGATATAGTTCAAATGTATATCTCTCAACAGATAAGAGGACAATAGAAACATGCAACAAAAATGCTGATTTGTCGGGCATCAATAACCTGGAATAGATTTTGAGGTAAAGGCTTGTCGAAACAATTTAACCATATAGCATGTGGCGACAGCCAAATAAACAAACCTCAGCAACAACCCAAATGTTTTCTGTTGCAGTTTGAACGCATATTAGGATGCCATCACGCACAAAAGATATAGAACCCAGAGTGAACGCACATGACTAGCATGAAATAAGGTAAAAAGGCTTTTAATAATAAATAGAAAATGAAACCTGTACATCTTGTTTTGGGCATAAGCCAAGTATACAATGTGGAGCAATGCTATAACACCAAGATCCAGAAGAGAGGGTGGTGCCCTATGTGACCTCCATAATAAGGGAACGGGGGCAGTTGGGATATAAGAGCATGGCAGAACAAGCCCATATATTAGCACCTAACAATTTAATTACTATGGTGATGATAATGGACCGATAATTGAATAGCGTGTATCCAGTCAAATGATATATATGAATATAGTTCAACCAGTATAGATCTCATATGCAGAACAATTAGGAACAGCCATTGGTCCTATGTTAGGGAAGGAGATACATAAATGTTGTTATGATCCCCAACCAATATATTTGGATAATGAGGAAGACTAATTCTCCCTTTTTTTGAACTCAAGTGTTTAAAATGAGATTTTATAACAAGATGATTCCCATGCATGTCATTTATTCAAATGTGTTTATCTACAGGATTTTACTATAGTGGTAACCAACCAGTGCCCTTTACTAAGAGAGACACATCAATCAGTCTTGAAAAAGATGGTATATAACTGATCCATTAAAAAATTGCCTCCGTAACATCGCCCGATGGATGGATGACAACTTCCTTCGGCTCAATGCAGAAAAAACCGAGGTCCTCATCTTCCACCAGCCCTCTCCATTAGACTCCAATCTCTGGTGGCCCCTCGACCTGAGCATGCCCCCCTCACCCAAGGAATCAGTAAAAAACCTAGGGGTTAGATGGGACCCCAGCCTCTCATTCCATAAACAAATCCAGACGGTGTCCGCTGCGTGTTTCCCAAAAATCAGGATAATCAAAAAGTTTATCAATTTCCTACCTAGTAACACCAGGAAAACAATTGTCCAGGCACTGATCACGTCCCACCTAGATTACGGTAACGGCCTCTACATAGGACTTGTCTCTGGCCTCTGTCATCGACTTCAGACGGTCCAGAATGCTGCAGCCCGTCTGGTCTGTGGCATCTCCCTTCGTGAGCACATCTCGCCACATCGGCGAAGACTCCACTGGCTACCAATTCAAAAAAGAACAGAATTCAAGGCCCTAATTCTGGCCCACCGGGCAGTTAAGGGAAAGGGCTCTGCATACCTTTCCTCCTGCCTCCGTCCCTACAGCAATGCCAGACTCCTTCGATCCAGTTAAAAAAATCTCCTTATCACCCCCCAGATTCAAAAAAGTACGCTCCGGTGGTAAAACTTTCCAAGTATGTGGTGCCTCCCACTGGAACAAGCTCCCCATCTCCATCCGAATGATCCAGGAAGAGCTTCCGTTCCGAAAAGCCCTGAAATCATTCCTATTTTTCTAGTTCCACCTGAGTCAGATCCAGCCTACAATCACACAGGAGCGCCGGGACACCCCGTTGGGGTAGCTGCGCGCTATACAAAATACACTAAATAAATAAAAATAAATAACTACTAAAAGCCATCGAAACGCGTCGACGCCCACACCAGCACAATCACGTGATCAAACTCATTCCTGCAGACAAGATTTTTTTAAGCAAGTCCAGGATTTAGTTTTCTATTGGTCTGTTTTGATGTGCAATTTTGATGACAAATAGTACTGTCTGTGTCTGTTTCTCCCATTGACAAACACGATAACCAGCTTGTGTTTGGAAATTGGTTTGATTTATGAATCTTAGATGCATATGGTTTTGATACACACTGTATATGTTTTTAACAAAATTACAATTTGTTTTGTGTCTTTTTTAAATTGCTGTATTTTTGATGAAATTTCTTTTTAACATAAAAATAAAAAGTGAAAACTTTCTTTTTAAACAAACTTTTTGTCTATGCATTATATGTGTTAGAGATCAGTGCAAATATATGGGCTTACGTCTCAGTTGTTTTCGCCAAGGGATACCTTGTTATTTCACTGTTTGCTAGTACCCTATTCCCCTGGTGTGCTAAGGGGTCTCTCACGTTTATTTCTCACCAGACCATTCTCGTTCATGCCGTTGAACGCTGTCACCTTTATCACAGGCTAACAGGAGGCCCTAGGTAAGCCCCAGACACAGTGGCCCTTCCCAGCAGCAGCAGGCCACAGCCTTCTGTTCATTGGGGCCCTGGGTGGTTCTAGGTCACACTGTGACAGCAGGCTCCAAGCTTCTAATACACAGGCTTTGTTACAGGTCTCACAGTTATCACAATGGGCCAGCCCACGTTCTCCAATACCTACGCAATCCACACGGTCCGTCTGCCTCCTACCTGTAGTTGAGATGCTTCCTGTTACCTAGAAATATTAGTTAAAAAAAGGAGGCAACTTTATCAGTGGCGATGGAGAGTTAGGGAGGGAAAGCTGCTCTCGCCTTTGACCTTGGCTGGCTGGCATGTGATTAAAAGCTCCCAACTCTTTCAGGTCCATGCTTGAATAGCTCATCCTGTCCAGATTTGTTTATTTTATTCCAGGACTTGTAATACTACTTACTTATGAGCAGAACAAAACTACAGAACCCGGAATGCAACAAAAATTTCTTAGACTGGAAGAGCTACTCAAACATGGATCTTTGTGCACTGTGAACTCTGTGGAGTGATGAAGGCTTATGTCATCCGACCGCCTATTCCTCATTGCTGCTGGTGAATAAAACAAAGCAACGGAGGGCCTTTTGTGTTCACTGGTCAGCACTGACTGATTACATCTGAGTAGTGACTTGTCTAGGAACATCCCTGCTCCTCCCCCACCTCAGCTGAACCACCCACAGCTCCGGTCCTGTGACCGGTCCAGATTTATAGGTGAGGGGCAGGTGAAACTGGGAAGAATGGGGTGTGGGTGGAAAGAGGCGAGGTGGGAGAAGGGAGTTGAGGTGTTAGCAAAAACAGAAATGTAGGCAAGCCGAAAAAAAATGGAGGAAGCATAAGACTGAGGAGATTAGAGCGGTCTTCCGTCATGCTCAATCCATTTATTATAAAAACATCAGAACGGCCCGAAAAAATCGTCTTCTGCAACAGCTGGAAGAAGCTGTTAATTGTCCTAAGGAGCTTTTTAAAATCCTTCAAAACTTCATCAAACCCGCCGCATGTGAGAGCCCTGAGGAGTTCTCACAGATTTTATGCGACGAGATATCATCGTTTTTTTAGAGTAAAATAAATATCATATATGAGAAAATAGTGGCTGCCAATAACAGCATGAGCGGTACCAATAAGATTACACCCCTAACCCCGCCTAAAGATAACCCACACCCATTATCATTTTTCCCCCTTATTGAAAGTACAGATCTTCCTCATCTCATTACTCACATTAAATCAGGATCTCCAAATGACCTCCTCCCTGCCAAGATGGTTCCTCCCCTGATCCCTCTCTTGGGCCCCTTTATACAAAATGTTATTAACATCTCCCTTACTAAAGGACACGTCCCTGCAGAGTGGAAAAGGGCGGTGGTAAACCCAATACGCAAGAAAGCTGCATCCCCATGGACCGACCTCTCCAACTTGCGCCCCATCTCGCTCCTGCCATACATCAGCAAAATAGCTGAGAAGCATGTGAACACCTATCTGTCACAACATCTCGAAGCGACGGAGGGCCTGGACTATTCTCAATCTGGTTTCAGGCCGAACCACAGCACCGAATCAGCCCTCCAAACAGTGACCAATAACATCAGAATGGCACTGGATGGAGGCAGCTCTATGATTCTGGTGCTGTTGGATCTCTCCGCCGCTTTCGATACGGTGTCTCACAAAGTGCTTCTTGAGCGACTAAAGGGCGTAGGATTGGAGGGAGTGGCACTGACATGGATGGAAAGCTTCCTGTCAGGCCGTTCTCAAGAGGTCAGGCTGGGCTCCCACAAATCCATCTATAGGGAGCTCAACAAGGGAGTGCCACAGGGTTCTTGCTTAAGCCCTACACTTTTCAACGTGTATGTGGCCCCCTTGGCCAATCTAGCAAGATCATTTGGGTTTACACCGGTGTCGTATGCTGACGACACCCAACTCCTCTTTCCCTTTAAAGACCTAACACCTGCAATACAAAGATCTTTTGCAGAGGGAATGAAAGCAATATCTACATGGATGTCATTAAATTGTCTCCAATGTTATATTGGAAAAACGGAGGTAATGTTGTTTGGGCAAGCAGCAACACACTGGACACCGGATTGGTGGCCCCTGGAATTGGGCCCTGTTCCCAGCCCTAAAAGCATGGTGAGAAACCTTGGAGTGTTATTAGACCAGACACTCACTTACAAGGACCATGTAAACCAGGTGGCTAGCACCTGCTTCCAAGCTATTGGAATGTTAAGAAGAGTGTTCCCCTATCTGCCAGACTGCCATAGGAAAACACTCGTGCAGGCATTAGTCATCAGCAGAGTGGATTACTGCAACGGCCTCCTTTTAGGAACAAACGAAGGGCAGCTCAAAAAGTTGCAAGTGATCCAAAACACGGCAGCAAGGGTAGTCCTCAACGCCCCCCCTAGGACTCCCTCCCTCCCTCTGCTGACTAGGCTCCACTGGCTGCCAGTGAGGGCACGAGTACATTTTAAGACCCTATGCACTATCCATAAAAGTATGATAGGCAAAGGCCCAAAATATCTGGCCAACATCTTCCTGCCCTATGCCCCTGGACGTACCCTTCGTTCCGGTAACCAGCAGCTTCTGCAGGTGCCCAGAATAAAAAGGTCCAGACAAGGAGGGCGAGCTCTGGCCCATCTTGGACCAAAGCTCTGGAACTCCCTACCTTCTGAGATGAGAATACTTACCAACCATCTGACCTTCCGTAAGGTCTTAAAAACGTACCTATTCCCCAGCAATTGATCCCTCTCTGTTTATATGTACTACCCATATTCATCTGAGGATATTCTTACTGGCAAAGCGCGGAGATACCCCTTCGGGGGTCTATTCAGGCGCTATAGAAGAATATAAAATAAATAAAATAAATAAATAAAATTAGGTACCTGTGACCTGTAGAAAAAATTGATTAAAAGCAAGGCTGTTGCATGATTGACTTTAATGAGAACGCTCTTTGCGCCCACCTGAATGTCAACGCCCTAGACATGGCCCCAGCCGACTGATGCCAAAGACCAACCCTGCAAATGAAGAATTTTCTAAAGTGAGCATTGTGCCCATGGTAAAAATTTCAGTTTATGAGTCAAAAATTGTATTTGCCAGACTCAGTACTTGTGTGGGTCAAGAGTATAACAGAACTATTGAGTGGTCACAGTATAGTGCCCAGAATATTTAGGACCAAAATATTGACTGATAAGTTTGTACAGATTTTCCATACCTAACTCCACATTTATATACCTTACCGAGATAGATAGATAGATAGATAGACAGATAGATAGATAGATAGATAGATAGATAGATAGATAGATAGATAGATAGATAGATAGATAGATAGATAGATAGATAGATAGATAGATAGATAGATAGATAGATAGATAGATAGATAGATTCTTCAGGGTACCAGTGATGGCCGCTCCATTAGGGCAAGGGAGCACCACCCCACTGCTTTCCCGCCGTGCGAGAAGCAGAAAATAAAATGGTATTTAAAATACCATTTTATTTTATGCTTCTCGTGCTGCGAGAAAGCAGGAGGCAGGGGTATGCCCGGCTGGGAGTGGGTGGGAGGGTATGCCTGGTTGGGGAGGTGGGTCAGGGACGAGTGACTTGCACCACCCTGAGTGCCCTGACTGTTTGGTCGGCCCTGGGGTCGACCAAAGCAGTCATGCACACTCTACATTTTCTCTATGTAGGCTGCATGCAGCCTATATAGAGAAAATGGCGTCCCTACTGGTGCCCGGCTGGGCACCATCCGGGACTCACTAAAGAGGGACCCTGAGAAAAACCAATTCTAAGGGAACATCTAACCATGGAGAAAGACAAACTAGAGAACATCAAAGGATGTCCCCAACTATAATTAAAATTAGGGCAGTAGCTCCAAGATATAGAAACAACCTCCCACAGAACAGCTGACCTGATATTTTATTTATTTGTCATTATTAGAAATGTTATCGTTTTATTTAAAAAAGTCAAAAACATATACAAACAGTTCATCCATGGAAATACATCAAATATATCACATAAGACAATAAAAAACTTTACATAAAATATTCATAAAACGCACAGGCCCAACCCACAATGAACAATATTCAAGAAATTAAATAAATGTACACACTATATCACCAACAACCCTAGAGCACATACATTTGAAACATACAGTGAATCAAAGACACATTAAATAGCAAAAAAATAATTAGAACATCAGACATTACAAAAACACAATATACAATACACAATAATACCATAGAAAACATTAACAGAAAAAGGGGAGAAAAAAGCGCCGATGCCCGTTTCGGAAACTACACAACACACAATAAAGATTCCTTCATCAGGGCGCACATTTTCAGTGTTGAAATCATGATTCGTGACCCAGGAGTGGTCATCAGAAGAATAGTAACATAATACAGTGTGCACAGCTGGGCTGAAGAGGCTGTCTGCGGGGGAAAGAATTTAAGAAAAGATAAAAAGGAGTTAAAACAGGACCAATGTAGGTCAGACATTGACTCCGGGACTCCTACCAATCACAACGCTGCCATTGCAGTGTTGAGATTGGCCTACAGGAGGGGAGGGAGCAGCATGCCTGTTCCTGTTCAGGAACAGCGCAGCAGAAGAAGCACGGGACCCGACCCATCAATGAGTAAGTACCTTCTGTGAATACCAAAATGAGAAAGTGCATTCTGTGAATACCAAAATGAGTAAATGGTATTAAGTTTAGGATTTTGTCTTAAGTTAGTTCTGCGAATTGGGCCCTGCATTTTCTGTGGCACAAATGCTCCTCCACTTTGCATCCACTTTTGTATTTGACACAACATTTTTATGAGCAGACAATTTGGTTTTCTGCTTTGGAAATGTATAGCTCCTTGGTAATGTGGCAGACCCTGAATTATTGCAATATTACATGCTGTCCCCTATAGACCTGACTGAATATTGTATGGATTCAAGCCAATGTATTTGATTAATTGTGCTATAATTTTCACCAATCAGACCCATTTTTAAAAAAACAACTTTGTGGCAGTATCTACATGTTGTTATATGACATCCTTATATTAATGTAATAACTGCACTTTCACAATTGCTTTAATAACCTTCTTGCTTCTCAAATTTGATTGGAAATGCACCATTTACCCACTCTTTTTTCAAACGTTTCTCGGGGGAGAACCTCCCCGAACCCCTCTTAAGATGTTCGTGCTCGCTCGCTCACCACGGTGCACTCCGACAGAAAGTTTACACCTCACCACTTTCAAATGTCACCAGCCACCACTGCAGGGTACGTAGATGTATACTTAAGAATAGTAAATCTATACCTCCCTCTGTGCACTTACCTCCTTGATATTTAGTTTTTTTATGTTTTGGTCACAATATTATTGCCCCTTATAGTGCTTCTGTGATATTACAGATTACAACCAGTAGGTAGAGTATATATATTTCGGACGTTTCTTTAAATGCTATTGATAAAATTCCAGTTGACTAGTTGACTAGTTTCCCTGTAGTGTGTATTATTGTCTGTTCTATGTTAGGTTTTGGTTGCTGTTTTCCACCCATGAGATTTGGATTACACCCTTTGCTATATATAGGCAAATGCAGAAAAAACATATGTGGATCCGCTAGAAACCATTTTTAAGTAATTTTATATTTTCTTCGCTGTCACTTCTCTAAGTGAATATCATTGTTAGCGCTCTCTTTCTAATCCCAATCTCCCTTTCTCCCTTTCTCCCTTTCTCCCTTCCTTCTTTTTACCTCTTTCTATTCCTCTTCCCTTCTGTCGCCCCTCTCTTTTTCACCATCTTTCTTTCCATTTGTCTCTCTCCTTCCCTCACTCCCTCGCTTTATCTCGCTCACCACCCTCCCTCTATTCCTCTCTCCCCTGCACCTTTTTTTTCTCCATCATCCTCTATCCTTAGCTCCCCTTACTCTTTCCCTCTTTCTCTCCACTCTCTCTCTTTTGAAGTCCTAATCTCCCTCTCTTTCTTTCACTCTCCCCTGCTCCCATTGTCTCTTTCTCGTTTCCTCCCTCTCTCCCTGTACCTCTCACTCTCTCTTTATACCTTGCTCTCGCTTCCTATGTGGCTATCTGTATCTCTCTACTCTCCTCTTCCCTCTCTCTCTCTCTCTCTCTCTCCATCTGCCTCACTTTCCCTTCCCCTCTTTTCATTTCTCACTCATTCCTGCTTTGTTTCTCTTTCTCTCTCTTTTTCTCTTCTATTTCTATATCACTCCCTCTTTCCTGCACCTTTTCTATTTCTGTCCGTTCATCTCTCCCACAGTTTTTATTTCTCCCTCTCTTGTACTGACTTCCCTCTCCTGCTTTTTCCCTCTATTTCTATTTCTCTCTACCTATCTGTCTCTTCCTTACTCCCTCTCTACCCCCTCTCTCGCCTGCTCACTCTCTCCTTTCCCCTCTAGTTTTCTCTCTCTCTCTCTCTCTCTCTCTCTCTCTCTCTCTCTCTCTTTTTCTCTCTCTCTTTCCCTCTCTTCCTTTCTATTTCTCCCGCTCTCTCTCTTCCTCTCTCTCTCTCTCTTTCTCTTTCTCTCTTTCGTTCTTTCCCCCTCTCTTTCCCTCTCTTTCTTTCTTTTTCTCTCTCTTTTT
The DNA here is from genome assembly GCF_964261635.1 of Lissotriton helveticus. Taxonomy (NCBI): domain Eukaryota; kingdom Metazoa; phylum Chordata; class Amphibia; order Caudata; family Salamandridae; genus Lissotriton; species Lissotriton helveticus. The sequence continues at coordinate 268,285,750 of NC_136069.1, forward strand.
CTCTCTCTTTTAATTCTATCTCTCCCGCTCTATCTGTTCGTCTCTCGCTCTCTCTCTCTCCCTCTCACTCTGCCTCTCTCTCTTTTTCTCTCTGTCTCTCTCACTCTCCTGTTACTAAGCTCTGAATACATTTCCTGGGACGCCATTGGGCGAATCTCCATGTACTTGCCTTGCTTGGAATCATTTTGCGTCTTGTTTCAGGTGTTCTGCATTACCTTGATCCCGTGTTACGTCGTAAAGCTGTGCTGTGCCGCATGCAAAGTCAGCACAAAGCCAGAGGATGAGCCGAAATGCAAGGGCTGAACATGTTTGGTTGCACAACTAGCCCGAAAAGGCATTTTCTCCAGGCTGTACATATTTATCTGTAAGCAAATGCAGATTTGGTGCTGCACCAATCGCTTCTAATTCCCCGACAATACCCTGCATCTAAAAAGGCTGCGTGTTTTCCGAGCAGGCTTCAGACTAGGCAAGAAGACCGTGAATGGTCTCCGCAGAAGCAGACAGATGTATTAGTAATCTTGCTCCAGTCTGTGTGCTGACAAGCAGTGCATGAGTAATGAAAAAGGGCTTTCCAATATGACCCTATTACGGAGCAATGATGAAAAAAACATTTGCATTATCAGTCGATAGAACACACCGGAATAAGCCAAAAGAGAGGAATCTGGGCCCCTGAGTGATGTAATGCATTTATTTTAAACCCAATTAGTTGAGAGAAACAGTCTTTCCACTTCCTTTGTTCAGTTCTATTCTCGGCCAGTGTTTTGTGTAGCACAAAACACCAATCACTGCCTTATCAGAAGATGAGATCTGACAGCACAGAGTGAGCTTAGATAATAGTAAATAAGATATTTTGTAATGGTACTTTTAGAAGCTTTTTAAAAATGGGAGTATCGGGATCCCTGGTACCCTGAGCTCGCGAAGGGATATTCATGCTTCCATCTGTAATAGGGAGGAGGTGGGTAATGGGGGTTAAGGTATTGCCATTGGAATCTGGGGACCTTTGTTCAAATCCCGGCCTCAGTACGTCATTCATGATGTAAATGGTTATAGAGGAATCCGTGGTATGGGCTAAAATGCTGTGCGCATATTAGAGCCCTATCTCCTCCTGAATATGTCTAACAAGCAACAACGTCTTTTAACATTTCTAAGTTTAGATATCTTTCACCAGCTTTTGTTTCCAAAGGGGGCTTGGTGCAAATTGCCTGATCTGCATGTTTGTAGTTGCGATAAAATCTCGTTCTGTGACTCCATGCTTATTGTACTTGTGTGTCCAATGTTGTTCTACTTACATCACAAGCATATCAGGCTTCACTTGATCCCATCACGCTTTAGGCAAATCAGACCGGCATAGATTTATTTACAGCTGCTAGTGTCGCCAAAAGTACGTATCTTTGTTTCTTGTTTTCTTTCTGGTGATTGATTGATAACAAAGTTTATTTAGACAATAGTCTATAAACCATACATAATACAATGGATCACACCTTGTGATAATATTTAAAACCACAATTCATTTGAATACATTTACGACACCTATAATACCATAAGGATAAAATATTTAAAACCACAATTCATTTTACACATTTACAACACTTATAAAACCATAAGCATAAAATTGGGATACTCTATAATTTTAAACTTTCCCATTCTCCTTTGTTGCCTCCATTACATATTCTCTTGTTGCTTTCAGAAATTTCCCCAACGCAATTGTAATATCCAGAAAAGGCACTTCTGTAAGGAGGACGATAGCATCAGCACGAGAGGTCACCTCATATTTTAAAAAAATTGGACGTAAAACAGTTTTCCGAATTACTAAAATACAAGTACAATCCAGCAGTATATGTAAAATATCATTTCTTACTCCTAGACCACATTTACAAGTACCGTCCGGGCCACTCTTATATTTCTTTCGATCTTCCATGGATTTAGGCCCACCTGAATCTTCAAGATTTCATGTCTTAGCCATCTACTAGGCAGTAAATCCAGGTATGGGAACCGGGCCTCCTTTTCCCAATCATTCTTTACCCAATTCACCGATTTTTTTAACCTCAGATAGTCCATGTCTTTTGATCTAGAGTATTCAAACCCTTGGTCTCTAAGCATTTTTTAGTGCATACTATATTCATCAGTGGAGGGGAGAGGCTCAATTTCAAGTGCGCGGCTACCGTCTGGAGGGTTTTCTTTACATCTCGCGCCCAGCGTAAGCTGCTTGCTCGAATTTCCTCTCTACACCAAATTGATACCTTCACACCACCACCAGGCTCCTGTTGATTCAAAAATCTTATTAGGGACAATTGGGTCTTTACTTCCCATGATGTTAAGCCCACCTCCATTCTAATAGCTTGAATCATGGAGCTATTTGGTAAGGACAGCAACATTTTCACAATTTTACCTTCTTCCCGGTCCCACCCTCTTTTACCACTCAGGAAAAGCACCTCTGCTCCATAAAGCACTTGTGGGGGGATCATAACTTCAAAAGCCTTCAGAAGCGGTCTGTGTGACATATCGCCATAATCTTTATTAAATTTTTTCAACCCACAGACAGAAGAGTACGCCTTTGCCGTCTGTGCCTCTAAGTGGGTATTCCACTTTAAAGCGCTATTAAACCAGAGGCATAAGTATTTATATTCACATACTACGTCTAATTTATCCTGTCCTAAAAACCAATTAAAATTGTTTACCCTCTTTCCAAAACATAAGATCTTTGTTTTTTCCATATTCACTGTTAAGAGCTTTTTATCACAATACTTTTTGAACACATTTAGTTTTCTTTGGAGGCTCATTTCAGTTTGATCCAAGATCACAAGGTCATCAGCGTAAAAGAGACATGACACTTTATTATTATTCATTCGCGGGCTCGCACCTTTTTCAACTTCCAAGGTCGCTGGAAGGTCTGCCAAAAAGATTGAGAAAAGCAAGGGTGCCAAAACGTACCCTTGTCTCAAACCATTCTTTACTGGGATTTTATGGGTTAGTGAGCCCTTTATATCTCTAATGACCTGGCCCCAATTGCCACTATGTAATTCTTTTAAGATATTCAATATACCCTGTGACATTCCATAGTTTTCCAGTACTTCCCAAAGGCTATTTCGGTCTACTGTGTCAAATGCCGCTCGGAAATCGACGAAACAGCAAAATAATTTGTCGTTTTGTTCCATCGATTTCCTGGCCAGAGCCCACAGTGCAAAACAATGATCTATCGTGGAATGGCCTTCTTTGAAGCCCCCTTGTTCCACCGCTATGATAGATCTATGTTCCACCCAAGCTTTTAACTTACTGAGGATTATTTTAGAGAACATTTTTTCTCCTATATCCAATAGGTTGATTAGCCTGTAATTCTTCGGGTCATGGACATCCCCTTTCTTGTGTAGAGGTCTTATTATGGCTCCCTTCCAGTTTGGGGGCATAGTCCCTTGGTCTAAAATTAAAGCAAACATTTTCGCGTAGAATTCCGCCCACCAGGTCTGGTTTGAATTCAATATCAGGGCTGGTAGGTTATCTGGGCCTGCAGCTCTAGTTAGGTTCAGTGTCATTATTGTTCTAAGGACATTTGTTGTTATACATTCTTGTTTTAGATCCTCTACTAGGCCTCCCAGTCCCCAGATGTCTCATTTCCAGTCCCACTTCTCGGGGCATATAAATGCTGTATATACTCTGGCCATGCCCCCTCTTCCACTACGCAAATCATCGGCGCAACCGGAGGTCCCGTTGCTGACTGAATTAACTTCGAGAACTGCCGTGTATTCTTGGCTTCGATTGTCCTTTCGACTATCCAATCAAACCATAATGCAGGGATCTAGTTACCATTGGGACAATATGATCCCTTTTGACTCTATATATTTTAACTGTTTTTAAACAATTTTCATCTGATGTAACTCATTTGAGATTTTATTTTGTATTGGTGCAACCATACATGGAGCTGTTTACTTTTAAATCTACTGTTGTATGTGCTGTACAATTTTATGTTTTTACTATAAAATCGAATAAAGTTTAATGAACTGAACTGAATAGACTACAATATTGATCCCAGGATGGATAGCCTGAAAAGGGACCTTCGGAGACCTCTGTTTGTTTCTCTATCTCGACCTCTGTTTGCCTACCTCTACCTCTCTCTATTCGGTCTCATAGAAAGGATTTTTGGGGCTCTGATCAGGACAAATTTGAGCTGTTTTTCTGTGACTCCATGTCAAATTTTCCCTAACACAGGGCTCCAAGCTATGCCATACCAGGGCAACAAAAATCCTTGTGACGACACTAACATCTTTGATACACTCTGCTGCGTATCGCCCTTTGATGGAGAGGTTAGGCGTGGCAGACTTCATGTCCTAATACAAAGTGAATCATCTTATACTAGGCAATGTTAAGATGTGTAGATCAGATGGAGACTGGGCTTATTAAACTGAGTTCTGAGTGCTGGGGGTAACTTCATTATTACACTATCCATACAAGGCCATCCCAAGAGACACCTCTCCAACATCTGTGACAATATTCAAGACCTGGAAAGAGACGATTGAGGAAAAGAAATGTCACGGGAAACTAACCACAGCAATCTCTCTCTTAGTGGTCATAATGCTTTAGCATGCACTAGCAGGCTGATATTATCGCCTTCAGGAGCAGACATTTCCAACCATTTTTTTAAATATTTTGTCGCATTCCAGGAAAGGTCTGGACTCACTCAGTCCCGGTTTTACAAATACTTGTAAAACCAACACTCGTTGCCTCTCTTCCTTGTCCACGCTGACGCACTACCAGATTTTAACTTCTCAAGGCCAAATTTACCACACATCTATTTTGGGGGGAATATTTCATGTGTATACAGATCATTACTCATGCACACACATACACACCTGACACTTTCTCTAGCCTTAGGCAGGCCTAGGATTTGGGCCCTCTGGAGGATGTTGTCTGGCAAGATGCCCTTGCACCGCCCATGGATGTGCCCATGTCAGCCATATAACAATTTATAAAATGTAAGCATTTAAATTGAGTATAATACATGAGGCTGAGACTATGGTGCGTACATAGGTATCCCTCACATACGTACCCATGGTGTCAAGCGGACTGAGCTTGCGGTGTCCTCAGAGGGCTCTGGGATTCAACTGAGAGGGTATTAGAAGAAGTACATGGTAGGCACTCTGCCCTTATTCTACTGATGGTTCCACTCAACATCAGTTGGACACTCCTCTGACTAGATATGAAAGGGTATTCCTGAGTCTGGGTTTGGCTAACCGGGATATTCCTCAGAATTTGATAAAACCTGAAACGCCAAGTTTTGTTGAATGGAAATGTGGACTCAATGAATATAGAATGCTGGAAGCACCTATATATATGAGGCAGGAGGATGCCCCAAAAACTCTAGGAGCTATGGGGCATTGGATGCATGAGGGTGTGGGGGAAGGTTACAGTCTTGACGGTCGAGTTATGCTAATTGAAGGGAATGTGTTCAATTGTATTAAGATACCTAACTTTACATTATTGTATATCGTGATGAGTTTCTCTGCCTGATAGATTTCTTGTCTGGTGTATAACAAGCGCCAATAAAAAAAGTTTCTCCAAAATTAATAAGTTGTTTACATGTGTGACATCTTCCAAATTATATATTCCTTTTATATTTTATCAACATAGTTTAACTATGACTAAATGTGGTTGAATAGCGCTTAATTCAAATTGACCCAAAATAAAAAGAAGTCATGGCGAAAAGTACACACTTCCTCTTATGTCTATGCTACAAGCTCGGAGACATTAATCATTTCATTCATTCAGAGAAAACTGTGTCGCTAGGAATAAAAAAAGCTATCAACAATACATTTGATCAACTCCTAGTGATGAACACACCTCGAAAGGTGTCTCTGTTGTTACCTGCAGAGTGAGAAAGAACACAGAGCTGCATTTCCCAAATCAGCGCCCTGGAGGAAGCGCTTGTGTTGACACAGAGCAGCAGGGTCACAGGCACCTCCCCATCACCCTGTAAACCTGTACCCTGCCTGTGATGGGGAACAGGAAAGGAGCATCACTGCAGGGCATGCTGCCTGCAAAGTGTCAGGTGAACTCAGTCGCGGCTCCTTTGCTTTGGCGGAGGAGCATCACCCCCGCTGCGGAGAGCCTGGCAGCTGAGGGAAACGGGGAAAATAAAATGATGATAAAAATGTGTTATTATCATCTTATTTTTCTTTCTGATAAAGGCAGCCAAGTCTGGGCAGGGCAGGCCATGACGAGAGCACGGAGAGAAGAAGTGCACACTGTATGAGCGCATGATAGTTTGGCCAGCTGTCCAAGGCCGGCAAAACCGCCATAAACCGTCATGCGCACTTTGATCTCTCTCCCCTTGAGCTTCGTTGTACTGCCGGGTGGAGCAGAGGCACAGGCTCCTAGGACCTGAACGAGCGTTAAACAAGCCCGCTCAGGCCAACCACTGCGCTGCTCTCATGCTGCATTGCCAGTGTGAGAGCAGCGTCTTGATTGGCATCTAGGAACCTGCGCAGTGTGCATGGACTGGAGCAGAAGAACCTGAAGACAGTGGCTGGTAGCAGCAGGTAAGTGTTTTTTTTGTTTATTTACCCTCTACCCTCACACCTCCCCCCACCCCACCACTTGTTGTGAAGGGGAGACACTACTGGGAGAACTGATGAGTTGGTGTCCCCTCCTGTGAGGTAAACCATTATGTGCCCTCTCCAAGTAGTCTTTACATTGCTTAGCGACCGATGAATGGCAATCTTGAAAATATTATGCTGATGGAGATTCTAGTGCAAACTTGCAAAGTGCAAAGACAAGTTATGCAAAAATAGAAAAACAACATGAAGCCAGCAGAATATAATGGATTAATTTTCATGTTAAGTGCTAATACAAAACTTCTATGATGTCGCAAGGAAGTGATATATGTGAAGGAGAATATTGGAATTTCCTCCACCGTAGGTAGAGAATGGTGGAGAAAATTCCACCAGTGGACTCTCTGTCAGATTTAGCACTTCCTCTGGAAATGCAATTACCAGCCAACTTTAAATCAAACCATAAATGTATGATCAAATTCCTGGCATGCAAGAAATTCTGAATATTTTAATTTCACCATAGGCAAGAGCAAGGGAGTCTCAGCTTGTACATTGTATTTGTATTCACTAAAATGTTCTTTTAACGCTAATGCATACTACCAGTGCTTATTTTGAGCTGCTGGCTTCTGGTATTTCATTGTCAACACCAGCACTTAAGACAGTCTGCCACATGGTGACTCTGTTTGACTAATTCAGAGATGAGAAGAGCAACAGTTGTTTATTAATTCAATATACATTAAAATGACAACTACTGCCTCGCAAGCCATTCTTATAGCTTTGGGGGCCTGCAGTAGTCTGAATTGTAGGAGTGGATGGTTAGTAGTTGGGTTGGTGCAGTCTTTGGCAGCACTAGCAGGCACAATGGATGCTACCAGCTGCAGTGGTCTCCTGACGAGGGCCCTGGCACTTACCTTTTTACAAATTAAGCTCTGCATACTACATTTATGCAGCAACTCATATCCAAAAGGGTCCCTACTCTCTAGTTACTGTTTCTTCTGCGCACTACATCAATCCCCTTTAAATGTGAATGTGTCACTCTATAGACTTGACACTTGATGGCAAGCATCCTCTTTCTGTGTGCATCAACTGGATTATAGAAACACTTCCGGTGGCAATTCTAAGACGAAGGGTCTTACGTTGGGGCAGTGTTTCATGGCAGCAATTAGGTGGCAGAGAACAGTGGCAAAAACACATTCGTGGGGGTTTTCGTGTTTCGTTTTTGTGCACATCAGCTGTTTGAGGATGGGTTGACATTTCACAGCACTTTCTCCCGGATAGTAATTTAAATTGGCCATCCATCATGGTGCCCTCGCGAGACCTGTGAGATGCCTTCCTCTTCCGCAACACAGACAGCGTGCATGGGGGCTTTGTGATGCAGCTACAGCAAACATGCTCACTTCCACGAATAACTGGTAGAAAGCACCACTACACCACCTTGATGGTTGTAGTCTTGTTGGTAAAGTGTGCGTACAATTTTGTCCATAAAAAACAGTCGTGGTGTGCTCTCCGTAACCCACCCAGAGTTTGGGGCGATAAAGCAAAGCAAGTACTATCCAGGGGAAACATTAGAACATGACTTAAGATGAATTGAAATCTTATTAGCAAGTATTTAATCATAATAATAAAGTTCATTCATAGTTCAGATATGCCATGTAGTGCAGCAAAAGCTATACCCAAAACAAATTCATATGTAATAAATAAGAATATATTTGTTAGAGAAACACAATTAATTATTTCTTAATTTGTTGTCACAATAACGGTAGGATGGAATTTGAGATAAATTAGCACTCCTGAAATGATTTGGCTTCTTCATTCCATATCAGCTCCAATCACGAGCAAGGACTTTCTAATAATATATTAACTCAAATACAAGATGTTAACACCGACCTTCGAGTCACTTAAAGGTGTAATTCTGGCAACTACGTCATACTGGTCAAGCATAATATACACAATAACATATCCATATATAGTAACAATTCGATACCTTAATTCGGATAACAAAATAGTTTCTTTGCATGCTTTCAAGGCCAATATATCTCTTAATCAGGCTATTTGCGAGTGAGGATTATCCTGAAAAGAAGGGTATTGGATTCGCATCGACCTGCCGCTTTTAGAGACTCAACACTGGCTTTCCTTGGGCAGTTTTCTTTCGCCGTCTCTGACGAGGGTTGCGCCTCTGCTGTGACCTTTCAGTGCAGCTTTCTCCTCCTGCCGCCGACCACAGTGTGGCCTCCCGAGCAGCCTCGTGTCGTTCATCAGCTGGGCGGAAGCACAGCCATGCAGGGAGCCCATCCATCACGCGCCGGCTCCACACCTCTGGAGCAGAGAGCCCCGGGAGCTCCTCGCGCACCAATTATCTTTTATTTATTTTATTTTGTTGCAGTTTTAATACGTGCGCACGCATTCACAGGAGGGTTTGGCTACAGTGCAGTACAAACAATAGAAAAAAGTATAGAAAATGTATTCTGTACTATAGCACAAAAATATCATTCTTTGTTTCCAAAACTTGCAGATAACCAATAATTTCTCTGAATTCAACATTAAGCGCTGGCCTATTACTTATCAATATATTTTCCATGTTATACTGAATTACCGTCAACATTTATATTCCACATTAATTTCTTAGATGAATAGTTGAGAATATTTTTGGAATTGTGCTGTCTTTAATGATATAATAATAAACTATACTTTTCTTTTATATCCTGCGAAACACCTTCTGCTGTTGCCCAGTGCCATAAATAACATATATTATTTTTAACCCAATTTGTGGGACCAACAAGAAGGATAGCCGGTTGAGTCTGCCTGGCCAGGATTCAAACTCATGACCTCTGCCAAACCAAAGTTTGTCATTGATGAACATTTAGCTCACTGAGTAATCCTGTAGGCAAGTCTATGAAATGTCCAGAGATCACTCTCCAACTTCAAATTGACAGGTTCTTTGTTCCACTACTAAAGGCATAACCTGGGATGGCCTAACTCAAAGTAGCCTCCTGTTGACACAGGCACCAAGAGACTCAGAAAGCTTTTACTTCTGGTTGAACAGGTTATATGTTGTTACAACGAATTCCGTTGCAACGCATGCCTTTACCACGCATGCGTTACAACGGAATTCGTTTTCTACGCATAACCTTTACCACTAATATTCCTTTACCACGCATAGATTAACAACGTTTTTCGTTGTTAATTTATGCATGGTGAGGGCATATTCTTGTTAAAGGTTACACCTCACCCCTTACACGTCCCCAGCCTCTACTCCTTATAATTACCCCTGCCCTTAACCCTTACATTTTTTTTTAATTACATTTTCCCTTACCTTTTTAACTCGTCTCCTCTCCATCTCTTCTTGCTTACGTCGGCCGTATGTCGTTAAGAGGAAGCGGAAGTTGAATTCTGTTTCCTCTTTAACGTCGCTGTTTGCTTGTTCTTCGTCACTTCAGGCTAGTTATTTTTTTGGGGGGGGAGCCCCCCCCCCAACCCCCCTTTTCTGATCCCACGCTTTTTTAGTTTTTGGGGGGAGACCCCACAAACCCCCCATTTTTTTTTATTTTACCACATATACCTTTACTACGTATTTCGTAGTAAAGATATGCGTGGTAAAGCCTCTCGTTGTTACCACGTATGCATTGTAATGCATGCGTGGTAAAGGTTTTCGTGGAAACGGCCGCGTTGTAGTGGCCATTTCCCGGTTGAACACTGTCAGCATGATGCTCTGGACTTTGAAAAGGATTTCCTTAAGAAAGGTCGCAGCCAGTCTCAAGATGCCGCAGAACAAGGTGCAAAACAAGGTGTGGTTCTCCACTTCCTGGATAGTCTGTCATTGAAATATAGCAGGATTGTAATTGGAATATAGCATAATTGACATATCATTGGAATATGGCATTATTGCCTCCACTTTCTTCAGTGCAGCTCTAACTACAAAACCCACAAAATAATCGCAGTTTGATAAATCAGATCAGAATACCTTGCGTTCCATGCTTTACCAGGGAAGGCGATAAGGAGACGTATAGACCAGTCACAGTGGCCAAAGCACCCTTTAATTGGTCAGCGGTTAAACCAAAACAATAGATCCAAACATGCACGTGTGAGATGAAAAAGTGGAATAACCATACAGGTGTTCCGAAGGGCAGAGCAGTATCCTCTGGAGATTCTGCCCATTCCGTCTAGCACTGCCTATGTATAAGGCATGAATATTATATTTTAAAGCATGGCTCCAAGGAAAGCCACTGCAGAGGTCGTAGCTCAGGAGGTATATCCAGTAATACCTAGCGACACCTCTTTACCATTCCTGTAACGCGTCCCCAGGTGTGTAAGGATATATTTTAGGAAGCTTGCCAGGATAACTTTTTCATTTTTCACAACATCATCTAAACTCCGTAGCTCCAATATTTATTGAAACATTTTGCCCTTTAAAACATACAGACCTGGACGGTTCATAACAGATTTAGGGCAATAGTTTAAGCGTTGCTCTTTGTGCAGACCTGCCTAGCCGAGCAATGTTAATCACCTTCACCATGGTGTAACTTACTACCTCTGGCGTGTTGTAGCTCTTGAGCACTGCCTACATAGTAAACTCTCAATTTATTTATTTATTTTATTTATTTATTGGATTTGTAAGGCGCTCAGCTACCCAAAAAGGGTATCCCGGCGCCATAGCGGACAGTGAGCAAAAAACCAGGGCAGTGAGCTGGAGTTATTGATCAAAAAGCCAGGTCTTAAGAGCTTTACGAAAGTGGGTGTAATTAGTTTCTTTGCAAATGTTAGAAGGCAGAGTATTCCGGAGGGAAGAACCGAGGTAGGAGAAAGATCTCCCACCCATTCTGGAAAGTTTGACCCTGGGTACAACAAAGTTGCCCTTGGTTTTTGATCGAAAGTGACATGAAGGAACATAGGGGCAGACAAGAGCTTGGAGATATTAAGGGCCAGTGCCTGCCTTGATTCTAAACATATAGCTCAGGGCTTTGAACTTGATTCGGTTCTCCACCCTGAGCCAATGTAAGTCCCGCAAGTGTCTAGAGATGGGGGAGGCCCTGGGGATTCTGCAGAGGAGTCTTGCTGCAGAATTCTGAACTAACTGAAGTCTGCGGATCACGGCCTTATTAGAGCCCAGATATAAGATGTTACCGTAGTCGAGCAGTGAAGTAACAAGGGCGTGGACCACAGTTTTTTGAGTAGAGATAGGCATCATCCATAGAATTTTCTTGAGCCATTTCAGGATGGTAAAGCATAACGCTGTCACTTTAACGGTTTGCTGGTGCATGGACAGTGAGTCGTCAACAATGACGCCCAAGTTCCGAACATGGTTAGTTGGTTTGGGGAGGTTACCCATCTCATCCGGCCAGTGAGACGGACACCAAAGGTCTTTCTGCTTACCCAAGATAAGAACCTCAGTCTTCTCACCATTCAGCTTCAGGTGATTCTGGGTCATCCAATTGGAAATGTTACTGAGGCCTTGTTTTAGACAGGAGGGTGCCAAAGGGTTGGAATTAGAGAGGAAAAAGATAATCTGAGAATCATCAGCATATGTAAAAAGAGTTAGGCCAGCCTGGTCCACGATGTCGGCCAAAGGTCTGACATACAGGTTGAATAGCAGTGGGCTAAGGATCGAGCCCTGAGGCACCCCATGAGGTGATGCGTAAGTTTTAGAGCAAGCTGTGGCCGAGAAGATTTGGAATGTACGAGTGTCCAGAAAGAAGATCAACCAGTCCAGAGCAGAGTCACATATGCCAAAGGATTTTTTAGGTGTGGATAAGCTGTGTATGAGAGATGGTATCGAAAGCCACACTAAGGTCCAGCAAAATGAGTGCGACTGTCTGACCTTCGTCAAGATATTGGCGTAGCCTCTCAGTGACTCCTTAAAAAGTGCTGTCTCGGTGGAAAAACCAGAACGGAAACCTGATTGAGAAGGGCGGAGAGAGTTGTTGGTTTTGACAAACTGTGAGAGAAGAGAATGGACATGTCTTTCAAGTATTTTGGAAAAGACTGGTAGGAGGGAGATCGGTCTATAGTTAGCAAGAACTTCGGGGTCAGCTGTAGGTTTTTTCGAAAGGTTGATGACCATTGCATGTTTCCATTGTGCAGGTACAATGGATTCATGCAATGAAGCATTCAGAGAATTAAGAATCACCTGCAAATGGTGGGTATCTAGTTGTTTCATGATGGTAATGGGTAGAGGATCTTTTGGCGAGCCGGATTTTACTCGGCTTAAAATAGTTTTAAGTTCCTCAATATTTAGGAGTGGCCAATAGTCTAATTGAGCTGTTGGAACAGGGGACTTTATGGTGTCCTCATGGTCTGAGTCAGTAGTGGTGGCTAGTAAGGGTGAGCACTGGGTCGAAATTCCACTATGGGCCTGTAGAGGTCTACTTAAGTTAGCGTTAGCCATTTCCATATGAATTTTTTCGATTTTTTCTTTGAAGAATTGATCAAGATTGTCACATTGTTGGTCATTTTATAACAGAGGATTTGCGACTGTTTTAGAACCCGTTTTACTGCCCAATTGTTACATAAATTGAGTAACGCTCCAAAGGTGCTGAATGAAATATTCTATTGGTTTTGTGGTTTGCCAGGCAAGTGCTACTCTCAGCCAGGGTGTTGGCCTTTAACTTCTCCAAGACAATTTTGAAAATATGGTGGCAATATAGTCATTTTTTCCACAAAGTTTCTTTAAAACTGCGTAAAGAGCTGTATGCAATACAGGGAGTTAAAAAATGCTACACCATATGACAAGACCCATCATGTATCTTCCTTCATTTTTCCATCATGCATCTTCACAATGAGAATCAGAATCATGTGCGTGCCTGAATTAGTGCTTGGAAGGGCTTATCAGAAAATATTTTTTTCACACCATTGAACACGCAAAGCTTTGAAATAATATTAGTCACTTTTACACGATGAATTTAGTAGCAAAAATGTTTCAAGAATCTTTAATGGAATTTGCTGAATGAGTTCGATGGTTCATGACAATTCTTTTGATTTAGGGCTTTTTTACAACACATTTTAGTAGATGATGCAAATGGCAGTATTTAAAAGGCAACATTTTGGCAGATCTTGCCATGGTGTTGGGGACTTTTCATAAGTGGTCTCTTTGCTTATGGCAATTGCTGTAGATGCTCTCGTTAGGAAACACTGCATATCATGATCTGACATTCATTAACATAAATGCTTGCCCTTCCAAAATATGCAAAGTCAGACATGAAAAGGCTGGTAGCTAACAAAGGGGTCTTGTAGGGCAGATGTGTACACACTGTCCTACTCAGAACTAACTGTGCACTATAAAGTGTGTACATAATGTCACCTGAAGAACCTCACTGCTCTTATGTAATGGAACAGAGAATATAAGGGTCATTGCATGCTCACTCCAGTGGAGCATTTAAGGATGTATGTGAACAAACAAAAAGAGTCATTAGTTTATCCTTACTGGTAATAGGTGACGTAAGGGAATTATCACAGCAGCACAGCTGAAGTAAGTACTCCAGACACTCATTGCTTTGTTAACTGCTGTGCAATCATATAGAAAATTCCAAACACCTCTTGGGTGGAAACCTGCAGAACATTCTCCTACTTCAAATCTGGCACCAAGTATAAACATTGAACCCTCAGACCAAACTCTTCAGTACACCTGTGGAATACTCAGATTCTGTTCTGTTCTGCTGCAAAAGGACTGCTACTCAACTGCCCTGCTAGACTGCTGCCCTGCTGCCTGAGTGAGAAGAACTGGACCTGCATCTTGAACCCAAGACCACCAAAGTGGCTCCAAGGGCTATGTGGGTGGACTCCCGATCAGAGCCTCAGGGACAGAAATGGCTCCAACCACCTTGACGTCAGCACCTGGAGTCTGTCTGCTGTGAGTCTTGCCCCCCCAAGTGGTGCTACCCTAGTCCTGGACCCTTGGAAGTGGGCCTGAAGGTACTCTGCCAGCACATATATGATCCTGCCAGAATTTGCACAGCGCAACGCACCTCCTCGCAGCCCCGCCTCGGAACCACCTCTGAGTGACACATTCCTAGTGCAGGACTTTGCATCACAACCCGTATCCCACCGGAACCGCTGATGTGCGACTCATCCTCCCTCAGTGCTGCCTGTACCCGCCACTGTGTGTCACAATGCTTCTTGGCCAGGATTTAAGGTACTTTGTTCAGCTGACCCAACTAAGTCCCTGTATCCAGTCCACATGCCATCAGAGTCGTCCTGAACGTGCAACTTTTTTGCAGTCCTGCTCGATCAGGTAACTACAGTTGGCACTTTGTGCTGCTAAACATTGTTTTCACTTAAATCATTAAAATTACATATTTCTAGTTCTACCGATTTTTTTTGTGGTTTTGGTCTCAGATAATTTAATAAATTGTACTCTATTCTTCTGAATTTGTTTTTTGTGCTTGTGTTTTCATATTATTGCTGTTTGAATTGCTGCATATATACTTTAGACATTGACTCTAAATTACGCCTGAGCCTATTTTTCTTCAGAAGGAATCGTTTAAGACAATGATTCTGGACCTGGTCTCATTTCATGTACTACCCTGACATTTCCTAGACTACAATATGTAAGCTTCTTTCCCAACCAGCCCTAAATCTTGAAAAATGTGAGATATGTTTTTTCTGTGATGAACGTGTCAAAGTAATCCCGCAAATCAATGCACTTTCATGGAGAGTCTGTTATCATCTGTGACATATTCTGAGGTTCTCCTCAATTAAAGGGCTCATTACGAGTACAGTATATTTTGACCCAATATCTTCCCCCCCTAAGATCCCTATATCCAGAGCATTGGTAACTCCAGGGTAGTGGGAATACTCTGTAGTGCATGTTTTGCGGACTAACATGCAGGTACAAGGATTCCCTAATATGTTCTCCAATACTGCTTTTGGGGAGTTACCAGAAGCAGCAGTACTGGTGAAACATGAAAATGTATAATCCCGATGGGGCACATAACTACTGCTGCTAGCCCGATAGAGATTAATGGGCCTCAAAGAATGTTGACCTAAACCTACCTCACAACATGGCTCTGCTGCTCAGTATTGCAACAACATGATGGCCTTCAGGCAAGGACCATCTGACAAATAAATTCAAAGGGCAATGAAACCGCTCTATATGACATCTGAATGTGTCATTTTTACACTATTACTTTGGCCCTGATAACTTTGTCTTGTCTACTAATAGAATAGTGATTCCACTGCCTAATAGTATCCTTTGTTGACCAGACCTTTCACTGTTAACCCCTCCCCTGCGGGGCTAATTCCCCCACTGTGCTGGGGGCGGGGGCGCGCGCAGCGCTCCAGTGCTCATGATGAGCTTGGCTCGTCATGCAGCACGGTGGCGCTGTGCTCATGACAAGCTGAGCTTGTCATGACCACGCCCGTTCCAATGGAAAGCCCAGCACAGTAGGGGAATTATCCACGCGTAGGCAAGGCGCAACGGTCATAATGAGCTCAGCTCGTCATGAGCACAGCGTGACCGTGCCTTATGACAAGCTGAGCTCGTCATGAGCATGCAACAGGTTAAAATCTGTGATTAGCTCTCCAAAGTCCTCAAACCTTACCACCCAACGACATGCTTATGGCTGTACTCCTTGAAATGACTAACTATCCAACCTTGTTAGATTCAAGCACTTCAGAGGACGAATATGTGGCACCCACTGGAATCCCCTCTCCCTACATTTCTGGCTTAAAGAAGACTTCCAAAAATTCCAAATTCCATATGCCGACTGCCATTTATGTAAACAAAATGGAATCCACTCTGGCAGTGGTAGTGACCCCTACAGTGGTGGGGAGCACACAGTGTTGTTTTAAATACCCCTCACACACCAACAGGCCCCTTGGTGTCATGCTTCATCATTGGGGTCTTCGCATCCCTCTACGGGATGCGGCGTGCTGCAACTCGCGACTACGCAGGAGCACTGAAAGTGAACTATGTGTTGGTGTGTGTGAGGTAAACAAGTGTGAGTGGTGAGGTGGTGAAAAATGGTGATTAAAAGATACCTGGCTCGTAGGTGTAAAAATAAAAAAAATTTATTAAGCCCTCGGCTGGTATCATTAAAAGGGTGCAGGGTGAGGTTGTTTGCTGTATATTAGGGTACGTCAAACTCAAAAGTGCGTCGACATGTTTCGGAGTGTGATTTTTCACCACCTCACCACTCACACTTGTTTGTTGGTGTGTGAGGGGTATTTAAAACAACACTGTGTGCTCCCCACCACTGTAGGGGTCACTACCACTGCCATAGTGGATTCCATTTTGTTTATGTAAATTGCCTGGGGAGACCGAATCCACTTTCCCTCTCCCTCCCTCCTTTTGTTGTATTCTTGACTGCCATTTATGACCTACTGTTGCACCATAATTCCTCGAAGGACCCCATCTTGATTTGTCACATGATCTGTCTGTCCCTAAACAGTGGCGTAACATTAGCGCCTGCAAACTCCATGGGGTCCCCCTCTGGAAGTTTACACTGGCGGCAGGCCCGTGCACTGAGAGCTCCTGCCAGGGTCCAAAGCATGTGGGGGGCTTCCTGTACTTTGCAGGGAAGGAAGTCAAGTCAAAGAAACTTTATTTCGGTCAAAATGACCTAAACATTACAACACAGAACAAACATTTACATAAAAAGGGAGAACTGCGTCAGCTGATAATCATAATTTAAAAAAGCTAAAACCGATTATGATTATATACATTTTCTGATAGTGGAATTAATTTGGAACTTTTAGATTTGTAATACGGCAAGTCTTACACAGTTAATTTCGGAAAGTGCGTAGTGCAATGTGTAAATAAATTAGGTAAAAGAAAAACAGCGAATATAAAAGAGAGCAAAAACTACTGGCTAAAAAACGATACGATTAAAAAAACTATACATGAAATGCTATACGGTTAGGGAATTGATTATACTAGATATGTATGTCATCGTAGGGCAATCAATGCGACATTTCATGATTTCAGATAAACCCTTCTAGTACAACACAATGAAAACAAAAAAACAGCAACCGAATATACTATTGGGATGCTAGTATCTGTTTTCAATATCCTGAAAACTTCAAGACAGCGTCTATTACCAAAGTTCCTGCACAACTGGACCAGCCAGCGTCTCCTTGCCTTTTGATAGCCTGGGAAGCTAAACAAAACATGGAGCTCAGATTCTTCATGATAGTCACATGCGGGGCATTGGATCGTTTGGTGATCACTCCACTTAGATGTGAAACAGCGGAGTGGGAGCACCCCATGTCTATATTGTAAATAGAGCTTCCTGGCTGCTGGTGTATTTATGAGATCCAATGCAAGCTCGAAGCAAGGATTGGCTTTTAGATCCAGAAACCCGTTTGAGAGTTTCCCGATTCTGGAAGAGGTATGGAGTTGGAATAGTCTGTACTCTTTATAGCAAGCCTTCTCTTGGTCCTTAGATATTAACAGACAAGCTGACTCAGGTTCAGACAAGCAATCCCCTAGACTCATGCTGGTTAATAAGGATTTAATATGTGCCAACCACAGGATTTTTACGGCACCTCGTAACCTCAATACCTCTAGTAATTCCTCCCGATAGGGTGTGAGTTCGAGGGTGGTCCATAAACGACGCCAGTGCATTATAGGTTTAAGACTCGCTACTTCGGCTATTGGAGTTATACCCATGTCAAAACGTAGCGGGACTAGCGGGGTGCTACGTGGCAATCTAAATAGCTGTCTTAGGTAATGGTTCTCCACCTGTGTTAACTTCTTCAAATTAAGGTGACCCCAAAGCTCTGTGCCATATAAAGCCCCATCTCTCACCTGAGCCCTATAGATTTCAATTGCTGGACTGATGGTTCTTTTGCTAGACTTGTTAAAAACCTTCATGATGCCACCTGAAGATTGTGCTAGTTTAAGCGTAGATTTTGTAATGTGTGCCTCCCATTCCATAGTCTCAGAGATTGTAATGCCTAAGTAAACAAATGACGATACTCTCTCAAGGGGTTTGCCATTTAGGGACGGGTTAGGGCGTGTGCCTTTTGGGCAATTAAAAGCCATAAATTTGGTTTTCGCTAGATTTATTTCTAAGCCTCTGGCTCTGCAGAACAACTCAAATTTGTCCAAAACCCTTTGAATTCCCATAGGCGATTAGGCAATCAGTAAAGTGTCATCAGCAAACATCATTGCTGAGATTCTACGGGAGGCTAACTTGGGGGCATCCAGGTCTTTTTCCGCAAGCAAGGCATCAACCAGGCCATTAATGTAGAGGCTAAATAAGGTTGGCGCGAGCACGCACCCCTGGCGTACACCGCAGTTAATGGGTAAGTGAGCTGTAAGATTGCCATCCTTTCCATACCTAATTTGTGCGTAATTGCATTCATGTAGGCGTTTAAAAAGTTGGATTAAATATGCGGGGACCCCCATCTCACCCAAGACTAACCATAATTTCTCCCTGGGTACTAGATCAAATGCAGATCTCAAATCTACAAAGATCAAGAAGAGACTGCCCCCCTGCATGCTTACGGTCTTCCAGTACAACAATTGTAATCTCAGTACTTGGTCCAGGGTTGACAATTTTTCCCTGAACCCGGCCTGCAGGACGGACAGTATCTTCTCTTCTTCCATCCAGGACTGCAATCTGAGGAGTAAGACCCGTGCAAATATTTTCTGGGAAATGTCTGTTAAACTTATGGGTCTATAGTTAGTTGGAAGGAGTGGGGAGCCCTTTTTAAAAATTGGAATAATTTCCGTACCAAGCCAGCTTGGTGGGATCTTCATACCTTGCATAATTGAATTAAAAAGTATCCAAAAGTAGGGAGCCCAGATGTCAGGTTCGGACTTAAAAAGATCTCCAGGGATCTTGTCCAGACCTGGAGCTTTCCCTGGGGCTATTCTTGTTATTGCGGCCTGTATTTCTTTTAGAAAAATACTCAAGCCCACAGCTCCTTCAGTCGTGGGAGATGAATCCCGATATACCACAGTATGGGCGTCTGATAAATCACAATTATAAACAAGATCATCTCCAGATTCTTTGGCGTATAGTGTTTCAAAATGCTCCCGCCAAATCTGTTCATCTAGGTTGGGTTCAGCCGCACTTCGCGGAGATGTTGTACCGGAATTAACAAGTCCCGAGAAAGTCCTCATGTCTCTATCCCCTAATGCAGTTTTCATTGTGTCCCAGTTTTCATCTTCCCACCTTCGCTTTGCTACTTGTATGGCTACTTTATAGTTAGCTCTTGCTGACCTTATAGAAACGCGATCTTTAGCTCTGATAGAAAATACCAATGCCTTTTTAGACTAAAGGCAAGATGTATTATACCAGGGGTGGGCGGGCAGCTTGTCCTGTTTCAAGATTTTAATAGGATAGAAAAATTCTAGAGTGATTTTTCCTAGTTTGGCATGGATCCTTTGTACCTGCTGTAGATCTATTTCCTCCATGCTCGCACTACATAGATTGGACACGTCAGTGAGAACCGGCAGCAAGGCGTCATATAAACTGCCCAGTCTATCTTCTGATTGGCTAAAGTTTGACCATTTTACTCTCCTCCTGCAGTTTTAGACCACCACCCTGGAGTCAATAGGATTAACTATAGGGAACAGGCTTACAATGTTCAAAGATTTTAGTTCCACTACTAGTGCGGAATGATCGGTATATAGACGGGGAATTACTTTGAAGTCCATCACCCTATCCCAGAAATGTGAGTTAATGAAGATGTAGTCTTATATAAACCCTCTATTTTTGCTATGGAACGTGTATCCCTTTGATGAATCAGATGAGGATCTCTCATTACACGCTCGAAGAGAATGTCTTATGTGAGACAGCTCATCTGAACCACCAATGGGGACCATTTTTTGACTTTTGGGCATCCTGACTCTGGGATTTTTAAAAAGTGGTCCTCATCAAATAAGCCATCAGGGGGTAACCCTTCTAGCAGCTCAAACTGGCAATTGAAGTCCTCACCTACTATAATCATCTGGTTAGTATCTATAGAATCCAGGAAGGTAGTTAGCTCTTCCACTGTATCGGATTCTCTGCCATTAGAGGTGGGTCGTGAATATACTTATTTATTTATTTATGAAACTTGTAGAGCGCGAACGAATGCCCGAGGGCGTCTTGGCGCTAAAGACTCGATTCATGACTCTCCTGATATTAGGTACCGGCGTGATTACTGGTTAAACAACCAGGTCTTTAGACTTTTACAAAAAGAAAAAAGAGTATTACTCGTCCTAATTGACAGAGGAAGAGAATACCAGAGTCTGGTTGCGGTAACTGTAAACCGTCTGTCTCTCCAGGAAACTGTTTTGGTACGAGGAACTGATAATTGGTGCAAAGTGACTGATCTCAATTGTCTTGACGGACAGTACGGAGTTATCTGGTTCCTGAGAAACTGCAGACCTAGATTATGTAGTGCTTTAAAAACAAGGCACAGTGTCTTGAATTTTATTCGGTTTTTAATTGTTAACCAGTGAAGATTCCGGATGGTTTGGGCAATAGGTTTAAATTATGGAATCCTGGATAGCAATCTTGCCGCAGCGTTCTGTACTGATTGCATTTTGTTAACAACCCTGGTTTATGCGTTGGCGAACATGCCATTGCAATAATCGAG
Organism: Lissotriton helveticus; assembly: GCF_964261635.1. Taxonomy (NCBI): domain Eukaryota; kingdom Metazoa; phylum Chordata; class Amphibia; order Caudata; family Salamandridae; genus Lissotriton; species Lissotriton helveticus. Next base: position 268,306,818 of record NC_136069.1, read on the forward strand.
TGAAGATAGTACAAGTGTACTTACCAGGGTTTTACCTGCACTGTCGGGTAGAAACGGAGTGATTTTTTTAATGAGTTTTAGCTTGTGAAAAGCTGCTGCCGCTGTTTGGTTAGCGTGAGCACAAAAATTAAGGTTTTCATCAAATACCACTCCTAAATTCCTAACCCTTGGGACGGAGTTGGGCAAAGTTCCAAAGGGTGAAGGCCACCAGGCAGGAGACCAGCGAGGGGAGAGTTTCCCAAAGATGACCACCTCGGTCTTTTGGGAATTAAGTTTAAGGGAACTGGAGGACATCCAATCCCCAATCCCCAATCCCCAATCGCCAACATGCCCTCCTGAAAGCGTTTTGCCACCTCTTCTCCGTCCGAGAACTAGCTGGGTGTCATCCGCGTAGGAGGTAAGGCCCATCCCGTATTGATTGATGACTTTAGCTAGGTCCGACACATAGATGTTAAAAAGTGTCGGACTTAGGGATGAGCCTTGCGGCACCCCACAAGGTAGAGAAAGCTCACTTGATTTAAAAGGGCCTAGAGTACCTGCCTGAGTCCTTCCAGATAAAAAAGAAGCAAGTAGGTTCTTTGCTCCCTGTTGGATTCCCATCTTTCCGACACGGTCGATCAGAATAGAATGATTGACCGTGTCGAAAGCGGCAGATAGGTCCAGCAGTACAAGCACTGCCATTCCTCCCTGATCTCTGATGGTTCTAATGTCATCAGCGGCTTTGATTAGAGCTGTTTCAGTGCCGTGAAATTTGCGGAACCCAAACTGGGTGTTATCCAGCAGGCAATGTTCTTCAATATACTCCGACAGCTGGTAATTCATGGCTTTCTCTACCACCTTAGCCAAAAATGGAAGGCTGGCTATAGGTCGATAGTTTTTTAAACCATCTTTAGCCAGATGTTGTTTTTTAGAAGAGGCTTTAGGAGAGTGTTTTTCAGAGTATTAGGAAAGATTTCTGATTTAAAAAGGGTATTGCATATTTGCGCGACTACACGAGTTAGCAGGTCCATGACCGGTGGAAAAATTTTTGGTGGACATGGGTCTAAAGCAGATCCTGATTTTATGGTGTTTATAATGTCCAAAATGTGTTGCTCTGTCACCTCTTTAAAGTGAGTTAGAGAACAAACCGTGGGTGTCGTACAGGCAGGATATGAAATGGCTCTGTCCTTAGTGGAAAAGGCCAGATAAATATCGTTAACCTTTGTGTAAAAGAAGTTGGCCAAAGCATCACAGAAAGACTGCGAAAGGGGGGGAGCCAGATCTGGGGTTTTCCCTACTAGTTCCTTAACTACTTCATAGAGTTGTTTACTGGAGTCTTGGCTTTCTCTATTCGATCGCTAAAGAACTGCCTTTTTGCAGTAATGATAATTTTTTTGTAGTTAGCAAGTGTTTCCTTGTAGCGGGATTTACATTCTTGATCGTAGCTTTTTCGCCAAAGTCTCTCGGCATTCCTACAAGTTTGTTTTTGTTTCCTGAGTTCTTCCGAGAACCAAGGTGCTGAGGGGGCAGTCCTATTCCTGGATATAATTTTGTAAGGTACCAAATCCCTTATAGCCTCGCCTAGCCAATCTGAGTATTGATTCATGGCTATATTTGGGTACATTTATTAGAAGAACAGGGGGCTTTAAAGAAAAACGTAACAAAACACTTAAAATATCACAAGACCCTATGTCAATTTGTATCGCTGAACAGCCCAGGTGAGATCCCACCCAGGTTGTAAGACCCCCAGATTGTCTCCCTGTTCCCCGCGAGGTTGCTGGAATATAAAAACTAGCATAACCCAATTTAGAGACCTCTCTTCTTGCCCAGGTTTCCTGGAACATGCAGATCTCAACATTTTCCATAAAAGTTCCCCATTCAGGGTCATCCAGTTTACTATTCAAATCTGCAATGTTCCAGGACAAGACTCCTATTACCTGGGTGTTCGCTAGGTTCCAATTTGGGGACACCATTGATAACTGATTCGAGTGTTCAGATGCTAATCCGACAACATTCAGGGTTTTTGGCTCTAAATTGGGTATTTGTTTGGGGTTTTCACAGTGGGAGGTCATGGATAGCGGGCAGTCTGGGTTTTGGGAGCCGCTCATGCTCCCACTTGCCATCCCTGCCTCGGGTTCCAGATCTAGCATAATATGACTAACCTGGCACTCTAGATCTAAAATTGATGGTACTATTCCCACATTGTTATTTGGATTGGGGTCCTTCAGTCAGTCCACTCCCTCAAGGGGACTGAACCTATTAACAGTTAGAATATTAAAAATTTGAAAATTATGTAGCAGCTTGCCTGGGTTTGGAAATGCCGCTCTTCTGGGAGGAAAACTCCTTCTCAGCTGATATGAATAGTCTTGTTGATATAGCCTTGTGGGGGGGGGGGGTAAAAATAGCCTAAACGTAGTGGGATAGAGCTCCCCCTATTCCTCCCATATTCTGTTGCTAAAATATGCTCAATGATGCAAGGGTTTCTAAAATTGATTACTATGCAATCTCCGTAAATATCCTTGTGGTGCTCGCCTATCCATCCCACCCTTCTTGTGGTTAATATCTCTTGGGTATTCTCATATCCAAAGTCACTATGATTTACTAGTCAATGAATAGTTTTATTTGTTAACTCTTGATTTGCAGGGAAGCCTCCTCACCTTTCGTTACGACACTGCCCCAAAATCCTACCTGGAAGTGTTCTGAAATTGCAGACCACTAATTTTGAACTCTGTAAGAACTGATAAATAAGTATATTCGTTCTTATTTCAGTTGTTTTCCTTAGTGTAAGCATCTTTTTCATTGATTCCTAAGTAAATAAAATTCACATCTAAACATGGCTTATTTTACGTGTGTGGTTGATAATACAGATGGAGTTGGTATTGGCCATAGGGCAGAGGTTTGCTGAAGATGACTTGCTGTGATAAGTCTCTGCAGTTTTTCAACTGCTGTGCTCTTTCATGAAAATAGGCGTCCAGGCAAACTGTGAGCCCTCTGCCAAGGAGAAAAGTAGACCTTTCACGGGTCCCTAATTACCGGAGAATAATTGGCCACCCTCCAAGCAGTTGACTGTGAACTAGCAGGGAGGCTACGCTGTGTATAAAATGTTTTATTTGTTCAAAACGGACTTCTCTGTTGGCTATTAGCGTCTGTGGTTCCATTTCAACAAAATCTTAGCGCTGAAAGCAAGAAAGTGAACATTGTGACTTCGTGGATATATGTGAATTACACACGCTAATTGCCAAAAATATAATACATATAAATATTATTTGATGTCATGCAAATAAATATTTTCATTTTTTTTTAACATTTGTAATTGCAAGTAAAACGTTAAGAAGGTAACGTTTTTAAAATACAGGCACCAGGATTTCAATAAATTGACATTGAAGAGGTACAAAATGCTGTGGTTGAAGGCAGACCCAGCAAAAGTTGTGAATGTTAAATAATCCCCCCGACCAAGAAGTAGAAGACTGTGCTAACTTGCAGTGGTGTTTTTCCAGGAACCAACATGACTACCCTGTTTTACCACCAGGCTTTATACCATATTCTTCATACCATACTTGCTTTCTTGACTACTACTAGGACCACAAGTACGAAATGCCAAAGACTGCTGATAGCTAAGTAGTCCAGGACAACTGAGGGGGCCGCAAGGACTCTAGCGAAAGCCTTGGTTGCAAAGCTTCTTGGCTGTAAAGACTTTGAAATGGTGTAGAATCCCTTTGGAAATAGGGCAAACCCCAAGTATTAGTTTGGGACAGACGTGGCGTCATGATTAGACCTTTTCCGTGTCAGAAAACTGTTTCTCTGATAAACTCTCAAAATCCTTACCCACAGTTGTAGAAACCTTTTCAAACATGGTCTACCATATTCACTGTTGGACAGGCCGCATGGTCGGGCTGCCCCCCCTCCCCGCAACGGGACCCGGACCCTGGCTCTCCCTGAATCCCCAACCAGAGTCCCCGGCGACCACCCGAAGTACCCTGCAATCCCTCCACCACAAGACACCAGCTCCGGACCCAGCTGGCCCGGGGCACCATCCACACCCCGGCCTCGGCCCAGCCGCCATTTTGGGTACTACAGCACGAGGCCGCGTGGCCTCAACTCGACCCTAACCCTGGGCCCGGCCGGCCCCGACATCGAGGCACCAACCTCCGCCCAGGAGGCAGAGTGACCACTTGGCGAGTCAATGGGAGAAGGAATCGTCAACGGCTCTCCTCCGCCAGGTGTCGATCACCCCGGGCCGCCCTGGGCGCTGGCTCCACCCCCCTGCTGGGTGTCTGGACTCCCTCATCCCGGACCTCCCGGCCCCCAGGCGCGAGGGTCCGTACATCAAAGGGGACCAGACCTATAACTGAGGCAGGGCCAGACCAGGAAGGGAGTTGTATCCTGGAGTCGAGAGACCCGAGAAGAACTCATCCGTGACTGGCCTGCTGGCGCTGCCGCGGCCCTCTGCCTCGTGAAACCATCGTCTTGGCCTGCTGGCGCTGCCGCGGCCCTCTGCCTCGTGAAACCATCGTCTTGGCCTGCTGGCGCTGCCGCGGCCCTCTGCCTCGTGAAACCATCGCCTTGGCCTGCTGGCGCTGCCGCGGCCCGACCCACAGACTCTCCAGCTCGAGGATTGTGAGCTCGCCTTTTGCCACCCCCTGTACCGACCCGGTACCAAGACTGTCCCGCTACCCCCTTTTCCCTACAGAGACTAGAAGTGAGAGGACCCTCAGGTCCGAGATATCCTGTATCGCCAATATCCTTGCCTTACGAACCTTATATAAAGTATTGAACTCGACCTGGTGTGGTGCCTATTTGTGGGGAGGGAGGTGACTTGTCTGTACGATCGCCGGAGACGGTCCTCCTCGGGGACCTCTCCCTCAGTATTCGGCCGACCCTCAGAGTCCCCGTCTAACATTCACTTACAGGACAGATAAAAGTTCTGAAAACTCAAAACAAAAACACAAATCAAGGGAAGCAGTCCAATAAGCCTGATGGCCATGAGCCCAACAGCTACGTGCATTTTCAACAACAAAAAAAACTAGCAGATAAGTGCTCAATTAAATATTTTGGGTTGCTCTGATTTGTATATATTCAGGTGAATTATCTGGGTGGGTGATGGTCTACATGCAATGATTCTGAATGATTCTAGAGGCAGCTGTGGCATTGTAACATATATCATCAGTGGAAGACAGTAGAGAAACTCTACAGTTAAGCGAACTTAACAACAACCAACAGTACCACTAGACGCCAAGAACTAAAACAGTAATGTACTTACACATCAGCTTAACTTTTCTCCATAACAGTTCAGTAGCTGTACAAAAGTCATACACTTGCAATTGTAACCACTATAAAACGGTTTGTAATTAGTCAACTTTAATGTCCAAAAGTATTGCCTGGCATGGATATAAGGTTTTGTAGTTTTTGGTACACGCCGAAATGAACTTCAGAAACATGAGTTTAATGTCTTATTTTGCTAAGTGTATGTTTCTCCTTGAACAATGTGGCATTGGTATTTATATCTGTTCCCTGCTAAAATTGATTTGTCTGACTCCATTTTGGTCTTGTATAAGAATTTCAGTCACATGAGTGGAAAACTACGAAACAAAATATTGAAGGTGTCTTCATAAGCGCACACACTCGCATTATGAATGGGTGTCTCACAAAGGTAATTTCTCATTGTAGTAAAATTCTTTTAATGGTGTCAGCATTAACAGAGCTGCGGTATCAGATATGCTGGTTAATATTTAATAAACGATGCCAAATTTACAAAGCAAGCTCCACTGACGCTCTTTATTCCTTGTTCTGTAATTTGTATCTGTCCCCCCTGCTTTGACTGGGCGTGTGATGCTTTGATGACCCGGTAAACAGAAGAGAAGAAAGACTATGAAAGTGCACCTGCGTTTCACACTAAAAATAATAATTAAAATACTTACTCCTCAGATTTGAGCATTTATTAATGGGCCTTCTAATTTCTTTTCTGGCGACTGGAGAATCGTTCCCTGCGTCCCTTGCTGGCTGCTACCTAGGTGCGGGCACAAAGACACCTGGACTCACCTGCACTACGTACTATGTAAAAAAACAAGGACCCCCTGATACGGATAATTATCCTGGGACAGGGTAAGCAATATGTATGAAATAACAATCCCAGGCATAAAGCAAAACAACCAATAGATAAAACAAACGAACTAGTGCGGGCACAAAGACACCTGAACTCACCTGCACTACGCCCTGGTGGGACTCGCAGTCCCAGGGTGCATCGCTCTGCCCCCGGCCGCTGCCTGACAGCCTAATTGACCACAGCTGCTGTTACTGGGGGAGGCGCTGCTATCGCGCTTAAAGCGCCGCCTTCCCCCATGCAGCGCGGGCCCTTCTAATTTCTTTTCTGGCGACTGGAGAATCGTTCCCTGGGTCCCTTGCTGGCTGCTACCTAGGTGCGGGCACAAAGACACCTGGACTCACCTGCACTACGTACTATGTAAAAAAACAAGGACCCCCTGATACGGATAATTATCCTGGGACAGGGTAAGCAATATGTATGAAATAACAATCCCAGGCATAAAGCAAAACAACCAATAGATAAAACAAACGAACTAGTGCAGTATCAAAATATATACATTTTTAATTTGATGACAAAAGGATTAAATATAAAACAGTACATTGATCATTATTAATAAAAGGATTCACAGTGATACATTTGTATTCATAAAATGTTTTTGTTAGTTAAAAGAGAGGAGGTTAGGTGGCATCCGGTCATGCAGCGCGGGCCCTTCTAATTTCTTTTCTGGCGACTGGAGAATCGTTCCCTGGGTCCCTTGCTGGCTGCTACCTAGGTGCGGGCACAAAGACACCTGGACTCACCTGCACTACGCCCTGGTGGGACTCGCAGTCACAGGTTGCATCGCTTTGCCCCGGCCGCTGCCTGACAGCCTAATTGACCACAGCTGCTGTTACTGGGGGAGGCGCTGCCATCGCGCTTAAAGCGCCGCCTTTCCCCACGCAACGCCAGACGCGCGCGGGCAGCGCCAGGAGAAGCCCGGGACAAGGGCGGGACTGTCTGCGGCCGTCCGAGGCCAGAGGAGGCAAGGCCGGGCTACCCCCCTAACCCCGTGAGCTTGAAGAGACCATCCCTGCTTCGTGAGTAAATTTGTGGACACTTTTGAATTGGGACACCTTTTTGATAAGCCTTCTATTATTGTGAGACATTTTACATATAGTTTGATGTTCACCATATATTGCATACAGGGATTTTGAGGATCACACCAGTCGATAGATATCCTTGATTAAGTAAGTTCAACCAGGGTACTAGACCATGGCAAACCGACCTGGAAGGGGGGTGGAAAGTAGCGCCATCCTCTATTGGGGGAAGTGTCACTGGTACACTGGATAGTTTCATAACGAGAGCCGCGGTTGTCCTGGAGCGGGAAATTGCTCTCACTGAAAAGCGCCTATCTGTATTATGCCCTGTACAAACGGGGAAAAGAAAGCGTGGAGGAGGACGCCAAAAGGGTAGCCGTCCGAAAGTAACTAAAACAACTAACAAAGGGAGGAATTTAGTGACATCTGCAAAACATTCACGAATTAGCACCACTTTAAGCTTACCCACTAAACCCCCTCCTACTCCTATGCTGCAGTCATCCAAGGGGCCTTCTTTAACCCTACACGCCCCAGAAGGCCTCGTAGCACAAGTGGAACAAATAATGAAATCATTCATGTTACCACTCATAGAAAGGATGAAAATAATTAATGAGAACTTGGGGAAGCTTGAACGGGCTACCGCAAACAATAAACAAACATTGGTCAACATGGTGGCCAGTATGCAAAACACTAATCCCGTGATACAACCTAAAAAGACTAGCGGGTCTAGTTATAGCTTACCTCACACAACACCACCATTATCAGCCATGTTATTTAATATGCCTCAAAAACCAACGAGTAATGGAATTGGGAAAGAGCTAGGAAGTATAAAGCCAACTAGTAAAGTAGGAACTGAACATATTGAAGGAGTATCTGGGAAAACAAACAAACCCTGTAGCCCCAGACCGGGCCAAGGAAAATACAAACATAGCAAAGAAACCCAGAAGCTCAGAAAACCCATTAGTTATCGACCTAGCCCCCCAATCAGCCCCATTGGTGGTCATTCTGGGTAATGTACCCACTCTCCCTGATGGAGCAAAAGAGGACTACGGACAACTTAAAAATAAGGTAACACACTGGTTGTCCTGTAAAACTGTAGAAAGCTGTCGAGCCATAAATAATGTTATCATGGTTCGCCGTGTGTCTTGGCTGGGAACTTCCAGGAAATCACGAAGGGGAGACTGCATAGTAGTAAACGATAATAACCCCCTAGCAGCAGAAAGTATATTCAGGGAAGTTGATTCTGGTGTCTAGGGGACAAGGAATAGAGATCCTGCCACTTGGCTTTTTTTATAAGGCGGGGAGCGAGGAGGAATTTAACCTGACCAAGGGACACTGGGTGTGGCCACATAAACATAGAGAACTACCTAGGTCTGGTAGAACTCCATTTAGGCAAGTAGGGGATAATCCATGGGGGGCCCTTAATTACTCTCAATTCTCGTTGGGCCCTAATAGATATGCAGCTCTTTCAGGCCTCAACGAATGCGACTGACTACGAGAAAATGAGGCCAATCTAGACCGCACAACCAGCGACAGTGTACCCCCCTGATAAACATGACTTAGATGCAGGTCCTGTTCGTGAAACAGCGGCATTAGCACCTTATTCAGAATTAATGGAAACCGTTTCAAGAATGGGGCTACGGGAAGATGATCCTCAAGGGGTTATAATCTCTGATTCCTCTAGGGAGCAAATTATTAAATCTCCGGTTAACCATGAGAATGCTCTAGAAAATAATACATTGTCATGGAACATCGCAGGGCTGGCGGGAAAGATTACAGACCCCCTATGGGTGCTCATTTCTCGGTAATCTGTCTCCAGGAGACGTGGCTGGTTGATTGTAGCTTATCACTGGCCGGGTACAAGCGTTTTTTGTTCCCGCAACACGTGTAAATAGTGGAAGAGCAAGGGGGGCTTTGGCCATATTCACCTCCCTGGAGTTGAGATGCAATATCAAGGCTATCCCTTCTGACCACAGAGATATACAGGCAGTCGTCATGTGGCGGCGTAATACTAGCCTGTGCGTGATAAACTTCTATAACGCCGTACACAATGATACAGGCTGCACGATAACTGAGCTGAATAATTTTGTAGAGCAATGCTGTGGTCCCCATAGAAACAATCTTATGATTGCAGATGACTTCAACGTACACTCATGTGGGGATCCTAAACATACTGATATGGGGTCCTTGGGGTGCTCTCTGATACAGGGATTCCACTTTGAGCATTCCGTACAGGGAAATGCTCTTAATGACATTCTCAATAAGTATGACCTAATATGAGCTACACTCCACCAACCATTAAACAAAGGGAACCGACCTTTAAAGGTCGCGGTGGAGGATCTTTTATAGATCATATATTGATATAACGCATCACCAAATGTGATGCAGTGCGCGCAACGAAATTCGTTTTATTTATTTAAATGTTTACTTACCTGTAAAACTCGGTAATCCATACATTATTTCCCCCCACCCTGCCCCTCCCCCTGCCCACGTAACCGCCCTACAGAAACACCTACTGCCGACCGCTACTGCCCTTATCGACTCCGTTGTAAAGGTTATAGGGGGAGTCATACTTAAGAGATTGACAGCCTGGGCTGGAGAGAATAAGATCATTTCAGATATCCAGTTTGGGTTCCGCCCAAGCCACTTGACTATGGCACAATGCCTTAACCTCTACTTGATACTCGGAAAGTACACCATCGCCCGCCCAGGGACAATCTACCTGGCCTTTATGGATTTGTCATCTGCTTTCGATTGTGTCAATCGGGGAAAGCTGTGGCAATCCATGAGGTCCATGGGGGTGGAGCCCAATCTGGTGGACTTTCTGATGGAACTACACAGAGATACAAGGGCCAACATTAGATACGCCTCCGATCTTAAGGTAACTAGGAATTTTAAAACTGAAAGGGGTGTGCGACAGGGGTGCATTTTAGCACCATTCCTTTTTAATCTTTATATTAACGACTTAGAGGGCACCTTACAGGAAACAGGGGCTGATTACCCGTATGTGGGACGCCGGGGACTGCCCGTCCTGCTTTATGCAGACAATGCCGTCCTCCTGGCACGTACCCCCAAGGGACTACAAACCCTACTAGATGCTTTTCGGGGGTTTATGGACGATAGAGATCTAGCCATAAATAACTCCAAATCATACGTAATGAAGGTGGGGCAGTGCCCCAAAAAACAGTATCCCTTTAAGGTGAACAGTGTTAGAGTACCTATATCCTCGACCTTCTCCACTTGGGTGTACTACTGGATGACCAACTGAATTGGGTCACTCTGCTCAACAAGAAAAGGGGAGAGGTTATTAGGTCCAATGCAGCCTTATTTAACTTTGCGGCTCAAATGGGCAATCGCCCGGTGGCTGCAATGTTGAAAATGTATCAGGCTAAGAGTGTTTCCATAGCTAGTTACGGGAGTGATATATGGGGGTATACCGGACATTGAGGGCCTTCAGGTGATTGAAAATAATTTTTTTAAGCAGCTGTTGTGTGTCCTAAAGGGGACGTAGAACCTGTTGGTTCACGGGGAAATCGGTACCCCATACATCAGAGACATTCTGGCCATGCGTCCCTTAATTTTCTGGCTCAAATGTTGGCTAAATGATCACATTGACCTTACGCACAAAATTCTAAAAGAGATTCTGAGCCTGGACCATATGATTATTATTCCTTGGTTAAAATACCTAAAGGGGTGTTTTAGAGAGCTGGGACGCCCAGAATTGTTTTTAACAACTGAATGTATCACCGGGGAAGATGTGGATCTTGTAAAGAGCTTCTTCATGTTAAGTAAAAAAAAGGAAAGAGAGGAGAAAGAATTGCTAAAGAATAGTGTACGTAAACACCTATTACTCAAGACTTCCATAGGTATGGAACCATATCTACTGTGTCCGGTACCCGCCTACGAGCGCTTCCTGTTAATTAGGTTCAGAATGGATTATTTCCATCTTTTATTAGCTGTTCCTAGAGGGTGCCACAAAGGGAAAGAGCTTGCACCCTGTGGCTGCGACAACATGTCTCCACCGGACCTGTTGCACTTTGTGTTTTTCTGTAAATTTTATGAAATCCCTAGGAGCTTTTGTTTAAAAACTTTGTTAAAAAGTTACATTTTAATCAGTTACGCCCCGCTCTCTATTACCTATAGATGTTAAAACCAGAATGTATCCCTTTCGTGGCTGGTTTTTTTAAAAGCTCGATGAAGTATAGAAAATGTTTGGATCTTTAAGGATTTGGAACATGTACCGTATGATGAATTTGCTTTTAAAAATGTCTTAATTAGTTTTATCATGTTTGCCCCCCACGTACTCTTACTATTGGATAATCAGCAGAACTTTTGTACTGTATACTTGGATCTGTATTTTGTAAGTAATGTGTTTTGTGATTCTAATATGGACATGGAATAGAAATTGTAAGTTGTAACTTTTATGGTTTCATATTGTGTGAACCGAATAAAGTTTATCATATCATATCATAATGGACCTCAACCCATTACAGTTCCCGGTATTTGAATGTTTTTCTAAACTAGTTCCTTAGAATTGCTTTGGGTCAAAATCATGCTGTTCCTTGAAGAAACAGAGAGGGATTCCTAATAGATTTTGACTCCAAATCATCCACATGTTTGGTTTTAAAATACTCAGCTACAACTCGGACTCTTTCGTTACATGGGCATATTCGACAATGAACAACAAGCCTCAGAAGATCTTAAAAACACAAATAATTATGATTTTCCTTTTTCCAAAGCTTAATGCTTGAGTAAATAGAAATCAAAGCCAGGATTTGCAAATGAACACATCTATATGCATTTCATAGCTCTAAAATGCATGTTTATTCATGGGATTGAAGCAAAATCATCTATGTTAATGAAAGATTAAATTCCTTGGAGAAGGCCTGCATCAGCAGTGAAGTAAATATGAATGCAAAGGTAGGGCTTGCATATGCCCTTTTACATTAAACTTTGGCAGCGGTGCTTGGATACACGCTACCATGTAATCAATATAACACTGAGAAGCTGTGCTCTGCTGTTCTGATACTCGGTAGCAATAGTTGCTTAGCAACAGGTGTTCACAGTAAACACATTGGCTGACATACGTTGGTATATACATTATAGAGCTGATTTGCATTGGTTCCCAGGTGTGCTCCTAGAAATCTATGCAAGCTGCAGATTTCTACGAGTTCTCTCTATTTTAACGCCTGGGAATTGTCCAAAGTGCTAGAAACAGTTATCGAGGTGATCTTCAAATACCAATATATGGATATAAAAGCATGGATGTGCCTTGTTCCAATTGACCCATCCATTTGCTGGTTCCCAGTCACTACTATACGGTGAACAACCTTTATAACGCAACTTTTAGCACGCAGTGCTATTACAACGCAGACTTTAAAACGAAAACCATTACAACGCATTACACTGGGGGGCGCTCTAGGATAGGGAATATTTTTAATTTACTATCCAACACCTTCCCTAGTGTCCACGGGGACTGGTGTTGGAATAGTAAATTAAACTATTCACTATCCAGCACCCCCCAGTGTAATGCGTTGTAATGGAATGCGTTTTAAAACTTGCGTTGTTACAGCATGCGTGGTAAAAGCATGCGTTGTAACAACGTACATCCCTACTATACAGGACTCCGATGCCTGCTCAGCCCTCTTAAAACAAGTCACTGCACCATTTACTGAATTCCTCCTAGGTTGTCCTAGTCTTCTTTAGTACAGCCTTTTGTATAAACATAAATTCGGAGAAACCCCCATTCTCATTTGAATGACTTGTTTAGTTGACTGAGTGATGCTTTCTGACCACATTTCCTTGCTCCTACATTTGAATCTCATGAGACAAGTTCATCATTTCTGATATTTTAAGCATCCGCATGTCTCCCTTCCTAATCCCTTTCTATTGTCTCTGTTGAATCTTTGTATTACCATTTAGCAGTAACTGGCATTCCAACTTTCAAAAATATGATAATGTCATTTTATGAATCTTATATAATTTAATTTGATTGCTGTGCTCAGAGTGGCAAGAGCATAAAGAATTATTAAGCATCCGAAGAGTGACTTAGTGAAAAAATGAAAAAATATATATATATATATTTACGTTATTCTTTCCCTCTAAAAAGGCAAAGAAGAGTTAGTGAAACTCCCAAGAAGGGCAACCCTTGCCCTTGTGCATACCCAAAAAGAGAAAAAAATCTTTCTATTTTTAAAAAGGACCCTCACTCACCACTAGTTGGTGACATGCTTCATCATAGGGTCCCCGCTGGGGTGACCAAATGTCTCACCAGCGTGCTACAACGCCTGTGTTACAGCGGAGCAGGTAGGTGGTGTGTGCAACATTGCTACAACTAATATGTGAGTCAAACTGTGAGTGATGTTAAAAAATACTTGGTTGTAACCTATAAATTTTTTTTTTAATAAAGGCCAACCAGTATTAGGTTAAAAACAGTGCAAGGCGGACAATCCAAGGTTCTATGTTATGAGAACCCCTGTCCTTAGTTACAAGTGGTCAACCTGTTTCTGCTGTTAGGGTAGCCAATTAGCTCAGCATTCGTCAGGACCTATATATAAAAAAAGAAGATGTTCCTCCGGTGGTATGCACTCGCTAAGAGTTTTGTTCAATAGTGTTACTCACGGATATTACCCATGGCGGCTCACTAAACTTCACAGGAGCCAAATACTTAATGAGGGACGTGTACCCTCTTCCTGGGCTCAGACGGCACGGGTGATCTTCATTCAGTTCACTGTTCGGGCCGACGGTTAAACTGAATGTAGGTTTTTGGCAGGGAATCACGCGTGTTGAATTTAGACACGGCGTGAAGATCACCCGCGCCGTCTGAGCTCCATGCTCACTGTCCCATAGGACTCAAGCTGCACCTTATAGGAGGTGCAATAGGCTAACACCAGTCAGGGGTTGCTTCTGTTCCTGTCTGAATGGGACCTAACCTAGCAGTTTGGGCTGGACCATTTATTGGAGCGGAGTTAGACTGATTTGCACACCACTTCCCCTTCTATTGTTATTTATCATTTCGAATTCTCGTTTTTTCACTTGTACAGAACTAATCATTGCAGTGAAAACATAAAATGATCTCTCTTTTCGATTCGCATAAATGGAAGTCATAAAGTGCATGGGTTACCAAAGTGCCTGTATACAGATGTCCTGTGGAAGTAGTCATCATGGGTTCCAATGTGCCAACTCTAGGACGGCTCAGGATTTTTTTTTTCTTATTTCCCCGAAGTTTTATACAGCTGAAACTTTACCCGAAATCAGGTATCAGAGCGCTTTACATGAGCACCAGTTACGTTACATGAGGACACATTCATTTTGTTAGGCACAGGGAGATTACGTGATTTGCCCAGAATCACAGGATGTTGAGCGTCAATGCCGAGACTCGAACCTGGTTCCCCAGATTTGTGGTTGACCACCCTATCTATTAGGCTAAATCGATTGCCTTGTGAAATCAATGCCGGTGCTGCCCGCAGTGCCCAAGTATTGGCGCTGTCATCAAAATTGCCCTGGTAGACTTGCTGATTGTCAAGATGAATTTGATTTCATCACTTTCGGGCTGTTAATGGTTGAGTCTGGGTATCTATCCAGCCTAAGTCAACCTGCCTTGACAATCTAGTGCTATCTTCTACATTGTTTGAAATTTACCAGTTTTTAAAATTGCAACAGTCTCTCATAATCCATTGGCTCCAAAAGTAAAGCACAAAGGGAATTTTAGATTTGTTCAGTTCCTGGTGCTCCACCAGCAGACAGTTCTTTTTCAGGACATTTCCCAATTTCTATTCTTTTTCCATCGGAATTACTTCCGGCCGGCTGCACATAGAGCTCCATTTCAAGTACAAACAGGCGTGGGGACAGATGCTTCCCGGTAGTACCCTGTTTTAATGTATTATTTTACAAGAGCGAGCTAGTGTTAGAACTGAAGGTGGTATTGGGGATACCAGTCCTCCCCATCTTGTTAATGCACTGACGTCACAATTGCCCATTCTTCACCCTCCTCCAGCAGGTATGTTCCACAATTGTGTGCAACTGGTGTAACAATGCAGGCCGTGTGTTGTCTGGTGTGTCGTGAATTGCTTTTGTAGTAATGGTACAATAATGGGGTGAACCTGTAAGGTGTGCTCCGTTGTACTTTGTAGGCTGCGCTAACATCACAATCGATGTTCCATAAACGAGGGCACGTGGCGCATGCTTTATATTTTTTTGTGGATGTGATAGACGTGCTGCAGTAGATTTGCAGTGGTGCAAACTTATCTGACCGCCTTTTTAATTTTAAAGTGTTTTGTTTTTATTTTTGGCATATGTGTGCTGTGCTCGATGGGATTTGATTTGTGTATTTTGCGTCGTGTGTGCGTTCTTATGCTTTTTCCACCTGCTTTGGGATACCTTCAGTTAAGGATTCTTTGCGGTTTTGAGACACCTAATCATGCATGTTTGTCCCAGCATTACTGAGTAAATGTAAATGTATTTGAGCTTGTAAAGCGCACTGCTACCCGTCCGTAGGTTTCCTGGCGCTGTATAACTCTGGGGAACCCGTCCTGGCTTTCCCTGTGGGACGGTCCCTGCTGGGAGTCCCCAAGGTGGAGCCAGGCATCCCCGGAATTGATGGGGCCGTTGTGGAGATTAGGCAAGCTAATGCCCAGAGTTGCCGAGTGGAACTCCTGATTAGAGTAAGCACCGAAGCGAGAATTATCGAGTCCGCTGACCCAAGTCCACGACCCTGCCGCGTCGGGAATTGAACCCTGGTCCTGGGCCGACTTCTGCTCCCGGGTCTGCTGCCTCTAACCAGTGAGCCACACTACTCCACCGCTGGATAGCACCCGTGCTAATATCATTGCTGCCAAATGTTCTAGTGTAGACAGAGGTGACTTGCCTCTTTCATTTGTGGTGTTCCTGTACAAGTATGCATCCAGTAAAACCACAAAACCAAAATGGCGGTGTTATTCTTTTTGGTGCATGCTATTTCCAGCTCTGGCTGAGTGTCGATGCTCTATTGTTGGTTTGCCTTTTACTCACCAAATCTTCAGTTTGCATAGATTCAGGACACAGTTTACACAGATGGTCTGCCAGAAATCAAGACGGATAGGATTTTTACTAGGCTTCCTTTGTTTAAAAAAAGTGTGGAATGACCAAACACAGATGTTCTATATGTACCACACGTTTTGTTGAGAATATTATCTACAGTGTGGCATGTGCATTTATAATAGCCCGCCACAAGAGCATAGGCACAAGGTAGAATTTTATATACACATATGTTGGCCAGCAGTTTAGATCCAAGTGAGGGTCTGTCCAATACCTGCAGGTCAAAGAGATTTACGCCTATGGCTATGTGTTGGAAATGGGGTTTGTGGTTGGCAGAATCCACCTCTCTAGTCAGGGCAAGTCAGTTACACACCAAAGATAACCTGTGCCCACCCTCTGGGAGCTTGACACAGAGCAGGCAGACTTATCATCAGAGGCAATGTGTAAAGTGTTTGCGCAACACACTCGTACAGTAACACAATAAATAGACCAGGAAAAGAGTCACTACACCAGATTGTGTAAAAATAGACTGTATTGTACATAACACATGACCAAAAACAAGATAAATCATAAATACTGTGCATACTATGCACTTACCATGATAGTACTCGCTATCCTGAACAATGCAAGGCAAACACGACATATATCAGTACATTAGTGCATGTAATGCGAGTCAAATTATGAAGAAAACACATAAATCACCATGAAACTATAGGGCACAGCACACCTGTGCTCCTATTAATCATTATATGGTAATTGGGATCCAAGTGTAGGGTACAGGAATACCTGCACTCCTACTACATTCATTACGGTAGTCCAGTGTCGGGGGGAAAGCAAGATCAGGACCTCTGTTGAAGGTTCACCCTGTCCTGCCAACAAGATCCAGTGTCCCCAAAACAACAAGATCCAGTGCCCTCAATGTATGTCACAACAAGAGAGCAAGGCACAACACTACAAGATTCAGAAGGGAGACCTTGCTGGGTCCACGCATGAAAAATGAGCAAGGCAACTTCACATGAGCATACGGTGCAGCTGCTGACCAAGGAAGCCTTTCACAGCAGTAAAGCTGCCCTGAGGTTGCAACGTGTCCAGGAATGCTTACTGCGGAGCAGTAAATGACCAGCTGATCTCCCGAGTAGGATCGGCACATTAGTTAGGCTCTCTATGCTGCTGATGCTTGCTGGAGAACACTCACAAGAATGGGAAGAGCACTGCTCCTTCTGAGCTTAGCCAGCCCCCATTGCGTTGCAAAATGCATACTGAGAGTGGCGGTGAACAACTGATCTCTTTGCGGGGAGGTTAAGTGCTACTCTTCGGGTTGATATGCTGAGTTGGAAGTGCTTCGCTTGAAACAAAGAGCACTTAACTCTGCAATCTTTGATGTCCATGAGATCTCCCAACAACAGGGGCAAGCCAACAAGCCCTTGCAGAACACTTGGGGTCATAGCACAGCAGTAGGTAGCAGGCCAGCAACACAAGGAAGGTAGCAGTGTGGAAGTCCCTCCTGCAGCACTGCATACAGAAAGCAGCAGAGTAACACAGCAAAGCAGTTAGCAATGTGTCATGCCCTCCTGGCAGCACAGCAGTTCCTCTGGCAATGTGCAGATGTAAATCCAGCAGCGGCTGGTTACAAGTCCCAAAAAATGTCTAAAATCATGGGGTCAGAGCCCTTGTACTTACACTCAAAATTGTCTTTATTCAAGGGAGAACTTCAAAAGAACCCTAAGCAGGCCTGCCCCATCTCCCACCGGCCAGGGGCCACACCGTTCACCACATCATGTAAGGCTCCTTGATCCCCACAGTGCTGGCTCCATTTAAAAGCTAAGAGTGGGGTAGATGCAAGATCATCTTCTTTAGTAGTATCTTCTGTAAAAAGGGTTTCCTAGGGATGAATACCTTACAAAATGTATCGTGAGATAAGTATTCGCTGCAGGTTACCCACACAAATCTTGGCGGTGTCGCCTCGGCGTTTCAATCTTTGAGGTCAAAACATGATTGCCATTCAAACACCCAATGTTTGCAGCACCCATAAACTGGAACACTGCTGTAGTAAGTGCTATATGAGAAATAAATGTATAATGATGCCTATTATTGACCAAACTAGATTATTATACAATATGACATGAGCGAGAAGGCAGTCTCGCAAGTGATGAACAATGGTGGGGCGAGATCCTGGCTTCGCCTCTTCGCCTGATTGTGTTAAGTCCTGCATTGCACTCGGATGCCCTCTCCCTCAGCAATTATTTAGCCATCATGCACTGGGACAGGAGCAGACTAATTTGCATACAGCCAGGTTCTGAAACTGGGATGATGCAGTGAGCTAAAAAACGGTGTTGGATCTAGCCCTGATCTCTTGACTGGGTGAGAGTTTTCTGCTTAATTCAGAGACTCTGTCCATCACCACCCCTTGTTGTTAATTATTTTGTCCACCCTAAGCGTGGAAGGGTATGCTCAGACATGAGTCCCTTGCTCACTGCACCA
Source organism: Lissotriton helveticus (assembly GCF_964261635.1). NCBI lineage: Eukaryota > Metazoa > Chordata > Amphibia > Caudata > Salamandridae > Lissotriton > Lissotriton helveticus. The sequence continues at coordinate 268,325,412 of NC_136069.1, forward strand.
TCAGGATTCAAGCAAGCCGGGCCGAAGAGGCTGAAATGCCAGAAACCGGTCCCCGGTAGCTTGTTTCCTTTCCAGTGTAAGAATTGGCTTTGTAGTTTGGTTTGCCCTGTTCCCATCATGCACTGGGACAGGAGCAGACTAATTTGCATACAGCCAGGTTCTGAAACTGGGATGATGCAGTGAGCTAAAAAACGGTGTTGGATCTAGCCCTGATCTCTTGACTGGGTGAGAGTTTTCTGCTTAATTCAGAGACTCTGTCCATCACCACCCCTTGTTGTTAATTATTTTGTCCACCCTAAGCGTGGAAGGGTATGCTCAGACATGAGTCCCTTGCTCACTGCACCATCAGGATTCAAGCAAGCCGGGCCGAAGAGGCTGAAATGCCAGAAACCGGTCCCCGGTAGCTTGTTTCCTTTCCAGTGTAAGAATTGGCTTTGTAGTTTGGTTTGCCCTGTTCCCATCATGCACTGGGACAGGAGCAGACTAATTTGCATACAGCCAGGTTCTGAAACTGGGATGATGCAGTGAGCTAAAAAACGGTGTTGGATCTAGCCCTGATCTCTTGACTGGGTGAGAGTTTTCTGCTTAATTCAGAGACTCTGTCCATCACCACCCCTTGTTGTTAATTATTTTGTCCACCCTAAGCGTGGAAGGGTATGCTCAGACATGAGTCCCTTGCTCACTGCACCATCAGGATTCAAGCAAGCCGGGCCGAAGAGGCTGAAATGCCAGAAACCGGTCCCCGGTAGCTTGTTTCCTTTCCACTGTAAGAATTGGCTTTGTAGTTTGGTTTGCCCTGTTCCCATCATGCACTGGGACAGGAGCAGACTAATTTGCATACAGCCAGGTTCTGAAACTGGGATGATGCAGTGAGCTAAAAAACGGTGTTGGATCTAGCCCTGATCTCTTGACTGGGTGAGAGTTTTCTGCTTAATTCAGAGACTCTGTCCATCACCACCCCTTGTTGTTAATTATTTTGTCCACCCTAAGCGTGGAAGGGTATGCTCAGACATGAGTCCCTTGCTCACTGCACCATCAGGATTCAAGCAAGCCGGGCCGAAGAGGCTGAAATGCCAGAAACCGGTCCCCGGTAGCTTGTTTCCTTTCCAGTGTAAGAATTGGCTTTGTAGTTTGGTTTGCCCTGTTCCCATCATGCACTGGGACAGGAGCAGACTAATTTGCATACAGCCAGGTTCTGAAACTGGGATGATGCAGTGAGCTAAAAAACGGTGTTGGATCTAGCCCTGATCTCTTGACTGGGTGAGAGTTTTCTGCTTAATTCAGAGACTCTGTCCATCACCACCCCTTGTTGTTAATTATTTTGTCCACCCTAAGCGTGGAAGGGTATGCTCAGACATGAGTCCCTTGCTCACTGCACCATCAGGATTCAAGCAAGCCGGGCCGAAGAGGCTGAAATGCCAGAAACCGGTCCCCGGTAGCTTGTTTCCTTTCCAGTGTAAGAATTGGCTTTGTAGTTTGGTTTGCCCTGTTCCCATCATGCACTGGGACAGGAGCAGACTAATTTGCATACAGCCAGGTTCTGAAACTGGGATGATGCAGTGAGCTAAAAAACGGTGTTGGATCTAGCCCTGATCTCTTGACTGGGTGAGAGTTTTCTGCTTAATTCAGAGACTCTGTCCATCACCACCCCTTGTTGTTAATTATTTTGTCCACCCTAAGCGTGGAAGGGTATGCTCAGACATGAGTCCCTTGCTCACTGCACCATCAGGATTCAAGCAAGCCGGGCCAAAGAGGCTGAAATGCCAGAAACCGGTCCCCGGTAGCTTGTTTCCTTTCCAGTGTAAGAATTGGCTTTGTAGTTTGGTTTGCCCTGTTCCCATCATGCACTGGGACAGGAGCAGACTAATTTGCATACAGCCAGGTTCTGAAACTGGGATGATGCAGTGAGCTAAAAAACGGTGTTGGATCTAGCCCTGATCTCTTGACTGGGTGAGAGTTTTCTGCTTAATTCAGAGACTCTGTCCATCACCACCCCTTGTTGTTAATTATTTTGTCCACCCTAAGCGTGGAAGGGTATGCTCAGACATGAGTCCCTTGCTCACTGCACCATCAGGATTCAAGCAAGCCGGGCCGAAGAGGCTGAAATGCCAGAAACCGGTCCCCGGTAGCTTGTTTCCTTTCCAGTGTAAGAATTGGCTTTGTAGTTTGGTTTGCCCTGTTCCCATCATGCACTGGGACAGGAGCAGACTAATTTGCATACAGCCAGGTTCTGAAACTGGGATGATGCAGTGAGCTAAAAAACGGTGTTGGATCTAGCCCTGATCTCTTGACTGGGTGAGAGTTTTCTGCTTAATTCAGAGACTCTGTCCATCACCACCCCTTGTTGTTAATTATTTTGTCCACCCTAAGCGTGGAAGGGTATGCTCAGACATGAGTCCCTTGCTCACTGCACCATCAGGATTCAAGCAAGCCGGGCCGAAGAGGCTGAAATGCCAGAAACCGGTCCCCGGTAGCTTGTTTCCTTTCCAGTGTAAGAATTGGCTTTGTAGTTTGGTTTGCCCTGTTCCCATCATGCACTGGGACAGGAGCAGACTAATTTGCATACAGCCAGGTTCTGAAACTGGGATGATGCAGTGAGCTAAAAAACGGTGTTGGATCTAGCCCTGATCTCTTGACTGGGTGAGAGTTTTCTGCTTAATTCAGAGACTCTGTCCATCACCACCCCTTGTTGTTAATTATTTTGTCCACCCTAAGCGTGGAAGGGTATGCTCAGACATGAGTCCCTTGCTCACTGCACCATCAGGATTCAAGCAAGCCGGGCCGAAGAGGCTGAAATGCCAGAAACCGGTCCCCGGTAGCTTGTTTCCTTTCCAGTGTAAGAATTGGCTTTGTAGTTTGGTTTGCCCTGTTCCCATCATGCACTGGGACAGGAGCAGACTAATTTGCATACAGCCAGGTTCTGAAACTGGGATGATGCAGTGAGCTAAAAAACGGTGTTGGATCTAGCCCTGATCTCTTGACTGGGTGAGAGTTTTCTGCTTAATTCAGAGACTCTGTCCATCACCACCCCTTGTTGTTAATTATTTTGTCCACCCTAAGCGTGGAAGGGTATGCTCAGACATGAGTCCCTTGCTCACTGCACCATCAGGATTCAAGCAAGCCGGGCCGAAGAGGCTGAAATGCCAGAAACCGGTCCCCGGTAGCTTGTTTCCTTTCCAGTGTAAGAATTGGCTTTGTAGTTTGGTTTGCCCTGTTCCCATCATGCACTGGGACAGGAGCAGACTAATTTGCATACAGCCAGGTTCTGAAACTGGGATGATGCAGTGAGCTAAAAAACGGTGTTGGATCTAGCCCTGATCTCTTGACTGGGTGAGAGTTTTCTGCTTAATTCAGAGACTCTGTCCATCACCACCCCTTGTTGTTAATTATTTTGTCCACCCTAAGCGTGGAAGGGTATGCTCAGACATGAGTCCCTTGCTCACTGCACCATCAGGATTCAAGCAAGCCGGGCCGAAGAGGCTGAAATGCCAGAAACCGGTCCCCGGTAGCTTGTTTCCTTTCCAGTGTAAGAATTGGCTTTGTATTTTGGTTTGCCCTGTTCCCATCATGCACTGGGACAGGAGCAGACTAATTTGCATACAGCCAGGTTCTGAAACTGGGATGATGCAGTGAGCTAAAAATCGGTGTTGGATCTAGCCCTGATCTCTTGACTGGGTGAGAGTTTTCTGCTTAATTCAGAGACTCTGTCCATCACCACCCCTTGTTGTTAATTATTTTGTCCACCCTAAGCGTGGAAGGGTATGCTCAGACATGAGTCCCTTGCTCACTGCACCATCAGGATTCAAGCAAGCCGGGCCGAAGAGGCTGAAATGCCAGAAACCGGTCCCCGGTAGCTTGTTTCCTTTCCAGTGTAAGAATTGGCTTTGTAGTTTGGTTTGCCCTGTTCCCATCATGCACTGGGACAGGAGCAGACTAATTTGCATACAGCCAGGTTCTGAAACTGGGATGATGCAGTGAGCTAAACAACGGTGTTGGATCTAGCCCTGATCTCTTGACTGGGTGAGAGTTTTCTGCTTAATTCAGAGACTCTGTCCATCACCACCCCTTGTTGTTAATTATTTTGTCCACCCTAAGCGTGGAAGGGTATGCTCAGACATGAGTCCCTTGCTCACTGCACCATCAGGATTCAAGCAAGCCGGGCCGAAGAGGCTGAAATGCCAGAAACCGGTCCCCGGTAGCTTGTTTCCTTTCCAGTGTAAGAATTGGCTTTGTAGTTTGGTTTGCCCTGTTCCCATCATGCACTGGGACAGGAGCAGACTAATTTGCACACAGCCAGGTTCTGAAACTGGGATGATGCAGTGAGCTAAAAAACGGTGTTGGATCTAGCCCTGATCTCTTGACTGGGTGAGAGTTTTCTGCTTAATTCAGAGACTCTGTCCATCACCACCCCTTGTTGTTAATTATTTTGTCCACCCTAAGCGTGGAAGGGTATGCTCAGACATGAGTCCCTTGCTCACTGCACCATCAGGATTCAAGCAAGCCGGGCCGAAGAGGCTGAAATGCCAGAAACCGGTCCCCGGTAGCTTGTTTCCTTTCCAGAGTAAGAATTGGCTTTGTAGTTTGGTTTGCCCTGTTCCCATCATGCACTGGGACAGGAGCAGACTAATTTGCATACAGCCAGGTTCTGAAACTGGGATGATGCAGTGAGCTAAAAAACGGTGTTGGATCTAGCCCTGATCTCTTGACTGGGTGAGAGTTTTCTGCTTAATTCAGAGACTCTGTCCATCACCACCCCTTGTTGTTAATTATTTTGTCCACCCTAAGCGTGGAAGGGTATGCTCAGACATGAGTCCCTTGCTCACTGCACCATCAGGATTCAAGCAAGCCGGGCCGAAGAGGCTGAAATGCCAGAAACCGGTCCCCGGTAGCTTGTTTCCTTTCCAGTGTAAGAATTGGCTTTGTAGTTTGGTTTGCCCTGTTCCCATCATGCACTGGGACAGGAGCAGACTAATTTGCATACAGCCAGGTTCTGAAACTGGGATGATGCAGTGAGCTAAAAAACGGTGTTGGATCTAGCCCTGATCTCTTGACTGGGTGAGAGTTTTCTGCTTAATTCAGAGACTCTGTCCATCACCACCCCTTGTTGTTAATTATTCTCTCCCTCAGCAAAGCACTGATTGAAAAATGTCTTGTCGTGCAAAACATCTGCCCCAGGGTCCACAGCAGCATCCCTGCTTTACCGCTGACCATCTGCCTTCTTTCCTGATACAGCCACCATCTGTATTTGTTCATCTCGTGTTCTATTATATAACCCTTATTCTTTATAATACCAAATGTCATTGTTTTTACCAGTTACTTACTTGGTTGCCGAAGCACTGATGTGCATACTGGAATATGGCGGTATTTGCTGGGTGTCTTTGGTAAAGCCCTTACATCTGTTCTCCCACTGGCCGATGACCATCTGCCTTTGACTCTCACTAATTAGCCGGGGATCAATACGGGGCGCTTGCTACAGACGCTTTTTTAGAGATACATTGCTCTGGGCAGTAACTGCTTGGTCGTATGGATCCCAGGAGGGGAAGATGGTAGATTAGGTATTTGTGGCGTTTCTTTTCACTTCTAACAATACACATTCAGACACTTGGCAGTGGCACGCTTAATGCACTCGGACAGGCACTTTAAGAGAGGTCTGCGTGGCACTCAGGTGTTACTCTGCCGCACTAATTGCATCCACTGAGACTGTATTTTGGATCTTGGAATATTCTTGTTTCTTTTATTAGCAAATAGTTCCAGATGTGATTTGCTCAAACTCTCTGTCTAGGAATGTATCTAGGATGTTCCCTGAATTGGTTTAAGCCAGAAGAATGAACTCTGATCTCAGTAAAGTGAAGGCTTTGAACATCTCCCCTTGGATTCTCGTGCAAGATATTGACAGAATCCAGCTGAATTAAACCAATGGGCAACCACGCCACAGAAACTCTATTTAAGTGTGCAATTTACTTTTGAATGTAAAATTGGCAGCTCGTAATCTAGAATGGTGTGCTCCAGAACGCCAAATAAAGGTTCTCTCTCTGAATATTATATTCGTGCTGGCATTCGTTTGTTTTAGGTAAAAAATCAAAATGCTATACAAGGCAAATTCAGCATCTACAATGCCAATAAATCTGTCCTTCATTAAGCAATGTTTTGCTACTATTTGAAATGGGCAGTAAAAGTTTAAAAGTAATTCAAATTAAAACTGCTACCATATCAAGGCGGCATGGATATGTTTGCAGAGAAACACGCTAAGAAATAACCCATCACAGAAATAAATAAGAAATAAAATTATAGTAGGGAAAAAAGCAGGTTTGGTTCCCCAGCTATAGCAACAAAGTGGATAACTTTTTATGTGGATGTTCGCAAGCAAATCCACGTGTCACTCACCGTGAAGAGAGCCAATGGCTGAAGTGGACCGGCCCACTGACCCATGCTATATGCTGGTGCCTGCAGATGTAAAATGTGAGTGACACTTGAGCAGACCAGTGGGTAAAGAGGGCTGAGCCAAGGTCCCGCTATGTATGCTTTTTAATATGGATTTCTCTGAAAATATGAGAGCAGCTAGACAGCTAAAGTGGTCTCTTGGTCAGACCTCAAATTCAACTTCATCATGTACTTTGGTCATAAAAAACACTTAGAAGTCAATGTCGTTTCATAGTATGTTAATCTTAACAAAAGAATGTATTTCATGCATGCATGCATTCATCCATGAGCCCTTTGAAGCTTTATTGCGATATCTTGGCAAGTGCCGCTTGTGGTGGTGGGGGTGCTTCTGTGCACTGAAAGGCGCTCTCTCAGTAGTGCTGCTAACAAGTATGTGGCGCGGTGACAAATTTGTTAGTGAGCGACAGTCAATGTACCCTTATCATAATCTCCTTCCTGTTTAAAACAAGAACCATACCCAGGGTGCTTGTATGTTATGATTGTTCCAAAGAAGAATTAATTACACGTAGGTTTCCTCCTAGGCTTGTAATGAATATATGCCACAAGTTAGTGCGTCTCCCTTTCCATCTGTTAGAGGAACCAGTTTCCATGGTATCCTGTTCAGTCCAACACTGTAGACACAAAAATAGGCACACACATATAAACACGTTCATTAAATAAATTAAATGGTTACGTTTCTTGGAAATACAGAGCTACGGTATTATAGCATCATGTTCAAAATAAGGTAATTATGTGGTACATGGATTCTGCACTGCTACAGGGGACTTATTTTTGTTTACACACGATGCCTGTCCTCTATTTTGATCACTTGCCCAACTGCTTTGATGCAAACTGTTTACGGAATCCCCTGACTAAGTGGCATTGGTCCATTTTTGCCTGCATAGGTAGTTAAAATCAGGACATTGTATTGTGGGCAGGGCCGCCACATTTTGCAGCACTTTTGATCCGCCATCTTGCAAAGCATTCTAGGTGCAAGAAGGCTATCAACATGTTTGGGCATCCTGTGTGTGTTTGACCCACTCCGTTTCAATCCGTGCCTCACTGCATAAAAGTGAGATCTGTTGGGTTAGGTGACATTGTCTCCATTGTTAAGGGAGGCGGGGCAGTTCAGCAAGCTGAATGCATTGTAGGTACACGCGGCCAGGGGCTTGCCCAATGGACTCTACGCTGATTGTTGCTGAATGTCGATAAGCATGTTTCTAGGTGGTCACTGTTACCAGGGCAGTACACAAGCTGAGAAAATGGACAATGGCTTGCATCAAAAGATGACGCAGGGGATGGTGGTTAAGGTCTAGCTGAAAGGTTGAAGATGGCTTCAACCTGAGATGTTATTCAAAATGAAAAAGGCTGATAGTAGATAGTTCTCTTAGCTAAGTAAGGCAGAGAGCTTGGGCGTTGAGAGAATGTGATGAGGAGTGAGTGCCTATATTTAGAACCTGTAGGCCCGCAGACGACCGGAGGCCGAGGGAGAAATCTGATGTGGTGAGTAGCCTTTTGATACTGATCTTGAAGGTCTCATCTTTAAGTGTTCATCCCCTTAAGTTCTCACAAGGGCATTTCAAGTTTCTGGGAATAAAGCTTAGAAATGAAGGGGGTTTCCAAGAAAACACCCCGGTCTCCGAACCCAGAATCCTGCTAATATGGGACTCGTTAGATGGAGAGCATGGCAAACACATCACCCTATAAGGGGTATTCTCAGACCTCAAGGACAAAGCTACTATTCAGAATGGGAGATGCAAGGAAGGTAAGGGAGGGATGAGGGGCAATATGACCCTTGCTATTGCTAACTTCATAGGCACTTCCAATAATTAATTGGTGAACACCAACACTATATGGAATCAATCTCGGGACCAAAATGGATTCCAGCACTTACTCAAACCAGTAGGCAAGACAAACTTGAGAACAAGTGTTCATTGGCACTTCGTCTAAGCCCCCCAGAAATCTTCTTATTTGGGGACAGCTAAAATATGGAATTTACATACCATGTCCTGCTTCAGAGGTGAAAGAAAAGCAATGCAATAAAGTGTGTCCTCGTACAGGCAGATATCTGACAATTTTTGTGGTCTGTATGAGTGAGCCCAGCAGGAGGCTATCAGCAGTAGGGGGGATTCTTGCAACAAACAACATCCCCATGTCCAAATTCAAGCTATTTGCCTCTGACATTGTGGACGTAAGTGTATTATGTGAGGGCTTTACTGGCACAACTAGGTAAAAGAAGCATGTTACTGTCAGACAGCCACTGGGAGCCCTGTGTGCCTTGAATAAAAGCCTGTTTATCCCCCACAAAAAAACAAAGATAAGGCAGAAAAATATTAAGAAAATGTGCCAAAATACCAGTATATTCCAATGCACATGCATGTAACCTGGGAGGAACCAGGTATAGAATGAGGAAGTATGCTGGGAAAAGTCAATGTCCGCTCTTATGTGTTAGTAGTAGGCACAATAACTGCACACATAACAATTCTGTAATGCACATTCTTTGCAATGCTTCAACAGTGCTTTGACCCGTTTTGTGGTTGAAGTTTCATTTGTAACTCACAAATGAGATGCATTTTTTAAAGCGATGGATTGTCCTGAAAAGGGGGTGTTTGGCCTGGGATCTAGATAGGAATGCCTACTGTGGCTACCTACATGCTTGAGTCTAAGTTGGGAATGCAGGCCGTGGTAGCAGGGACATCTTAAAGATTTTGTGGGCCGCGGGCCAAACATAATTTGGACCCCCAACTTGGAACAGCCCTGAATTTATTATCCATTTTTATCTCATTCGCACCCTCGGCAACTATTGTCTGATCATTGACCACCTTCTTTGTTATCCCCCAAACCTTTAACGGGTCCCCAGTCATTAAGGGGGTCCTCATTTAGTGCAAGGACTTTGAATATGAGATATTGAAAACCTGAAATCCCATTTACATATTGTGCGGGGGAGAGCATCATATTTGCATTATGCCACTGTCAGGAACTATCCTGAAAACTTAATAAAGGGGCCCCTAGAAAGGTGGGGGGCATGGACCAGAGCCACTTTGCCTCCGCCTTAAAACGTCTCTGCGTGGTAGATGTGTTTTCATTAGTCTGATTACTGAGACAAACAACCTTAATAATGTGGTAAAGCTTATGCTGCTGGAGGACGTTTCACGGTCGCTAAGGGGAACCTCTACAGAATTTTGCCAAGCGGTCCTATTAAAGACCGATGGTGGCATCGGATGTTTTTTGTACTCTTTCGTTTCTATGACATATTGGACTGTATAATTATGCACTGATTTTAGATAGATTTCTTCTATACAGTAGCGGAGAGAACTTTATTTTGACACATTAGAAGTACGGTTTGAAGTATTTTGGATGCGCTCATGGGATTATTTGGATTTATTTTTTCCTGAGTCGAAATCACGCCATCAATGGTGCCATATTTCTATCAACTTCAAGTTCTCATCATCTTTGAAATTAACTACATTTGCAGAAGCCCTGAAGAAGTCCCCCTGTTGGGACGAAACGCGCCGGCTGTATGGTGCTTCAACCGTGTTTTTTTAAATAAAAGATATCTAAATGAGGAATGTCATCCTTCGTGACTCATTGAACACTATATACTAAATGTTAAAGGCGGTGCACCCTTGCTGTTGTGGTTTATGTATTGAGTTCCTGAGGGAATTAGCACTGTTGCAGTGGGTGCTACTCGGTGTGCACACAGTGACCCATTGATAAATTAAGGCTCTTTACTTATATAATGAAATGAAATGAAAAGGCGTCCAAGCGCTAAGACTAAGGATGCTGTCAAGCGAGATATAGGGGCCAGGGGAGGCTCTACTTATTAAACAGGAACGTTTTCAATGGTTTCCGAAAAGAGGTCAATTCCGGGTTGACCTTAGATGAAGGGGGAGAGTATTCCATAACTTGGCCGCGTTGAAGGAGAAAGAACGACCTCCTGCTCTTGTTCTTCTGACCTTGGGCTCTGCAGCCAAAAAAGCATTGGCTGAACGCAGTTGTCTGCTAGGATAATATGGAGTAATTAAAGGGAGGTTGATTGCCGGACCAGTTTCCCAAAAAGCCTGATGGGCAATACATAAGGACTTGAAGCTAATTCTGTCCTTAACAGGAAGCCAGTGCAGGCATTTCAGGCCGGGCTTAGCAGACAACCTGCGAGGGATTTGCAATAGAGTGCGGGCGGCACAATTTTGAATTACCTGCAGTTTCCGCAGAGTAAAATCAGGGGCTCCCAGATACAGAGCATTGCCAAAGTCCAACCGTGATTGGATCAGGCCCTGTATCACCGTTTGTTTGGCTTCGAAGGGTAGCAGGGGGAGAATCTTCCTAAGAACTCTGAGGAGGCCGAAACAGGAGGCTGCTAGCCTAGTTACCTGACAGTCAAACGTCAGAGACTTGTCTAGCCAGATACCCAGACTCTTGATGGCGTTCTTAGGTGCTGGTGGCGGGCCTAGACAGGAGGGCCAGATTGAACTGATTGAGGCTGGAGCCGATCGGCCCAACAGCATGAGCTCGATCTTGTCTCCATTAAGCTTGAGACAAGACAGGGTCATCCAGCTTTTTACTTTTTCCAGACAACCTGCCAAGTCCACCTTAGCTGAAGAGCCATCTTTCTGTGCCAGAGAGACCACCAGTTGAGTATCGTCCACATAGGTGACGATCTTAATACCATGTGGTCGGACGATCTCAGCCAGCGGTCTCATGTAGACGCTAAATAACGTCGGGCTCAGGGAGGAGCCCTGTGGGACTCCAAAGCCCAGGGGTTTACTGGAGGAAGTAGTGTTTCCTTCGTATACCTGGAAGGTTCTGTCACTTAGAAAGGACTTGAGCCACTCCAGCGCGCTACCCGATATTCCAATGTCACAGAGACGCTGCAATAGGATTTTATGATCTACCGTATCAAAAGCAGCGCTTAGATCGAGGAGGATGACTGCCACTGATCCTCCTCGATCCAAGATTTCTCTAGTTTCCTCCATAACTGCCAACAAGGCGGTCTCCGTCCCATGTTTGGGGCGGAAGCCCGTCTGTGAGGGGTCAAGCAGCTGATTACTCTCAAGAAAGCTTGTTAAAAGACCGTTTATATATTTCTCTAGGATTTTGCTAACCCAGGGAAGCAGGGAGATGGGGCGGTAATTGTTGAAATTATTAATGTCCATATTGCGGCTATTAGTTGTTAGGTGCTGTTCAGAAGAAGGTTCCACTGTTAGGTTTCTGCTCCCTAAATGTGGTAAAGCCTCAACTTTGTAAATTCGATAATTCCTCATCATTCAGCCCATGTTTGTCCTCTCCCTACTGCTCGTGTCTGTTCATTTAATACATGAGCGCTCTTTACTTTCACTCGTCTGTGCACAGCAATATTGGTTTCTCTATATTACAGTGCAGTTATTCATTTTGGGGGAGGAACATTTGTTAATGAAGTACAAAATACTCGTCAATGCAACGTGAGGGTTTTTGGTGTCAATCACAAGTTTTGGGGCAATAATATGGCGAGGCAATATGAAAAGTAAGCGTTCTGAGCAGGAGCTGGTTGCCCTCCCCCCACACACACTTTAACCATCTAGATAGTGCCGTCAAGCGTTTTACCAAAGGTATTGTATCATCGAGGAATTCACAGCTTGGTTTCGGTGCTCAAATTGAACAGCTAACGTGGAAACACGTCATATGGCAGGAATCTCCAAACCGGTCCTGGAGGGCCTGATCCATGCCAGATTTTTAAAATAACTACATGTATCTAAATGGGGATATGCACAAAATCTGGCATGGATCAGCATTTTGCTGCTTGAATCCCAGCACACACCAGTTAGCAGTGTGTGATCCTCGAAATCCTGCTCCATCGCCCGCTCTAGCTGGCTCTGCGTGTGTGACCTCCATACAAGTATCCTAATTCATTGACACTGTGTAAATGTGCTCTGCTCATCGCATTGATTAGTTAAAAATAGCATCAGCTCACAGTGTGATAGGGCATTACCCGTGACAGATCTGTGTATACACTGTAGAATTAGGGGAACTTATTAAAGCTCTGGCACAAAGTTGCACTCTTTTCTAAGTAACTCGTGCTCATTTCAGAGAATATCCACAATCAGAAATGAAACTCACTCATTCAACTAATTATTCTGTCTTTCGCACTGCACTTTGGACAACATCACATAACAGTCCTTTGTTTTTGCAGTACTGAAATTTGTCTCCAATATTGACTGTATCACATAAGCAGATGAGTCTTGATAGCAATTGAATTTGTCAGCAGTGTATGTGTTATTTTTGGTGTAATATGTTTATTGAAATAAAGCAAAATATACAAAGGAACAGGCATACCACTCCATAAGTACAACATTGTAGAATAAAGATAGCAAGTAACCATAAACCGGAATCTGCAAATAACTGAGCACAGCAATACAAAATCCATTATGGAAGGGCAGCTATGAAAACGTTTATAGGGAAAAGATGAAAGAGAAAGTGGAAGGAGAGAAGGAAGGGGCAGAGGAAAACATAATCTAATAAAAAAATCGTCATATGACAGTAGCCGCAACTTAATGATAACATTAAGTCAGGACTACTGGAATTATGTGCCAGATGAGGGACAAATTATGTGGCAGGGTTGAGTAAATTATGCGGCAAGAAAAGACAAATTAAGTGGCAGGAGAGAGAGAAATACAGGAAAACTGTCATAAAGGGAGAAAGTAGGAACCTTCAAGAGTGAGGGGAAAGGGGCAGGGAATATCTGCTAGTGGATTAAAGAGGCATGAAGGGCATTCCAGACTATGCTGCATTGGTATTGGGCATGCCGAAATGCAGTAGCACCGTCCGCGGGCTTCTGGACTGAGCTTTGGGCATCAGCAGGGCTTTTAGTGGGATGAAAAATTTGGGGGGTCTCTCAAAGGGACGTGGCCTATGTAATTAAGGACGTAGCTTAAAAACACCTAAGCTAAAAATCTGTGCTTAGCATAGGGTGCCGTCTGACTGGTATTTTTCTGTTTCTGTCACTACACCAAGATATGTAATATAGCAAGTAACGTTATACCTACAATAAACCAGGACTATTGGCTTTGTCAATGATTGTTGGTTGCATAAGATAAATAAGCAACAACTATGGTGTTGTTGTATATAACATTGAAAATGCTTCAGCTCTAAAAATGACGAGATGGTGAAAGAACCAAAACGAGTCTCTTTGAAGTTACATCAAAGGCAGTGCTGCAGAGTTAAGATTTTTTTCAATCCTGAGGGTGAGGGCAAAAATGGAGAGCCCGAGAGGGACCTGTCTCAGCACCTTTTTTTTAGGTCCCGGCCCACTTAAAGCACTGGGCATCAGCACTTATTCTTTGACAAATTAGCCACTCAGGGGCGGCTCCTCTATGTGGGCAGAGGAGCGTCGCCTCACTGCTTTCTCGCAGTGCGAGAAGCAGAAACATAAAATGGTGTTTTAAATACCACTTTATGTTACTGCGAGAAAGCAGAAGGGTATGCCTGGTTGTGGGCGGACGGGTGGGCGGTCCTGCAGGAGTCCAGGGGAGGAGTGGTTTGCCCACTCTGAGTGCGATGACTGTTTAGTCAGCCCCAGGCCGACCAAACGCACTCCGCATTTTGTCTACATAGGCTCTATGTAGGCTGCATGCAGCCTACATAGAGAAAATGGCCTCGTCATAGATGCCTGTGGGGTCGGCATCCCAGCCAGTCCCAACGCGTTGTGGTTGGCTTAGGGGAGGGGAGGGAGGCTGTCTTTAGCTGCTTCCTGTTGAGACGGACGACGCGGGACGGGACGGCAAACGCAAAGGTAAGTTAACTTAAGTTTTATTTAGTTTTTTAATTAAACCTTCCCCCGCGTGACCCCGCTCCATGCAAATCCTTGCCACCCACCCGCGAGTCATACTGGCCGCGGCTGTAGGCACTGTGACTAGGTGATTAAAGTGAGTGAAAAGCGGGAAAGGTATGCTAACAGGCTGGATCTCAGATGGGGAAGGAGTGGAGGAGCAGGTTCAAGTATGTGGCCTAATGGCTAGGGCGATCATCCTCAAATCTGGGGAACCGAGTTTGAGTCTTGGCAACTACGCTCAACATCCTGTGATTCTGGGTAAATCCCGTAATCTCCCTGTATCTAACACAAAAATGAATGTGTCCTTGTATAACGCAACTGGTGCTCATGTAAATCGCTCTGATACCTTCGGGCCAAGTTCGTCCTGCATGAACGCCGGAAAAAAAAAGATGGGTATCATATTTAGTTTCGCCCAGGGCGTTGCCCCAGGAAAGGCCAATGTGCTGTTCTCAGTGGAACCAATTGTATCATGCACCACAAAATAAAATACCTATGACAAATGAAATAAGTGCTGGCACGGTTTTAACAGAGACAGCTTCTAATGCTGCCGAATTAAATTACCTCTAAACACAAAAAAAAACGTTTCCGGGATACTGCATGGAATGCTGTGCGGGGAGGGGGCTTACAATGAGGCGAAGGCAGCCCTTGCCGCTTTATTTTTGCCTTTATTTGCAAATGACGCAGCTGCTGTGCTAGATTTAGTGTGTCAGCCGGCAGACAGCGCGCTCATGCCTCTTCATGGGGGAGGCCCGGAGAGCAGGGCAGGCTGGAGCCCGCATCACTCGGCCCCTTCCAATACTCCCTCGGGCGCGGAGTTCATTTGCAGTGGCTGCAGCGCGAGGCGCGGTGACGTGGGCGGCGGCTTCCGCTTGAACGCACACTGAACTGAAACAGTTGTCCATGCTTTCTCTGAGGGGTCTCTGGAGATTTCACGATGGCTTCCTCTAGATGCTTCTTCTGTCTAAATAATCTCAGGCATTTTGAAAGTGCCATCGAACGGGGACTTGTTTATCCATTTCTGCTCCGCAGTGTTCACACGTACAGAATCAGTGACTCTAAATTTTTGGTGCTGTTTTTTTAATGGTGTTATTTTCAATAGTAGCTTTTGTGATATTAGACAGGTTACATTTCGCTGCACATACTATTGTCTCGCTCACTGTACGACCTATCTCTAATACAGCGGTGTTTATGAAGGAGTGTGACGTGCCTTCACTCTTGGAATGGAGAAGTGAGTTGGGAATCGCGGAAAGCGCCTTGAACCTTGGGTCTGATTACTCTTGGACAAGATGTATCAGACTTTTCAACCTCTCACAGCCCGTACTGCATTAAGTGGCAGGCTCGGTGTGGGTGTCAGAACAAATCGCAATGTATTATAGTGAGATTTAGCCAGGGCATTAAGTGGGATGAATAAACTGGGGTGGGGGAGGGGGTGTCTCTCAAAGGGGCGTAGCTGATATAGTTAAGGGCATGGCTTAAAACACCTAAGCTAAAAATCTGTGCTTAGCATAGTGTGCCGCCCGACTGGCATTTTGCTGCTTCTGTGATTGGATGCATATATACAATACAAAAAGTAAGATTACCTACAACAAGCCTGGACTATTGGCTTTGTCAATGGCTGTTAGTTGCATAAGATACATAAACAACAACAATGACTTCGTTGCATATAATATTGACAATACTTCTGAACTGATGAGACTGTAAAAAACTATACAGAGTCTCTTTGAAGTTACACCAAAGGCAGTGAAGGGTGGTACTGCTGCAGAATTAACATTTATTTTTTTCATCCTGAGGGTTAAGGCAAAAATGGAGAACCTGATAGAGACTTGTCTCAGCACCTGCTTTTTAGAACTGCCAGTGCTGAGCACCAGCAGGACCCAGCCCACTTAAAGCCCTGGATTTAGCCTTGGAAATATCTCTGTCATTTATAGCATCAACGTTGCGATTCCTGGGAATCACAATGAAAACGGTTCCTCCATGGGCATTTCCGGTTCCCTGCTGCAGTTTACATGGAAAAGTGCTTTGCATCAGCTCCAAGGGCGTAACATAGGCCCCTGGGACCCCTTCGGAGCACCCCCCACTCTCTTAACGGGCCCCCACATAGCCGCAGGCCAATGAATATCTGTCATATATGTGACACTTTCTGCAGAAGGCCCCACTATTTTGCTTTACACCACTGGACAACTCAATGTGGTCTTTCACAGGGCCGGCTTTAGTGTTGCTTGCACCACATGTAACAATCTTTTTGGCGCCCTTCCCAATGGCTCCCCTTTTTCCATGGATTCACTCACTACCACCCCCTAAAGGGGCCCCTCATTTCTTCTCAGCCATCTCTGCATCCATTTAATTTGTTATATAGCGCTACTCATAACAGCGTAGGGTGTCTGAGCACTCTACTCAACATGGATGAACGCCACATCAGCCCCAGACATCACCATTGCCATCCCGGAAGACTATAAGATCATTCGCAAGGACCGTACCGGCCACATAGGAGGAGGCATCGCCATCGTCCATAAGAAATCCATCCGCATCTCAACCAGCTCTGACGTCAATCTCGCCAACTCTGAACACCTTCACTTCCAGATCCACATTGACCCCAAAACCACACTCAGAGGCACCCTCCTTTACAGGCCACCAGGACCCCGCGCACAGTTTAGTGAAGACATCACGGACTTCATCACTCCACACGCGCTCCCCTCCAAGGATTACATCCTTTTGGGAGACCTCAACTTTCACCTTGAAAAGAACAACGACCGCAACACCACCACCCTTTTGGACAACCTCGCCAACCTCGGACTCAAACAACTTGTCACCACCTCCACCCACATCGCAGGTCACACACTCGACCCTATCTTCACCTCCAGCAAACATGTCTCCTTCAGCCACACCACAGCTCTCCTTTGGACTGACCACAACTGCGTTCACTTCACCTACAACAAGCCCACACCCAACAACCACCCCCAACCCACTCTGCAAAGAAACTGGAACAAAATCACATTCGACCAGATCTCCACATCGCTTCTTCAAATCCCCCCAGCCCACTCCTCTAACCCAGACCAAGCAGCCACCAACCTCACCCAATGGTTATCCAACAGCGCCGACATCTTAGCACCACTGAAAAAACGACAAATCAAACTAGGCAGCAAAAAGGCCTCCTGGTTCAACGATGATCTTAAGAAATCCAAGAAACTCTGCCGCTCCCTTGAGAGGGCCTGGAAAAAAGACCCAACCACCAGCACCAAGGACGCCTTCAAAAACGCCACCCGTATACATCACCAACTGATCCGGAATGCCAAGAAAGCCGCTTTCAAGGACCAACTAGATAACAACGCCCACAACAGCAAGGAATTATTCAACATCGTCAAGGAATTTACCAACCCCTCGGCCAACTCCAACGACATCACCCCCTCTCAAGCCCTCTGCGACTCCCTAGCCTCATTCTTCCACAACAAAATCGCAGACATCCACAACAGCTTCGACAACAGACCCGAAGACCAACCCACCCAACCCCCTGCAGGACCCCCACCCCCCCTGGACACCCTCAATGACTGGAAGCCAATCTCCACTGAGGACACCATCCGTCTGATGAACTCTATCCACTCAGGATCCCCCACAGACCCATGCCCTCACCACATCTTTAACAAAGCAAACTCCATTATAGCACCGCACCTCCGAGACGTCATCAACTGCTCCCTCAACTCCGCAACCTTCCCGGAAAGCTGGAAACATGCCGAACTCAGCGCCCTCCTGAAGAAACCCACAGCTGACCCCACCGAACTCAAAAACTACCGCCCTATCTCACTCCTACCATTCCCGGCCAAAGTCATTGAGAAAGCGGTCAACAACCAGCTCGCCGCATTCCTCGAAACCAACAAATCACTCGACTCCTCACAATCCGGCTTCCGAGCCAAGCACAGCACGGAAACCGCCCTCATCGCAGCTACAGACGACATTCGAACTCTACTGGACAATGGAGACACAGTCGCCCTCATCCTCCTCGACCTCTCCGCAGCCTTCGACACGGTCTGTCATAGCACCCTTTTACAACGCCTCAGAAACGTCGGAATCCACGGAAAAGCACTAGATTGGATCACCTCGTTCCTCACCGGAAGGACACAGAGAGTCCGCCTCCCACCTTTCAAGTCAGAGGCCACTGAAGTCATCTGCGGCGTACCCCAAGGGTCCTCACTCAGCCCCACCCTCTTCAACGTATACATGAGCCCCCTCGCGGCCATCGCACGCCAACACAACCTCAACATCATCTCCTACGCCGACGACACTCAACTGATCCTATCACTCACCAAAGACCCGAACACGGCCAAAACCAACCTGCATGAAGGAATGAAAGAAGTAGCCGAATGGATGAAGCACAGCCGTCTGAAACTGAACTCAGACAAAACAGAAGTCCTCATCCTAGGCACCTATCCCTCCGCTTGGGATGACTCTTGGTGGCCAGAGGCCCTTGGAAAAGCACCTATCCCGACGGACCACGCACGCAACCTGGGCGTCATCCTGGATTCCTCACTCTCGATGAACAGACAAGTCAACGCCGTCTCTTCATCTTGCTTCAACATTCTTCGCATGCTCAAAAAAACATTTCGCTGGATCCCCACTGAAACTAGAAAAACAGTCACTCACGCTCTGGTCACGAGCCGACTGGACTACGGAAACACCCTCTACGCCGGTACTACAGCAAAAACCCAGAAAAAACTCCAACGCATCCAGAACGCTTCTGCCAGGCTCATATTAGACATACCACGTAACGAACACATCTCTGGCCACCTGAAAAACCTCCACTGGCTCCCTGTCAATAAGAGGATTACTTTCCGGCTCCTAACCCACGCACACAAAGCACTCTACGAAATTGGACCCGAATGCCTCAACACACGACTGTCCTTCTACACCCCCCCCCGCCAGCTACGATCCTCCAACCAAGCCCTTGCCACTGTACCTCGCATCAACAAAACGACCATGGGAGGTAGATCCTTCTCCTACCTGGCAGCTAAAACATGGAACTCACTTCCCACTCATCTTCGCCTTACTCAGAACCACCTAGCATTCAGGAAGCAACTTAAAACGTGGATATTTGATAAATAATTCCCCACCCTCCCTCAAGCGCCTTGAGACCCTCTGGGTATGTAGCGCGCTATACAAATTTATTGACTTGACTTGACTTGACATCAAAGACACATTATACAGAGACAATGAATCATATGTGTCAATAGGAAATGTTACATAAAGCAATGAGGATTACAGATTAGAGAATCACATGTCATCCATACTAGTAGGCAGTACATTTTAACACCTCCGCTGCGTTCGTCGGCCAGTGGCCGTCGAGAGCACTACCTCCGTAGTGCTGTGCACGTCCGTTGGCCGACGCGGCCCCTCCCAATCCGCTAAACGGCTGCAGCGGTTAAGCAGTTAAGAGTGTTTGATCTGGAAAAGCATAAACTCCGGATTTAAAATGTACCACAGTGGTTGGGGGTGACTTTACTGATAAGATTGTATTTCTACCTAAACAAACCCTTTATAGCACATTAGGATATATGAAAGACTGGGAAAAACATAACGGTCCAACCTATACCGCACAGTGTGCACACTGATCTTTGATAACAGCTCATAGGTCACTGTACTATTTTAGGGTTGTAATTTATGAACTACTAGTAACAAATGGATGTCTATGACAAAAGCAGTAATCCACTGAGCTATCCACATTAAATACAGTTCTTTGATCTTCATGGCACACGTTCTTCGATTGGCTTATCAACCCTGTGTGCTATTTTATGATGAGTCAAAGGTGGCACTAGACAAAACCCCAATCTCTCTCCCGCACGAATATTAATCACCAGTTATCTCGACATTTTTATTGTTGCCTAAAAACTGCTCAACGCAAAAGGAAAGAGCAGCAGGCGTGATTTAAACCATAAAATATTTGTCACTCTCACAGGTCAGCACCCGGTGAAGCTGCTCCAGCCACAATGACCATGAGCTGGCCCAGTTCTCACATTATTCTAAGTTTGCTAATAGCTCTTGTCCAGTAACCATGTGCATAGTGGAAACTGTCAATGAGAAAAATCTTCCACTATGTGAACGACAGGTGTGGACACTGGGTTGCATATTAGGCAGCAGTCCCCTGGTTGCTCCTGCAATGTCCCTTTTGCAAAGTGTCAGTTTTGGTACTGCCGCCACAGTCCCTTTGAGGGGTAAAAAGTGCATTAACGGCACTTCACGAAAGTGCAGATGGAGGTCTGTTGAAATTTACAAGCCCCCCTCTCTACAATGGGATCTGGCTGCAAGGATTCGCAGAAGGAATCCGACGTAATGAATACTGATGAAGCAGGATTTCTCCGAATCTTCCCAAACAGAGTGAAAATCTGGCACCCCGCAAAGAATGGTCTTGGCCACATTGCAGATTAATCTAATACCTTCCCTCATGCGCTGCAAAGAAATTTTATGTGAAAGCTTGTCAGTTGTAAAACATCAAAAAGCCATTTAGAAATGGGCATCCTGATATGTTCATGCACAAAGTGAACATTTGCACTTTCATGTAAATAGAGGGTGACGTAGGGGTAGTGTTGCATTTTATTAAATTTATGGGGCTCGGATTGTAATGTAAGCGCCTTGTATTTTGGTACAAGAGGTGCAACGTTCATCACACCCGGAATTTACCAAGTGTCCCTTGGAGTTTCCCCCTCGTTAAATGTTGGCAGGTCAAACCCACCATCATTTATTGAGTGAAAAAGTCCTGGTAAAAAACGAAATAGTAGGCTACTAGTAATGAGGCCCTTAGTGGACAAATGCCACAAACCACTATTGCAGTTATACTGATTTCTTAAAGACTTAATAGATGTTCAGCAACAATAAAGACCTAACTAATGAAGATGCCCCATTGGAGTAAAAAGGTATCCACTAGCAAGTGATGAATCTTGCCCAGATCTGAGCAGGAGCAGATGAGTCCAGGTACAAGGGAGGCTCCACATTAAACCTGCATATAATTGCCTGTAATGATCCCTGGTGCTCAAATGACTGCCATTCAAGGAACAGTGCAACCATGTAAGACACATCCAAACAGACCACGTGTTGGAGAAGAGTCAATGCATATGCAATAGAAAGAAAAATCTACGCCGGCTATGGATTGACTTGTTTCCAAAACTTTACAGATTCTTAGGTAATGCTACGTACTCCGCCACTCAAAACCAGAGCGTGTTCTCATTTTCAGGCTAAATTAAGTAATAACAGCAGATCCACGTTTCCCCACATTTGCACACATTTTGAGACAGTGTAAATAGTTTTAACAAAGCCAGGTCACATTGTGGAATAATCATATTTTGAGTAGTATTTGAAAAAAGGTCTAGGTGACATTTTTGAAAATTGTTATTGTTGTTATTGTTTGGTGTGCTTGTATAGCGCCACAGCAGCCTCAGTGGAGAGGCGTCCTGGCGCTTGCAGCCATATCAATAGAGAGCAGAAGCTAAACCATACGAAATAGGAATGGTTTGATAGCTTTACGGAAGGACAACAGGCAATCTAGCCGACGAATCTGAACAGGGAGGGAATTCCATAGTTTTGCGGCAAGGTACAGAAACGACTGACTCCCGGCTCTGAGGCGCTTCACCCGGGGGACCTTTGCCAAGAATTGCTCTGCCGAGCGCAGCTGGCGGGTGGGTACATATGGGACCAACAGGTTAGACAGAATCTCGGAGGAAGACAATGTTAAGGTTTTGAAGGTCAGGCAAAGTACCTTGACTTGAATCCTTTGATATTGTCTTAAGAGGGTGCCTACAAGGGATTTTATTTCAAAAGAGATATCTCAAATGACAGACTATCTATATTCTGCTTGTATGTCTGTCTCAACTTAATTGATGTTTGTATTATTCGTTTACAAGTTATTTATGCAAATAACAATGCCTTGTGAGATATAGAAAAGAAAGCAACACGGGAACCTTATAATATTCACAGAAGATTTTTATATAAATGCAGTAAATAAAGTTGAAAGGGTACATGTATCAAAACAGTGCTTGTGACAAAATGAATAAGGAGAATATTACTTATTCCTATATCTCATTTGTATCTACCCTAACCGAATACATATAAAAGACAAATGACACTTATTTTTCTTAAATAAAGATCACTTGTGTGATAAATAGTAATAGGGAAATGGGTATAGTCGTCGACGTTTCGGTCTTGTATGATATTATTCAGTCAGACCATCTTCAGGACAGTGAAATTCTTTTAGCGCTGTGACCCCCTATAAAGACATAATATCAACTGTAATATTTATGCCTTAATTCATTGTATTTTTAAAAAACATTTCAAAGAACCCGTGTTCAAATTCAAAGACAACCATATCTTTGGTTGTTATGATTGTTTAAAATTACGAATGATCAATTAATATACTAACTGGGTTATCTAATTGCCCAGTTTAACATATTATCACAACTGGATTGCAAGAGAAATCAGATAAATCATATCTCCAATTTTAATCAACATGTCTAGATTGCATTCATCTGTCTAAATGTTCAGCTGATCAAGTTTGTATATTGTCAAAGTTGTTTAATTGGCCCAGGAAACATATCTCAAGAGATCGACCTAAACAGAAGTCAAATGGATCCCTACTATATTTACTACATTTTTAGATTAAGAAAGGGAAAAGGTGAACCAATATTCATCTTACTTCGCAATTCTTTGTGGTACAACTCGATCTTTGACGGTTTCAGAACTGTTGTAAATAATCCTGTTTTATCGATCTTGATAAAAGAGCTATAGAAGAGCTACTTGAAAAACCAGTTCTATCATTACCTTACGACATTTTTAGACCATTTGTCTTAGCTCTTTTTTACCTGAAAAGATCAATTCTCAAGTCATTTAGTAAGTCCTTGTTTTAACGGGTCGTCTTTTTAGATGAATGCGTTGGATGACCTTCGTTAATCTGGCCACTCTGTAAAGGTTAAAATTGATATGTATATAGATGGCTATATATACATAACAAGTTTTGCATATCACCGGTATTACTAAGCCCGGTGGATCAAAGTAAATTATTTGGCTTGTATGTAAGGAAAATTGGTGGATGCAGGAGTTTTGAACGATAAAACCGATCGGCAAGTGCATCTATTGCAGTATGTGTATATGTATTAATTACTGGCCTCATGAGGCAAGAAAGTTTGTGATACATATATCACAATATTTACATATCGCCACTGTTACCATGTTCGATTGGTCAGGACGAGTTATATTACTTATATTAAAACAAAGGCGATGAAAACAGAGGTTTTTTTAAACAATTAATCAAGAGATGGGTCTATCGCAGTGTATGCATATATATTGCTTCTTGGCCGCATTTATTAAAAAATTGGCAAGAAGAGGCCTCTTCTTAGCGAGGTGGTTACATCAATAAAGTTTGCCAAAAGGGTACTTCTAAAGTTAGAAAACTCTCGATGGAGCACCCCGGAACTTACTTGAGATACAACGACACAGCGTGCCTGCCTGAAAATGCGTAAATCCTTTCGGCAGGGACGTCTCGAAACGGCTACGTCACGTGAGATCCGGAATTGAACATATCTGAACCGGAACTCGTTTTTAAAGGGCTTTCACGTTCCTTACATCAGCCTGATAGGCTCCTCAATTACGTGGCGGCCATCTTGTAACATCATTTATATAGTGTCGGATGAGGCAAATTTGTTTGATAAACACGATCGATAGATCTAATAAAATCGATAAAGTTATTTGGTAAACAAAATTTCATTACTTGAATTTATGAGTGTTGGGAACATAATTTTGCCTAATCCTTAAATGCTAGTTTTTATTGTTATAGAGTCCCATATTAAAGCTGGATATTTAAGTCAAGTCATGCTTTGTTACTCTTGTATATCAAATGAACTGCATTTGTGACATTATTTAGTTAAAATTGCATTTGTCCGAACTCTATAGCAGCTATCATGTTGGTATAAATATAGAGATTGCTGCCTCCATGCTTTCGTACTGGAACTATTCACAATCAAATATTATGTACATTTTATATTTGATCTGTGTTGGTTATTAACTTCCTGTCACATGAATAGTGTGCTCACAGTCTTAACTACACAGTATCAGGATTTCAGTGTGTTGTCGACCCTGCATCAGGCTTACAGTCTGGCAGATGGTGACCATAGTCATTATTTAATGATAGCCTAGCAAACTGACAAAGATCGATCCCGATCAATGCTCCATTGTAAACACTTCACAATGTATACAGTCAACAAAGTAGTTGTCATATTCACATTATGTCAAATGTGACATTATAGCTAAATTATTCTGCTTTTGCAACATTATGACTACTTCTGGTGTGACAAAAATACATGATCAAAACCTCCATGCCCAGAGGACTTTCATACTAGGCATGCCAGTGTATGCCATTCTGTAGCTGAATTGTGGCCTGACTTAATACTGTCAGCCTGCTCAATCCAGCGATGTTCTTTAAGTGTGAGGATTCTGTCCACATTTTTTTGTCTGATGGTTGGTTTGATGACTTCCACCACCCACCATGACATTTCTTTCTCAGTGTGTTGATTTTTAATGTAATGTTCAACCAATGGGGCACTCTCTACTTGGCAACGTATTCTTGATTGATGTTGCAGGATACGTTGCATAGCCATCAGTGTGGTTTTACCAATATATGTTAGGCACCCTCTTAAGACAATATTATCTGCCCAAGCCCACAAGGGTATATTGGGTAACCTACCCTTCTTACTTGGATCCTTTGAGGCATAGGCAGCCAGTGCAGGTGCCGCAATGTGCCCGTCGCAGAGCTAGTTCTAGGGAGCTGCAATAAAACACGGGCAGCTGCGTTCTGGACCCACGCAAGGTGCGGAACTTCTGCCTTATTGGCGCCCAACAAAAGTGAGTAAGCATAGTCTAACCGAGACAGAATAGTCGCTTGGACTTTCAACTGGCGGGTAGGTGGATCAAAGAAGCCCAGCATAGGTCTCAAACCCCGGAGGAGACCAAAGCATGTGCCAGCGATCTTCTTGGCATGCTCCTGAAACCCAAGATTAGAGTCAAACCAGACCCCTAAGTTTTTTACGACCGGCTTAGTGGAGGGGGCTATGCCCAGAGACGCTGGCCACCAATGCTTACTCCAGAATCCCCACCAGCAGCACTTCTGACTTGTTGGCATTAAGTTGAAGGCAGTTGGTGGTCATCCAATGCTCCACCGCTGCTAGGCCGCCCCGAAAATGCACGGCGCCCCAAGTATGGTCATCGGAGAGGGCCACCACCAGCTGCGTATCATCGGTGTACGAGACCATGGTCAAGCCGGAATCCCTCACCACCGCCGCCAGGGGTTGATTATAGAGATTAAACAGGACAGGGATTAATGCCAAGCCCTGAGGAATCCCCTGTTTGATGACATGAGTGTGTGAGAGGAAGGGTGGGCCGAGACCTGGAATGATCTGTCTGATAGGAAAGAACTGAACCACTCCAGGGCCGGACCTACCACCCCACCTCTTCTAGGCGGCGCCGGAGGATCTTATGGGAGACCGTGTCGAACATGGCGCTGAGGTCAAGCAGGATGAGAGCCGCGGTTTGTCCCTCATCCAGGATGGTCCGTAGATGTTCACTCACTGCTAAAAGCACGGTCTCAGTACTGTGACCCGGGTGGAAACCATTCTGGGAGTGATCTAAGGCACCAATGTTATTCAGATAGCCTGAGAGAATGTTATTAGTATGGGCCTCAGCAATTTTAGCGACCCAGGGCAGAAGGGATATGGTTTGAAAGCCTTCCGGTTTAGTAGGGTCCAGTGTTGGTTTTTTCAGCAAGGGAACCACCCTTGCTTGTTTCCATGGCAGGGGCACCACCGCCGTGATGAAGGAGGCATTTACGATCTGATGTAACAGTGTCAATAAAACAGGTAGAGCATCTCTAAATTGGGCAGGTCTCATGGGATCAATAGAGAAACCTGATTTGACCTTCGTACTTAAAGTAAGGAATTTGTCTTGGGAGATAGGAGGGATAGCTGCCAGGATAATGGTGGGCCGAGGACCTGCTGTGACTTCAGAGTCCATGGGGCCAATAGCATAGAATTGTTAAATGGCTTCAGCTTTTTGAACAAAGAAAGTGGCTAGATCCTCACATTGCTGTTCAGATGTGATCCACAGAGTGGAAGCATCTTTCCTGGTTTTGAAATCATTAAGAATTTTAAAGATGCTTTTTACAGGATTTGTGCCAGATTTAATCTCATTAGTGAGGTAGGCCGTTAATGCCTGATGTATGGCCTTGTGATAGCGTTTAATTGCATCCTGGTACAGCTTTTTAGCCCCAGGGTCGTAGGCCCTTCTCCAGGCCGTTCTAGCTTCTTACAGATGCTATGCAAGGCTGCCAGAGAGTCATCATACCAGGGATTGGACTTCGAACAGTTACCCTTTGACCATTTGGCAGGAATCAAAGTGTCTAGAGCTTGAAGTATCCAGCCACAGAATGCTTGATAAGCTTGCTCGGGATCAATTTCTAGGATAGGGGGGAAGATGCCAGGATCGAAAGCAGATCTTTTATATTAAGTGTTTGGCAGCAACGTCTAAGAGTAGCCTTGAGGTTGGTTCTGGGTATGGACTTGGAGATCGAAAAGGAAAAAGTAACTAAAAAGTGGTCAGTCCAACACACCGGGCTGGGTGTCTTACCGAGAACGAGGGGATGTTAGAAAAGACTGGGTCAAGTAAATGCCTGGCCGAATGGGTGGGGCCCACTACCAACTGTTTTAATTGGCAAGCAGTGAAATCAGCAAGCAAGCTGGTGATTTCGGGTTCATTTGGCCGGTCAAAGTGAAGGTTAAAGTCACCAACAAGGCAGAAATTCAAAGCTATTAGTGCCAGGGAACTAACGGCTTCAATAATGGCTGGCTTGAAGTCAGAGATAGGTCCTGGGGGGCGGTAGACTAGTAGGCCAGAAATGGAGGAGTGTGCATTAAAAAAAATTGCAAAGCGAGCGAATTCGCACCCAGCCACCTCCTCCTTGATGAATGTGCAGCGGTAGCCAGTTTTTTTAAAAACAGCTATACCCCCGCCTCTAGACTCCCTGTTGAGGGTCAGAATACTGAACCCCAGGGGTAGAGCAAGGCCAGGTTCAGCCACTGAAGCATCAGTCAACCAGGATTCGGTAATAAAAAACACATCTGGAGACTCGTCCTCAATGAGGTCATGATTCTCCATATAGCGTTTCACCATGGAACGGACATTGAGATGTAGTATTTTCATGGTAGGTCTAGAAGAGGTAGGGGGCAATGAAGAGCAGAAACTATAGCCACATTTTGGACAGCATAAAGGTCCTTCCCCTGCATCCCCCTGATACTGTCCACGCGGTCCGATTCGCTGACCAATGGACATCAGATACTCCCTTGTATAACTTAGCACCCCTGATTGAGAACCACCAGCATGTCTGGCGTCTGGCGGTGTCCAGGTGCGGAAGGGCGCAGACTGGCTTGCCTTTGGAGCGTACGCTGCTCTCGCGCGGCATGGGCAGCCTATATAAGTCCTAAAGCAGGGAGAGGAATAGACTAGACCGCCTCCCTTTGCACGATGACCGCCGTAGGATGGCAAACCGGAAGTGGATATAAGGCAAGTCGGCTGGGCCAGAGCAGTGCGCTCTCCACAACAATCAGTCCGCTAATGGCTGCGGTGGACCGGGGAGGTGGAGAGGCTGCTTCACACAACTTCACAACAAGTAAGTGCAATACATTTACAAGAGGCTAAAAACGAAGTTAGTGCAACATCTGATTTTCCTGTGGCTCAGGTCGGCCTGCTCCACCTTCTTTCAGTCGTTTGTTGCGTGGGCCTTTGTTTAGGATTCTTCGATGTGATGAGGCATTCTACAAAAAGCGTACTTTTTATCTAGCATTCCATAATATTTGTTCTGATTCTGTATCTGTGCTCCACCGTTGGCGGTGTGTCAGTTTATGGCTGCCCTCTTCTTCCCATGGAACGTGTGCATCTCAACCACTAGTGTGTAAAGATCTTTTACGAAGTAGGCTACTAGGGATTTTTGTCTTGCGTTGGTCTTATCAAAATGCCAAACATGACACAGTAGTTCTTGGGGTAGTCAAGGAATATGCTGTTCAATTCACTATGTTTCTACATGTCTTCCAAGTAACTGAAAGCAACTTTTCTTTTCTCCAGGAAGAGGTAGAATAGTGTGGGGAAATGCCACTGCTGTTCTATGGAGGAGCAGGGCATAGTTTGGATATGTGTCCTACTGACATAATGCCCTAAAGTAGGAAGCCTGAAGTGCAAGCACTTTTGAGGTTGGGGATCATGGCTCAGGCTGAGAAGCAAGGCAATTGTGTGAGAAAATGCATGAGGTGCTGCACGTAGCAAATCAACAAAACAACTTGGTCAATACACTCAACCAATTCAGACAGGCAGCTTGAGTCCATGGGGTGGCCCAGTGGCATACCTGCCAACTCACACGGCCTCACCGTGTAACACACGATATCGGCTACCATCACACGGTCTCCCAGTGAGGAGCCGATATCACAAAGTGGCATGGAAAATGAGCTAAAATCCAGCTCGTTCTTTTGAGGCTTGAGCTGCTGACGTCCATAAAACAGCCCAGGACATCGGCACCAGCCTCAGCCAGCTTTTTTTTTGGGTGGGCAGAGAGAGGGGGCTTTGGGGCAGGGTAGTGTTACAAAGTTCCTTGTAGGTACTTCTCGGCCCCGCCTCTTCCTCACACAGTGAGATTGTTCTTCGAGTTGGCAGGTATGCGGTGGGTATGTTTCTCTGTTCTTTTATTGGTTATATGACCTGCTGAGCAGCGGGGTATAGGAGAGAAGGACACAAGACATTTAGAAGCTGAAGGAAGGTATGGAGAGTAAATACGGGCTCCTGATGATTCTCTCTAGTACTGTGCAGACTGGGATTAAAAAATCTTGGGACATAGCCTATTCAATTATAGGCTGTTCTAACAGGTTCTGGAGCATCAACTTTTTTATTCATAAACAGGCTTTTATACATATGTAACTTTACTAAACTTGTACAGCAGTACAGATTGTTGGTTTTGGGTATGATATTCATGGAGTGTTAGCTCTCAATCAGAAGAGCGAATGGAACCACAGCTCCCTAATAAACGTCACTATTTACCTGCAATGAAAGTAAATCTCTTTCCATATTGCAGATTTCCCGTTGTATAAGGTCTGCCTATTTATGGTGTCAGCATTTATGGTAATATGCCTTTCTAGGAAAATGAAATGTTTCTTTTCTAAGTAGGATTGATGATTTAAGAAGTTTTATTTTACATATCTTAACTATTGAACATTACTCAGATGATGGCTCTAGAACATTTGCATAAAAAACAGTGAACACACAGATGGTAATGTTTATTATGGGAAATTAGCCAAAGTTTGGATACTAATGTCATGAATCTTTGGAAGTAGCATTAGAACATTGTGAGCGTGGTTTAGAATATTGGAGTGATTTGATGAAACATTAACTGCCCGTAGCAAGCAGTCCCCACCTGTTGCAAGGCAGTATTTAATGAGGCCATTTCGTACACATTCACCAACAGACATAAAAAAGCTGTAAACATTGTCATTTTAATTTGTCACTGAATCATCATATCCAAACTAACAAAACTGATTTGTGTGGGTTTGTTACTACAAGTAGTTAATTATGTCTATAATTAGTAAGGCTGCTAGGTTTTTTAAACCAAGGTAGGATACAAAAATGAAAGAAAGACTATATGGTGCAGATTATTGAAAAACGAAGAAGGTTGCAGTGGCGTTACTCATTGTAA
Source organism: Lissotriton helveticus (assembly GCF_964261635.1). Classification (NCBI taxonomy): domain Eukaryota; kingdom Metazoa; phylum Chordata; class Amphibia; order Caudata; family Salamandridae; genus Lissotriton; species Lissotriton helveticus. Next base: position 268,355,390 of record NC_136069.1, read on the forward strand.
TAGCTGGACTGGTGAAATGCATCGCTCCATGCAAATGTATAATTCCTTTTTAGACTGTTACTGCATTTTGCATATGTTCATAGGCCAGGGAGCAATCACTAAAGTCGCAGCAATCCGTGGTACACATAGTATGATTTTATACCACTAATTCTGCACACGCACAGTAGGAAGTGTCCCTTAGAGGACCTGGCATGGATCCAAACCGAATCCCACATGGTTCAGTTGCACTTCAATGTCTTGTTGAGAAGGTCCTCCAGAGGTGTCTTGAAACTTGCCCCTCGGTCTCCAGATCGCTTTGCTGGCTCTGGAGACTTGCAGAACCCGGGCCTGAATGAAGGCAGTTTCACTATTCAAGTGATGCCTCTCTCTCTTTCACATTGGCGGTCATGCTTGAAGAGCTAAAGAGGGGACAGTGGTAATGTAGCATAATATATCTGCCTAAACAATACAAGAGTTATCCCTCTGAACGTGTGATTTTCATGTGACATTTTACTCTTACAAGTACATGCATCAAAAGAAAAACTGGTCGCAAACGGGCAGATTCTCAGAATCTGCCCTTTTGCGACCGGTATTTTTACATTTGGGTTGCATCATCTCAAATGCACAACTCGCAATTTAAATAATCTCTAAATTGCGATTACTTAAATTGTGATTGCATTTAAGGAATCGCAAATTGAGATTCCTTAAATGCAATGCATTAAAGTAAAAAAAATTGTGATTTTGCTAATAGGAAGTTGAACTTCATGGTAATTTGCAAAAACTTTGAAAAATGCACTAAAGTGCATTTTTCAAAGTTTCATGTTGTGCATACACATGCCCTTAGGGCATGTGTATGCGCAACATATGTGCATAGATCAATTTCAGGGGTGCAACAGGGTGTAATTTTGACACCCTTGCACCTTGAAATTGCATGCGCAATTTGGGAGGACCTATTGGTACTCGCAAATTGCGCATGCAATTTCCCATTCATTCCTATGGGCCTTTCCTTATTTGCGAGTCGCAATTTGTGAGTCGCAAATAAGGAATGTGTAGGAATCGCTATTTTTACAGCGATTCCTACATGCATAGGCTTTTGCGAGTCCTTAATTGCGATTCCTTAATTATCGCAATTAAAGACTCGCAAAATCCTACCTTGATGCATGTGCCTGATAGTCTTTTATTATAGGATTTGCTGATATTCGCTGTTCAGTAAGCATATTGTGATTGCGAATCCTTTCTATAATCCATCTTGCTTTTATATTAGAGTGTACTGATCACCAGTCATCCCATCCAATGTTATGATAGCCAACACTAGTTTCTCTCGAACACTAGCATTCTCTAAGTGAGCTTTGTCAATTGATCTGCAGTGTTGCTAGCCTCCTCTCTGTAGTCTCTGCTCATCTTACAATTCTGCAGGGCTAACTTTGTATCAGTTGATCTTTGTGGGTCTCTGACCTGTCATTCGCCCATAGTCCAGTTAAGTAATATTGAATATTTAAATGGATAATCAACAGGAAGGGCTTACTGAACGCTATCTGTAAATCCTATGGAAATTTTATCTGAATAAAAATTAACATTTAAATCACACAAGTACAGTATCACCACCGGGTTCCTGTGCGTACTAGTATTTCAACTTTAAGAAGGACTCTGTCAGTCGAAAAGCTGTAAATGTGCTAGAAAGAATTATTCATATTTACATCAAATAAAAAGTAGCTAAACAAAAACTGTAAGTAGTTGTAGTCATTGGAATTATCCTTGAAATATAAATGGGGACTTGCTAATCACCGGGGCCACTGAGTACACTGATGTCAGAAAAATATACGATTCCACTAGTGTAACCAATTTCACCACACACACTGACTGACATCTCTATCATTGGGAACTAAATAAAAGTACATTGACTCCTCCTTAAGACGGAGTTTCAACAATCCATATTGTTAAATAGCTTAACCCATATGGATCCCATTTTACTCTGGTTTATACTTTTGATAATGATGGAGCAAGGGATGGGGTTTGCGTAGTGCAAAGCCTTAGTGCAAATTTCAAATCCCAGCTGCACTTGAGTGGATGGACAGTTGCGGCTCCTGCAGGTAAGAGTGGTGGGGCGGAGGGGGATGTCGACAGACGATGGAATAGTATTTATTTAATTTTCCCTATACCGTCCTCTGTCAACACCACCCCCGCCCCACCACACTTACCTGAAGGAGCCGTAAATGTGGATGGATCTTTATCTCGAATTTAGGCAAAGCATATGAATAACAGTGAAACATAATTTGCCTCACAAGGATGACGGAGAGTAGTTGATTTGCATCCATAAAGGTTTATTAGTAGATTCGCAAAATTAGAAACTCAAATCAGTCAGATTAGTCAAAAATTAACATTTCACCTGGTTTCAGCAAGATTCAGTATAATCCATATTATAACAAAATAGGAAGTACTAAGCAAAGTTATATAAAGATTATTGTAGGCAAATCATCAAAGATTTGGTTGCCCTGAAGGGAAACCTCTTAATGCTAAACTAAGGTTTCAAGTGACATCGAGGAAGCTTTAAGCAGCAGTCAGCAAACAAAGCCTCTAAGGCAGACCCAAATGACTGTTCAAAGCAGGCAAAGGAGGAATAAATATGTTCGAGAGTGTAACTCTATGAGCAGCAATAAAATAAGCACAGGGTCCCAAGAAAGGCAGAGGGGCATCTGCCTACAAGGATAGACAAGAGCCATCTAATTCTAGCTACCTTAGCTATGCGCCATTAAAACAAAATTGAACAGTTTGAAACACAGCCCACCATTCCCAAGTGTGGCGAAGCAATCAAACTTTAACAACTCGTTGATAAGTTGTGACCCCCTTTCTCAGGCATCCAACAGAGGAGGCTCACAGCTGCATAACCTTCAGAATATCTCCTTCTGGCTGGTTCCTCACAGACAGACGATTCCCAACACAGGTGTGGAATACTCATTATATTGTTTTTGGTGAAATTCAAATGTATATATTTTCCATAAAACAAACACATTACGCTATAATTAGATAAACATACTTACTGCAGTTCTTCTGAAATTGAGAGAAAGAATCTGATAAAACGCGGGAGCCAAGGGCCCATTTGAAAGTTTAACATGAACTATTTTAGCTGAGGCCTACATCAACTATGGCTAACTTAACATTAACACACTCTAACCATAGTTAACTATTAATGTAAGAATCACTAACTATGATCAATCTGTACATAAAGTCAAACTTGTATATAAGTATACAATACTTATATATGACGTTTATTAGCATGTTGTGAAGCCAAAAGGAAAAGTGGTGAAAATGCAACACCAATAGGATGAGTGAGTAGGCAACAAATGTACTGTGTCTCCTTAGTCGTTTTATGTATCATTTAACATAGGTTTAAAAGCATCATAGTGGGGTCAGAAACCCACATTTATACTTAATAGTCATGGTGAAATATCCATTCACTTTATATCTGCACAGAACTACACTGATAAATAATGAGTTCCTAACAACATATAATTTTACTTGCAGGTTCCTGTGGGGATTAAAGCATTTCTTTAGCTGGCTAAAGTACGCCAACTTGTATAGGGAGTAAATAAATGTCAGCAGAGATTGTTAGGGAGCAAATGCAAACAAAGGCCAATTGTATTACACTTCTTTGCTTTGTATGAGTCATTTTTTTGTTAAATTGCTATCTAGCTGAAAGCTTTCTTAACAAAAAGAATGAAGGATTCACTTGGGCTTTCACAGCGATGAATCACGTTACATCTTCTCAATGTAAAAGTCACAGCTTTAAATAGTCAAAACATGTCACCTGCAGGAAGTGTGGGCATAGATGTGAGGGGGTGCACACTAGTGGTTTCTCCGAGCTGTGAAAAGAGTTTGGATGTGGAACGTCAAAGTGGTCTTTCAGAATCTAAAAGTCTACCTTTTGTTTTCACAATTTGCTAATGTTGATGCAGAGATTCCTTGAGGTGTAGTTCTTAATACAGAGGATAATGCTACCTGTGGTGGAAATATATTTCTGTCTGGGATTAACAGTGCATGACTGAGAAGGGAACACGCGTATCAACAGCAATCCCCTGGTAGGCTAACAACACTCTTATGTTCAGTGGTAGGGTGGAGATGGAGGTTCCCAAAAATGGGTCAGCAAGACTCTGTGTCCCTCTGCAATTGCAGTGGGATCTTCTACATGGTCTGCATCGGCTTGTTACTCCAAATCATCACCATAAAAAGATCATCCTGAGGGTGTTCTTGTTTCTTAATCCTTTTGTATTTGTGAGGTATTTCAGCAAATCAGCAAGTACCAGGGCAGGGGTATTGCTAAGATGGAATAGAAGCTCTCCAAGTCTTTACTTTTGCCTTGAAACATTCTTCTATAAAGGTTGTGGTGGACCTCTAACACTTTACAACCACCAACCCAGGAGGTCTTCTACAAATCAGAGACTTTTTAATCAGGATCCAATCTACAAACGTATTTGCAAGTGTAGGTTTAGCTTACACACTGTTCGATTCAGATTGCATATTAACTAGCATTCCTAAGTCATCAGAGTGTTAAATGAACGAATTTTCCTTTTAAGCTAAATGGTCAATGTTATGGAAAGACGCAGTTGCTTGGATATAATCGTAGGGCAAGAGACAGTATCTTGTAGGAGTAACTATCCCTTTACTTACATGAACAGATTTTTTGTGAAATAGTAGTGTTCTTGCTTTATATTTACCTTGACTGGTGAATTCTGGAGTAGTGTTCAGGTACTGGCATTTCAAAGATGGGAGCACAGAGGTCCAGGAACTAATGTTCTGTTGTGAAAAGAAGCTCAAGATTTGCTTACAAGGACTTATACGTGATTTAAGATGATTGAGCAGAGCATGGTATAACTAGTATGTAGTGGGGGGTAATGTGCAGAGAAAAAGGCATATGGCAATGCAGCAAATAATGTTACTGATTTTATCTATGAAACATCCATCAATCCATCAATCTTTTTTGATTGGAGAAGCTACCATATATGTTTTAGAATTGGGGGTCTCTAGTTTGCAGAAGTAGGTACCTTTGACCAAATAGGAACCCTTGCTTCTAGTCCGGGTGAGAGGCTACACTTCTAAAATAACCCCTGCTCACCCACCTGGTAGCTTGGCACGAGCAGACAGGCTTATCTCAGAGGCAGTGTGTAAAGCATTTGTGAACACATACAGTAATACAGTCAAAACACTACAGAAGGACACCACACAGGTTTAGAAAAATAAGTAATCTTTACTAGACTTAACACAAGACCAAACAACAAAAATCCACAAAACTGTAATCCAAATAAGTCTTTAAAATGGTAGAAATATCTTAGTTCACTTTAGATGCAAATGCGACACTTTTACTCGCACAGTACCTGGGATGCGTAATGCAAAACAAATAATACGGGTTGCAGGGAAGGTAATGCGCCAGTTCCTTACACTCAGGGGAGTGTATGCATCGGTTCCTTACTGTTGCACAGGGGAGTTGATGCTCGCTTCCTTACTGTGTGGGGAGGTAGTGTGTCGGTTTCTTACTGCTATCCGATGCAATGATGCTCTTGTGTGATGCAACAAAATGGCGTCTTGGTTACGATGTGACAACGTAGGTGCGATGTGTGCATGCCTGACCGCTGTGGTTATCTTCTGAGCCCTGCGACACGCTTCTCCGGTGTCGTGATGATGACCTATGCGTCGGTAGCACGCTTCTCCAGTGATGCAACGCGCTTCGGCGAAGCGATGGTGACAACGGCGGCACAGTTACTCGCCGATGCAACGGCAACTACTGCTGTGGAGACAAACTTCTCGTTGTTGAGTCGCGCTTCCAGCTCCCAGCGACACGCAGTCTCTCAGAAGGCCCAGCACAACAGCAGGCACTTCGATTCCCAGCAAGGGAATTCAGGGGGGGAGCTGGTGGTGAAGTCTTGTATCCCTGAGACTTCAAGCAGGAGGCAAGCTCAAAGTTCAAGCCCTTAGAGATCTTCTACAAGATGATGAAAAGCACACTCAGTCCTCTTCTCCTTTATTTGGCAATGAAGCAACCGCTGCAGGCCAACCCCCAAACACACAGCACAGGGGTAGTCTCCTCCTTCAGCTTCTCTGGTTCTTCTCCTCAGCAAAGGATCGTCTTGATTCCCAGAAGTGATCTAAAGTTCTGGGGTCTGGGCCCCAATTGTTATACGCAAAATCCTTTGTCTCTGAAGGGAGAGAGTATCTGTACCTAGTCCAAACCAGTTCTGGGTGCATTCTGCCAGTGCACAACATCTTCTTTTGTTAGTGTGAGCCAGGGTCATCAGACTCACCACAGGAGTTGGAGCCAGCATTGTGGAAGGCAGGCACAGCCCTATTCAGGCCCAGGTGCTACTCCTCCCACCACTCCTCATGCAGATATGTCTATTCAGCCTAGTGCTGACTAACCCTGTCTCCTGGCGCCATCCCTGCCCCTATCACTTATAAACTAGACATGGAATACACAACCTAGCAGAGGCAGGCTTGGATGGTTAGGCAAGAAAATACCTACTTTCTAAAAGTGGTATTTTCGAACACAGAATGTTAAAACCAACTTCACTAAAAGATGTATTTTATCATCCTGAGTTCAGGGATACTAAACTCGAATGTATACCTAGTTCCCTGAGTCAGTTAGGATTATAAGATGTTATAATCAAACTGCCCATTCTGGCCCATGGGAACAGGTAGCCTTGCAATAGTGAAAAACGGAATTGGCTGTAATTCACTACCAGGACATGCCACACACACCAGGGCATGTCCTACCTTTTACATACAGTGCACCCTGCCCTGGGCCTACCTTAGGGGTGACTAATATGTAGAAAAGGGAAGGTTTAGGGACTGGCAAGTGGGTGCACTTGCCAAGGCGACATGCCAGCCCCAGGCTGCACACAGGCTCTGCAATGGCAGACCTGAGCCATAGGTTACAAGCTGCTCCGGTGAGTGGCACAAACAGTGCTGCAAGCCCACCAGCAGCATTTGATTTACAGGCTCTGGGCACACATGGTGCACTGTACTAGGGTCTGACAAGTAAACCAAATACGCCAATCGTGGAGTCACTAATCCATGACATCAATTTAACATAGGGAACACTTGCACTGTGGCACTGAATCGCAGTGGCACAGTGCCCAAAGCATCTACACCAGCAAAACATATAGCAAAAACACAGGAGGCAACAGCTAAAAATGAAAGGGAGACCCACGCCAATGGTGCCAGGTCTAACAGTATGTATCAATGGAAATTAAGTTATTATGAAAAAAGTTGATATAGCGTAATAGTCCACCTAGCCATGGGTTAATCATTGCACTCTAAGGACTATCTCGCCAGTGCTAATCTTGTTTCTGTTTTCCATTCATACATAATATAACACTTAATTAAAAAATGTATGTCTTTATTAATGAAATGAAGATAAGGAATCTCACGAACCCAGATTCTTTTTCAGGTTCTAAAAATGTTGGTCAGCCCTACTCTATGGTATCGTAGGCGCCACCATCTGGTTTGAATCCATTCGGTAGACAATAAACAAACCTGGATAGCAGGCAAAGTGAACTATACTTACCTCTAGCTCCTGCAAATACAAAAGCAGGGGCATTTTAGTTGCCTGTCAAGATGTCTACTACTGTCATCACTTTATATCTCCAGCCATTGAATGTCAAGAAATTTCGAATATACACAGGTAATTTATCAAGCCCACGTGGCAAATTGTTTTTTAATTGGGGAGCATCAATGATTTGTGCTGGAATTCACACTATTGTGCATAATAAATCTCTTATAAGTCAGAACCCACTGCAGAGCAATGTTCCATATATACTCTCTCTGTAACCAGTAGACACATATGCAATATATTTGCCCTTCTCTGCACGATACGATGGATAAATATCCATGCACCAGAGATGACCCTGGAACAGGCTGTCTCACTCAACCAGGATATACAGCTTTTGAGCATCAAAAGAGTGTGGTGATGGAACTGTCCACTTTCAGTGAAAGCCAGTGTATAATCTTCCAGTCCAATAACTAAGACAAGGACGAGGATTTTAGCATCTATACTTTTCGGTGACACAGTCCTCATAATTTTACACTTTTTCTATAAAGATTTAGTGAAACGCTTTGGGGTTGTTCCTGTCTTTTTTTTTTACAATTTCATCAAATAGGAGCAAAAAATGCAATGCCAGTCTGACTGAATATGATTAGAAAAATTACTCTATAAAACATCTGCCCGCAGTGGCTTTACACATTGTTTTCTAATACAGTAATGGTTTGTGAAATCTCTAATTGGCTAATAACAGCCTAAAAGGAGGCAGATGCCTCTATGTCTAGGGGCAGATTGGAGAGCTGGTCAAAGGCAGTTTCAAGTAGTTATGAATTTCTCTGACTTTGAGGAATGTGGTAGATGGTAAGCCTATTTGATGTCTCTCTTTTGTAACCAGTGAATTCTGCATTCCCTTAACAAACCAGCTGGTCTCATTCTCTCTCTCAGTTAGTTGGCATACAGTCTGCCTTGCATGTTCAATAATGCTTTTGGCATTGCAGACAAATAGCACTGCTCACTTTAGTTGCAATTTGGAAGACATGTTTATAATTTCACATGAGGAATTAGAAAATATTGTTAATAGTAGTTTCCTTAATCCGTTCATGTCAACAGCAATGTTTGCAGTATTAATTTTCTAGATTTGAAAGTCTGGATATTTTTACAATTGGCATACCATGTGATTGTATATTTTTCCTAGCAGACTGCAGGTCCTATTCCTACTACATGATATGTAAATAAGTCAAGAAAGTCTACCTATTGCTAGGAAGTGCCAAATAAACCAAATGTACAGTACACAGGTAATGTAGCCTGCAAAGATGAGTGGTGAAATAAAATATTATAATTCAGTTGAGTTACATTCAAAACTCCTAACCATGTATCTGTTTTGGAGTAGCAAGTAAGCTTAGTTGTACTGAGTTCTAAAAGGCATACACATTTGTGTTGGGGCTCACCCAACATTCATCTTACTAGAACAGGGAGTGCCAACTATTGCATGGTTTATCCTTCAAAATACCTTACATGATCCACTCCAAGGAGATACCATGCTTGGACTTAGAGAAGCTATACACGGTTTATGCAAATACGAATGTCTGACTATGTGAGTGAGTAGCTTTGATGGTCTCTAGCTTGCTTGAAGTTTAGCTTCTCTCTACCTTCTCCATAACAAGAAAGGCATTTTCTCTGACCTTGGACCCATAGAGACATTTGGACCAATCTCTTGAGAAGAGCCAGCCTGCTGGAGTAACGTGCTGCAAGAGGCACGATTGCAGAGAAACTATGAAAAACTGCCCTGTTGGAGATTGCTACACTGCTAAGGCAAAACCTCCTAGGAATGCAAATTTCTAGGAGAGCTGGAGCAATAAAGGAGCTGTTCAGAGAGACTGCTAAAGAGTGCTGGGCTCAAAGGAACCTCCTAAAGGACCTTTTCTGGGAATTTCTGTCGTTTTCCCCAAGACTTCGAGCTGCCATACCACTATAGGTTTGAGCCACATTCTGAGATGAGTCCCAAAGCATGACCTGGAGCCCCAAGATATTCACCCGTCTCCTCCCATGATCCATCCTGCCTCAGTCAGCTTCCCTTCCATGAGCTGATCTGTTGACATGGACTCACTGGAACCTCAGTCTCTTAGAGCCAACTGTGTGGGGGACTCAACAACTGTGAATTGCTTTGTCTTCCTTTTTTCTGGCTATGCAAATTAATACATTCAAAGCACATGTCAACTTCTTGATGTCAGAAATCCAGCCACTTCCTGAATCTTTCATCTTTTGAGCCGGCTCACCATCAATTTAGTTGTTTCAATAGGTAAAATAGTAAACTGAATTCAAACTCTAGATTAATTTGGAACATTGTTGGCCCATTTTAGTATGGATTATTATATATAAATTTTACAACATCCCCTTTGATATAATTATTAAGATTCTTGATAGTGCGTGACATGACTTGCTTTATTAAATTTCAATATTTTTAATATTTTAACTTCCCCACTTGAAGTGCTTTACATGTTAACCGTATTGTTGTTTAACTAGTTGTTGCACACATTTGACACACCTTCTGTGAGACAAGACTTGCACCAGCGGTGAGTCAATGATTTATTATAGAAAGAAGGTTAACTCTGTGGACCAGATTGTTCGGGCTTGCGTAGCATCTCACATCAAGACTTTGGTGTGTCTCTCCCATAACTCTGCAGTCTGATTCATTAAAATTGATTTTAATTCAACAAATAGGAAATGCCATATAAGCATGCATAATTGTAGTTCTATCTTGCTGTGAGACCAACTTCATGTATTCTTTGTTAATTTCCTTAGGGTGGAATACTAATGATGTCTATGCAGCTAGCTAATATGTAGTCTGCATAATGTAATGAATGAATAGGATGATTGTTTGATGAAAATGTAAAAAACTGTTGCTTTTACGTTTCATTTGTCTGCTTTGGTACTGAGTGATTATGTATTCCAATGTGCCTCACTATTTTGTTCAGGAGACATTTTCAGTCATTTTTCTCTGTTTCTGTATGACCTATTTTGCCAAGGTTCCTAAGGGAATGCTTTTCTGACACCGGTTACCAATTTCTTTAAGTAAATTGGCATGGATGGTTTGGTAAAACATATTGGCACATATTAAATATTAGATAAAAATCAAAAAAAATAATTTTCAGGGATCACTATGGTGAACCTCTTTCCCAAATGCCTCTGACACAGAAGCAGTCCCTCCCTGATACCAATTCACCAACACCATGAAGCTTTGATGGGGTAGTCAAGTCAAGTACCCAGCCCCCTTCAGTAGATACAGGGGGAATAACAGTATCCCTGGATTTCTCGATCATTCAGACAACCATTCGTCTACTCGGTGGGAAAAACAACAGGATTTTATAGAAACAATACGCCATAGAGGGAAACCCCCACTTATCGGTTGCCAGCTTCATTCTCCGTTGGTTTTTAGGAGAGTGGTCCATGTTCGAGAGGTAGAAGTCAAATGGCTTTTCTGGGTAAGCCAGCCTGTTTTGACTACTCAGACTTGAAGGTTCTTATAGTAGACTTTGTGGCCGATTCACAAAGTTCCTCCGCTCTAATGGCAGAGGCCTCACAGTCATGGCGGGGGCCCCGAACTCATGGCGGGACCTCCATACTGCAATTAGCCATTGCAGAAGACCCGCTACAAGTGCGGGCCCCCACCACGAATGCAGAGTCTACGCTACGAGTGCAGAGGCCCTTAGCGAATCGGCCCCATTCTCTTTTACAGATATCACCAGAGGTATCCTACTCAGGATGCAAGTCCCCTCACCCACCTAGGTGGCATGCCTCATCATTGGGTCCTGGTCCACACTGTGCAAGCGGTGCAATGCCAGCAGGCCCCTCAGCTGAGGGCTTCTATGGTGTACATCTTTCCCTGGTCTCGTGATTGGTAGTAGATCAGTGGTGATAGTGTCTGGTGAGGGCAGTGGGAAATTTACACATTGGATAGTTATTGCCCACCATCTTTTTGAGTAAAATTGGATTTTATTACGAAGTGTGTCAGGTGCTTCCCTACTCCTTGTTCTGGGTGCAATGATGATTACTAAATTCCAATGGCCATGCGGCTCTATCTCTAATCTGGAGCTTCAATGACTTTGGAATCTTTGGAATGTGCACATCAGTCTGAAGGTATTGTCCTCGGTTGTGCGAACAGCAGTCTGTCTCCCTGATGTCTTTAGGAGAAGTAAGAGATCCCTGTCTTCTGCATTCGCCAACAGAAATGTTGACCGTCCTTTAGGAGTGTTACAGGTGCACTAATTATACCATTTTGTGGTAACTCAAGTCGATCCAGCAAGGTAATAAGCAGTTTCCGCACTATGTTGCTTTACTTTTAAGTACATGTTCTATCTTTTAGTCTTAATGTTCCTTGTGGCCCAATTTGATACAAAGATGATCGAAAAAAGTCTAACTATAACTAGGAATTGATCAACTACTTACCCTACTTTTCCTACGTTAATCTATGATGTTTTGTATTTTGTCCTTTGGTAGTCATGGCCCTAATGCCCGAATGCCGAATAAAAAATGCAAAATGCAAATGCACTACAGAAAAACAACTAAAATAGGTTCTATTTAGACATTTCTTAATTTTGTGTTATATGCTCAATTTTATCCCCACATGATTACATGAAACAAGGGCCTTGGCAGATAGAGAAAACACATTGTTGCATCAAGCATGACATAACATTTCCCTTACACTATCCCTGCTCAAGTGAATGTACCAAGTCATTTCCTCAGGCATCACCAAAAGACCTTTGTGAATTTTGCATAATTTCCTTTGCAGAAATCTCACGAAACCCACAATATACATAAAATTATGCAAAACGGCAATCCAGCATTTTGTGCTATTTTTTAGTTTGCAATGGATCCCCATGTTCATTTTTGTTTGTAAGGGTGCTTTTTTGCGCAAGAAAATAGTACAAAATCGCCTTGCTCCCATCTATCTTTTCACACTGTTTCTGTTCTCCCACAATAGGATTACTACCCCGATGGAATCTGAACTATGTGACGTGGCATAATGGCATGATTGTGGGCATTTTACATAACAAGCATAAAATGAAATGACGGAAATTTTGCTAGATTATGCCACCGTAAACACTAATTCGCCCAGGCCTAGTCAGCATGTGGAAGCTGGAAAACACAGTACCTCTGTTCCATTGCAACCAAACCCACACAGAGAACTACAAGGCTACAGCCTACAGGGCCGTGGTACTTGTTACACATTGCCAATGTTTCTTTTATAAAGTAAGGACATTGTTGATGTTGTGTTTTTACATTGATGAATTCTTCGCTCTGTTTAATAAGTATCTCTCTTCAGCAATTATGAATTGATCATCCTCATTTCTGGCATGGGCACACAACGTGACGGGCAGTTTGCAAATGATAGCCTGTGACAAATTCACGTGTGTTGTATCATTGCTGTACTCTGAGGAAAAGTTTGCTCTGACAGACCAACGTGCAATGATTGGGTGTGTTCCCAAAACTTGGTCATTAATTGGTTTTCATCATCTCGGTTGGTGGAGAACAGAGACCGGCTATTGCTCGAAGGCCTCCGACTCAGCACATCAAGTGACTTATGGGAGCATGGCTGCAAAAATGCATCATGAAGGGTCAATAATCTTTAATATATATTTGCCATTTCAACTTCTAAGGGTGTGCACAAATAGAGCTTTGCAGAATAACAGGGATTCGGTGCATGAGTGTTGATGTACAGGCCTCTTGCAAGGCATTGAAAGGTCTGAAATTATCCTTCTTTGACTTATATTTTGCCCTGTGCCTGACCTGTGACGCCGCAGACTAGGAGAACGGATAAACAGGTGCACCCCAAGGTGAGTAGGACGGATGTATGACACTACAACGCATGCTTTTACCACGCATGCTGTTACAACGCAGTTTTTACAACGCATGCTGTTACAACGCATAGGGCTTTGGGGTGCTGGATAGTGAATAGTTTAATTTACTATTCCAACTCCAGTCCCCATGGATAGTAGGGAAGGTGTTGGATAGTAAATTAAATCTATTCCCTATCCTAGAGCGCCCCCCAGTGCAATGCGTTGTAATGGTTTTCGTTGTAAAACCTGCGTTGTAATAGCACTGCGTGGTAAAAGTTTAGTTGTAAAGGATGTTTCCCGAGTAGGAAATTCAAGTGCCTTTACCCTGCCCCTTGGTGAGCCCTTACTTGTGCAAATCCTCACATTCTTTGCTTCATAAACCTCACTGTGTACATTATACGTTATAAGGCTTCTATGTGGAACATCTTTGTTATCACAACAATGTCAGCTTTCAAAAGATCAGGTTTTGGGGCCTCTAGTCAGAGTGAAATCTTAACCCTCTGAGCCATGTCAGGCCAAGGTGTTACTCTCGTTTGTCACTTACATTTTCAAATATTTAGGCCAACAACGTAAGCTGTCCTTAGAGTATCTGAAGTTTCCACCAGTAAAAAAGAAACCACTGGTTGCCTCGCCTTACTTTGAGTGCTTTACACTTTAAAATGTTTGGGTAATTTCACTGCTCTGCAGCACAGCTAAACTCCTTTAGAGAGCAGTCTGCGCTTATTTATTTATTTAAGTGCTTATATAGCGCCGGACTCGACCCCGGAGGGGTATCTCTACGCTTAGTTCACCTTATATGCATAGATCCGTACTTTATGAGCATGCAGGAAATTATGATGTCTGGAACAAAAATGTCTTTAGTGTTTTCCTAAAGACAAGGTAGTTGGTATTTTGTCTCAGATTGAGCGGAAGCTTATTCCAGAGAGTGGGGCCCATGTACGAAAGTGCTCTACCACCCTGCCTCGCCTTTCTGATTGAGGGAACCTGTAGCAGCGATTGGTTACTGGAACAAAGGGGGCGTCCAGGATTATAGATGTTGAATTTTTCAGCCAGGTATTGAGGACCTGAGCCATAGATGCTTTTATGTATAATACAACAGACTTTAAACTTGACCCGTTGACAAATGGGTAACCAATGAAGTTTTTCCAGGAGGGGGCGGGAGGGTGTTCTAGGCGGGGCATTTAGACCCAATCTTGCCGCAGTGTTTTGAGCCACTTGTAGTCTGCTAAGCAGATTGTCATTAGCAGATAAGAAAAGGCTGTTGCAGTAATCCAACCGGCTGACTACAAGGGCCTGGACAAGGGTCTTTCTGAAGATGTCTGACAGAAAGGGGAACACGCGTCTCAGGAGTCCAATTATCCGAAAGCAGGACCCAGTCACCTGATTCGCGTGTTCCTTAAGCAGTAGTCCCTGGTCTAGCCGCACGCCTAGATTCTTCACTGTCTGTTTGGAACAGGGGACAGGCCCCAAATCCAGTGGCCACCAATCCGGTGAGCACAGGATAGGAGCTTCCCCGAAAAGCATGACCTCAGTTTTTCCAACATTGCATTGTAGGAAATTGGAGGCCATCCAACAGGACACCGCTCTCATTCCTTCGGCAAAGGAATGTTTAATTGCAGGAGTGAGGGTCTGGAATGGAAACAAAAGCTGTGTGTCTTCAGCATACGACACTGGAATGAATCCATATGCTCTCACAATGTCAGCTAGAGGGGCCACATACACATTAAATAGTGTGGGGCTAAGGCACGAGCCTTGTGGGTCCCCCTTTGTGAGCTCTATAGGTGTAGAACGAAAGGAGCCCAGGCTGACATTTTGTGAGCGGCCTGAGAGGAAACTCTCTAGCCAGGCCAGGGCCAAACCCCCTATCCCCACCTCCTGCAGACGACTGAGAAGGATATCATGCGATACCGTGTCGAAGGCTGCGAACAGATCCAACAGCACCAGAATCATAGAGCCCCCTTTATCCTGTGACATCCTGATGGTATCTGTCACAGACAGGAGCGCAGATTCGGTGCTGTAGTTGGGTCTGAAACCCGATTGAGAGTGGTCTAGACCTCCCGATGCCTCGATGAAATTAGACAAGTGGGTGTTTACATGCTTCTCAGTCATCTTGCTCAAATACGGCAGAAGGGAAATGGGACGGAGGTTGGATAGGTCTGTCCAAGGCAGGGCGAGTTCTCACGGATTGGATTTACTAATGCTTTTTTCCATTCCAGGGGTACCCGTCCTTCCCTAAGAGAAAGATTTAATAAAGTCTGAATCATAGGGCAGAGTAAGTTGCCTAAAGAGGCAACCATTTTAGCTGGTAAAAAATCCAGAGGTGACCCTGTTTTAATATGGCCTATCAGTGAGTGAATGTCGCATTGGCTAACCTCCGGAAAGGCGGTGAGTGTGGCGCTATTATGTATAGAAAATGATGAAAGGGCATTAGGGGAACTACCCATAAGGTTAGTGGCCTTTGAGAATTTGTCATAAATCAGCTCTATTTTATTTTTAAAAAAACAGAGAGATGTCATCACACAGGGATTGGGAAAAGTCGTCAGGACTTTCACAGGCTGCAGGTTTTACAAAAGTCGGTAGAATCCTGTAAAGTGCCTTGGAGGAATTGCCCGCCTCTTCCAATTGAGAGGTAAGATGTTTCCTACTAGCCAGCTTAATATTCTTGTGGTATACAGACAAGGCATCAGAGTACTTTTTCCTACTTTCCTCAGCGTGGGGTTTTTTCCAGGATTTTTCTATTTTCCTACATCCCTGTTTCTCCAGTATGAGTTGTTCAGTATACCAGGGCTCCTGATTGGATGTAGAACGTTGTTTGTGCAGTTTCATAGGGGCCAGTAAGTCGACCGCATCTAGGACGGCAGCGTTGAACTTGGAAAGGGCGGACTCTATATTATCCGCGGCTAAGATGGTGGGTTCCATCCATACTTTCTGAAGTTCATCCAGTATCACTTTGTGCCACTGCCTGCGCCATAGAGAAGGAAGGAGGGCCGTTTATTAGGTTTATCCAAACCAGGAAGGGAGAATTCAATCATAAAATTATCTGACCAATTTGCTCGGGTCGAAGGGTGACATGCTATCTTAGGGCAATTGGAGAAAATCCTGTCCAGAGTGTGGCCTGCTATATGTGTAGGGCCACTATTCTGTATTTCAAACCCTAGTAGGGACAGGTCAGAGAGCAGAGAGAGCGTCTCCGGATGGTTGGGAAGATCTGCATGGATAATAAAATCCCCCAAGAGAAGGAAGTCCTCTTTAGCTTTAAGGTGCAGGGCCAATAGTTCAGTTAGAGATAGTGTGAAACCAATACTTGGTCCTGGTGGGCGGTATACTAGTGCTCCCTTCCAATGGGCTTTGGAGGCCGAGCTAATCCTAAAGATCATGACTTCCATCAGGGAGCAGCTTCTTTGTTCCACTATAGACACCTTCAATCCTTCTTTACAAACTATAGCAACACCTCCCCCAGTTTTTATCGGACGGTCAAGCCTTAAAATGTTATATCCTGCAGGGATGCCCAGGATAATAGCAGGGACAGTATGTGGTTTTAACCAGGTTTCGGTTAAGAAACCAATTTCAGGTTTTACCGTGGAAATGAGGTCCCAGAGTTCAAAGTGGTGCTTGGGTAGGGAGTGAATATTAAGAAGAAGACTTTTCAGGCCATTCGACACTGATATACCCCCGATATTATACCCTATAGAGGTAGAAATGTGGGATGTCTGGAATCGACAGTGAATACATGCAAAAGGACCTTCCGGGCATGGCCAGGAGTCACGAACACAGCCTGCCAGAGGCGCTGGTTGCAGGTCTAGTAAAGCTTGAGCTGTGTACCTAATACGGTAAACCCCAGTGGGATCCGTGCCGTCTTGAGCAGGGTCCATGGCCCCTGGCCGCGTCCAGTCTTGGACGGGCGCAGACGGGCTACTCTTTGGCGTATCTTCGGCGTATCTTTGGCGTATCTTCGGCATATCTTCGGTTCCCCTGCGCGCAAACGCTGCGCGCTCGAGGTCAGGCGAGGGCTAAATAGCCCTGGAGATGCCACCACTAGAGCGCTAACTGCTCCAGTGATGGACAGGAAGTGCCTGGCTCTCCCTGACCCACCCTCCGCGCAACAGGACTAGCTACCGCGTCGGACCGGGGCGGGCAGGAGTGAGGATCGAGCCCAGGCTTCCACTGCTGCCCTGTAAGTACCGTCCCCCCTTTCAATTCAGGTTTAAGGAAAGTGGTATCAGCAGCGCTACTCAGCTGCAGGCTAGCGCAAATGAATTGCCAAGTTGAGTCTTCCAATTTTTTAAATCAGTGCAAGATAAATGAAAAGTTTTAAAATTTCCAGCAAAGCATAAAGCACAATTCAGGCACCTGGGGCGAACAAGCGGGTCTGGGAAGACTCTGCCACTGTCTTCCCTACCGCAGCTCGCCGGTGTTCAGGCTCGACCTAAATAGCCCTGGAGATGCAACCACTAGAGCGCTAACCGCTCCAGTGATGGACAGGAAGTGCCTGGCTCTCCCTGACCCGCCCTCCGCGCAAAGGTACTAGCTACCACGTCGGACCGGGGCGGGCAGGAGTGATGATCGAGCCCAGGCTTCCACTGCTGCCCTGTAAGTACCATCCGCCCTTTCAATTCAGGTTTAAGGAAAGTGGTATCAGCAGCGCTACTCAGCTACAGGCTAGCGCAAATGAATTGCCAAGTTGAGTTTTCCAATTTTTAAAATCAGTGCAAGATAAATGAAAAGTTTTAAAATTTCCAGCAAAGCATAAAGCACAATTCAGGCACCTGGGGTGAACAAGCGGGTCTGGGAAGACTCTGCCACTGTCTTCCCTACCGCTTCATTCTCAAACTACATAGAGAACTGTGGTGGGGTTGATGAAGGGGCATGGAGACAGGTACGTGGTATATAAGGCTTTATTTTTACAAAAGTCTTTTTCTACTATAAAGACTGTCTTTCACGTGACGCTGCAGCTGGATCTACCGAGGTTTGTAGGGAGCGGGTTCTTCGAGGGCTGGTCACTCTCTGTCCGGGGTCTTCACGGGCTGCTACTCCTCCCCTCGTCGCGTCCCAGTGCCACATACGGAGAAAAGAAGACTCAATTAGGGGAGTGTTCTCTTGAGTTCAAATCCCAATGGGAACCCAGGTAGTGAGGAAACCGGTGCTGGTGTATATACAATCCTCTTCAGTGCGTTACAACGTGGGGTTAGGTTTGTGAGGGAAGGAGGTAAATGGGGAGGAAGGGTCAATAAGGGGGATAGAGGGGTATTTACACTTTTTACACAGCGTCACCTCTCCTCCCCAGCCAGCCCGATACCCGCTGATGTACCTGGCTGAGCCACACTCCTCCGTGAGCGTGGCTGGGCGGGTCGTGGTACCATTGGCCTCCAGGCACAGCTCCCTCCGTTCTCGTCTCCTCCGCTTCGGGTCGCCTCCCTCCCGCTTCCTCTCCTCCGTATTCCGCTCGCTCTCCACTTTTCTCTCCACTCCTTCCGGTGTAGGAACACCCCGGTCCTTCTTCTTCCGGGCTTATCTCCAATCCGCAGAGCAGTGCGTCATAAGGGGGCGTGTTCTTGTCCTCGCTGTTGACACAGTTAAAGGCGCCCACCTCCATTCCTTTACGGTGCTGGTTCCACCAGCCGTTGGACCCGGTTTCCCATGTGCCCTGATACGGTGGAAGAGAGGGGAGGGAACGTGCGTCAGATCTCCACCAGTCAGTGCAATGGTGCGTATCCTCATCTGGTCCCATCACCCAGCCACAAGAACATAGGCTAATTGGATTTGTTGTATGGATTTCTTCCCATAGGGGAATAGAATATGTCCCCATTTCTTTGTTAAATGATGTCTGGATAGTGGCTGATGGTAGCAGTATCACTGCTATTTTCGGCTTATCGGTGGTCTTTGACCAACTATATGAACTTGATCAGCCATCTAAAAAGTATTAAAATATATGGTTAAGCTCTGGCCTAGTTTAAGTCATTCTTGACCAACCGTTCAATGACTTAACCTTCAGTCTTCCTCCGTTCTGAGCTGAACATTGTCCTATTCTCTCCCGGGTTCTCCAAGGCTCTGCACCATGGCTCAGCTTTTTAACCTAGTAACTTCAATCTCAGGCATTCGGTCCTTTGAATCTGGTTTTACATGCACATGGGAAACATATAAATCCTCCTGAGTCTTTAGAGGAGATGGGGCTGGCTTACAAAAACATCTACAGTCAATAACTGGAAAAAGGGAATGGACACCAGCGAGGGGCTGAAGCTAAGCAGTTCCAAAATCTAAACCTTGGCAGTAGGTGTCATTATTGATCTCTGCGGCACCCTTTTGGCCTCCCAAAGAGGAAACGTGTTCACCCATTTCACTTTGGTTAAAATCTGATGCTGAATTGTCCGGTACCATAGGCGAGTGCACTTGCTTCAGCATGCGCCTTTCACCATCCTGTGCTGAAGCAACGTTCTACCCTACTTGACCACTAGTGGATACATCAACTCTAAATGCTATCCTGCTTAAATTAAGGGAATGCATGTTGCTAAGGAACAGGCTACGTGAATGTGACAGTTTCTCTGGTCACCAAATTCGGAAGCCTAATGATGTTATTCAGCTCCTTGACCTAATTTACAGTGTATATCAGAATCTCAACTACAAAAATATGTGGTTCAAAAATATCTTACCAAGAATATCAAAAACAAATATATCATAAAATCAAGTATATAATCGGTAAGAATAGATTTACTATATATTATGTATGTATTTCTATATACCATGTACATAAATGCATACATCAAAGTAAAGGGATATGGAGTATAGTCTAGTAAATCTATTACTTTACCTTTGCAGTATTTGTGTTATAGATATTCTCTGAACAATATTTTTGCAGCACAATATTTAGGACGCCATATTCTGGTAGTATACCATCATGGTACCTGTAGTTCCTCCAACTTTTCTTTTGAAAAGTTTATCCCAAATCCTGTATTCAATTTTTGCAGTAGAACTCAGGCTTAAGTTGTCTTTGGCTGATTCCTGAGACAAAGAAATGGACGTTAGCATTGATACTGCACCTCACCGCTAATATTGTTTTCTTTCAAAAGAAATAGAAAGTTTTCCTGTTCATATCTTCTCTTTCATTGTCTTAGATTTCGGGTCCAGATCTGCATTTATCAGTTCCAATAAACCCTCAGATGAAAGTTCTTCATAAACATAAATGCATAATTTATCAATAAAGTATTTATTTTCATATTTCTTCAGATAGCTTTGTAGATATCTTAGAAATAACCTCAAGGATAATCAAATCACAGGACTTTAAGTGCATTGTCATGATTCTTGTGATTTCTTTTTACATGAAACTCCTTGTAATTGTCGTCATGTCAAGTGATTAGTTTGGTTGCTGCATTCATACTTATATTGTTTTTTAAAACAAAGCCATCATTAATTCAGTGTTTACGATGCTGACAAACAAATGTCTTAGAAATTATAGTTTTAATTCACTAACAAATGTATATATTAATGTTTTAAATCTCTTAATGGAACTAGTACGGATTTTTTTCTCAGGAGGGAGGCAAAATTTAGTCTGGGAATTAAAGGGAAGGGAAGGTCACTGATATGTAATTTCAATGTAGATTTTTTTGTGTGCTTGTTAGATTTGGGGGTCTCTGGTTGGCACAAGTAACTACTTGTGACAAGCAGGGGCCCTCTCCTCTAGTCAGGGCAAGGGACTTACTCTAGAGAATAACCCCTGCTCACCCTCTAGGTTGTGTGGCGCGAGCAGACAAGGCTGATCCCCGAGCGTTATTGGTTAAGCATTTATGACAGTACACAGTAATCAAAAGACCCACCACAAATGGACACCAGTCTATGATTTATAAAAAAATAAGTATGCTTTATGTAAATATATATATGCAGGCTTAATACAAGACCACAATAACGTTTTTAAATGGCCACAATACTGCTTTGGATAAAGAGTTCTTTGTGAATATACTTAATTCCAGGTTTGGCCTAGTTCGTATTTCCTAGGGCGCCTCTTTGATGGGGAACGTGTAGGAAGAGTCTTTAACAACAAAACGGACCCTATGGTCCGAGGCGTGCACCCTTTAGGGCAATGCGTGCACCGTACCTTGGAAATTTTGCTGCGGACAATGCGGGGACCAAAGGAGACGTTTGAGCAGGAAAGGGACATCAGCCGCTCCGCAGGAGGGGGAGCCAGCATTGTGGTGACAAGTACAGCCCAGGAGTACTCTGTTGACAGTCTTTCCTCTCTCTTCACAAGGTGCAGGGCAGAGACATCAGACGCTGCCCAGGGGCGGAGCCAGCATTGAGGTGGCAGAGCACAGCTCTATTCAGAGTCAAGGGGCACTCCCCCCACCCATCCTGGTGTAATCTCTCTATTCACCACCTGTCAGCCCTAGCCTGTCTCCTGGAATCCCCCAGCTCTGTCACCCACATAAACCAGACAGGAGATACACATCCTAGCAGAGGCGGGCTGAAATGGTTAGGCAAGCAAATACTAACTTTCTAAAAGTAGTATTTGTAAACACAGGATATTAAAATAAACTTTACTAAAAGATGTATTTTATTATTCTGAGTTCAGGCATACTAAACTTGACTTTCTTCCTTGTTTCCTGAGCCTGCTGGGAATATAGGGTGTAATAATTCCAGCAGCCCATTCTGGCCTATGAGAACAGGTAGCCTTACAATAGTGAAAAACGAAAATGGCTGTAATTCACTATTAGGACATGCTACACACATTAGGGTTTGTCCTACCTTATGCTTACAATGCACCCTGCCCTGGGGCCTACCATAGGGGTGACTCACATGAAGTAAAGGGAAGGTTTAGGGACTGGGAAGTGTGTGCCCTTGCCCAGCCAGCATGACAGTACCAGACTGCACACAGGTTCTGCAATGGCAGACCTTAGGCACATTTTAAAAGGCCGCTTCTGTGGGTGGCACAACCAGTGCTGCAGGCCCACTAGCAGCATTTGTATTTACAAGCCCTGGAACTCCTGGTACACTTTACTGGGGTCTGACAGTAAACCAAATAAGCCAATTATGGAAACCAATCAATGTATACACTTTTCATAGGGAGCACTTGCACTGTGGCACTGATTGGCAGTGGCACAGTGCCCTGAGCAGCTAACACCAGCAAAAATATATGAGGCACATCAGCAAAAAGTGGAAGGGAGACTCACGCCAAGGTGCCAGGTCTAACAGTGCTGTTGAACTTGTAAAGCCTCCAAGTCCGAAATCCATCCATGAAATCTATTGGGCTACAGGCGAGTCAGAGGCATTTTACCAGCCAGGCATGGGAGATGATAATGGCTGCTGAGAGATTTGTCCATGGGAAATGGGACTGGCACGTTTGTATTTAATCTATGTTCTTCCGGATCACAGACTTCTCTTGAACAGCAGTTTTTACATTTTTGTCTTGGATACACACTGGATTACTACGGGAACCCCGGAACCCCCACCTAGGCATCTACGATTTGACCCCCAAAACAATACACAAAAATTCAGAAACCAGTATATACCAAACAAATGCACACATTATTATGATTAAATATCTCATTAAATTTACAAACAAAAAATGCTCAATTTTTATGGGAAGGATGGAGCTTTCCAAAATGTTGTTTTATTTCTGAAAGACAAAGCAATATGTCAGGCTCTAGCATATCACTTTGTATTTTTTGCTCCTAATGCTGCTGGATTTTAGTAATTTCCTTTGAGTTTTAGATGTGTAGGCAGAGAGATCCGTTTTGTAGTTGTATATGCTTTTATTTAATGTGGCTTGAGGGTCCTATTCTCTTACATTTAAAAATATCTATAACTATACAAATGCAGGAAAGTGTGCAGATCATTGTAGTTCTGGCTCGAAAAGACGTCTAGTTTCCCCTAAATTCTATAATTTTATTTGACCTAGGAATAGTCTTATGATGGCATCGGTTTTACCCTGTTTCTCTTTCATTTTAGTATCCCTTCTTTAGAGAACTTTATCAAAGCACATTTGCGATGTTACACACTGCATAATTCATTTGATGAGATAGAAGGTAATGCTTGAGTATTCCCTCTCCTACAGTACATGAGCATTCCACATGCATGGACGTTGTCTGATTTTTTCTCATGCATTTGCAGTTCCTGGCAAAGCTGTTTCTAGTTCAATAGAAGTGTTAAGCTTTAAGGATTTCTTGTATTAGGTCTTCTCTTGTAAGATAAATCAAATCTCCTGTGCTTCCTCTGGTGGCGTAACCTCCTGCGAGATGTGGATTAAAATGTTTAAGTGGAACTGAAGTAAAAGGACCACACATTCGATCTACTTTACATTGCACGGGGAACTCAGGAGTCACACAGCAAAAAACAAGCCGTTGTATGGATCGTAAAGCATGAGTCCTTGCCCGAGGGGGCTCTTGGGAAGGCGCGTATCATTTGTACGTAGT
Source organism: Lissotriton helveticus (assembly GCF_964261635.1). Classification (NCBI taxonomy): domain Eukaryota; kingdom Metazoa; phylum Chordata; class Amphibia; order Caudata; family Salamandridae; genus Lissotriton; species Lissotriton helveticus. Next base: position 268,379,134 of record NC_136069.1, read on the forward strand.
TTCCGCTGCACCGTCAATTGTTCTTTGCCTTAGTTTATTATCCGAAGATTATCAAATTTTTCAAGACAAAACGTTTCCTATTGATTTTTCCACAATGCATTTTCGGACCAGACATTAATTATGAGAAAAGGACAAAGGTCATCCGTGATACTTGTTTCCTGTTGGGGGTAGTGGGGTGGGAGAGCAGCTTCTAATTATCTTTTGGGAATTGAATGAAAGAGATGAGGACTTTTTGAGCCATGTCCCATAGCTCCCCGGTGCTACGGAGCACCATGAATGACAAAATACCCTGAAGCGACACTATCAAAAGAGGACCCGAAATGTTTTTTTGTTGTGTTTTGATCTGCATCATTTCAAATCTCTGCTATGTTCTTGAAAGCCGTACTTCATAAGATGGTGTATTGACCCCTTCAAATAAGTAGTTACAGCCAAGGAATTTAAACAGAAGGCAAATGCAACTAGGGCAATATTCTCAGAGATGGAAACACATACCCCCGCCCTGCCTAGCTGACTGTACTTCTACGCTTTTGAGGCATTTTCTTCTTTGCAGCCAATAATTATAATTAAAGTCCTCCAGGTCTATAAACATTTTTACTAATATGAGATGCGTGTCTGTCCTTGGACAGGGTCTTCTGAAATGCATTACATTACTTTAGTTCTGTTGACGTTCTCAACAAGATTAGGTATTTTCATGATAAAAATATCTGAGTGATTTTATGTATTTAGGAACTATTTGTATATTTTATTACTCAGTTACATTGCATCCATGTTGGATTTAGTATATTTTGGTTAGTCTTAAACCCAATTTCGGGTAAGCTACTCGACCACTTCCTCTTTTATGTACTGCAAGAGGTAGTTCCTAAAAACCACATAGAGTCTGAACAGTCTCCCAAACATATCAGCAAAATAGTTTCAAATAGTTGATGGCTTGAAATAATAATTGAGCTAATAACACAAATAGACAATATCATATATATCAATTTAGACCACAAATCCTCATCGATCTAGTGAATAACGAGCGAATGAGCCTATGGCTAGGTTAAACTGTAACTTCCATGACTTTCACAGCTCAGCACCACATAATGGGGTCGATTAGGATCGCGGACGGACTTGAGTCCGTCCGCGACCCCTGAGGAGGAGGGAACGTCCGCATGGGCTGCGGCGTTCCCTCCGATCTGATTAGGATGTGACCGCCAGGGTGGCGGTCACATCCTCTATCTCTAACATTGCGGCGGGTGCAGCTTCAAGCTGCACCCGCCCCAATGTTAAAAATGCATGCACGGCATTTCCGTGCACAAAGCGGCAGGCACCGCGCGGTGCCTGCTGCATTGTGCACGCAAATGCAGGGAGGTACCATAGGTACCCCCCATGTGCACCCACCACCACCCCTTCACCCAGGGGGCCCGCAACGGGCCCCCGAAGTGAAGGTCCGTATGCTTTTCCATGGCGGCAATGCCGCCGTGGAAAAGCATATTTACACACACATCATAATATGGCGGACGGTGTCTCATAGACACCGCCTGCCATGTTATGGCTTTTCCGCCGCGGTCGGCTCCGACCGCGGCGGAAAAGCGGCGGACGGAATTCCAGACCCACCAGCCATCCTAATTTGGCGGTGGGTCTTTGGAGTCTCCGCCGTGGTTTTTCCGCATCCTCCAGGCCGGCGGACACTTCCGCCGGCCTGGAGGATGCGGAAAAACCGCCATCCTAATCGGCCCCTAAATTTGGAATCAGACTACATCGAAACGGTAGCTCCGATGGTGCAAAAGAGGAAAGCTACAGTCATGGCTTCCTCCCCACACTATGGGGCCTATTAGGATGGCGGACGGACCTGCGTCCGTCCGCCACCCCTGAGGGGCAGGGACCGTCCCTCGGAATTAGGATGTGACCGCCACCCTGGCGGTCACATTCCGTATAGTTAACATTGCGGCGGGTGCTGCTTGAAGCAGCACCCTCTGCAATGTTAAATATGCATGTTTTCCTTTTGCATGCACAAAGCGGCAGGCACCGCGCGATGCCTGCCGCTTTGTGCATGCAAAGGCAGGGGGGTATCATAGGTACCCCCCATGTGCACCCCCCATCCCCCATCACCCCTGGGGGCCCACAATGGGCCACCAAACACAAAAGACCACATGCTTTTCCACGGGGGAAAACCCACCGTGGAAAAGCATGTTTCCGCATGCATCCTAATATGGCTGGCGGTGTCTGATAGACACCGCCACCATATTAGAGCTTTTCCGCCACGGTCGGACAGGTGACCGCAGCGGAAAGGCGGCGAACGGTCTTCCCGTCCGCAGATGACCCCCCTGCCATCCTAATCTGGCGGGGGGTCTTTTCAATCACCACAGCGGTGAATCCGCATCCTCCGGGCCGGCAGTGGCTTCCGCCGGCCCGGAGGATGCGGATTCACCGCAATCCTAATCGGCCCCATAGTTAGTAAATAGCAAAAAATAAGAAAATAGAGCTAACTAGTTTCCCACCCAATCTCACCTTACTGTGAGGCCCTAGTAGATGTGGGAAACTATGTCCTAGGTTTAATAAAATGAAGTATGAAGTATTCAATATGGTAATCAAAGTTGGATTTTTGTGACTTTATGGCATTCGTCAAATTATATGACCAGGTTGTTTATAGAACGTAAAAACCTTGAAGAGAAATAGAGCTGCAACAGGGGCTCTCACAAAAACCAAAACACCCATGAGAATTGATTGAAGACTTTAGAACGGAAAGAGACCCATTGAAAAGTAAGTCCTTTCTGCAGGTAGAGAGAAAATGTGACTGTAAGACAGTAGTCAGTGTTGTGCTTAGGTGACACTATGCATCATTCACAACTTTTGAGCTTGGCTTATTGTGCAACCATCATACATCCACATATGACCGGTATTACTAAAATATGCTCCACTACTCTTTTCAGAACGTTTTATTGCATTTTCGTTTTTATTGCCAGTACGGCTTCCCAACTTGTAGTTTCGGGCTGAATCGAAAGTAGAGTTTTTCATCACAAATCCCTTCTGAACACTCTTTAATATAATACACACATATATTGAGGTCTCGAATGAGTCAGAGGAAGAACTGGGATTATATCGAGTAATATTCTAATGGGTAAGCAATCAATATCGGACAAGAATTAATTTCTTAGCTATCATTTCTACCCCAAAGCAGTTGCAGAACATTCTTCTTGCTCTAATTTATTTTACAAAGTTTCCAACCAAAAAATTCCAAATGTATAATTTTTACTTCGATAAAACCAACATTTATCTGAAAAGTATGTTTTTCATTCAAACGTATTTCTAATGTTTAAAGAGTGAACATGTTGTGTTGCACTAGAATGCAGTTTGATATAATTCACAATGAAATGTCAAATTCAAATGCATGATGTTGCACAACACATTTTCATGCACATTCTACCTGATGAAAGTCATCTTTAACATGCAGTTGAACTTAGCCCTTTCTGCAGGGTCTCCCGCAAACATTTTGTCTCCACTTTTAAACGCATTTGTGTTGGATTTTAGGACTCTGTGCACTTTACCACTGCTAACTAGTGCTAAAGTGTCTGCGATCTGCCCCTAAAACTTGGTACAAATGGCTTACACTTGATTGGTATATTTAATTTACTTATAGGACTTAAATATATGGTACCACTAGGACCTATTAATTAGTTTCAGTTTCAAAATGCTTTATTCGGTTTGTACAAGTACAACCATATAGCAACATTCATGGATACAATTGAAGTTACTTTTATAAGAGATTAAAGAATGATGAAACTTGCTAAAACAATTACATTAATTCAGCCTATCAAGTTAAAACCAAAAATAGAAAATAATCACTAAATATAGCGTCAATTTAAACATTAAACACTTCTAGTGGGTAACAGCAGGCATTGTGCCAAACACTCTTGGTACCAGTTACAAACCAATTGTAATGCTTAATTAGACATTTTTTGGTGTCATAATCCTAGCAAAATGTAACATTCGTTGAGCATGGAAACTAATGTACAAGTAGGATAACCACAATCTGAGAGCATGAACAATTGTTTTTCGGAAAGGTATCCTTTAATGTGGTTTGATTATTTTTTTCATGATTCCTTGGTCATGAGGTTGGCATATGTTTAGGTCGAGCTGGTGTAAGCAGAGCGAAGCGCTGCATCCAGCGAAGCCTCTATTGTTATCCACTTGCTGGGAAAGTGAGACAGGGGATGGGCACGCGCAGGGCCGTCGGTGATTTCACCATATGTGCGCGCACGTACAGTCACGCTTCGTGCACATCTCCTGTCCCAGTTCCAGAGCAAGTCAGTCTCTCGCAATCGCGTGTGCATGCACACACACACATGCACACACACCCCACTCACCCCCACACCATACCACGCCCCCAGCCATGGTACAACTAAGTCAGCCTCCTGCAATCGCTCGCGCACACACACACAGACACCCCCGCCCCTACAATTAAGACCCACTCACCTGGCTACAGGCTCCGTCACGCTCATGACTCCGCCGCTCCTCCTTACGTGTGCAGCCACCGCGGGGCTCTCCCTCAGGCATGAGAGCCCCGCGTCACCACTGCTGCTCTCTGCCAGGCACTCCGTGGGTGCGGGCTTCACGTAGAAGACAGAAGTCCCGCCCCACGACCAGCTTCAAGCTCCCGAACTTCCGATTTTCGGGCCGGCGGCGGTAGTACATTCTTGTTAAATATTGGGCTGCGCATAAAGCTATTTGCTGGAAGTGCGCCATTTTGAAGAGGGTGACAATCGGAAGCTGTGCGTTTTTTCCTACACTTGCAACAGTTGTCCGGCTCGTAGTTAAGAACGCTGATATTTTACATTTATCCTATTCTCTCTGTTGCCTGTCTTCTGCTCTGTATGATCTTATTTCTCTACCTACTGTTTCACACTCTGATTATTCCTTCCGCCTTCCCTTCCTGGCCGTGTCGCTCCTCATTTTCCACTCAGCTTATCATCTATCTATTCAACGCCTTTGTGTCCCATTCCAATTGTTTCTTTTCAACTTTCTCTCTTGCTTTGTTGTTTTTTCCTCGCTTTCTATCTGTAATCTTTGTGCTTGATTCTTTTCCCTTAACTTGCTTACCTTTCATTCTGTTGTGTCTCGTGCCTGCTCCATTTTCTCTTCTTTCCTATATTTCTTCCTAGTATTGCTTTTTCATCTCCCCTCCTGTTATCTTCCTCTAGCTCTTCTTCCTACAGTTGTAATTTCATGCACAAGATGTTTTCAGCAGTATTACCCATGTTTTACTCGCATTCACAAAGTGTTTGCAGAACTTTTTTTTCAAAAACGTGGTAGCAGTGCTAAAGATAAGTAGCTACTGTGCACCGTTCGGATCCGATTCTTTTCCTGTTTCGCTCTTGCCTCTCCTTTTTTTTCTGTTCTCCTATTCTCTTACTAATCACTTTACCTTTAACTTGCTTATCTTTCTTTCTGTTTTGTCTCGTGCCTGCTCCATTTTCTTTTCTTTCCTGTATTTCTTCCTAGTATTGCTTCTTCATCTCCCCTCCTGTTACCTTCCTCTAGTTCCTCCTACTTTCAGTGCCACATCAGCTTATCGTATGACTCCTGTAATGTATACTCCTTTCACTTTTTTGGGGCGTGCTTGTTTAAATATTACTCTAATGTATGGAGATATTGTTTCTAATATTCTTTCAAAGGCTTGGCTGGTTTCCCATCTGTCTGTGGTCTCTAATCACTGGATTTACATTGGCCGTCTACAGTTCGGCGTTTGAAACTGGATGCATTATACCAGCAAACAACTGCTAGGATAGTAACTTATTGTGAACATGCTTAGTCCTGTGTACCACATACAAATAAGCTTATTGTAGTTCCTGCGTGGCATGTACTTCTTGCTGGGATATTCAACTTAGTTTGTCCATTTTGCATGAGGTGGGCTCCAGCTGACATTAGTTTTATTTGCCCCCCTGTTTAAAGGTTTTTGCTCCTTGGTACATCTGGTGTTGGTACACCTCATGGTTTTCTTTGTTATGAGAGCTTCTTTCAAAACCTTATTTTATCAGGAGGGTTATATGGCTAGTTTTATATGTGTTAAAATCTCTACAGACTAACATGATCTGGTTAGCAATGTAATGGAAGACCGGCTCCAATCTGCCATACCGACGAGTTGGAATAGGCTGAAGTTCAAGCAAGGTTAATTGATAATGAATAAATAGTTATATGGTAGCACCCTCTTCAAGTTTTAAACACTCCCCCTTATTGCACCTTAACACACAACAAGATTGTCGTCCGGACCTATTTTTCACAAGGGCTTGTCTCTTCGAATATTGCCCAACTTATGCCGCAGACTTTAGCCTCCAATCCTCAGATTCTCTTTGATAGGAGCCTGGCGGCATTCTTCAGCTATGTGGCCCTGTTCCACACTTCTCTCTGGGGAGTTTAAAGCTGCACTGCTTGCCACCTTCCTGCAACCTGTTCCGTACTGCCACTGAAGGACAACTTTCCCTCTCTTAATCGGGAGGCCAGAAAATAATACAGCCTTTATCACGCCACATAATTACACTGCACTCAATGCAACATACACTCCAAATACCACTCACTGCCACATAATTACATGCCACATAATTACACTGCACTCAAGGCAACATACACTCCAAATACCACTCAGTGCCACATAGTTACACGCCACATAATTACACTGCACTCAATGCAACATACACTCCAAATACCACTCAGTGCCACATAGTTACACGCCACATAATTACACTGCACTCAATGCAACATATACTCCAAATATCACTCAGTGCCACATAGGTCCACGCCACATAATTACACTGCACTCAATGCAACATACACTCCAAATACCACTCAGTGCCACTTAATTACACGCCACATAATTACACTGCACACAATGCAACATACACTCCAAATACCACTCAGTGCCACATAATTACACGCCACATAATTACACTGCACTCAATGCAACATACACTCCAAATACCACTCAGTGCCACATAATTACACGCCACATAATTACACTGCACTCAATGCAACATACACTTCAAATACCAATCAGTGCCACATAATTATATGCAAAAAACACAGTTGATGGACAGAATGTAGAACAATGTCATACATTCATCCCAGTACAAGGATCTGGGCCTAAATCCATCGTTTTTTTGCACTCCACACCACCCTGGGTTAGACACTGGCTATATGCAAATCAGCTCTGACCCTGTGCCTCATGGGAACAGTCCAGTCTGAACTACCAAGCCATGTCTTTCCCAGACCGGAATCAAGCATCCAAGGACCGGTCTCTGGCTATCAGCCTTCATCAGCCTGGATAGCTTGACTCCAGTGGTGTGGAGAGCATGGGACTCACGTCTGAGCATACCCAGCCCACTCGGGGTGAAAATTGCAAAAAACACAGTTGATGGACAGAATGTAGAACAATGTCATACATTCATCCTAGTACAAGGATCTGGGCCTAAATCCATTATTTCTTTGCACTCCACACCACCCTGGGTTAGACACTGGCTATATGCAAATCAGCTCTGACCCTGTGCCTCATGGGAACAGTCCAGTCCGAACTACCAAGCCATGTCTTCCCCAGACCGGAATCAAGCATCCAAGGGACGGTTTCTGGCTATCAGCCTGGATAGCTTGACTCCAGTGATGTGGAGAGCATGGGACTCACGTCTGAGCATACCCAGCCCACTCGGGGTGAAAATTGCAAAAAACACAGTTGATGGACAGAATGTAGAACAATGTCATACATTCATCCCAGTACAAGGATCTGGGCCTAAATCCGTCGTTTTTTTGCACTCCACACCACCCTCGGTTAGACACTGGCTATATGCAAATCAGCTCTGACCCTGTGCCTCATGGGAACAGTCCAGTCCGAACTACCAAGCCATGTCTTTCCCAGACCGGAATCAAGCATCCAAGGACCGGTTTCTGGCTATCAGCCTTCATCAGCCTGGATAGCTTGACTCCAGTGGTGTGGAGAACATGGGACTCACGTCTGAGCATACCCAGCCCACTTGGGGTGAAAACTGCAAAAAACACATATATAGCCAGTGTCTAACCCAGGGTGGTGTGGAGTGCAAAAAACGATGGATTTAGGCCCAGATCCTTGTACTGGGATGAATGTATGACATTGTTCTACATTCTGTCCATCAACTGTGTTTTTGCAACATAATTATATGCTACATATTTACACTGCGCTCAACACAACATACACTCCAAATTCCACTCAGTGCCACATAATTACACGCCACATAATTACACTATCTATCTATCGCTCTCACTCTATCTATCTATCTATCTATCTATCTATCTATCTATCTATCTATCTATCTATCTATCTATCTATCTATCTATCTATCTATCTATCTATCGCCCTCACTCTATCTATCTATCACCCTCACTCTATCTATCTCCAACACTCTATCTATCTGTCGCCCTCACTCTATCTATCTATCGCCCTCACTCTATCTATCTATCGCCCTCACTCTATCTTTCTATCGCCATCCCTCTATCTATCTATTGCCCTCACTCTATCTATCGCACTCACTCTATCTATCGCATCACCACAGCATCACTCAGCACCACCACAGCATCACTCAGGGGCACCACAACATCACTATGCGCTACCACAGCATCACTCGTCGCCACCACAACATCACTCAGCGCCACCATCGCATCAATCTGTGCAATCATTCAACAACAACTGGTTCAAATATGTTATCTCAATGTTTCAAGCTTTATTACAAATGTCACAAAAAGATGCTAATATTTCACTTCTGTTGGATTTTCGTCACAATAAAGTACACTGAACATAATCTTCACAAAAGTTATTTACAAAAGTTTAAGCTATTGCCATTATAAATTACAATAACTTTTATTTAAGGATTAACTATAAAAAAATATAAAAGCCATTGTTATTTGTAATATCAATACATCTAAGTCACGTAAATACAACATATATTGCATTACAAATGCTATAGGTGTCACATTTGCGAAAGTTATAACTATTGGCATTGTAAATGACAAAGCTATTAATTTCGCTATTTTCAAAACCAACACATACATAAAAAATTTGTCATTTACAATACCAATAGCTCAAACTTTCCTAATGCGAGACCTATTGCATTGCAAATGCGTGTTTTCTTTTAGTTGTCTTCATTTTATTTTTCAATTTCAAAATCATATAATCCACGTTATCTACGAATGTCTCATAGCTGTGTCAAAACAGCACAAGGATAAGTAACAAAACCTGTATTTAGCATTTGACTTTTCACTCTGCTGTAATACCTGAAAAGGGTAGCTCATTTTTAAGAAGTAAACAGAAAATGTATTAATCATTAGACCATGGGAAATTGCTCCCAATTCTTTTGATAATCATATCCAAAGGCCATTAACTTTAAAAGCTTCTATATAAACAAGAAAACCATGAAAGTATTTGAAGAGAAAATTAAAAAAGAAAGGCGTAAATAGTGTTAGTAATAGGCAGTGCAATCATGTGAATATAACTGCCCTCAACATTCAGCATCTTTATAGAAACTCCAGTGTAACAACCACATACATTTGATTCTTTAATGTTTCTGAGGAATATGACAGGTAAAGTTCTAATATTGCTTTGAGATTTTCTTGGTGCTATAAAAGCCGAAAATGTAGGATTTCCTCATCTAAAAGGTTCATTGCCACAACTTCTGCTTGGCCGCCATTTTGGGAAGGAAAACCTAATATTTTAATGCAGTCAGTGACATAAAACAAGTGCATAGTAAGGGCTTTTCATATGCATATATCAGTAAAGATAAAACAGACCATATTAACCTTTTCCTATTGGCATTTGTGTTTGTATTGCAAGGGGTAAATAGGTCAATATTGTAGTGTTTTCCCTGGCGTGTTTTCTCACCCCTGTTGCACAATCTTTTCAGTTCAAGGGTACAGCTGAAAAACATGGCACAGATACATCAAGCCTTTTTACTAAATTAGATTAGCCAAATAGACTTATGACTGGCAAGTCAGAGAGGTTAGGTGAGAGGGAGGGACTTCAGAACAGATATATTGGTTAGTTTTTTAATTACATTATAGTAATTAAATGGATCACAAAGTACTAGTACAGCTGGCAATACATGAACTCTGTTAATAGTGGACTGTGAGCAGGAAAATATACCCTAAGAACAGATAGGAACACATATGCAGAAGTGCTGTACAATAGTGAAGGGCAGTACTGAGCAAGTGGGGTCAGGTAAATGCACTAGAAATTAGTGAATAAGATGAATTCATGTTGGATGCCAGAGTTATCAGGTGCTGCTGATGAAAATCATTTATTGTATATCAGTCATATAAATGCATTATTTCATATGTAGATTATATCTGAAATATATGCAGGTTGGGCCTGTTTCACAAATAAGTATCAAATCGTAACTTTCTGACTGCGGAGTGAGGGCGGAGCCTCCTCAGTTGGGCGGGGCCTCTGTAGTCAGGGCAGAGTCAGCGCACTCGGGGCAGAGCGGCTGCATGGTATTTGCGCCATACGGATACTCCGCCCTGATTGCGGAGGCTCTGCCCCGACTGCGGGCACTCCACAGTTAGAAAGCTACGAGTCTTAACTTTCTTTGTGAATTATGCCCCTAGTGTTTTTGATCTTATGTGCGTATCTAAGCAACCCCATTTGCAATAAATTGGATCTGAGGCCGCGTTACAAACTCTATTTTAAAAGGTGGACTTCTACTCACAGTAAGTCTTAGAGTAAATTTGTGAGTTTTTTGATTTTTCAAGAAGTTCCAGAGATACTGTATGACTGTGTTACGTGTATGGGGCACTGTTCCTGTTTGTACCATGGGAGAGGGAGAGAGAGATAGAGAGACTGCCTGACAGAAAGAGTGAGACTGACTGAGAGAGGACTGATTGAGAGAGAGAGAGAGAGAGAGAGAGAGACTGACAGAGAGAGAGAGAGACTACCTGACTGAGAGTGAGGAAGAGACTGACTGACTGAGGGAGACTGACTGACAGAGAGAGAGGGAGAGAGAGACTGACTTAGAGATAGAGAGACTCACTGACTAAGAGAGAAAGACTGACTGTCTGAGAGAAAGAGAGAAAGAGGGAGACCGTGTTGGAATTGGGGTCAAAGTGTGTATGAAGCTATGCAATGCCTCTTAAGATTGCTATTGTTTTCTAATAAAAATGTATTATCAAAATGTGCTCTTTTTAGTTACATCTACTTTTGAAATACAGCATTATAGCATTGTCTAATGTTTTAAAATGGGTTTGATTTTTTTTTACTCTAGCTCCGCCCTCACACTGACCCCACCTCCCACTGACCCCAACCCTACCAGTGCAGCCCTCTGCCACAAACCACACTGTAATTTTGGCCCCTGTCAGAAAGTTTGAGAGTACTAATGCTTTAGGGCCTACTTTTGGGGCAACTTACATGTATTATTAACCAATTAGGACTTGTAGAGCATGGCTGCATCAGCGGTGTTGGTCTTGAGGCTCTGGGTGACCATGCTGCCTGTTCTCCCATTGGTTGAACATCCAGGTCTTGAAATCCTTACTAAACTGCTAGAGTGATGGTGAAGCTTTGAGGTGCAAGGGGAGGTTGTACAGGTCTTAGCCGCCAGGTGGGAAAAGGAGCAGCCTCCACTGTTCATCTAGCAGATGCGTCGGGTGCCTCCTAGGGAGAGGGATTCTGAGTGGAGTTTCCAGGTAGGTCAGTGGAAATTCACTGGATTGTTGATGTATGCCGGTTCTTCATTGAGTAGTTTCTTGTAAGTGTGGGTGAGCAGCTTGAAATACCATCTCCTCACAACTGGTAGTCAGTGGAGTTTCCTGAGGTGAGGGGTGATGTGGGCCCATCTGGGTAGGTTGAGGCTGAGTTTGGCTGCTGTGTTATGGATAGCCTGGAGTTTAGTCATGAGTTGGGTGGTGATTCCTATGTATAGGGAGTTGCCATAGTCTAGCCTGTTGGTGACAAGAACCTGAGTGACTGATATCCTGGTGTTGGGTGGGAGCCATCTGAAGACCTTCCTGAGCATTTGGAGGGTTAGGAAGCAAGCAAAGGAGACAACATTGACCAGCTGTTCTATGGATAGCTGGCTGTCGAGGATGATGCCGAGGTTGTGGGCGTGTTCTGTGGGTTTGGGGGTTAGGCCGAGCTCAGGTGGCCACAATACGTTGTTCCAGAGGGTTTCCCTGCCTTTCCTAAATATGAGTACTTCTGTCTTGTCAGTTTTGAATTTGAGAAAGTTCATTCAGGCTGCTATGTCTTTCATGCATCTTTAGAACTTGTCCGTGGAGGTCGTTGAGTTGTTATTTAGGAAGAGAATGAGTTTGGTGTCGTCAGCAAAGTGAGGTTTTGGCCTGTCAAGGGGTTGGGCAGTTTAAAACTGCCCTGCAGGTTGCAGTGGAAGGCCTGAGACACAATTTAAAAGGCCACTTCAATGGGTGGCACAAAGAGTGCTGCAGGCTCACTAGTAGCATGTAATTTACAAGCCCTGGGTAGATGTAATAATAATAATAATAATATTGCCATTTATAGAGCGCCTGGTTACACTAAAACAGTGTGTCCCCGCGCTGTAAATTGCTGTAAGACCCTAGAAGGCAGAAGACCGGAGGCAGGGGGAAAATTAAGCTAGAAACAATAATTGTAATTGGCAGGGAAAAGATGGGTTTTAAGTTTTGAACGGAATCTTGTTTCTGAGGGCTCCATACGAAGATCTATGGGCAGTTCGTTCCAGTGTTTACTTGCCAAAAACCTAAAGGAACGGCCTCCCATCCTGGCCTTGCGAATGCGAGGGAGTTTAAACAGCATTGCTCCGGCCGATCTCAGGTTCCGGATGGGGCGATGGACGGTAAGGAGATTTTGCAGGTATCTTGGGCCCTTTCCTTGGGCAATGCGGTGGGCAAAGCAAAGCGCTTTGAACTTAATACTTAATACTTAATACTTTTGAACTTAAATGAAAATGTAGGACCATTCACTAGGTACTCACAAGTTAAATGTGCAAATTAGGTGTAAGCCAAATTTATCATGTTTGACCAAGAGAGCACAAGCACTTTAGCATTTGTTAGCAATGGTTAAGTGTACTAATGCCAAAAAAAATGAGTTGAGCAACAGAAGGCGACAGTTCTGGGGAGAATCTTCAAAAAGGGAAAGGTCCAACACTCACTATTTACATTTTTTAACCACTATGCACATGTGTAAATGTAATGTCCAGGTGCATTTGCACTTGTGATATGTTATGTTATGTTATGTTATCCAGATTTGTATAGCGCGCGGCTGCCCCAGCCAAGGGGCGTCCCGGCGCTGCGAACTGACCAGAGTGCAAAATGAAGGTGCACAAAAGAACGGATTATTGGAAAAGATGGGTTTTGATGGCTTTCCTAAAGGCTAAAAGATCATGCATCCCCCGTATGATTACAGGCAGGCTGTTCCATAGCTTGGCAACAAGGAGGCTGAAAGAGCGTCCCCCAACTCTAGCAAGTCTGGTGCGTGGGATGGTCACTAGATGTTGTCCCTCTGAGCGGAGAGATCTGCTGGGTGTGTACTCAGACAGGAGGGGGCTCAGCAGTGGGGGGGAGGCGGTTTTAAGGATCTTGAAGGCTAAACACAGAGCCTTAAACTGGATCCTTCTTCCCACCGGGAGCCAATGCAGTTTCCTTAAAGTTCCTGAAACAGAAGAGTGGCGAGGGAGGCCAACCAGAGCTCTGGCAGCCGCATTCTGGACTCTCTGCAGTCTGGTGATTTCGGCCAGGTTCGCTTCCAAAAGGAGAGAGCTGGCATAGTCCAGTCTTGAAAGGATCGTCGCCTGGACGATGAGCTGGCGGGTGCGGCAGTCAAAGAACTTCAGGATGGACCTGATGTTGCGTAAAATGCCGAAGCACGTGGCGGCCACTTTCTTGGTGTGGATGGTGTATTTTAGAGCCGGGTCGATCCAGACGCCTAGATTTTTAACACAGTCTTTTGGCTTGGGGGGAGAGCCCAAAATATCAGGCCACCAGTTATCTCCCCAGGAAGCGGTGTTTTTTCCCAAGAGGAGAATCTCGGTTTTACCGGCATTTAGTTGGAGAAAGTTCGCCGTCATCCAGTTGGTGATGTCGATGAGTGTCTGTTTAAAATGACGGGCTTCCAGACCACTGTTGTTATTCAAAGCCACCACCAACTGGGTATCATCTGCATATGATACTAAAGCCATTCCATTCCTTCTGGCCACCTCCGCTAACGGGCGGACATAGACATTGAACAGGGTAGGGCTAAGGGACGAGCCCTGCGGCACTCCCTGTCCAATGCTATGCTCCTTCGAGATGTAAGGGGGGGTGGAGACTCTGAAAGACCTGTTAGACAGGAAGTCTCTAAACCACCCCAGGGCTGCCCCTGTGACTCCGATTTCCTCCAGTCTCATCAAGAGGACCTCATGTGACACCGTATCAAAGGCAGCACTGAGGTCCAATAGGACCAGTGCTGCAGTACCGCCGGCGTCAAGGATGGAACGGAGGTCCTCAGAAACACTGAGCAAGGCTGTCTCGGTGCTATGACCAGCTCTAAACCCGTGTTGGGAGTCGTCCAGAATGTTATTGGTCCGGAGGAAGTTGGACAAGATGTTATTGACGTGTGCCTCGGCCACTTTAGCGGGCCAAGGGAGCAGGGAGATCGGCCTAAAGTTTTCCGGGAGTGAGGGATCCAAGGTGGGTTTCTTCAAAATGGGGGATACCCATGCCTGCTTCCATTTGATAGGGACCCTGGCAGTGGAGAGTGACCGATTGATGAAATCACGAACGTGGTCTGTGATGAGTGCATGAGCGTCACAGAAGAGGTCAGGCTTTAAGGGATCTGCCGGAGACCCGGATTTAATCTTTCTACAAATTTTAGAGAAAGTATCACGGTCAAGTGTGGGAAAAGAAATGAGGGAATGCCTGGAAGGATCAAAGGTGACCGGTACCTGTGGGTCTTTGGGGAAGGTGTCGTAAATCTTCTTGATTTTATCTATGAAGAAATTAGCCATGTTGTTGCAGAGGTCAGGCGAGGTAGTGATGGCGTTGACAGTTTGTTTTGCCGTGAGGTCTTTCAGAATTTTAAAAACCGATTTTGAGGTGTTAGAGCTGTTGTTGATTTCACTGGCATAATATGCCGCTCTCACTCTGCAGACTTTACGGTGGTAAGATTTTTATGTAGAAGGTTTACACATAGACGTGTAAATATAAAGTTCCAGTGCATTTGTTAACTTTTTCATTTCTACCAGGAAAAAATTTCGCCATGTGCAGAAACCCTTTACCTTACAGAACCACTAATTGTGTCGGTATCCCCTCCCTCTTCTCATTGTGGATAGGGGGTTAGGGCCTGATTTATTGTTTGATACCCTTTATTGGGAGAAAACGCAGAGTAATGCAATAAAACTTTATAACATGGTCCCTCTCTACCGTATAGCTGAGAGAACAACCTTAATATCTCCCCTCTTAAGAAAAACATCTCTTACGGGGAAGACATTATGTCAACTAAGGGCATAATTTAGAGTATAGTTGAATGGGCCACCTGTTGTAAATCTGCAGATTGTGTTGTCCCACACTAGTCCTCATGTATCCCTTCTTGTCTTCTTCTTTCCAGCAGGTGTGTTGCCTTAATGGCTTGCATCTGAGACAGGACTCACTTTTTACAACCTTTTTTAAATGTAAAGCTCTGATTTCTACACAGTGCTTAATACAGGGGAAAAGTATACTTCTAAATATACTTAGATTTTGGCACATTAGCGAACTGAGGCATAGAGATATAATATGATTTCCTTAGATCACACAATCTACTCAAGAAGGGATCCTGGGACTCTATAGCCAACAATCAAAGCTGTTCCCATGTATATTTGAGGGATCATAATTTAAACTCATGTATTCTTTTTCACTTTGAATAAAACTGTCTTGCTTAAAACTCTACATAATTAAAATTTTTGTATTTTTCCCCCTGCATTTCCTTCACGTTTTGCCTTCCCCAGCCCTATTCTCTTGATCTTTGTAACTTTTCCCTTTACTCATATTATTTATCATCTTAATGACTGCCTTGTGTTTACAAAAGCAAATATATGTGCTTATTTAGTTAATAATTTTTGTATAATGTTGCATACCATTTGTAGTTACCTTACACTGGTTTACAGAGAAAGGGATTAGAGGAATTACAATGGAAATAGCAGTTACAATGCCAAACATCAAGCATATCAAAAAGAGACAACTGTTGAAAGTCTAACGTACAGGAAATTCCACTGGTGAGACAGTGTCCTTGAGTCTTCTGTAATATTATCTGGAGGACAATAGTACAGTTATAAAATCATAGTAAGAAAGGTTATAGATAATCGGGGCGGATATTAGGCCGATGACCCCTCTGGCTGTACAAAAACACCAAAAAAAATAGGAGAAGCTATATAACCCTGTAGAAGAGGAGTGTGGAAGGCATACAAGTTGTTTAAAACTCCACATCCTGATTCACTGAAAATGTATAAGAGAACATTCAGAATCACACTTGCCACTTAATGATACCCCCAAAAATGTTCTGCCATTGTAAGTGCGTGGATACAGTGAGAAAGGAAGACTTCTGGTGGTGGTCATACAAGATGCAAAGAACAGTCAGAAACACATACATTTGTACCCATCCACAAATATTTCACATGATGTAAATTACTCCCAAAGAAAGATGGAGTGAGCATGTTGAGTCTGAGGAAATGTGGAGGGAAACTTCAAAATTTCTATAGGAGTTTAGAGAAGGGTTTTCTTCACAATGAAAAATATACCTATATAAAAATGTAAATCTGCAAATACGCTTCTCCACCACACTTTGGATTGTCCGCTTAGTTATCAAGCTGCCTGACCGTGAGTATACAGGAGGAGGAGGACCCAGTCTTCAGTGGCTGTTGTGGGTTTACAGGAGTAGGGCACAGGACCTTTGTAAATCTCATAAACGTCTGGAAGCTACCCAAAACAATATAGGAAATTCAAGCAGGAAACATGGTCGTCCCCAAAGGAGTTCCTTGACTTGGTCGATTCAGAGGTAATGAACATTCACGCATTTACTAATAAATATTACTAATAAATATGTTGGAGAAAGTGTGCAAATGTAGTGGAAGACTTTATCAGAAGCTCCAAATTTCATGGGGATACTGGTGAAGTAAGAAAGACAAAATAAAATGTAATGTATTGCTACTCATTTCTGCGACACATACTCCTGGTGGCTTCCACTCTGGACAATCCACAGCTTTCCGAAAGTATTCCTGGAGATTTTTGTTTGTCGCCTGTAAGTCTACGTTTTTTGCAGGCAATAAGCGTAAATCTAAGATTTATAGTTTTCGGACCTTGAAGAAGTACTTATAAATGAGCTCCTTGATAGGACCCTTTGAGGATCATTTAAGTTGTTTGACAGATGTCAAAACAAGGCAACGTCTTCTAGCCCAATGCTTCATCACAACTCAAGCTTTTAGTTGTAGAGACAAAATATTATCATGTTACCATGACTACGAGAAATGTATAGCCAAGCTGCTGAATTAAAGATGCGCAGGCACCTCATATAAAACGATTAAATTGTTGCCAGTGTATCCCACTGCAGCAATTAAACAAATGTTAGTAATTTCACTTCTTGACAGTAAGTGGGGTTGAAACAATCTTTTCAAGCATATCTCATAATCACCAAAATAATTATGTTGAACAGAAAGGCACTGTGGGTGTCACAGTCTATTCTTTTTCATATGATTCTAAAACTATGTAAAGGTTCCATCATAAATGTAAATTTAATAGTCCACTGTTTCAGTATATGATTTAAAATTACAATAACACTCACTCAAAACAAAACAGGTTGAAAAAAAGTATTCACTGTTTTACTAATATCTGTAATCTGTAGTGGGAAAGTACTTGATTCCTTCAGTGGTTTAAATCCTGCCAAGAAATCAGTTCATGTACAGCTGCTTTTTTGTGCCTCGTCATCTGCAGATTTTAATGTTTTTGGAAGGACCAGGCCTGGCTACAATCAGAACATATTAAAAATAGACTGGATAAATTAGTGGTGAGTCTGCAAATCTGTCTGCTAATTCTAGCCGGTATCTCTGTGTCCCAACACTTTTAAATTGATGTATACAATATGAGAAGTCTAAGAAAATATGCTCACAATATTTCCTTCAGAAGATCAACTTTATAACGTTCTGGTCATAATTCTTTCAAATACCAGTTTAGCCACTCCCTGTTTGCAAACGAATTCTGGCAGGGTCAAAACAATCTTATTTAAAATTTGTAATAGTCATATAGACAGTTGTCTTTTGCTTCAAAGGAAACACACGTCACTTGAATAAACCTGAAAAAAGAGTTGAATGCATGTGATATGGCAGTATTGGGCAGTGAAATGGTTCGGCCAAAATGGGGAAAAGAGGAGTAGGTAAAAGGAGAAGAGGATTCATTGACGTGCAGCACCATTGAACTAGAAATGAGATAGCACTCTAGCAATCTCAGATTCGTCATGTGTCTTTGTGTCTTCTTTTAAATGCTCTGTTAAAAGAGGATGGCTTGGCTGCCAATGGCAGGTATGAATTGAACATTCAATATTTCTATGCCTTTTTTCTATGTAGGATTATTTCATTATAGGATTCTTTTATTATCTTGTTTTAAAGTTGCCTGGAGTAATTTGCTCATTATGAGCTTGACATTTTGGTTGTAGGAATCTATTTGTGTTAGGTTGCAAATGTAAAACTTTTTATGGAATGTTTCTTTCTTCATTTTAGGTTATTTGTACTTAGCATATTCATTGTTCCAAAAGAGAAAAACCTTGTTCGCTCCATGTCTTCTAGCACAGTTAAGATTTGAAAATTGACCACCCCTACATGAAAGATCTTCTCCCATGGCTCCTGTCACAGGAACTCGGTCTTCTTTTTTATTTCGTTTATTTGTTCTTTAGAGGCGATGTTGTTAAGCTTGGATTCTTCAAGGACGGTCACGCATGTTTACAAAGGTCTAGTTTAGTGGCTTCTTTTCTAATTTGTGACATCATCAGGTTGCTGCAGCTTTTATCCATTTATACCCAACTGAGAGCTAATATATAACACTGCTATAGGGGTGCATAAAAGTTCTGGATTGCCTTAACTGAATTTAATACATTATCCCTCAACCTTGGGAACATCCCCAAGGAGCCCAAATGTTGCACACACAACCCTCTCCTCCACTCTTAGTAGGAACTATATATCTTGATATTTTAATGCCGACGTTTGATGCAAGTTTCATTTGAAGGTTCAACTATCCTTGCATGTTTTGTGTTTGTTAGAACTATGCCCTTGTAGAAGTAAATGTACTTTAAGATATTGAAGCTTGAGACATTGGTGATTTTTTCAGCTAAAGTTAGAGGAAGTTACAAGTGAGCCTTCAATCCAACCACCTCATCCACCACCATGAATCGTCTGGTGCTTTAGAGAAGTGAGCTATTAAGACAGACAGAGTATGAAATAGGAGGCACTGGTTGAATTTGGAAATCCTGTGTCACTAAACAGACAAGGGTGACCACCATGCTTTGAGGATTCTGAGTAAGAGGGATTGTTTTGATTGCATGGTAGGTGTGTTAAAGTCCTAGAAATAGCTGTTTGTGGAGTTTGAAGTTACTAATCAGCGTTTCTTTATGAGGCAATTGCATTTAGGAATCTATTCCTTGATAGAGTTCAGACATTATTACATGTATTTCCAATGTTAACGCTGATTGACGAGGCATAGCTGAAGATGCGTCTCATCTGCATACTTGTGGTAGAAGAGGGTGTGCATCTGAAGGATGGTGAAAGGCATAGATGACAGCCTTTTAGGAACATTACATATCATCTGACAGGACTCATGCAATTAGAGTGTCAGTGTGAAAAGCTAGGTCTGACAGAGGCAAACTAGGAGAATTAGGATTCTGCTACTCTGACAACTGCAGAGACGCAACATTGCGGGGTCTTATTAAGGTGTGTTCTAAATTCACAGGTTTACTAATAGTGTTGTCTTGGGACTAACAGATAGAAAATGGCATACTATGAAGAATTGCAGCGAGATAAAAAGCAAGGTTTCGAGTTTTTTTTTATATGCGTGGTACTTTTTAATATTTCAAGAAGCAGTAGAACATTGCCTGTTTGAGGAATACTTACAGAAAATCAGATTACCCCACCAATCTGTACTATACAGTGGAATCTAAAATAGCGAGCGGTGGGAAAATCTGTGCTGGGAACTGGTATATATCATATTAAAATAGGTGCATGGGTCCAGCAATAATTAACAAGCTCTTATTAGAGAAGAATTATGCCTAATAACCTGAAGTTTGTGTGCTTCTATTTTGCTACAATGTTTAGGAAAATTAACAGCAGTAAAAATATTGGCTGACAATGACCTTGATGCTGTTAATGCATTGAATTTCGCTTGCTTATTTTTAATTTAAAATTGTCACATGAGATTTCATAGGAGAATTGGTTAGCTTTATAATGGAAACATATCCAGAAATCTTCAGCACCGATGTCTTCTGGCCCATGGTTCTTGAGAGACATAGATCCCAATTGAGGGCATTACTGTTTATAGATTATGATTTAACCCCTTGGCTGCTGGGTGTTTCCCCCCGCTGTACGGGGGAGATGGGGGGGCGCGCACAGCGCCGCTGTGCTTTTGACGCGCTCGGCTCGTCATGAGGCACAGCGGAGCTGCCCTCGTGACGAGCTGAGCTCGTCACACCACACCCGTTTTTAGAACGTTCAGCACAGCGGGGAAATTATCCCCGCATGCGAACATTCCAATGGCTGTGACGAGCTCAGCTCGTCATGAGGGCAGCTCAACCGTCCCTCATGACGAGCTGAGCTCGTCAAATGCACACAAGGGGTTAAAACAAATATGGGACGAGACCAATATTTGCAAAATAAAAGTGATAATGTAAATTTATAAGACCGTTCCAAAGCGGAAAAAGCTTACAACACTGCATTTTGCTGAATTGTTGGTTGCTTTATTCCATTTCACCTAAGTGCTTTACAAAGAAAATCAGATTCATTTAAACAAGCCCCATGCTATATATTGAATTACAGACATTTCTTTGAATACTATTTAGTCAAAAAATGAGTTGAAAAAGTGTGATGTTCAGTGACCACCCTTTTGTTTGTGGTAATATAAATTTCTATATTTTTCTAAAATGTTTTTTTAGGAATAGCACGTCCCATACCCTATTTTTTACCTTTGCCCAAATGTTTGGCCTAATCATACTCAAAGCTATTACATTACCACCTGACTCTAACATAACTCTGAGTTCAAACTATACTTCCTTAGCGATCGCTCCTTCTGCGTTGCCACCCCTCCTTTTCAGTCCAAATTCCATCAGCTGGACCTGGGGGTCCCTCAGGGCTCCTCGCTGAGTCCCACGCTTTTCAACTTGTACGTGCGGCCGCTGGCTGATGTCGCCAGGCAATGGGGCCTAACCATGGTCTCATATGCCGATGACACGCAGCTAGCGGTCACGATCAGCGGGGATGCCGAACAGGATGCCCCCAGGTTCCGAGATGGGCTGAGAGAGGTGGCCAGCTGGATGAATAACAACTGTCTCCAGCTGAACGCGAAAAAAACTGAGGTGATGATCGTTGGGAAGGGAGCGGACCGCTGGGGAGGCGTCTGGTGGCCTCCGGAGTTAGGGCCGGCTCCTATTCCAGTGATGGAACTCAGGAACCTGGGAGTGTGGCTAGATCACACCCTTTGCTTCACTACCCATACCAAGAGAGTAGCGGCATGCTGTTTTGGTGTCCTGCGTGGGCTAAGGCCGGTGCTCCAAATTTTTGATGCCCCGACGAGACAGCTGATTATTCAAGCGACGATTATCTCCCGGCTGGACTATGCCAGCTCGCTCCTGCTGGGAGTTAACCAATCTGAGATCGTCCGCCTGCAGCGAGTACAGAATGCTGCTGCGAGAGCAGTGGTGGGTTTGCCGAGGTCCTGCCCCACTTCTAACACCCTGCGGTCCCTACACTGGTTACCGATTAAAAGTCGAATCCACTTTAAGGTCCTTAGCCTAGCTTTTAAAATCTTAAAAGGATCGGCACCTGAGATCCTTAACAATCTTTTATCCGTCTATGTCCCGACTCGCTCTCTTAGATCTCTTGGGCAATCTCTGGCGGTTGTCCCGCGTTTCAGGCTTAGCCGGATGGGCGGCCGTTCTTTTCGTGTGAGAGCTGCGGCTCTCTGGAACTCCCTCCCTTTGGAAATTCGCTTGCTAGAGGATCTATTGGCATTTCGTAGGGCCGTGAAAACTCACCTGTTTTCATTTCTTTACCCGGAGTTGTACTTCTTTTGCGTTGTGTTGTGTTTGCCTTTTCCTTGCGCCAGGACGCTCCTTAGCTGGAGCATCTGTGCGCAAAATATAAATGATAATAACATAACATAACATATGTTGACTTTAATCATTATTCCGACCCTAATTTTAGCTATAACCCTAAACACCACTTAATCCTAACATTGTTCCTAACACGTATCCTGACACCAACCTCACTCTAGCACATAAAAGGGGCAATACTTGCAATTTAGTATACAAAAGGGGGGACAATGGAGGACGATATTTACCGGGGTCCAATGTACGTGTCCAATGAGCAGTATACAACAATTGTACAAAGTTCCCCTGAAGAGGTGGGTGAAGAGAATAAGGGGGAGGGGGGGAAAAATAAGAAACAGCCACTCTCAGGAGTGTGCAGCAGGGAGTTGGGTAATCCCTTTTCGGAATTAGGATGCCTCACACAATTAGAGGATTAGACAACGATAGAAGTCCGTCCAAATAATTGTATCATGTCATCATTGGCCTCCTGCTCCAACGACAGGCTGGCGGTGCAATGCCTGCCGGGCCCCCCCTCCCCCTTATTCTCTTCACCCACCTCTTCAGGGGAACTTTGTACAATTGTTGTACAATACTTGCAATTTGCCTGACCACTGGCAATCGCTCAGGGTAGCATTCCAACCCATCATTCTTTTGCCCACTGTGCCACCTCAGTTTGGACACAGCCACATGGAAATCAGTATTGACCCTGCTGTGAGAAATTGCCATCTTTCTTGCCTGGTATGCCCCTACTTTGTTCTGAATTACTGATGTGCTTTGACTGAGTGTGCCCTGGGCTTCTGCCAATCAGGTGCCCAGGGCCTGTGTTCCTTCCCTAAAACTGTGTTGAAACTAAAACCCAATTGGCACCTCTGGCCACATGTCAGCCCCTGGTAATAGGTACCTAGGGTATTGTGACCAGAGAAGACACCTAAGGGCTGCAGCACTTGTTGTGCCACCCTTAGGGGCCCTGCACCCTGACCCACACACACTGCCTTTGCAGGCTGAGTGTCCTGGTGCAGAACTAAACAAAGAGTCAACATGGCACACCTACCTGTGTGTCCTGCCCACAAACCCATTGCCCTGGCATACATCAGTCACCCCTCTAGCTAGGTGCCCTATGCCAGTGTTATGGGCACAGGTGCATGAGCCATGTGCCCCTACAGTACCCAGGGCCATTCCTTGGCACTGTAAGTGCAGTGATGCCATTAGGAGTATATGGTGCTGGGAGGTTGTCATTACGAACTCCACGGCACCATAATGGATACACTGTAGACTGACAAGTTTGATATCAAACTTCTCAGCACATTAAACCCATACTGATGCCAGTGTGGGAGTTAATGTAAAATACACTACAGAAGGCATCTTAGTGATGCCCCCTGAAACCTAACCTACAATCCACGTCTTGTCTGAGAGTCAGCCTAGGCTGCCACACAGCAGACATGTTGCTGGACCTTGGGTAGAGAGCCATCCGCTCTCCTGAGCCTGCAACAATGCATGTCCTGGGCGAGGTGCTAGGTCTCCTCCCCCAGGATGGGCAGGGGAAGCTTCAAAGGCATGCCGCCATTGTGAGCATCTCCAGGCCACTTGCTGAACTCAGCAACTGGCGCCCACCAGTTCTGACCCCCACTTTGGCGGGAAGACTGGCGGGAAACCCTCAGTGAGGAAAGGGGGTGTGCCAGCCTGTTCCAACTCCACCCCTCAGGTGGGAGAGGCGAGGTGAAGCACAACACCGGGCTCCGGCCATCTTCAAGATGGGGAGCCCTGCCCAATCAGAGATAGGCTCCTGTCCCCTCCCACAGGAGAGGAGCAGGATAGGGGTTGTACTCACCCCAGGACAGGGACCTATTTGTTCCTGCCCTTAAGCTAGCTGTAACACCCCTAAATTTAGTATTTAGGCGCACCCTGAACCTTCCTTCCTCAGATCCCAATTCGAAAACAAAAAGAAGATGAAGAAGAAGACCCGTCGTGCAGCTTCTAACAAGAGGACGACGGCAACTGACTTGGCCCCAGCCCTACAGGCCTGTTGATCCTTGAACCTGCTCCTGCTAAATCCTGACGACTCCTGCGGACAGCAACCTTGAAAACCCCAGAGGACCTGCCTACCTTGAACCTCTTAAAGACTGGGACTCCCATGAGCAGTGGTTCTGCTCAAACAGCAATACCCCTGATGCCAGCCAGGAACCGCAAATCCAGCACACTATACACCCGCCAAGCCCGGCCTGTGCCTGAGTGGACAAAGACCCTGAGGATACCTGCCCAGTGATTCTGACCTGGAATCCAGTGCCCAAGGACCCTACTCGATGACCCAGATGACGCCTGCAGCCTCCCAGCAAGGGAACACTCCAACCGTGACCAGCAGAGGGTAAGATTTCCCGATGTCAAGAGACACCCCTGCACCCGGTGCCCCACGGCCCCCTGTGCACAAATCTTGAGTGCCTACCTATCCTCCAAGATCCCAACTTACCTCTCGAAGTGTTGGTCGCTCCTGAAGAATCTCTGTCCCCGAGCCTGCAGCCTTTGTTCACTTTCCAAGATCTCCATTGAATAACATTGAGCACCCGACGGCTCAAAAGCACCCTGCACCAAGCCTCCCGAGTGCCCCTGGCAGTGCAACCTTGGTCCTAACCTACTTCCCCATTTGCCCTGAGCAAGTGACCAGGAGCCCAGCTCCCACAGCTGTGTGACCTGCTTGCCAGCAGCCACCAACCGACGGCCCCCTGCCTCTCATTGGATAACATTGGGCCTAACTACCTCTGCACACGGCTACCCCTGTGCCGCTGAGGGTGTACCAACTGTACCTACCTGACCCTGGGAAACCCCTGAGTCTATGCCAAGAACTTTAACTCTGTCAGTCGAGTACTTACCCAAAAGCTGGTAACTCACTTTTCTTCCATAGGCTAACATTGACTGGGTTCACTTGTAAATTCTTTTAAGTGTGGAATTTTGAAACTTTAAAATATTCACCTAAAATCAGCTGAACAACAAATTCCGATTTACTCACCTGTTATCAGGAGAGAACCCAGTGCTTCATCTTTTAGCCCAGCACTGACCCTGAAAAGTAATCCTAACCATACTTACCAGTAACTTGAATTTCCTTCCATAGGAATCCATTGTCTGGTTTTGACCAGAAAAGTTTCTGTCGATTTTCAGAAACTACAAATATTACTTAAAAATCGCCTGTATGACTTTAGCGCGTTCTTCCAACTGTTTACAGGAGATGCACCAGTGCTGGATCCAGGATCCAACACTGAGTAAGAAAAAGTAATCATAACACTACTTACCTGCTAACTGAATTTCCTCCCAAAGGATAACATGGGTGATTCTATTTTAAAATACAATAATATTCCTTAAAAATCACTACTGTAACCAAAACGCTTTTACTTAACTGTTTACAGGAAATCTGCCAGGATTGAATCTAGGATCCAGCCCTGTGGTTAGAAAAGTAATCTACAAAGTAACTAATTGCATTTAACTAGAAATTCCGATTGAGCTCAATGTTGCATTGTGTTTGAAATTGTGTTGCCTATTGCAACAACTGAAACTATTGTAATCAAAAAGTCTATTGCCTATTTGAAAAGTATTTAACTTAAGTAACTCATTCTGAGAAAGTATATTTTGATACCTTGTTGGTTCTAAAAATAACACAACTATATATTTTGATACAAAACAATCAGCCTAGAGTTCAGTTCTTGAGTGTGTGAGACTATTTGCTGGCTGAGTGTGAACAACAAATGCTTTACACTGTCCTCTGATACTGCCTTACTGCTCGACCAAGCTACCACTTTAGAGAGTAAGGTTATATCTAACTTTAGCCTCTGCCAAACCTCTGGGGACTGTGGACTTTGGGACCTTACTTTGATCCAGTATATACAGAGCCACTTTCTTACACCTGCTTCAATAGGAACAGTCCAGCTCAAACTGTAAGACCAGATCCTCCTTGAACCGAAACACTAGCATCCCAAGAACGGTTTCTCCCTAAATGGAGCTCTTCAGTTGGGTATAGCTTGGTTCCAGTGGCAAAGTGAACAGAGACCCATGTCTGTGCATACCCTTGCCACTTAGGGTGGTACATTAAACATACAAAAAAATGTGATAGTAAGAATGCTTGCAATTTGTCAGACCACTGGCAATTGCTCGGGGTATCATTCAAATCCATTGTTCTTTCGCCCATGTGTTCCCTGAACCAGAACACAAGCAACCCTGAAACGCACAAAAATGTGCAATCACTCAGGATAGCATTTTAAACCCATTGTTCTTTCGCCCATGTGTTCCCTGAACCAGAACACAAGCAACCCTTAAACGCACAAAAATGTGCAATCGTTCGGGATAGCATTCAAACCCATTGTTTTTTTGCCCATGTGTTCCCTGAACCAGAACACAAGCAACCCTGATTGGGGCTCCTCAGTCAGGTGTAGCTTAGTTCCAGTGGCACAGCGAGCAATGGACCTACGTCTGGGTATACCCTTGCCACTTGGGGCAGTACATCAAACTGCGTCCAAACAGGTGGCATGGTGTGCAAAGAAACTATGGGTTAGAATGCTACCCCGAGTGATTTGCCAATGGTTAGACTTATTGCAAGCTTTCCTTCCATCACCTTTTGTGTATTTTACCAGCCTCACTCTAGCCTTACACGGTCCTGAACTACAATGAACTCATATTCTGTATATGCGTTTTCCCTTGATCCTAGCTTTACCATGACTTTAAACCTAACATTATATATAATCCAGATCTTGACACACCTATTCATCCTAGTTTAGGAAAACTATATTAATTTCATTCTGTGTCTGAATTAAGGTAATTTGCAATGAAATATTATCATACAAATGTTTTTTCTGTGCATTGTAATAATAGGATGCCACATTTGACCTCTTCTGATGAATGTAATTTTAGCATTATTACAAAACTTTTTCTTTTCAAAAGTATAACCGGAGCACAACCTCTTAACTGAAATAGTTCTACGAAAGACATGTTCTGAAAATTCTATATTGGTATTTTGTGCTAATGTGCATTTAAATTGATAATTTATATTTATTTGAGAATATGTAATATTTGCCATTGTTTTTGTTATCGCATCCAACTTACGAAACAGTGATCAGTCAGCACATTCAATGCTCATTTTCTTGCTTGATGCATGGACTACAAAAACATTTGCTAGGCTGTTGTTTCTACTCTGATTAAGCTTTTTTTATTGCTGTAGTAGCACATTTCTGTAAACCATCTATAAAATTATGTTTTCAGTATGTGGAAACGTAAATCCTTAGTTTTTGGAACATGAGAGAGTCTGCTAATAGTGCTGTCAGAGAATCAAGAGCAAAAAATGATCTTTTACTGGGAGAGAGAGTGGGTGTGCTTGCGTGTGTGTTTGTGTGTGTGAGAGAGACCTTTTTTTTAAAAAATCAACATACTTTCTTCTCTACTCTAAAGACATGAAATCTTTTTATCATACTGGGAGCCATGTATAATACAATTGCAGGGGCTATTATTGGACGGCCCCCAAGTGGGGTGATTCTATACCAATTCATAGACGTTGAAGAGGAATAACAATTCAGGGTCGTGCAAATGATTACTCACCATCCCAAAATAGATCTTAAATGTGCTCTTTTCCAATCAACCACAGAAAGCAATTCTCTAACAATCCGTGCTTCAAAAGCCTAGGCAACTCAAGATTTTTAGGATTTTCCTTACACTTCTGAGTTGAAATAAATCAAGTCGTTTTCACAGAGTTTAGTAACTGCAACCTGGATCTCAGTCTATTTGCAGTTAGCAAATAGGAGTTCAGATTATGCCCCAGATTTAATGTAAAGCCAGTTGGTTGATTTAGATCAGAAACTAGGAGGCTGAACCAGTACCAAGCCTTGAATAATATGTCGTCCTAACACAGCTGCAATATTTTACTGCTTATCCAAGGTATTTTTTTTTCAGCTTACTAGCAGCCCGTCCCGACGTTGTCCGGGAACGCTGTAGCGGACGCCACTGTACCTTAACACGCTCCAGCCACGAACGTGTTTTTCCGGTGTTCGCTCCATCTCCGAACGTGTTTGGCCACTCCAGCATACGCCAATTAGATGCACAACATCGCGTCAACGTCCGACGCCCACAACAATGCTAAAGGACACGCCCACTCGTATTGGAACGCTAGTCTCACACAGAACGCTTCTCTTTTGCCGAATCCCACAACGCACACGCCCACAACGGACTACTTTTTACAAAACGTTCTTTTCCCCTTCTAATGTATATGTTGGGCTGCTGTATAGCCTATGACCATCTGCTGATACTGTAGTTTGCAAAGCTGTATTGGGTGTTCCGATTGGTGCTGTAGTTCTTGAGCTTACCCGCCTCAAAGGTTTGGGCTTTCTCTTTATTATATTAGTATAGATTGAAAGATTTGTCTGGTTGTTACATTCGACTTGCACTAGAAAGAGATTGCTTCTACTGTAACCTTCATCTTCAAAGATATTTCCAACTGTTTTTATTTTTAGGGAACGGATGTCTGAAGTTTTCAGAAATCAAAGAGTGGTGCTCAACTTTGTCAGGAAATTAATCCTGAAGTACTTATGTTTTTAAATTCTGATGGATTCTAAAAGTTGCCATTTGTGGCTACAGTGCTTGTGAAAGTATTTAGGAACTTTGGTATTTGGCATTCAGTCTATCATATGCATTCTTGCTTGGAGCTTACAATTGCCCTAAAAATCCTTTCAACTGAACCTATGCTGTTCAAGGTTCTCATGAGGACTGTAGCATCTTAGCAGTGAATTGCAATAGGCTGTTGACTTTTCTAACTCATTTTGAAACCTACGGAATTATTGACACTTCAGAGTAGCCTAGAACCCACACTGTATTCCTGGTCCTTCAAACTGGGCCTTGCATTTGTGAAGTGAGCTAAGACAATGAATAACAATGCTTACAGATCTAATGCAATATAGCTTTTGAGCTTCTTAGTAATGTTATAAACTCACAAGAATAGCATATTAAACCCGTTTTGACCAACTTACAACTAACCAACTACCTAGAGAACAACTACCTCCTGGACCCACCCCAATCTGGGTTCTGCTCGAATCAAAGCACAGAAACCGCCCTAATCGCAGCCACCAACCACATCAGGACCCTACTAGATCAAGGAGAAACTGCCGCCCCGATCCTCCTGACCACTCAGCAGCTTTCAACACTGTGTCTTACTACACGATCCTTAAAAGGCTCCACCAGATGGGGATTCAAGCAGATACCTTCAAATGGATCACATCCTTCCTAACCAGAAGAATCCAGAGCATCCACATTCCACCATATACCTCGGGCCCCAAGGACATCATTAATGGCATCCCCCAAGAGTCCTCATTCAGCCCTACCCTGTCCAACACCTACATGGCCTCACTGGCCACCCTGGTCAGGACCTATGGAATGAGCATAATTTCATACGCCGACGACACTCAGCTCATCCTCTCTCTATCTGTTGACCCCGCAACCACCAAAGCCAACTTCCACCTATTCATGCCCAATGTCACCCACTGAATTCAATACAACTGCCTCAAACTCAACACTGACAAAATGGAGGTACTCATTTTCAGGGGCAACACATCCCGTGGGACGACTCCTGGTGGGCAGAAGAACTGGGACCTTCAGCTACACCCACAGAACATGCTAGGAACCTAGGCATCATAGTGGACAGCAAACTCGCCATGAAGAACCAGGTCAATGCAGTATCCTCAGCCCACTTCCTCACTCTCTGTAAGCTCCAAAAAATCTTTAAGTGGCTCCACACCATCACCAGATGCACCGTCACTAGCCGCCTAGACTCTGGCAACACCCTCTACGTAGGAATTACCTCACACCTGCTCATCAGACTACAGCTCATTCAGAACTCAGCCACCAGACTAGTCCTCGGCCTTCCAAGACGGGCCCACATCACCCCCCATTTCAGAAATCTTAACTGGCTCCCCATCTAAAAGCAGTGCCAGTTTCAATGCTAACCTATGCCAAAAAGGCTCTTCAAAGTCAGGGTCCATCGTACATTAACCACCGGGTGAGGTTCCACCAGCGTCCCTAGACAACTGCGCTCTGCCTCCCTCTCCCAGACTCCCAGCATTCACTGCAGCAGGAGCGGCTGCTGCTTCCTCTCCTGCCTAGTCACAAAGACCTGGAACTGCCTCCCCCACTATCTCCGAGCCTTCCTCTCTCTGCAGAAATTCAGGAACTGTATACCTGGCTCTTCGACTGACTACACCCGACAGCAAAAACCCCAGCACCTGGATACCCTCACGGGTTGCAAACAGCACTATACAAGTCCATTTGATTGATTGAAAGAATGATTTTACCTTGTATTGCCTTAAAAACAATCACCTCTTTCCAACCTTCCATAAAATGACTCACGTGTGTAGTTCACTGACATTAGATATGTAGCTTGATTTGGATTTTGCTAACATTTTTTTGCTTACTTGGAAAAAGTTCAAATTAAAAAATAAGAAAATATTTGTCAAATTATGAAATAAGAGCAGCAGTGCTGATACTGTGAGTGAACTGTACTCAAAATGAATCATTTATGGGGACCATTTTAAAGTAAGATGTTTTCAAAACAATTTTGTGGGTGAACCGTTTTTAATAGCAGGTATATACTGAATGACTTTGGTGCAATGATGAAGGATGAGGACTGACTGTCAGCCTACCCACTTGGGTAGATTACTGCCAGTCAGTCTGGTAGGAGTGATTTTGTACAGTGCACACCCAGTACTAAGATACTTATCTAGACAAGGAAAGACATAACAGGTGAGCTTGAGACATTTGATGCTAAACCTGCAGACAAGAGATCAGAGAAGAAAAGTTCATAGATGAGATGACAAAGCTGTGAAGCCATGGAGAGCTAATTTACAATACCGCCAAGGGGAGCCCTGACTGTAACTGATAGGAGATACTGTTGGCTCGATCAATGAAAGGGTCAGTTAGGTAGGTGTGCAGTAATATGACTCAAGAGGATTGTACCGAGCAGGCCACAGAGATCCTTGCCGATGGTAGAAGTTTTAAACATGATGGACGCAGACGGTATAGTGCATCAAATTTCAGTGAATGCGCTGTTCACTGCACAAGCGGCAACCCGCACATGTACTGTAAACTGCCCAGAGGACCCATAGGAAACCCCCCCAAGGTGTGCCCTGACTGTACCCCCTCTTTGTGGTGCACATTCAATGCACCCCCTGCCTATTTGCCCTGGTACCTGCATCTGAAATGTTGGGCAGTTGCAAAGCCCAAGTGTTTCCTCATTTGCATAGAGCCTCACCCCCATGCAAATAAGAGAACATTCTTCATGATTGTACTGCCACCAAATATGTGTCAACACAGTCCCTATTATAAAATGAGTAAAAAAACAACTGCGGCACCTTATATAATGCCAAAGTGCCCTGGGGGGGGCAAGTTGCAAGTCCACTTGCAAATTGTTCCCGAGGGGCATTTTTTGTAACACAGCCCCTGGTGCGTTGTGAGTTAAATGTGTCCAGTGATTATTGTATGTATGTATTGGTATTTGTTAAGCGCCTATATCACCCGTAGGTCTCATAGCGCTTATTCACTTTGTAATTTTGCTATTTATTGATTGTAAGTTTTGGGGCTCTTCTTTTTTCACGGTAGCTGTGCTCCTTGGGAACGTATATTACAATGGATTTGGTAAAATCCCCATGAGGGATGGTAATGAAGCCCAAAACAGTAGCTCTATCTACAACTACACGCTTTGTGAAATTCAGTAGAGTTGTAAAGGCTGGGAGAATGTGTTCTCTCTACTATCACAATATACTGATGATCGGAGCCAGACCCCACTAACAGTTATTCGTTCATTTAGCAATGGACTCATGTGACGCCAGTACTTAATTTGTAAAAAAATAAGTGCCAGGGCCCTCATCAGGAGGCCACTGTAGCTTGCACCATCCATTGCCCCTGCCAGCATTCAATGACAGTACAAGCACAGCTACTAACCATCACACTCCTACAAGTGTGATAATTCAGGTGACTCTAGGCCCTCAGAGTAGTAAGAATGGCTTGGAAAATCAGTCAATAGTCATTTTTAGCAGCACCACCATGTGGCAGACTGGAACAAGCCCTGGTGTTGACAATTAGATGCCGGTGCTGAGCACCGGAAACCACCGGCTTAAATTAAGCCCAGTCGCAGTTCGCGAGCTCTGTCTTTCAAAGGCATCTGCACGTGCACAGTCCCTGGCAGTCAGTGCCGTCATATTTTTGCTTACTTTTACAAACGGTGACTCTTCAGGCGGCTTTGACTAATTTTGCAAAAGGCAGCAGCGGTCTTTTTCTCTCAGGGCAAATTATTTGAAAATACCTTGCGGGACTCGTTATAGGGGCACTATGATCTCTGTCAGCTTTGGCTAGCAGTTTGAAAACAGAAAAACCGTGCACCTAAAATACCACTGAAACATACTTTTTTTCATGTGTCATTATTATTTTATAAATATAAATGTATGTTATTATATCATTCACTTCAGACATGGCTGAGCCTATAAAATACTTTCTGCAGAATACTATTCCCAATTTTCTTCACAGTATGTTTTGTCTATTCATCTTTTGTTTATTCACAAACCGTGGGAAAACCAGAAGTCCTCAGCACATCTATTTTTAGTGCTTTGCCCGACACAGGGTTTTGAGGAGTTTGACTAATGAATCCTGGTGATGCCTCATGTAATATGCAGTGGTGACCGAGTTAAGTGCCTGCTAATGCAGTTAGGAGAATTGCTAAGGATTTCCACACTGGCAATCTATTGCACAGCTTAACCACATTCGGAGTAAATAAGTCCTTCCAGTGAAAGGAACCAGCCATTCTTATGTCCAGAAACAATTGATTTCCATTGTGTCGGGTGAAGCACAACCATCTCGTGAAATGGCGCTGTAATGCATCTCTGAGGGATGGTGTGAGTTGTTAAGTGGTCCACACGCTGGCTCTGCATTTCACCCATTGATCCCTCACCTGCAGTCTCTGTTGTTTGCTATTCAGCGTTTTGTAATGTGAAATCTAATGGCTCTGCTGCAGTCTGATTGGGTGTGTTTCTGCCTGGCCACTTGTCTGATCTTTTGATTCAGTTTAACATAAGAAATTAAAATGGAAGGTGTGAGGAAGGTTGTACTCAACTGTTGAGTCAGATTCTTGTCTAACTTCACACGTGTAGAAAAGGGCTTTGAATAAGTTCACCAACTCCCTCTAGGTCATTACGGACACTTTTTCTAGTCCTGGACTTTTAAGTGACAGCCTAACGCCTTTTTGGTGTTGTAGTTTGGTATTGATTATATGATGCTAATTAGCTAAACTTACATGAAAGCAATGAATTGTAGGTGAAAAGTTTAGGACTGGAATTGTGAGCTGGCTTTGAGGTAGCCACCCTCACTCTGAATCAGAAATAAATGCTCAAAGTTGTGATTTGAAAGCCTGTATTCCAAATCTGGATGGTTTATGAATAAATTGAGTTAGGCTATACATCAAGCTACTGTGTAAAAAAGGTATTGGTTGTGATATAAGTTAATCCCTAAAAGGTGGTGAAGAAGAAGGGGGTGATGATGCTCTTTTTTTCTTTGATCTTGCTCTTTTTTCTTTGATCTCTCATGTTTCTTTGACACTCGTAAAATCCATCCTGGTAGACAGGCCAGCTTCTCAAGAGTAGTTTTGAGATGGAGTTAATAATGGTTGTGCATCCTAACTTACCTGGGTACTCCAACTAGGCCTTTATCTAACATGGTGGACAATACAGGTATGTGCCTATGCTGGTTGTGCAATATGCTTATCAGTGTCATTAGCCCAATTGATGAAAACATTTGTTTTGGGTGCACAGTAAGAGTCACTGGTAGCATCAAACGGCGACTGTTGAACGTACGCAGGAGCATACTTGGTAATCTCGTCGAGAATAAATAAAAAACTGGAGTGTGAATTTCTAAATATTGCTAAAACAGTACCCTCATACATTGATTACAATTAGAGGGCGATCCACCTGCTGAACATGAATGCAGTTGAACTCCTCTTAGTACATCTGTATCTGCCATTTTGTGTAGTTCAGTGCTGTCTGTGAATGCCCAAGTAGTCTTATAAGACCTTCGGCCAGATGTGTACCAAATCCTACAGGCCTTCATGGAGGCAAGTGTTCTTGCTAATTGGTCACAGTGGAGTAAGCATGATTCATCCCGCCATGATAAATCGACTTGTTATGGAAGAGATTTTCCAGAACGGTGAAGGGGGGCTAAAAGAATAAAGGTAATATCATACTTCTGCTGGCGGCAAGCAATACTTGACTTTCAGGAGGACTCAGGTAAAAAGTTAGAGGTATCTGACAACCCCTCCCATTCACGTCAAAATGAAGGAGGTATTCCAAGAAATTTGACAGAAAATGGCAGCTCTTCGTGCATTATCTACAAGAAGGTGCAAAAACATTGATAAAACTGTTCTCCTTACAATCATTTTTACAAAGTTCTTCTGTTTCCTTGGTCTTCTAAAGTAATTTATGCATCATTTTAGCGTTTGTATTTTTATTTGCTGTGTTTAAGAAGTGTGTACTGTGTTAAAAAATCATGTAGCTATGTCACAAATTATTCTGATGACCGAAACGGTACGCTGTTTTTGACTTACCCAAGAAGTACTGTCATAGGGATGGGTGGCAATTCTTTCTGTCTAGAGTAAGAACCATGCAAATCACATTTTAAGAAACATAGTAATACAAGAATTGTGTTGGATGCCTGAAATTGATCTCATTCCTAAAATTATTTGCATGAGTAACCTTGAGTAACATGTGTAAATAGCTTACCTTATGAGTGCATATCAACATTTGCAAGTCAGAAAAGTTGGTTATGATCTCTTAAATGGATCTACTTATACAGAAGTTTCCACGTGAGTAAATCACCCACTTAGGGCAATAAATGGACATTCTAAGGAAGGAGTACTGTGGATGTTTGTGACTACCTACGAATAGTATGTTTAGAGGTACCCACAAATTTCTTTCGACTCTTTCCCACACTTTGCAAAGTGGGAAATTTACTTCTGACAAGGGGCAGTGCTAAATCACATAGGGAAGGAAAGTAAACAACCCAAAAATTGGTGTAGGTGTAGGGGGAGGTTTTGCTAAGAGGGAAAATATGTTCCTCATTTAAAAACAACTAGGAATGTTGATTGCTCTTCTTTTCTAATGCAGAAATATGTCTGTATGTAGGTTTTGCATAAGTACACTGGATTCACAATGGTTTTTCAAAAGGATGTGTGAAACGAAGAATAAGTAAGCTCCAAACTGTCCACTAGAATTCCTCCAGGGAGTCAGCGCAATCCTTTATTTCAAGGCCTTCTACAACACCCACTTCATGAGGAAAGCACTCTTCACTTTCAGGACTTTGACCAATGTTTCTCTGAGGGTCAGCAGGGAACAGGTGAAAATGCTGGAAGCTGACATTCTTGCAGAGCAGGACACATGTCTCTTCAATGGTTTTCAGAAGAAAGGCAGGAATTCATGAATGAAAAGGGCAGGGAAGTTCCTTTTCTCTTAAGATCAAGGAAGACTCTTTCACTAGAGGAGGTGAAGCAGGGTGTTTTGAAGGGTAAACTGGTCAATTGGTGGTAGGGAAGTCCTATCAGCCTAACTATAATTCCCAGGCTTCCAACTCTGAGTTATACAGCAGAGCAGTACGGTTCCTCTACTGCTTTGCACCATTTAATCATTTGAATAGCTTTAGGACCCAGAGATTCAAATGGTAATTATCTGCCTCAGTTTAGCAGGGCTGTTTCCTGCCTCTCAGCTTAATCCCTGGTCCTACTAGGTACAAATTACTGGGCTTCAAAGGAAATGGGTCCACGCTTGACCTGACTCCACTGGATCTCTTGTTCCTCCCTTTCTAAGGAGATAGTTGAAATAAAGCATATATAGTCAGAGATGTCCTGAATTGGCAGGCCTCAGGCTTTTCCTTCCACCCAATTAAGACATTGTTTGCCATTATTTCAAAGATGCAGTTGGAATGCAGGGCCATCAAAAAGTGTCAATGAAGTATAACCCCAGACACAAATGTGCATGCCTTTGGGAATGCGTTCATGCTGAGCTCAGGCAAAAATAGTATCTCTTCAAAATGTTCTCTTAAGTCCTATAAAGCTCAAACCCGGAATTAAACCTTACCAATGGCCCTGTCAGCCCAAATTTCCTATCCACTATTTTGTCTATGCTATAATTATTGGGCAAACTATTTTTGCATGTGTAAGCCAATTGTTTTCCGATATTTTAATTGTATACTTTTAATGTAAGTTTTATGGAATTTTTATAAAGTTGATTGACTGACTGACAACCTATCCACTGCAAATGTACTTCTTTTAGCACTATCCAATCTTATGGCATCAATTCAATGTCAAATTACATCTTAAATAGGAGCAAATCTGTCATACAGCAGTCTGCAAGTAAAACCTGCACTCTTATTTTCTGTATCTGCGCTCTGTTCCGCTGACCAAAAAACCTGCATACAAACCGCTGCCTTAGAAGAACGACAGTGGCAAAGTGACACAGGTTATGCTACTTGTCCAGAACAAAAAACACGACGGGAACATAAAAAATAATAGATTTTCCTAAGGCCATTACCATAGATGGTAAGACCAGTGGCAAAAGCCCCACATGCAATGACCAGCAATTCACATATCCCTCCAGTGACAGCATACAGTGGTAAGACCTGTGGTATCTGGACCCACAACAGAATAATATTAAGGAATCGCCAGAGCCGAGACACACCAGCAAGGTAAGAACAAGTCAGGATTCTCATTCAAATGATGTATCTGTATTGGAGCCAGTTACTAGGGCAATTGCCTGTTTGGATTATTGAATTGCAAAGACAGCAATCGAGTTCCCATACACAACGTGGACAAGATATGCGAGCTGTATAGGCAGAGTACCTTTATGTCCCATTTTTATTCCTGAGACTTTGCCATATCCAGCATGGGAAGTGTGGCTGATGGATGCTATTGCTTTACTGTCAGATCCATGAAAATTGAAATTCACAAGCCTCAGTAGATGCTGCAGAGTCTAGACACTCTGTGCCTGATTATCTGTATAGCAATACACTGTTTGTGATGGTAATGGCACTCTCAGCGTTAAACTGGTCAATATATCAGGCTGACATTATTTGTGGTCCTTGGAGTAAATGTGATGCAAAATGGGCCTTAGCATTCACTTGAGATAGTCTGTTCATCTCCTTCCAGATGCTTCATCTAATAATCTCATGTGGTTAGCATACTGAAAGGACTGGATACTTGAAAGACAAAGGAAACGTGTTGGAGGAAAAGTGTGATGCTATGCAGCAGCAGAAAGTGTTAGGGCAGACCAAATGGGGGGAGATGGGTTTGGTCAGCTTCCTCATCAGCATGAACATTATCTCCTTAATGATAGTGAGAAGGCAATAGTGGTTAGTCCTCTATTGGGATGTGCTGTCTCTCTTATCCTACTTTTCAACACCTCTTGGGCTTTGGGCGATACCTATGTCTGGGTTGTTGGGGATACTTTTGCCTTCAATGTGCAAGTCTTATCAGCATCTACTCCTGTTGGTCATAACCACCATTTTGGGACACTTTTTTTTTTTTTAAATGACCTACACCCCTTGGTGGACTATGAACGAGGAGTCTAGGGAGATAAATGCGGTACCCAACACCCATGGTAAGAGGAGGCATCATGGACATACATCATCTAACACTAGTCAGGAGATGCTTAAGGATATCCATTTTGCCCTGAGGTCCTGTAAAAGCTCTAGTTATATATGCATTTTCTCTGTGATGGTATATATTATTGAATATATTTCATTAAATTGACAGAGATTGTAGAAGATTGCATACCATTGGAATGGAGGTGGGGTCGGGGGTAACAAAGGTGATGGTTAGTGCTTGGTCCTGATTGAAGGAACAGGGTGGATGTTAACAGTTTTTACAGCTCAATGCATTAAGGTGTTATATTTAAGAATATGTTAAATATATGCATAATAGATGGAACTTGTATTGTATCATATAACCAGCTGTTTATTATTTTTATATATATATACATATCGTTTTTGCATTCATTTGTTTTATATGTATATAAAAATTTGTAATTGCAAGAGAAACATTTTTTTGTGATGCTTTTCCTGAACGGCATACAGTAGCAGGTTCTCTAAATAGTTTCTCATTAATGCTGATATTCTATTCCCTAGCTCGACCTAGCTTTACCTACCTCTATGCGGTTTATTTATTTTGTCACCTTTGTTCCGCTGCTCATTTCTGTTCAGACGGATGAGCTGTTTTCTTTTCTGAACCCTGGGAAATGCTTTGTAAGTTTTTTTAAAAACATTTTTTAATGTTTTTATTAACATTATTAACAAATCGGCAATGATGACAATACATAGAGAATCATATAGTACAATCAGCATTTGGAAGTTTACAGCCATGTCCAGTTTATACCAGCTATACATTATGTAACAATGTGACAATCCTATCCTTGATACTATCCTCTGCATACCTCCCACCCTATTAATCTTCATCTGAACTATCACTGTCAGGTTCTGGAAGTGGGTCACATATATCCCCTCGGTATGTATTCCAGGCTGTCCAAATCTTTGTCCATTTACGGGGGCTACCCCGACTAGCATATACTGTGCATTCTGCTACCATAGTCAGATCCATATCTCGACACCATGTTATCAACGAGGGCAACTCCGACGCGCCCCATTTCTGTGCGATGTTCCTTTTCGCCACCATTAGTCCCAGTGTGACCCATATTTTTCCATGACAGGAGAGATCGTTAGGTTCCCATATGTTAAGTAGGCACCTACGCGGTTCTGGTATCAGTGACACTTCCATGACCTGGAATATTGTTTGCATTACCTGTCTCCAATATTCTGCCAATGCTGCACATTCCCATATGGTATGTCTGAATGACCCCTCCTCTCCACATCTTCTAAGGCAATATGGGTCTTGTGCCCTGTGTATTTTATGCATGAAAAGTCTGGTGTAATAGATTTGGTGTAGGATTTTAAGTTGTACAAGTCGGAGACGTGTGGGGATTCCCACCTCCCTGGGTGAAGCCAGGGCTTCCTGCCATTCTGACTCCTCAATGTCTCCCCAGTCTGTCACCCACTTGTCCCGTAAAGAGGTCGTCGGGTCTGGCAGATTATTGATCAATTTTCGATAGGTGAGGGATGTGGCTTTCTTTTGCATGTAATCGGTCAGTAGTCGGTCTTCTAGTGGGGAGGCCTCGGGGACTTTAGTATTTGGCGGGATCACAGTTAGTAATATGTGCCTAATCTGTACATAACGATAGGTCTCGGTTGGGCCCAGTTCATATTGTTGTTGAAGTTGGGTGAACGATACCACTGTGCCCTTGTCCCACAAGTCTCCCACTGTGGAGATCCCTATATTGTCCCACTGTGTAAATCCTTTGCTGTTTCGCAGTTGTCCCAGTTTTTTTGTGTCCCAAAGTGGGGTGAGTTTGGTTATAACTCCTCTCCAACCCAGCCGTGCTTGTGCTGTGTGCCATAAGACAGCCGTGTGTCGTGTGGGGCCCATTAGTTTCAGCGTTAATCCTTTATTATAGAGAACTGCTAATATGTTATGGTCACCCAACTGCGCTCTGTCTGCCTTGTATGCTGGGTCATGTTTGGGTGCATCTATCCACTGGTTAACAACCTTGAGGTGTGCCGCCTAGTAGTACAGCTGCATATCGGAGAGAGCTATTCCGCCGTCGTACCAGCTTTTATTTAACTTCGCCTGCGCTATACGAGCAGGCCGGTGTCCCCAGAGAAGTGTTGATACTTGTGCAGCCAATTGTTTGAAGTATCGGGGTGGGACCGAAAAAGGTGTGTTACCTAGGGTGTAGAGAAACCGGGGTAAGGCCATCATCTTATACAGTGCTGCCTTGCCGAGGAGTGTAAGGGGCAAAGACGCCCAGTGGACCACATCTCTCCTCAAGCGCTCCAGGGGCGGCGTCAGATTCTTGAGATGGAATTCTGCCTCATCCTGGGTGACATGAAGTCCCAGGTATTTAAAGGAACTATCAGCCATTAGTAACTGGCAATTTACTGGTAATTGTGGTGGAGGACCCCTCAGTATGTAAAGTGTCGATTTGGACCAATTTATGGTATACCCTGAAGCGTTCCCGAAATCATCACAGATGTCATGGAGCACTGTTATAGTGTTCCGGGTCCGTGAGGTACACCAGTATATCATCGGCGTATCGGGAGATATGATCTTCCCTGCTTTGTACGTTTTTGCCGTGGCATAATCTAAAGATGGCCGCCACCATGATGGACATAATATAAGGATTGACATTTCAGAATTTTCGCTTGCCCCGCGACAGAGACAAGTTCTTGTCTGGAGCAGATTTTTACTATCTGTCAGGTGCAAAGGAAAATACTATCTCTCTCTCTCTCTCTGTCTATCTATCTATCTATCTATCTATCTATCTATCTATCTATCTATCTATCTATCTATCTATCTATCTATCGTTCGTTCTATCTATATATATATATATATATATATATATATACACACACACACACACATATATATATAAATTACCTACTGGCGGTCGCCAGTAGGTATATATAGTTAGGATTTTTTCTCTATGGGTTTTTTGAAAATTCTATGTCTAATAACTTTGGCGTTTGTGGACGGAATCGGCTGAAATTTTCAGGAAAATGGCACATTTTGTTTCTGAGCAGCCCTTGAAAATTTGGGGGGGGGTCGTCCAGTGGGGGCCGAGAAAAAAGGGGGGTCCCAAAACGTGTTTTTAACATTGAGTTTTCCATAGGGCGGTTGGCCTCACTTTTAGCCCGAACGGCTGAATGGATTTGCACGAAACTTGGCAAAATTGTAGGGACTGGTAGCCCGATGTGCCTTTTGTAGGTCTCAATATATGTGCTCCAGTGG
The DNA here is from genome assembly GCF_964261635.1 of Lissotriton helveticus. Lineage (NCBI taxonomy): Eukaryota > Metazoa > Chordata > Amphibia > Caudata > Salamandridae > Lissotriton > Lissotriton helveticus. The sequence goes on from NC_136069.1 coordinate 268,420,287, forward strand.
ATTTTGAGAAATTAACGTTTAAAAAAAGATATATATCTGTAACAGCGGACCGGTTAGCGCTCTGGTTCGCGGACTTTTCGCGCAACGGAGCTTTGTGAAGCGAAGCTGATTGGTTCTCCGGCGTCTGTCAACATTCCAAACAGTCCGTAGCGGCCGCCATCTTGTCTCTCGGTAGGATCGAGAGACAAGAGGAGGTCAAAACAAAGGGGGAAATAACTATAAGGGGGCATAGTAGATCCTCGCTGACCCCCTAGGTTTGATGTGGAGGTTTTAAAAGGGCCCCGCGGGGCAAAAAAAAACCAAAATAATAATAATCGAACGGCTGAATGGATTTGCACGAAACTTGGCAAAATATTAGGGACTGGTAGCCCGATGTGCCTTTGCTAGGTCTCAATATATGTGCTCCAGTGGATTTTGAGAAATTAACGTTGAAAAAAAGATATATATCTGTAACAGCGCTCCGCTTCGCGTACTTTTCGCGTTACGGAGCTTTGCGAAGCTGATTGGTTCTCCGGCGTCTGTCAACATTCCAAACAGTCCGTAGCGGCCGCCATCTTGTCCCTCGGTAGGATTGAGAGACAAGAGGAGGCCAAAGCGAAGGGGGAAATGACCATAAGGGGGCATAGTAGATCCTTCCTGACCTCTTAGGTTTGATGTACCATTTTGCCAAGTTTGGTGTAATTCCGTTCAGCCATTCAGGCTGTAGACGTATGTAAATGTCCTATGGAAAATTGCATGGGGAAAACACATTTGAAAGTGTTGAAATTTAGAACCAATTAAAATGTTACTTTGGTTTTGTATTTGTGTGTGATGAAAGTTAATTGGTTATGTATATATGTCAAATGAGAGGAAACCACAGCCATTTTGTGATACTACTGTCTGAGGTACATTTGTGAGGAATTTTTGGTGGTGAATTTCTGGTGTTTGATTTACACAGTACTAACACTTCTGCTACTTTTAAAAAGGTGAGTTGTTAATTTGTAAGGGGAACTATGTTGTACACTTGAAGATAATTTGAAAAATGTTTTCTGTTATTTATTTGCTGTCCTTCTGTTATACTAAATACTTGATGAAGTTAGTTTTATATTATGTATTACTAAAAACGATAAATGAAAGTGATTATTTTTTTCTGCAATTTACAGCAAGCAATTTCAAAATAAAATGGCTCACAATGAAGAGACCGTGGCAATTTCTTTTGAATTGTCCACTACATTGATTGAAATTGAGAGCACCAATAATGAAATATTGTCACAAGGAGGACATGACTTGTATGATTCCATTAGATTGATTGAAATGGACAGCACCAAGAATGAAATATTGTCACAAGGAGATGACTTGAATGATTCCACTACATTGATTGAAATTGAGAGCACCAATAATGAAATATTGTCACAAGGAGGAGATGGCTTGTATGATTCCATTAGATTGATTGAAATGGACAGCACCAATAATGAAATATTGTCACAAGGAGGAGATGACTTGAATGATTCCACTACATTGATTGAAATTGAGAGCACCAATAATGAAATATTGTCACGAGGAGATGACTTGAATGATTCCACTACATTGATTGAAATTGACAGCACCAATAATGAAATATTGTCAGAAGGAGGAGATGACTTGAATGATTTTTTTGATCAATCTCTTGATGGCGAATTTATCGAGTGTTTGGAGACCATAGAGTTACAAGAATCATCATTGCAGACTTTTAATGAGGAGATTCCAGATGAGATGATTGAAGAGGAAATTACTGATGAGGACATGTTAGTAGTTGTTTCAAATTTAGAAAATTCTGAAGAATAAATTTATATTTAGAAATCAAAAATTGTTTGAGACATTATTTATTTTTATTTTTAATTTATGAGGTTGTAGCGAAGTGATTGTAGTATAAAATGAGACTTATAGTATAGAGTGCAACATTTTTATGTTACATGGTAAGTTTACTCATATTTACTTCCCTTCTGCCACTATATTATCTCCAATGTGTATTTGACATGTCTTCTTCATCTCCGGCCTCCTTTCTCTCACTGTGTGTCTCCGATGCATCTTATCGCTGGTATTTTGTGTAATTACAGAAGAGAGTAAAATAAAATAGTTCGGAACGTGAAAAGGGGGCAAAGTAGAGTACTCCTCACCCCCTAGGCCTTTTTAGGCGGTCCCAAAAGGATCAGTTTCTGCTTTCCTGAGAGATTATGGTATGAGTTCCATATACCACAATAACTTGCATTACAACATGCAAGATATCTATCTCCTATTACCAACTTTTGGAGATATTCGCGCTAAGCGCGAATATCTCCAAAAAGTAACACCTGCCCTGAGCAGTTCTTAGCCATGTTATCCAATGGGAGGTGGATAACATGGCTAAGAGTATTAGCTCGGTAATGCATGAATATCGCTGAGTTTTTAGCGATATTCATGCATTGCGGCCGTTTATTATCGCATTTGCGATAAACCTTGATAATAGTAAGGTTTATCTTCGATAATTTCTGACGATGCTTAGTGGTAAAAAATTGGTTGGTAAGCATCGTTAGCGATAAATATCGCTTAACTTTGGTAATATGCCCCAACGTCTGTTAACGTTCGATTCGAAGGAAATGAGGAAGTGTTGAAAAACATTGTCTGCGCCATCTTGCCTTTTTTGAAATGCCACACTTTTGTCGTGCACGGCAGCCATTTTAGATGTCTTGACCAGACCCACTCTCTGCACGCTGTCGATTCGTAGCATGGCTCCTCACCCTCGTAAGCATCTCCCCCAGGCACTGGTCACCACCGCTCTCTGTCTTATGCATGGGCAATAAACCTTCCCCCATCTGCGCTGCTCTTCCCTGAGAATCACACTCTGTGCCCGCCCGACACCTCCCTTTCGCCCTATTCACTACCGCACCCTCTGACACTCCTCTTCCTCTGTGTCCGAATGTCCAGGCCGGTCCTAGGCTATCAGCTAGCCCTGCAGATGTAGTTTATGGCCCCAGCTGTAAAGAATCACCCCTCTTCAAAGGAGTTATAGTAGATCAAGGCCCACACCCGATGTGATCCGTCACAGCACACGCGTTCCTACTATCTGAAAACCATCCTGTATTGTGATTGGGGAGAGGACCGAGCCTGAAGCGGAAGATTCCAGGAATGACTCTTTGTACATCAAAGTTTTTACAATTATGTGTCACATTAAAAATATATAGCACTCCAACAAAGTAGTAGGAATATAAAACTTTAATAACATATAAATATATACAACAAAACAAAAACAGTAAAAACATTTAAACAACGAAGAGACCGTGGCAATTTCTTTTTAATTATCCAATAGATTTATTGAAATTGACAGCACCAATAATGAAATATTCTTGTCAGTAGCGGTCTGTTGTGCGAATAGTTCCAAGGCAGCAGAACGCGCTGAAATCTAGATGGCACGAAAGTGATGTCTAGCAAGTTGCCGCCCAGCAAATAACGGCGTGGGGCGCCGCGGGGGTGAGTGAGTCCAGTAGGCACCACAGCTATTCTTACCGGCATTGCAGAATTACTGCTGGGGACAATGCCTGTGCTGTAGCAGGGTCACAGCAGAAACAAAAAGGATTCTGTTGAAGATGTTGTTGGTTTTCAATTTGAAAACAGTTCTGGTGTCAACTGCTATGCTAATGTAGTGGTTAATGTTTTGTTTTCTCTAGAAAATGTAAAAGAGGGGGAGGCAGTCCAAAGTTCCGTTAAAAGGGCAAAGGAAAGGATCGGTGGTTTGAACTATCAGTCAAAAAGGGGAGGGGGTGCAATAATTTTTCCTACCGGGTCACACTGTGCTTTCACCGGAAGTGAGGTCTGCAGGATTGTAGTAATTCAAAGTGAGGCTGGCGCCAGCATGGGAGCGCCGACGTCCCGCGGATACAGTTTCGTCACTCCACGGGCGATCATGGCAGTCATTCCCCATCGGGGGTCGGAGACTCCCGCGGCTCCTCTAGAATCTTCAAGGTCGTGGAGGACTACGGTGGTGGAGTCAACCAGTGACCGGGCCATTTCTTTATGTTGGGCCCGCTCTTGCCAGGTCGACCGCCATTTTGAGAGTTCGGCAGCTACCGGCGATCGCGGGGTCACATGAGCGGACGGGCTCCACCCTGCCGGGCGAGACGTTGCAGCATGGCCACAGTGGAAGAACCGTTATCTAGGTCGTTCCAAAACTGTGCAGCACTGGAGTTGTTAGGATGCCACCGCCTGGAGCGCTGAGGGTGCAGCTGGGAAGCCTCCACCTGGGGAGGCGGGAGAGGCCTGTTCGCACCGTCTCTCCCTCCCAGTGCACCCCACGGCGTCTCGCTTGAGATTTGTTATGGCCGGACCAGGCGATGAGGACGAGGGGGGGTCGGAGGCATGTGCAAGACATCCCCCTCCAGTGTTGTCGCAGCCATTATAAAAGAAAGAAGTGTCCCGTCCGTCTTCGGGCCGGGCTTCCGGTGGATGTCGGCCGGACGCCCCTGGCTCTGGCCCCATGAACGGGTTTCTTGGTTTATCGGCTGCAGCCGGATCCCGTCGGCCTCGGCCCCCCGACCGTTGGTGGTCGGACCGGAAGAGCATGTGGCGGGACTACCTGCAACTCTCAAGGGCCACCGCGGCCGGACTGGGAGAGAGAGGGGAGGGTCGAGGAGACATTCCCCCCCCCTGCAACTGTTCAGCGTTGTAAAGGCAATCCCCTGGCCGGGTCCCGCTGGTCTCGGCCTCTCCTCCGGCTACACCCTACGTTAGGATCTCCTGGCCGAGGCGTGGCAGCAGAACCTGCCTTATATGGGCTGCTCCCGGCTGGGCGTAGCCGGAACCCTGCCCCACCTTGGAAGTTTCCAGAGTGGGGGTGGATGTTCTACTGACTTGCATTTTCCCTAGTCTATCGATTTTTTTGGCGTGGCAGGCGGTGGGACAGCGAGGGGTGATTTGGTTTCTCTTACTGTTTTTCTGGTCTCTCACCACTGGCATATTTTAACGTTTTCTTGTTTCTAGGACATTAATAGGTTTTATCATTACGTTATGTTATCGTTTCTTTGTTCGTTGTTTAATAAAAGTTCATGTTCATCAGTGGCCTACTGATTTTCGTTTTCCTATTTTTTTCTTTCCAGGTTGTTTCATGGTAAAGTTTCTGTTAACAGGATACAGTGATCACTTCGTTATTATTGCATATGTCCTTTTCACTAGGGGTGCTCTCTGGGTGCCAGATGACGTATCTCTAGTAAATGGTCCGGGTGAAAAAGGTGCATCAATCAGTGGGGAGTAGATAGGCATGACAGATTACAACGGGGGAGAACGGTCCGCATTACGTACCCTTTCACTACTTGCAAAGATTTTCCTACGTTTATTTGCAAACAGGGAATACCTCCAAAAAGAACTAATTCCCAAACAGTCAATGTTCGGACAATCAATCAATCAATGAGGAATGAAATAGGTACGACGTGTTAAAGGCTTGCGTTACCTACCCTTCACTATCTGCAAAGGGAGATAGAATATTCCTATTCTTCCTCGTTTGCAGGTAGAGAAGATCGTTAAGAGAATTAACTTCGAACAATTCAATGCTCGATTGAAACAATCAACAAGGGGTACTGTGAACACAAATGAACGCCGCTTATATACATACGCATTGCTATTTTCAACAGGTTGTTCCTAATGTTTCTATTTTAGCGAGGTCAAAAGAGATCCCATTAGTGGCCTACTGATTTTGCTCGATTCCTTTTGTTTTTTTACACGATTTTTCGCTATCTGCAAAGACTAAACAGAGTATTGCGACTCTGTGCTTGTTTGTAAATAGAGAATGAACCAAAGAGAACAATCAATCAAATGGAGAGAGAAGCAGGCACGACGGATTACAAAGGGGGAAAGGGCTGCATTAACTACCCTTCACTATCTGCAAAGAGAGAGTACTCCTAATAGAAATGAGGGGTGGGGGGCAGCAATCAAAGCAGATCAGTGTGCATAAACACGAAAAAAAAAATTCTTACCACGTACTTGACATTCGACAGCTTATGATATTTGCTATTAAAAAACCATTGAAATTCACTGAAAAAACCATAGGTTATAGACCATATATAGTTAGGAATTAGCATTTACAAAACCTTGAAAATTCACTGAAAAAACCATAGGTTATAGACCATATATAGTTAGGAATTAGCATTTAAAAAACCTTATTTTACTCACACAAAACCATTGAAATTCCATATATAGTTAGTTGCACTAACTATATATTGCGCACCCGCAATCCACTGCTGATGATGTCACATATTACATCATTCATGACATGGTCAGTGACATCACTGATGACATCACTGATGACATCTCAAATGACATCACTGATGACATCACTGATGACATCTCATTTGACATCAATGACCACATCACTGATGATATCATTCATGTGACAATACAATGCATCTCCTCACATTTTAATATAACCTCTGTTTCACCCAGTGTTAAAAACAGAGTATAATTTTTGAAACCATTGACACACCAATACTAGTTACTACATACGTACTCACTGATTCCTACGTCTACACACACATTCACTCATTCACCCATACAATCATTCATACATACAATCACTCATGTTTACAACACAATCATATGCACTCATACACCTATACAGACACTCACACTCTGCCACTCATCCATGGAGTTACTCACACACCTAGTCAGTCCTGTAAAGAATCAATCACACTTCCATTTTCTACTCTATACAGTTAAACATAGAGCACCTTACGTTTTCAACCATATACTAACACATACTTACTCTCTTATACAATCATTGATACAAGTACACATTGATCTGTACAGAGTCACACACCTCCCATCCAGCCACACACACACTCAGTCTCCCATGCAAATACTTGGGCAATCAATCAATAACCCATATAGTTACTCATATAGCTACTGATCAACACATGCAGCAGTTTACAGAACAACAGACATAATGATGCACAAATTAAGACAGTTTAGTCACTAACCCATGCACTCAGTGAGACACATTTAATCACTCACTCATACATTCAGTCATGCACCTACTAAATCCTTCGTCCAGACACTTATACATCCACTCATTCTTCAATATGTAAGACATATTTTAACTTTACAGAAACATAGTCACTGGATGTTGTCATCAGTGATGTCATCAGTGATGTCATTTGAGATGTCATCAGTGATGTCATCAGTGATGTCACTGACCATGTCATGAATGATGTAATATGTGACATCATCAGCAGTGGATTGCGGGTGCGCAATATATAGTTAGTGCAACTAACTATATATGGAATTTCAATGGTTTTGTGTGAGTAAAATAAGGTTTTTTAAATGCTAATTCCTAACTATATATGGTCTATAACCTATGGTTTTTTCAGTGAATATATATATATACATATATATATATATATATTTATATATATATATATATATATATATATATATATATATATATATATATATATATATATATATATATATATATATATAGCAGCCCCACTGCAAAACCGGCCCCCAGTAACAAAACTGGCCCTCCCCACAGCAAAACCCGCCCCCACCATTCCAGCCTTCCGGGAAGATGCCTGATGCCCCGTAAGGCCAGTCCAGCCCATATCTCAGCTGGTCCCAACTACAGAGCCGACGGCACATAAAGCACAGCATCCTACTGCCGCCATTACTGTAACTTTAAACAGCGAGGAAGATATAGGGATGGAGAGATGGAAAATGGTTGCTACACGTTAGCAGATGGCAACATGAACCCCGGGGAAAACGCCAACTCTCTATTGGCATATTCAGCTCTATTGGAAGGCAGCTGTTCTGCTGAGACATTTTATCTGAACGTTGCGCGCCAACTGCTCTTTTTTCATGAGAACAAAATAAATTAACCCAGAAGAGCTGAGTAACCTCACAAGGAAGAACTGCAGGCAGTGATTGCAGAAAAATCTCAGAAGCAAATATTCGGGTTCAGGAAGTCTCTTCATCCTGTCATTTGCATTAAGTGGTTGTCACTTCAATTCTTTACCAGCCGTCTTTTGAAAGAGTAATGATTTTGAAAAGTATATGGCATTGCTCAAAACTTCTTTTAATACATTTAGCATTTTGGGGAGAAACTATGAATGTAATCTCACTTCAGTATCTCACATTAGTGCTTAAATTGTAAAAAGAAAACAACAAAAAACTATATTGGTCCAATTTTTTTGCCACTGATAGGACAGCACACTTTCACGTTGATGCGATGCATGCCCTTAACAAATATAGTCTGATAGAATAAATATTAGAAATCGGAATCCTTTCATAGTGCAGTTTTACTAAGTGAAATGTCCCTATGCCCTGGTGGCAGGGATTATTAGAAATCTCAGTACTTTTTGTGTACCTCAGTAGGATGAAAGTCTCAACAGACAGAGGTTGGCGAGTCAACAAATTAACAGGGAGTGCAGCCAGCGCCGCGCCAGTTGTCTGGCTCGGATCTTAGAGCTAGTGCACAAGCCAAGCCCTGAAAATGTGTTATGTAAATCATACAACAAACCACATGCAATATGATATAGTCTCTTCAAAGTTCAAAAAAGTGTATTCCTTTAACATGTGGAAGCTTTGATATTGATAGGGCACATTATAACACTGCACTAAGAAGTTAAAAGTTTTGTACAACTGGTAGTCTGAACTCACTCATTCAAAAGTGCTTTCATACGAGATAATAACGAAAAAAACGTTTTGGTGAAATACAATATTTGCCTAATATCACCAAATTTAAGCAGGGAAGTCGTGATTTATCCAGTTTTTCTGGTTTCACTCTTTACAAATCAGCCAGTAAATGGATATCTATCTTTCTTTATGTTAAGGGTTTGCTTTTTACCTCAGCGCATTCTTCTGCAGTCTTTAAAATAAAGCACAAACTCAACCCAAAGGCATTGGAGCACTTTACATGAGCATCAGTTACATGATGCACGGGCACATGAATTGTTTACAGGCATGGGGCAATTGAGTGATTTGCCTAGATTACCTTGATGTTCAGTGGACACCAAGACTCTCTCCCTGTTCCCGAGTTCTATAGATGGCATCTCTGGCCGTAACATCACAACTCGGGTAAAAGGAGGGAAGCAGCAGCCACATGAAAGCTTTGCTCGTTATGGGCTTTAGGTTCCAACAAGACCTGGAGCCGAGCTAGAGCTAGGATTCAAGCTTGAGCCTGGTTCAAGCTTTCAGTGGCTCGCCCACCTCTAGCGGTCATAAGGGGGTCCAAGCATAGTCTAAGACCTGCATTCACATCAAGCACTGATCACACCAGTGAGTACATTAACCCTCTTAGCTGTCCTACAGTTATGTCAGCGTTTGATGCACCAAACAGTAGCAGAGACTCTACACTCTTGTTCAGCTGAAGGATTGACACATCCCAGTGTCTCTCACTGACTCGTCATCATGAATATTCTTTGCTCACGGGGCACTCTGCTTCCAGGTAAGGCCTTCTCTACCATTCGCAGCCTGCCATAGCCTACTGATAGTAGACTAGGGTGACCAGGTATCCCGGATTTGCCCAGACTGTGCCGGTTTTTGACAGGCTGTCCCCGCAGATTCCAGGGAATGTAGCTTCTGTCCCGGTTTTTAGAGAGGGTCGACTTAAAATGGCAGGAGGTGCTTTTTAATGTTTAAAAAACAGGTAAAGTTATCAGTTGTTTCAAGAAAACAATTTCATTATCAGGCAATCCAATGGGTTTACAAAATTGCTCTTTGTGTATGTTCTAACTGCCTAATCTGTAATTCCCTGCTGAGGAGCGCTGTCATTCTTGAAGTAAAATTGTAGTCCTTCTTCTATTTTCTTGAAATGTCCCGGTGTTTGGCTTTAAAATTCTGGTCACCCTATAGTAGACATGAGCAGCCTTTGTATATCTCAATATTGATTTTTCTATCTATTGCTCTCTGCTTCACAATGCCACCTGTTTTTCTAGTTTTCTGTTTTGTGTCTGTTGTCTCCCTCAAATTCTGCATCTTTCACATCTTTCACACCACTTGTCTCACAATCTCACCTGCTATGTCTGTCCCTTCTCATCTTTTCATTTCTCTTTATTCAAACTGCTGACTGTCTTGTTGCCCATCTTTTTGTCCAGCTATCTCTGTTATTAATTCCTTCCATATTCCCTCCACTGTCTGTTGTCTTGCCGTACATCTGTCCATCCTTCCATCTTTGCTCTCAGTGTCTGCATATTCCCCTATCTCCTTTCTGTGTTGTATTCCAGTTGTAGAATGGCAGGTGAAGCATTGGCGCTTGCTTATTTTCCAAACTGTAGCTAACACAACTCCTGAGTGTGGCTCACCAAAATGTACTAAGCTTCACTTGGGTGCTCAGCAGTTGGGGTAAACAGCTACTCCCATGCTTGCCTAGTCCGGCATATAATCCCCAAATATGTGATAAACCGGTTGCCGACACTCCTAAAAAGGCAATATCATAATAGTTAGTCATTCTGTTTCTTTTGTGTTGCCTTTTTGTTTAGAGCCTGGTGTGATAGCTTGATGCTTTTTACGTGATATGAGCAAACGGCACATTCCAGGTTTTTAGGGTCCTGTCTCTTACTAATGCAGTTGTAAATTCAGTTTGGAGTAACCTTTGTTTATCTTAATGCGACCAATTTACAGCATACCAGATTGTGTCGATTTGAAACTGCTCTTTATAAAGTTATCCTTTTTAGTATACAGCAATGAAGTGCATGTATAACCATGCTGTATATCATCCTGGCATGTATAATATTTAAGGACTACAATTATACTTGTAATTCCAATTTAGTCTGTATGACCTGCCTATCTGGATTTGTTGTTTGTTTTGGTATTCCTGATTGCTGTGTTATACAGACATTTGAGTATTATATTACTTATTGGTCTATCTATCTATCTATCTATCTATCTATCTATCTATCTATCTATCTATCTATCTATCTATCTATCTATCTATCACTCTTTGCAAATCTGTATCCCTTTGCAAATCTATCTCTTTGCAAATCTACCTCTCTTTGCAAATCTACCTCTTTTTATCTGTCTGTCTGTCTTTCTGTCAGCCTGTCTGTCTCTGTCCATCAGTCTGTCTGTCTATCTATCTATCTATGCAACCCTCTTATCTATCTTTCCAACCCACTGTCTCTGTGTATGTATATTTTCAACAATATCTATTTCTATCTCGTTGTCTATCTCTTTTAAACCCTCTCTCCCTGTCTATCTTTGCAACACCCTATATCTATTTATCTATCGGTTCAACCCTGTTTGTCTATTTCCAATAAGTATTAAAAAAATATCACAAAAAACATTAGCAAAGGCAAAAGGCTGGCATCCAGCACCGGACCAATTTTATTTATAGGTCTTGGGGTTAACCAAGATCTTTAGATGTTACTAAAGTATGTGTATAACATAGTTTCTAAAGGGGACTTTTAGTCAAACTTCATCCATTAGTGTGTAGTGTCATTTTGCATTTTTCAAAAGTATGATTCTCATCCTTTCTTCACAGACAAGCTTTTTTCTTGTGTTTATGTTTTTGTCAGCTACTTGGAGTGAGTTTTAAAGACACAGTATTAAAATATTTTTCAGGAGATGGATGAAAAGGATAAATACCATTGGTCCCCTGTTTAGCAGAACTTATGTTTTTTGCAAGGGAACGTGGAGTGGAGGTTCACAAAAAATTGTGGTAAAACCCCTTTAATTCCCCAGCTGTGGTTAGCTCTAATCAACACGCACAACAGCCATGCCAACTATAACTCATGCACCAAATGGAATGTGCTGCCCCTACCCACAGCGTGTGGCAAATGGCATCACACATGGTTAATTAAAATGGTGTCACAGGCGACATGACATTATCATTAAGTTTGTCAAAGAGATGACTTTAGATATGATTTGAGTAGGTATCGTTCTTAGTGGTGGTGTGCTATTTAAAGATGTCGTGCTGTATCATGGTCTTATTTATTGATGTAATTATTGTGAGCTTATACGCAGTCCATTTGATGCGCCCTCGGAAACGGACATGGCACCTATACATCTAACATTCTTACAGCGCACACAGCAGAGCACACACTTCTATATAAGTCCCACAAATATAGAGCTAAAAGAAACAAAACACTTGCAAAACTAATAAAAGCCTTTTACTGATGACACTTCCCCTGTTGACCTTCAATGAACTACTAGTTCGAGATCACTGCCTGTGATGCTACTATAAATGTGTTGAACAGTCATTCATTGTACCTGAAACCTCAAATGTTACCACCAGTGAGACTCACTCATTTGGGGTTTGGGTTTTAGCTCTCACTCACATCAACTTAAATCCCACACATTGAGTGTCATTATGAGATAGCCGGTAATTATATTGACATATATCTCTCCTGATACAACCCAACTCTGTTGGATCAGTATTTAGAGAGTATGATAATTAGCACCCAATTATGAGTGTTTTCCCACTAGTGGGGAATGACATAGTGGGGACATTAGCATGGCTAGGTATTTACCGTGCACTGTTCCCACGATTACATATCAACACCTTTGAGCGGATTTAGCATAGCTAGGTATTTACCAATTTCTTACCTCCATTCGGCCATATTCCGAAGTTTACTACCCCCAACCTGCTCCACCCCCGCCCGGCAAACCGCCCTGCTGCACCGCCTCCAGGAGCCTCTACTGAGAAGTAGCTCTACAGTTGCTGGGTGCTTGATTGTGACCTCCGGATCCATAGCACCCAAAAGGGAACGATGTAGACATGAAGGTCACATGCAGCGCAAGTGGTCACCCGTGGCACGGAACCTTACATATGTGCACTAGAGCTGAATATAGTGGTTTTTAATATTGATAATATATATTGATAATATCTATAATAATAAATATATAAAAAATACTAATACCACTTGTAGTGCTACTATTTTTACGAATAATAGTAATATTAAAAAAATGCCCTTGATAATAATAATAATAATAATATTAATAATAATAATAATAATAATAATAACAATAACAACCCCAATAATAATTATAATTGATGTAATCCTTGCTATTATTAATCGTAATAATAATAAAATTGATTATGATAACAGTCACTGATGCCAAGGTCACGTGTTCAAACAGTGCTCTCATAATTAAAAGAGAACAAAGAGGACGCTGCCTCTTTGACCCAGTGCAAGCATCCAATAAATGCCGCTATCGCACGTGAGGTCAGCTCTTCGTCCTTGAGGGAACTGGCGCGAGGGCGCGGAGGCCGACACTGGTTTTCTGCCTCTGAAGAGCGTCGCCGCACTTGCCCTCTTGTGTTTTGTAACATGTAATTAATGCCAGAAGTCTCTCCGGATACATTCCGCGACGAGCATCTTTGGGAACTTCCAGAGCTCGAGCCTGAATGGTAATAAACCGTGTCGATGGCTTCAAGGCTTAAAATAATGAATTCTGTTCATGGTTTGCTCAGAAACGCGATTGCAGAGTTTTACATTTCAATCTACACAGGCCGGGAACACTCTCTTCCCTTCTCTTCAGGAGAAGGGGAAATAATGGAACGGTCGCATTTAAGTGCAAACTATTGCTTTTAAGAAAAAAAGAATACCATTTCAAATTCGGCAGTATAAGCAGAAATGTGTATTTAACCAGCGCAAGGCAGTTTAGAGGTAGCTTTATCAGGGGGAAATTATGCTTTCTGGAATGGTTTGTTCTCTGATGACTAAATGACTGAATAAAAGTAAAAGCTAAAGAATCCGTAGTGACTGGATATTGTCTTACTGTGATAGCGGGTGGCCAATTCGGAACTAGAGCAGAAAAAGCCTGTGTCTCTCACTTTACTCAGACCTGCGCCAAGATGCATTAACCCACTGAGATGTCTTAGCAGTGGCAGTTTCCCTCTTCTCGCCACTCTTGCTGCACCGCTAAGGAAGTAGTCTCACCTTCCAATCTTTTAGGGGGGCAGAGGGTACAGAGAAAAGGTGTCGGGACCCTGGTTATACCCATCTTTGTTCACAGTGGCCATTTACCTTGATTCCATGATTGTCTGAAAGAATACTTTCCAAATAAATCCTGGAAGTGTATGGGCTCAATTCAGAAAGGTTTTGCTGTGATTAGATGTGCCACTCGTGTAGCACTCTTTCTTTTCCACAATTCCACGAGTAATCTTAGGAGTATTTATGTCTAATTCGTAACTTAATTCAGGAGTAAACCAGCAGTACTACAAGAGTAACACAAATATGTGTGAATCAGACTCTGTGTTCAGAGTCCACAAGGTGTCATTAAAGCGTGGCTGAACAGGATCATAGAAATGAAGAAAATGAAGGGGAAACACTGGAAATTGTAAAGAAAAAATGTTGTGGTAAGAAAGATGGGATGAAAAAAGGGCACAAGGAAAGGAAAGAGGTCATGGTGAAGAACTGCCAGCATACATAGTTGCACTAGCAGACTCGTGTGTGGCTGGGCACAAAGGTAATACTGAAGAAAAGGGAGAGTTCAGTGCTGCCGATTACCAAGATACAGTTGCACTAACAGATGTGTTGGCGGGGCAAGAGGAAATTAATGCAGTAAAGTGGGGTGGAAGCCTGAGCTGGGAAATACCAAAATAAATACTTGTAACCACAGACACCTTAAGTTTCTCCTCGTAATATAAGCTTAATGAATCAGCAAATGTTGTGTTTCGGTGACTTTCGGTATTCACAGAAGGCATTTAGGAGTCCTAAAGTTAGGAGTCCTAACTTCACTACTACTAAACTGAGAAAAATCCCAACTTTAAGACTTTCGGTATTCACAGAAGGCATTTAGGAGTCCTAAAGTTAGGACTCCTAACTTCTGTGAATACCGAAATGAGTAAGTGCCTTCTGTGAATACCAAAATGAGTAAGTGTCTTCTGTGAATACGAAAATGGTAGAAAGTTTAGGATTTTGTCTTAAGTTAGTTCTGTGAATCGGGCCCGATGTATTTGGCATGCGGACTTAGGGCTGTACAATCCATCATTAAAACATCCTTACCATCAGGACCTCCATTTAATGATAAGGTGTAATTTCCTAAGCTCAAGATAGCTAATACTTATCTGATGCTCAACTAAATAGTGTCCAACATGGTAATTACTTTGCATCATTCAGCCCAACCTTTTCCTAGGTACATCACCATCAATTTAAACATTGAGTCAAATAGGTCACTGCATGGAAAAACAGTACCTTTACACTTGGATCCAAGCCCTCTGTTGTAATGTGGGAATCCATTGTCTTATATCGCGTTCCTGCAGAAAAATGGTTGATGCGTAAATGTTTTATCAAATCTTCGTGGGATATGCATTCACACATTTGTCCGATTTTATAAAGTCTCCATGATTGGATGAGTTCCACTCTCTACACGTGCAAAAGGTTTGCTTTCTTTTCTATTACCATCGCACATTAAGTAAGGTTGTAGGAAAGGTAAAGTGAGAGCTATTTCCATGGCTTTGGTGCACAGCACTACTTCAATGCCTGGACTACCAGGCATGTGACTTTGGGCCTCTGGATGTTTAAGATCGTAACGGATTTTTGAGCAATCATTCAGTCTCAAAAAGAGGAATCCAGGTTTATTACCAAGTTTTAAGCCCTCTGGAGGTTTAAATGTCTAATCCGAGAGGCATGTCGGAAGCATTACTGTGTACTTATTACAGTGTACTTTACTGGGGGCATTTTTCATATAGAGTTCCAAGAAGTATAATTAACACCAATCTGTAGAGCCTTTGTAAGAAAGCTGCCCGGGAGAATGAGCAACTTCTACCACAGCCTTCTTTCAAAGGGGCCAAATATTTCACTCTTGTTTCATGTCCCAAAGCTCCATCCCATAAGCAATTTGACTAACTGCCTTAGCCTGAAATACTGTATCGATGTGGATAGATAAGGGTCATGGAGGGTCCGCTGCACTCATTCTCCTCAATTTGAGCACAGCTTTCAATACTGTCTCACACTGACTCCTGCGTGTGAGGCTGTAAGCAATAGGTATCTCAGGGACTGCATTAAAATGGCTAACATCATTTCTAACAAAAAGAAGCTTTCAAGTGAGTGAAGGGCCGATCTGTCAGAAACACATAAAGATGGGCTGTGGAGTTCCGTAGGGTTCTTCTTTGAGCCCTACGCTCCTCAATATATATGTGGGTCCTCTTTCTGACATTATCTGCTCCTATGGCTTCGCACTGGTATACTATGCAGACGACATGCAGATTGTCATGCCGTTGTCACCTGATACCAACTCCACCTCCATACTGAACAAACGAAGATACCCCAGGGCCGAAGTGGCAGAAGGCCTAGAAGCATCACTAATTAGCGAAGAAGAATATTATGGAATAACAGCACCACAAATCAAGATACAGATAGCCAAATGAAGGCTGTAAGGTGCCCCACGTCCCAAAGGCATACCACCAATTCTGTATAAACATGACCAAGAATACTGGAGCAAAGCACTAGTGCTAGTCTTTAATGACATCTGGGAAAACACAACCTATTCTGTAATCATGGAAGGGATCTACAATCAGTCCCATTTACAAGCAGGGAGATAAGACCAACACAAACAACCATCAACTTGTCGCCTTAATTGACATAGAAGCTAAGTACTATGCAGGAAGGGAAGAAGCTCCGCAGTGTGCCTAATCTCTAGCGGGGGCAGATTCCATAATTTGGTCGCCGCTACCTCAAAGGATCTGCCTCCCGAACGGACCTTCTTAAACCGAGGCATGTTCACCAGTCTAGCAGATGAAAATCGAAGCAGTCTGATCGGAGCGTGCCAGGCAAACTTGGATTGCAGGGACAAAGGGCCCATTCCATGAAGAGCTTTAAAAACCAGACATAAAGCCTTGAATTGTACCCTTTGTCTCAAAGGGAGCCAATGAAGTTCTGTCAAGGCTGCCGGCGCATGAGCTCTTCTGGGAAGCCCCAACGCCAACCTCGCGGCCGCTGATTGTATTCTCTGGAGCCTGTCCAGCAAGAAGCCAGGAGATTCCAATAGTAAGGCATTACAATAGTCAAGCCTACTAAGAATCGTACACCTGACCACTTGAGCGCGCGCCTGGAATGGAAGTAGAGACAATATCTTCCGCAGAGACCGCAAGACAGCAAAGCAACAAGATGTCGTCTTCACTACATGAGTCTCCATGCTGAGTTTATGATCGAGCATAACTCCTAAGTTGCGGACTGCCTCCACAGGTCCCACTTTGGTCGCAGTCTCAGGAGGCCAAAAATTCTCAGGAAAGGGACGGGAGATCTTATTCCCAGCGCAAAAAAGCACCTCCGTCTTCCCGGCGTTAAACTGAAGGGAATTACCCCTCAGCCAACGCGACGTGTCCCGCAGGCAGTTGTGAAAAACCTCCACCGAAATCGATTCTTCTCCCTCAAAGGAGAGAATCAACTGCGTGTCATCCGCATAATTTATAGCCTTGATGTTATAAGATTTGATGAGCGTAATCAGGGGTCTTAAATAAAGATTGAAAAGGATCGGGCTAATAGCTGAGCCCTGAGGCACCCCATGTGGAACAGGAGAGAACGCAGACTGGAAAGGAGGCAACGATACCGCCTGCTGTTTCTCCTGCAGGAATGACCGAAACCACAACAGAGCGATGCCTCTTACCCCAGCGTCACTTAAACAGCCCAACAAGATCTCATAGTTAACCGTATCAAAGGCGGCAGACATATCAAGCAGAATAAGCACCGCTGCCTGTCCCTTGTCTGCACGCCTCTGAAGCTCGTCCATGGCAGTAACCAAGGCCGTTTCAGTCCCGTGAGCCGGACGGAAGCCAAATTGCTCCTCCTCAAGTAGGTGGTGTTGTTCCAGATGTTTAGATAGAGCCAAGCTAACTGAGCGCGCAACAACTTTTGCAGGAAAAGGCAGCAAGGAGATCGGCCTGTAGCTCTTAGAACATTCCGGGTTCAAGGAAGGCTTCTTCAGTAGTGGAGATATCAAAGCCTGCTTTCACTGAACTGGAACCACCCCCGTACCCAGAGACTGATTACAGATCAGGCGGAGGGTGGGAAATAATTCCTCCTCATACTCCCTCCAGATCTTATGCGGGACAGGGTCCAAAGGTGAACCAGATGAAATGACCCGTGCCAACCCACTAAAGACTTCTTCCGTAAGCAGCGGAAGCTCGAATAAGGGTTCCCCTGATGGCCAAACAGGACCATCAGCTTTGTCAACCAAAACCAAATGCCCGGTGGCTGAGGGACTGCCACTCTCCGGAGAGTCCAGATCCTTAATAATTAACTCAATTTTCTCCCTGAAGAATTTAGCAAGATTCTCACAGAGATCCTGCGACGGAACAATAGCATTCTTGGAGCAGTCAGGTTTAGTAAGACTGTTTAGTATATTAAAAATGCTCCTAGAGCTATTAGTCGCATTACAGATCAGGGAAGAAAAATAGTCAGCCTTGGTTTTCTTAATTAACTGCTTATATTCCAGAATTTTACTCTTCCATTGCAACCTCTTAGTTTCCTCATATTCACACCTCCAACTTCTCTCCGCTTGTTTGCAACCCCGCCTTAGGTTCTTTAATGAATCATTGAACCAAGGAGCAGAGGATTTCCCCTCCTGGCTTCGTACTTTCAGGGGGGCGTAAGAGTCCAACGAAGCAGTGATATTAACGCAGAGTGAGACATAGTTCTCTTCTACTTGTTTATCCAAAGCAAAACAATCACCAACTTTAAATACCCGATCAGGCGACTTCACGCGAGCAAGAGCCTTCCAGTCTCTACACTGAAACTCCCTTATAACACGCGGAGCCCTAATCAGGGAGCCATTAATTTTAACATAAAATTTGACAAGGGAATGGTCAGTAGACTCCATAGGCAGGATTTCCCCCATGACCAACAGATTGGGTACAGTAAACACAAGGTTGAGAAGGTGCCCCGCCCTGTCAGTAGCATCCACAACCTGCTGAAGGAGGCCAACACCTTCACATGAATGAAGTAGATTTAATAATCCTGAGTCAAGGGAGCCATTAGGCCAAAGATTGAAATCCCCAAGAATTATCAACTTGTGATGGGTAGCGGCCATGTTAGTAAGGGTGGCTAAGAGCGAGTGTTGCTGAGAGACACTAAACGCACCCGGGGGTCTATAGCAAAGAACTATAGTAAAGGTATCCCCGGAGCCGCTCCTTATCGATAGGCCCAGCAGTTCCATTCCGTCCACCGGATCCATATTAATAGCTCCAATCTTCCAAGATGCTTTATAAATAACCCCGACCCCCCACCCCTCCCAGTACACCTAGGAAGATGCAAGAATTTAAAACCGGGAGGGCATGCCCAACCCGGATCGACCATACAATCGGGGCGTGTCCAGGTCTCTGTCATACACAAGACATCAAGCTCGTGTGACTCAATCATCAGCATGATTTCCGCACTATGCTTAGGTAAAGACCTCACATTCAAAAGCCCACACCTCAGAAGGTCAACTGCCAGGAACTCTGCCAGTGGATGGGCTGAGTGCAACAGCCTTAGTGTCCCCCTATTAGCATGCTGCTTACCGATCTGTAAAAGAGTCTCTCTAGGGTACCTAAGACCCAGCGGTAAAGAGTACTCCTGATCAAGCCCAAAATGGGCAGCACAACTGGCGCTGGGCGCTACCTTGGCGCGGACGGGCGCAGACGGGCTTGGCTTTGGCGCGCCGCCGGCGCGCCGCCGGCGCACCCGCTGCGCGTTTGCTCCAGTGTTGTTTTTATAGAGCCCATAGGGTGCATCCCCGACCACTAGAACGTGGCCCAACTACCCCCAAGATGGCGGGTCCGCTCGCACGGACGGACCCGACCAGGGGAAGCAACACAAGAGCCTGAGGAGACCACTCCGGTCTACCGAAGGAAGGGCAGTGCAAGTTAACAATTTAGCAGCAGAAAAAGGTGAGTTAGCACACAAAACGAACTTTTAAAATAGCAGCGTTAAAAATTATCAGCAGGTTTCAAACTGCACGTCCGTGCTAGCAGAGCCCTGCCAGACATGTCAGCCACCCTCAGAGTCAGATTAGGGATTGCAGGCTTGCTCCTACGATCTTTTTATGGAGCCATAGGGTGCATCCCCGACCACTAGAACGTGGCCCAACTACCCCCAAGATGGCGGGTCCGCTCGCACGGACGGACCCGACCAGGGGAAGCAACACAAGAGCCCGAGGAGACCACTCCGGTCTACCGAAGGAAGGGCAGTGCAAATTAACAATAGCAGGGTTAGCGGTTCCATTGGACAGCATTTGATACAATAATACATTTAATAATGTCATCTCCAACTAGGAAAGAGCTACACATTCCATTTTACACATACATAGACTCTTTATGATTTATATTACACGACCAATGCATTGGTAGCGTCAGCTCAATAATGAATATTTTGGAAAAGGGGCATTTAAGTAGTTACCTTTTCCCTGCCTCTAGCCTCTGGAATCCCATTTGCATGGGTTCCAACTGTCACTAAAGAGCTGAATAATCCCCATGATAAGATGTGAATTTATTCCCATGGCTGAGAGAAAGGCTTTGGTTGTGAGGAAGTATTCGTTCCTCTACTAGGATGGTCAACATCTGTGCTATGCCCACAAACGTGATTAACTTCTAAGAGGCCTACACTGTCACAGGCAATGCAGTCCAACAAGCATTGGGTGAAGAGCATGTTTTGGAGGGTCTGATTACTACACCCAAATAATATAAGTACCTATTTAAAAACAAATAAAAAAATAAACAAAAACTTTTAAAAAACTGACATTCAAATTAACCTACTAAAAAAACATTTTAATATAAAATAAAATTTCTAAAGTTCCTATCTTATTATGTCATAATAATGAAAATTTGTTATGAAAACAAAACAATTTATAGTTTTCAAATTTTGCATATTTAACTTGGGTTTGCTCTGTTCTCATGAAATAGCTATTTTAATTGTCATTTACTCAACACTGTTCTTAAACACATGTAAATACTAAATATCTTCCTCTATGACTAACAGTAACAAAATAGACAACCGCATTTCAGATTCTGTGCTGTTGAAAAATATTCCTTAGCTAATGCTTTATCTTATGCACTCACACACTGTCCATCAAACATATTTCCTCTAATAAAGCTAATGCAAACCTGTGTTCTTGTTAGTCTGTTGGCATAGTGATGGCGCGGTGTGTCTCCTGAGAGGCTCTGGCTATGAAGAACAGAGCGAATCTTATTCTAAAGGCCAGTTGAGAAGTCCTTATTTGAAGTAAAGTGTTTAGCCTTTGTGATATATGGCTTTCTTAACCAGTTGAATTACTGCTAAAGCAAAATGATGAAACTCGGGAAAGAATCATTCGAAGCTTTACCATTGACAATTCCTTTTACATTATTTTGGAACATGTACATATTTATATGTTTTTCCGGAAATGAAACACTTGGTAAAAAGATTATTGGAAAAAGAGACAAAGTTACAGATATTCACTGGTGTTCAGCGAGTGGCGAGAAGAACTCTTTCCTTGTTGGTTGTATAAAAAGAAACCATTTTACCTACAATATGTCAGTGTTTTATATTTAGCTCACATCAACAGTAACCAAAAGTCATTACTGTGTGATTGATGTCTGCTAGCCACTGGAAAATGAATTGCTGGTTTGAGGCCTGATCCTACCAGATACAACACTAAAAGCACTATCAGAGTTGACACTAATAAGCACCTAGTTGTCAGTCTAAGCAGAAAGGTAATGGGGCTGGAGGCTAGGCTGCAATTCTCTTGTATTACTGACAATATGGTTCCTTGAATGCAAAGTGGTCTTTGCTGTAGGTTCTTTTTGCCTGCTCTGAGAGTTCCCTGAAAAACATATAGCAGACCTTTCCTTGCACATTGATAGTCCACTTTACTAAATAGGTTATTAAATGCTAATCCCTTCAATTAATTTTTTGTTTGCTACAATAGTACAGTCCACCCATACATTTTAAGTTATATATTTTGACAGGGCAGAATTTCTATCTTGATTCCAGCAATTATTGTGTGTTATTTAGGCAATAAAACATAAATGGGGAAATCTCACAGACATCAGTGCATACTGTGAACGACAAATTTTTGATGAAAGCTTTTATAGAAATTAGTTGAGGTGGTTTGAATCCACCTTAAAAATGTTACTCGGATATGAATTTACCTTAAATAAATGAAAAGACAAGAGGCATTTGGCAAAACAGGAACAAGTTGGTTTAATTAAACGCTGCAACTGGGAGACCCTTGACAAGTGAATCTGCTCAAAGTCTCTTGGTATACAATGTTTTGGCTGCTGTTATATACAGTTCATGAAGTACATTAAAGCAATTTTCTACATTCCAAAAATGCATCTCAGTTGTAAATCAACAAGCTCAGGCATTTGATAAGCACACAGATGGCTCTCGACCTTGGGAGAGCCAGCGTGGGCAATGTGTATGTGTTCAGATGTCCGGCATGAGCAGCCTGTGATCACTATGTGTGGTGTGCTTGTCGTGTCCTGTTTCTATCTACATGTGGTATCTAGCTCTGTGGTATTTCTGGGGAATGCAAGGCTTTGACCAAACGAGTTTTATTGGGGCCAATTTCCTCTGACTTGTTTGTTGTGCAACCACGGGTTTTCCCTGGGTGCACGTTTGTCTTTAGGTTAAGAGAGACCCCACCTGTGACCTGCTATTCGATAGGCCTGTTTGTGGGTTGTAGGACCAGTCTAACCTCGTATCTCTGAATCAGTGTTGATGGGGAGGTCAGCTTGGGTGAATCCAACAGCAATGATTAGAACTGCTGAAAATAGTATGGCACCCACTAGGATAATTTTTATCGACATACTCAACATTGTGCATGCATTTTTCTTAGCATACATTGGCATTGTTCTTACTGGTATCAACATGGTTAATTTTGCTCAGGTCATAAGGTACATCTGCATTGTTCCTATTAGTAATACTATCGTCTTTTGAGCATAAATTATTACAATCATTGATATCGTCATCGCCGGGGCTACTGTGGGGGTTCAGGTTATGACACACATTGACATTGCATTGGCAGGTTCTGGCATGGTCATGCGGGCCCAGGCTATGGCATATGTTGATATCGCATTTATTGCCGTTGTCGCGCCTGCACACATCACTGTAATCATTGATATCATATTCACCCGTTCCAACAAATAATAATAACAATCCTCATCAGGGTGAACCACCTATGTCACCAACTAAACCTGTGCTTAACTCTCAGGTAGGTTGGCAAAAAGCAGTCAGGTTTAACTTAAAGGTAATGTGTAAAGTATTTATGTAGCATGTAAACAGTAATAACATGAAAACCCTACTCAAGAAAAATCCCAAACTAATTTAGAAAAATGTGAAAAATGTAATCAATTACATGACTCCAAATGACAAAAAAACTTTACAAAATAGTGCCAAAAAGCACAATGCACCAACCCTGGTTATATGGCTGTGCTGGACTGGGTCATAGTCAAAAGTTAAGGCCAGGTTAAGGCCAAACATGAAGGATAAAGAGACCCGGTTCATTCTGATGGAAGGTTTACCTTCAGACTAAGAAACTTTATGGATAAAAAGTGGAAATTGACAAGTCATTGCAAGCTGGATCCACAGCAGGGCTCAAAGATGGCGGGTTACTTAAGAGAGGGGTCCCAGTGCAGTCGTGAACAAAGGCTGGAAAGCTCCAAGTGGGCAAGCCAAAGTCTGTGCCTAGGACAACATCAACTGGTTGCTCCTCTGCATCTGTACATATGAAACGCTCTATATTCGAAATAAAAACTTTTTAGGAAGTCAAATCTCCTTCAGTAGGGCAAATCAGCATTTTAAGGGTTGACTGGCGATTCAATGTTGATGGTTGCTGCTTCAACGAGGTTCTCAGTCTCTGACAGTTCTCCAGGCAACAAGTTGGTAAAAAGTCCCACTTTTTGCAGTTTGGGGGAAAGGAGAAGAACACTTCACCACCAGCCAAGGCTCCAGGACCTGGGGGACACCACTTAGGTCTCACTCCAACAGAGGCCATCAGGTCCAGTTGGTATTGGTCAGCTTGGCAGGTGTAAGAAAAAAATCTCTGGAAGCATGTTGTATACCTGTATCTCAAACAGCAGGTCTGCCAACTGACCCTTGTAGTCATTCCTTGTGTCATGGGTCCAAGGCAAATTTGTCTAGTCTTCCTTCAGGTTTCAGGCAGCAGGACAGTCCTTCTTCTGATCTTCACAGTTGCAGGAGCATTCTGAGGAGAGGTGTTTGGGGTCTTCTTTTATGCCCAGTGCCAGTGTGTTGGTGAAAGGCAAGCCTTTTTCCAGTCCTTAAACCAGTTCCTCTACCTACACTGATTTTGGTGTTATGCTGATTAGAGAGAAAAAGGGAAGGCACCTGGGTATGAGCTTCATCTGCCAATGACAAGTTAGGCATCCTTTGAAACTCAGGAAGGGGCATAGACGCCCAGGCCAGCCTGTCAAGGTACGTGCCCCCCCACGCAACTCCCATGGCCTTTTGTCCACTGTCTTGGAGCAATACACTCCTCATCACCGGGAAGGGGTCAGGTGACAGCTGGACCCTGTCATTTAGTCTTTTCATTTTAGGTAGGAAAATAACAACTTTCTAAAGGTGTCTTTCAAAAATAGAAATTTAAAATCCAACTTGACCATCACGTTGCATTTTAAATTACTATTAAAAGGAGTCCTTGAGTCTTCACAAACATGGACAAGTCTGGGGGAGATGGTGGACCTATTGCAATTTACTGCTGTCCTGGGCAGACACAGGAACCCTAGTCTCTTTCCTTGGGTAAATACTACATTATAAATGCTTGGGCAAATGCAATTTATGTATGTTCTGCTTTTTAAAGCAACATTCAATAACATTTGGTTATAAAAATGGAGTCCATGAACCATTTTTCTAACTACTTTCAAACTTAATTTAGACCTTATCAAGGTATTAGTGTAAAACAGTATTAATCTATACAAGAGCCAGACTTGCCACAGTCAAAAACGACTTTGTAGAGAGACGCGCGAGCGCGTCAACCAAGATGGCCGCCGCCACCGGAGCTCCGTGATCCTAGGAGCCTATAACATCATTTAACGACGAATTCCTGTCATGAAGTCGGCGAAAATACCGGCGCTTGCCTCCTGATGCGACCTCCTACCTGTGGAGTCCTTTCTGTCGAGTTTCTGAATCGGAAGTGTTTCTCCAGCCTCCATGGTTCCTGCTCCCAGCTGCTCTTCCAGGTATTGCCGGAATTGAGTGCCTGGGGGAATCCCTGAGGAACTGTTTTGCCGCCGTACCTGCTCTCCCGCTGTCTTCTGAGGCTAGGATCATTGCCAAAAGCACTTTCCAAAACGGCTGCACCCGCCCGCCAGTCTCCAGCAGCCCGGCCGCTCTGAACACCACCAAGAGCGGGGGCGCCAGGAGGAGACCGGCGAGGGGCTTGACTACGAGGACCAGAAGCCCTTGCGAGGTCCTGTGAGGTCATCGTGCGCCAGGCGGCGCTATAAATCACCACCAATTCCATCGAGTGGGTGAATCCCTGAGGAACTGTTTTGCCGCCGTACCTGCTCTCCCGCTGTCTTCTGAGGCTAGGATCATTGCCAAAAGCACTTTCCAAAACGGCTGTACCCGCCCGCCAGTCTCCAGCAGCCCGGCCGCTCTGAACACCACCAAGAGCGGGGGCGCCAGGAGGAGACCGGCGAGGGGCTTGACTACGAGGACCAGAAGCCCTTGCGAGGTCCTGTGAGGTCATCGTGCGCCAGGCGGCGCTATAAATCACCACCAATTCCGTCTCGCGGGACGCGAGCGGGACGCTGGGCGAAGCCTGGGCCAAGGGTGGGCCCGTCTTAGCCCGTCCTAGACTGTGAGAGACTGGACTGGGCCACCCCTCTTCCCTCCATCGTCTAATCTACTTGTGGTAAGGCGACACACTTCTATATTTAGTGAAATTGGCCTACTATTGTCATATTCACCACCAGGGTAGTGTGGTTTACAATTGACTGACTATTATGTCGAAGCAAAAAACGCCTGCCACGCCGGCTAACACAATGGACAATTATCTGGTCCAGGTAGTGGCAAAAATTAATAATGTTCGGAGGTCTTCACTGGGAATTCTGGACTCGCCTCCTTGTGCCCAAATTAACCAATCAGGGGTATTCCACTCCCTCAGTGATGAAACTATCCCCACCGATCCGATTGAGGACCTTAATGATTGCTCCACAATGAATGTATCTACGGCCTCTATCGCACAGCAACTTGACCCTTTTGTAGACCTAATTAATTTAGAAGAGCCAAATAATGCTGATACAGTTATGGAGTTAGTACCACAGAGCAATACCCCTCCCACTCCGGTCCCTGCACCAAGAGCTAAAAAAGGGATCACTAAGGCACCACCTAGAAGAGGGGGTCTACGCTCTTGCAAGAATAAACCTGCAACCCCACCTAAAAGAGCAAAGAAAAGGGCGGAAGATGGGATAAGGGAAGAAGAATATGAAAACACAGATGGGGAGGATACCCTCTTAAATAAGCTTATGGGCATACTAGAGTCCACTTTATCAGGGCTAATGAAACCTCTTATATCAAAAGTGGACCAACTAGCTAATAAGGTTAACAAGCTAGAGACCCTCCTAAGGAAAACTAATGAGGGGGTGGGGGAAATATCAAATTTAATAACAACTAAATTTGAAAACATAGAGGCTGCAGGGAAAACACTCGGGGGGAATATGAATGTAGGACCACCAGCTCCATCTGAGCAAACCCAACAAGCTAGCTCTAGGCACAGTGACACCCCTGATACGGCTTTAATTTTAGATCCAGTACAAGCAGTACCCAATACCACCCCTGAGCTTTTCAGCCCAGAAACCGGCCCAGTTGAATTAATTGTAGAAGCCTCCCCCTTGATTCTAGTACTTGCAAACACACCACCGTTGAACATAGGACAGATTGAGTCTCCAGATTCCCTAAGAAATAAGGCTCTCCAGTGGCTTAGTAACAACATGCATATATCTCCCTGGGGCAAGGAAAAATTATCTGATGATTTGCTTACAGCAAGAAGGGTTAAGTGGATAGGCTCTAAGGCAAAGAAATTCCAAGGGGATTGTGTGGTTCTGAACTTCAAGGGCCCTGAAGTATTGCCTGATGTTCTACGGAACATCTTCCCTCCACAACTTAGAACAGCAGAAATAGTACCACTGACACTGGATTTCTTCTATAGTAGAAGAGGTCTAGTAGCTAAATCTAGCATACTGAGAACAAAATGGACAGTTGTGGGAAATAGAAGGGCCAGGACCAACCAAGTATGTGAGTGGGGGTTAAATTTGGATAACCATTACTCAGTGTTAACTGACCTAAACGAATGTGATTGACTCGTACGAGCCTCTCCCATTCCTCTTGAAGTCCAGTTGGACCAAGGATATGTTAAGACCCTTACTTTAGATGAGCCTTTACCACATAAACTGTCTCTGCTCTCTAATGTATCCTCCACTCCTGTTTCAGAGGAACTAAATAGAGTCCAGATAGAACAAAAAAGAGCATTTGAGGTAATTGAGAAGCTACCAATATTGAGTGGAGCCGCAGTCCCAGGCGTAGATTTTGTAGAAACAATAAATACCCCTGATAATATCCAGATATGCAATCAAAAGGCTAAATTGCCTTTATCTATTATTTCTTGGAATATAGCGGGAATATCAAATAAGCTAAATATCCCAGATTGGGTCGACTTTATCGACCACTACGATATTGTCATGTTGCAAGAAACTTGGTCGCTTATACCAATTTTCCGGCAAGGGTATTTGAATTTTTACGTCCCGGCTGTAAGAAATCGAGTGGGTCGTCCCTCTGGGGGTTTGTTAATTTGGGTACGCCAAACTTTGAATATCGCGGTCAAGCAAAGGTCTATACCCTCCAATGATATTCTAGCATTGGACATTAACTGGCAAAATGGCCAACAATTGGCCCTGTTTAATCTCTACTCCAGGGGAGTTGCCAGGGGCAAACCATCAGAGACCTTAACAACCCTTGAGCATCATATTGAAATGCTACCAGTGTCAATCCATATAATAATAGGTGGGGATTTTAATACCACCTTCGAACCCATGGGTGAGGAAGATAGAATCCTGGCAGAAGATGAGGATATCAAGTGGAGAATTCCTCAATTAGATATCCCAGTAATTAAAAAATGGAGCACAGTGGCAATTCAATTGAAAAGCTTTTGTCTTTCTAGAGGGCTTAGAGCAGTAAATGGGCGGGTACCGTCAGATTCTATGGGGAAAAATACTTTTGATAATGGTCGATCGGCCAGTAGAATAGACTATATACTTCTGGATGTAAGAGCCTGGGATAAACTGGTAGATATGGAAGTGAAGGACAAAATAGAAAGTGACCACAACCCTTTGTGCCTGACACTCCATCCCTACCATGAACTGCCCGACCACTCAAGAGGGGATCAGATGGTTACACAAGACCTCGTAAGCTCAAATAACCTCCGCCATTTGAAGTGGAGTATGCTCCTAGAAGACATTGCAAAAATAGAGACCTTAAAGGAAATAGTGGTGGATGAAGTCTCTAAAATTAAGTCCCATTATGGGATGACTGACTTCACAGACTACATGATGGCTGCTCATGAGAAACTGTTTACCAAAATTCAAAGTTTTTTTGTTAAAACAGTAGCCTCAAATAAAAAGAAAAAGGTCCAAGAGTCTAGAGGGTGGTATGATAAGAGCTGCAGGGTAGCACGAGATAATCTTAGCATGAAACTAAGATTAGGAAGCCCAGAAGCAGTAAGGCTTGCGAGAAACCAGTATAGACAGGCCCAAAAAACAGCAAAGAAGCGCTGGGATGAGGATTGTTGGCAAGAACTTAAAGAGGCGTGTGCCTCCAAGGACTCAAAACGTTTCTGGGCCTCAGTAAAATGGGCAAAGGGTGGCATAGCACTCCAGCCTACTAATTATGTCCCGAAAAGCAATTGGGTAGAATATTTCCAACCACAGTATGCTCGTAATCCCATGTTTAATATTGATTGTTCTCTTCAACAAGTTTATTATAAATCACCTATATTTGTTGAAAGGGATGTGAGCATTGTACTGGATTGTGTAGCAGGGGGTAAAGCTCCAGGTATGGATGGAATTCCGGCAGATATTTTTCTATCGGATCGGAAGTCCTGGTGTAGCTATTTTGCAATGCTGGCTAATGCGGTGGCTATGGGAGGGAAAGTGCCTGCTTCTTGGAAGGGAGCTGAAATCATTCCCATATATAAGAAAGGTGATCGATCCCTGGCTAAAAATTATAGACCCATTAGTCTGATTGATACAGCACAAAAACTAATGGGCCGATTAGTCCAAAATAAACTCCAGCAATGGATTGACGAAAAAAATATTTTATCATCTTATCAAGCTGGGTTTCGTCCCTTAACTAGTAGCGTTGACCAAGTCCTCCACTTCTTAACCATCTACTGGAGAAACGTTACTTTAAAGCAGGGGACATTGTATGCAGTTTTTGTGGACCTAAAAGCCGCTTTCGACTTGGTCCCCAGGGAAAAACTCTGGCAGACCTTGGCGGGAGTAGGCTTAAGCCAGGAATTGCTCACACTCCTTGTTCGTCTTCACGAAAATAATTTTGCGAGAATAAGATGGGGCAAACAAGGAGAAGTAACTGATCCCTTTCCGGTAGAACGTGGGGTAAGACAAGGGTGTGTCCTAGCGCCAACTCTTTTCTCTATTTATATAAATGGTATTGTTGAACATCTAGAGAAGGTTGCTAGTGATGCCCCAGTAATTGCTGGCTCTCGTGTACCAGTCCTCATGTTTGCGGATGATACACTCTTACTTTCCCGCACCCCTAGTGGGCTCCAAAAAGTGGTTGATGCCTTTGGTATATTTTGCGATGGGAGGGGTCTTGAATTGAATACTACCAAAACAAAATTCATGTGCCTCAACCAGCAGTCCACCTTCAAAGGTGTAATAAAATACAAAGGTGCACCACTAGAAAGAGTGGACTCTTTTTCTTACCTAGGCATCACCCTCCAAGAAAACATGAGCTGGAAACAACATATAACCACAACCTTATTAAAGTTTAGGCAGCTAGCAGGCGCAATTACAATAAAACACCGCACCTCACTGACTAAGCCAGTAAACTGTGTGTTGGAAATTTATTCCATGAAAGTCCTGGGGGCTTGTTTATATGGCTCTGAACTATGGGGGTTTTCAAATCTGAGAGAACTGGGTCAAGCTGAAAACAGGTTTCTACGAGGGATCGTGATGGTCCCCCAAAGTACACCGACAATTCCGCTAAAAATGGACCTGGGAAGAAAATCCATAGAGGATATAGCGAGGTTACGCCCTCTCCTATATTGGAGACGTATTATGGTGACCCCAGAATTAAGTCATTATGCAGCAGCATTGAAGGATGTCATCAAATTCGACCGTTTCCATAGTATCCCATGGTTAAGGGAGCTCCGGGGACTCCTTACAAAATTGAAATTGGACTATCTGTGGGAAACTAAAGATGTAACTTGCTTCCCAACAAAGACAAAGTTAAAAGACCTATACTGGGAAATGGTATATCTTTCAATGTTTAGTGACAGTACAAGTTCAAATTTAACATCCCGCTTCTTAAATATAAAAATGTACCCCTCTTGCGAATCCTTTTGGGATATTATTGAAAAACCCTACGACAGGAAACTTTATTTTCAATTTCGCATAGGTACACTTCCGCTGAACGCGTTTAAGAAGCACTGGTCCCCGGCATGGGATGAATATTGTCACCATTGTAATGACCAAACTGAACACATTTCCCATTTCTTGTTCTGTTGTCCTCTGTACTCGTCTCCCAGACGTAAATGGTTAAAACCTGTGTGCTCATTCTTGGGAACCCGTAGCCAATCTGAAGCCCTCAGGATACTTGAAACAGATTGTTCTACATTGCTTGTGGTTGGGGTAGCAACATTTTTGGCTTGGTCTTGGCTAATTCGTACCCGATCGTTAATGGCAATTGCATCTTAAAGAAATTATGTATTTTGCATTTCGACATATGGAATGTTGTATTTTATTCTAGAAAATCTATTTTTTAAGAATTGTGATAATCTGATGTAATCAGATGTATTTTTATCATGTATTCATTCGACATTTAATGTTTAATATGTATTTTTAGAACTATTTTTATATGTAGTATTTATTGTATTAGGGTTAGGTGAACGCTTTTATGACAAATGTCGAATAAAGCTTTAAAATGAGTGCCTGGGGGCGGAGTAATATTTATGACAGAGGCTGGCTTGGGCCTAGCTCCGCCTACTGTCCTATTTAGCTGCTGCACCTGTGATTCTACCGAGTTTTTTGGTGTTTTGGTTCTCATTTACTACATTTCTCTCACATTTTGAGGTTATTTTTCCTCATTATATTTATTCTACACATTAAGGACTATTTTTGCACCTCAAAATGGATTCTAAGAATTCATCCACTAATAAAAGGAAGCAGCAGGTTTCTCCTCCTCCAGCCAAATCTAAGGTGGTGGAATCCTCAGAACCTTCTCTTGCTCTAATTTTGGAGGAAATTAAAGCCTTACGTCTGAATACTGACACCATTGCCTCAGAAGTCAAAAATGTTCGTAAGGATATGGCTTCTATTTCAATGAAGGTATCAGATAATGTCATTAAAATTCAAGATAACAAAAATAAGTTGGACGCTTTTACACCTTTAATGGACAAAATTATTCCAATGCACACTCAGCTGCTGGACTTGGAAAATCGCAATAGGCAATATAATCTTCGCATTTTTAGTTTGCCTGAAGAAGTTGAAGGGACGAATTGTCGGCTCTATCTTGAATCTCTTCTGCCTGGTCTCTTGAATATTAAATTCACTGAAAAATTTGAGATTGACAAAGCCCATAGAGTCCATCACACCGGAACCCTCGTCATACCAAGCCAAGGCAAATGATATTTAAGGTGTTGCGTCATCATCATTTGGTTCTTATTTGTAAAGCTGTGAGAGAAATCCCGTCATTGTTGGTGAATGGAACCAAAATTTTTATCCATCAAGATTTTGCTAAAGAAACTGTGGCTATTCGTAAAGAATTTTCTTCCCTTCGTCCACAGCTGAGGAGCCTTGGTTTCAAATATGGACTATTTGATCCTTCTACAATGCGTGTCTGGAAAGACAATGTCTCCAAATCCTTTCAGCGTCCGGAAGATCTTCGACTTTTCCTTGATCAACAAGCTCCTCCATCCATGGATACACAAGATCCTAATTCCTGAATTGAGTTCGCTGACTTCATGTGGCACGTTTATGCATACATTTATTCATGGGCTCTAACGGTAACTGGCCATGCTTGAGGAACGGGTGTGCGTTTCCTTGTCTTTATTCATGTTGCTTGTTTGTACCTTACTCTCTCTTTTATGTTTTTCTCTCTCCTATTTTTAGCTTAGAGTTACTCTTTTAACCTGTCTTTCTCTTCCTTCTTCTTGTTCTCACTCCTTTCTCTCCTTTCCCTTAACTCTTAATGGCTACTATTCACAATATTAAAATCGTTTCTCTTAATGTAAAAGGTTTAAGACACCCAATTAAATGTATGAAAATTTTAGATTATTTAGGTAGTTGTAAAGCTGATATTTGTTTTGTCCAAGAGACGCATGTTGA
Source organism: Lissotriton helveticus (assembly GCF_964261635.1). Classification (NCBI taxonomy): domain Eukaryota; kingdom Metazoa; phylum Chordata; class Amphibia; order Caudata; family Salamandridae; genus Lissotriton; species Lissotriton helveticus. Next base: position 268,452,751 of record NC_136069.1, read on the forward strand.
AGATAACGTTTTACACTATATGAACAAAAAGTGGGTAGACTCTATTGTTTCTTCACCTGCTACGGGTAAAAAGAATGGGGTCGCTATTTTCTTTGCCAAAAGATTGCATTGTCAAATTTTAAACAAGATTTCTGACTCTGAAGGCAGATATATTATAGTCAAAGTCAAAATTCATGACTCTATTTTCTTTTTGTTTAATGTGTATGGTCCTACAGCGGATGACTCTGTTTTCTGGGCTACTGTTACGACTGAAGTTCTAAAGTTGGGGACAGTTCCCTTGATTTTTGGGGGAGATTTCAATGTTTTTGCGGATCCATTGCTAGATAGATTAACTACCTTTAGATTTAGACCGTCCAAGTCTTTTCATGCCTTTAAGACTTTTCTTCATACCACCAAGTTAGCTGATATTTGGAGATTGCACTATGCCACTGGTAAGGAATTTTCTTTTTTCTCCAATCCTCATAATTCCGATTCCAGAATTGACTATTTTTTACTTTCCCCCGCTCTCATTCAATTTGCAAATAGTCCTACCATTGGTACCATTGATATATCCGACCATGCAATGATTTATTTTGTTTTACACGTTTCATCTTCTTTTGCTAAGCACTCAAGATGGCGTATGAATACTGACATTGTCCTTAAAGACACTTATAAACCCAAAGTGTTGCAAGCAATTCAGGATTATTTTACATTCAATCCGGAAGGCTCTACCTCTGTTACTAATCGATGGGATGCATTTAAAGCCTATATCATAGGGTCTACAATTTCTATTATGGCACATGAAAATAAGAAATTTAATTCTAATGTCAAATCTTTAGAGAAACAAATAGCTCATTTTGAGCGTTTATTTATTACGTCTAGTGATCCTCAATATAAACTAAAACTACAAAAACTAAGATATGAATTTAATGCTATTCTTAGTACGAGGGCTGGGGTTCAGCTTTCTAAGTCTAATGCTAGATTCCGTTTTAACACCAATAGGTCTGGTAAGCTTCTTGCTAATTATTTACGTATTAAAAGGGATAAAACGCAGATTACTTCCATTCAAGGTCCTCAAGGTAAAATTGCACTTTCCCATAATGATATTGTTCAAGAATTTTTAAATTTTTATTCCACATTATATAATAAACCAGATTTTTGTAATGAGCATATAATTGATGATTTTCTAAAACATTCTGATTTACCTCATATTTCTCCCTCTGACAAACTTGGGTTAGATTTACCTATTACTAAAGATGAAATCCTAACTGCCATTAAATCGCTTCCAAAAAACAAATCCCCTGGTCCTGATGGCATCCCTGCCGAATTCTATAAAGAATTTCAAAATCATCTTTTGCCTTATTTGTACCAGATTTTTTCTCATTTTTCTTCGTCAGGTACCATTTCCGGCTCTTTTTCAGAAGCATTAATTGTTGTACTTCCTAAACCTGATAAAGACCCTACCCTTGTTGCTAATTATCGTCCCATTTCTTTGATTAACCAGGATTGTAAATTATATGCTAAAACTATTGCCTCTAGGTTAGCTCCTGTCCTTCATTCTATCATTCACCCTGACCAATCTGGTTTTATGAAAAATAGATATTCTGCTAACAATACAAGAACGTTATTACATATTATTGAACAAAGCTCTACAATTCCTGTCCCAGCTGGCGTTATGGCATTAGATGCAGAAAAAGCTTTTGATAAAATTCATTGGCAGTTTTTATTTAAAACTTTGTTTTCTTTTAATTTTGGACCATCTTTTATACGTATGATTTCTGCTCTATACTATGCTCCCACTGCTCGATTGTTTATTTATGGCCAGATTTCTAACCAATTCTCCCTTTTTCGAGGGACTCGTCAGGGTTGTCCCCTATCCCCTCTTTTATTTTTATTGGGAATTTAGCCTTTTCTTAATTTCATTCGTAAATGTGACAACATTCATGGTATCACTATCAAAGATGTTACTGTTAAAACTTTGGCATATGCTGATGATGTGTTATTATTTATTAGTAATCCTGCCTCATCTGTTCCATTTTTACTTGACATTATTTCTAATTATTCAGCTGTATCAGGTTATAAATTAAATGTAATAAAACTGAATTTTTTCCGTTAAACGTGTTATGTACTCCTGATATGTTACCTTCACCGGATATTGTGTGGCAAAATAGTAAGTTGAAATACCTTGGCATATTATTTTCATCATCCCTACATGCTACTTTGAAATTAAATTGTGAGTTCATTCTTGATTATGTTAAACAAAAAACTTCCAAATGGTCTTCCCTTCATCTTTCCTGGTGGGGGAGAATGGAGTCTATTAAAATGACTATTGGTCCAAAAATATTTTATTCTCTTGCTATGATACCAACTCAATTTCCACTTAAATTTTATAAAGATATTGACAAACTATTATCTAAATTTCTTTGGAACAATAAACCTCCCCGTATTGCCTATAAAAAATTAAAAATTCCTAAATGCCAAGTTGGTTTTGCATTACCTGATTTCTTTCTATATCATAAGGCTTTTATACTAAAACAAAGCACTGTATGGTTTAATATTTCACCTATTGTTAGTCCTCCTATTTGGTTTCACATTGAGACTTCCCTTGTAAAACCTTTTCCTTTATTGTCCTTGTTAACTATGTCTCCTACTTCTAAGATTGTACATTCATCATCTATAATCAAATCATCAAGATTAATATTTAATGATTTAGACTCCAATTTTGCATCCCCTTTACTTTCTACGGTGCATTTGTCCCTGTGGCACAGCGCCTTAATCAAATTAAATAGGAATGTCTCTTTTTGGTCTTCTTGGATTACTAAGGGTATTTTTTATCTTAAGGATGTCTTCTTAGATGATGCATTTATTCAATTTAGTCAACTCCAATTAAAATTCAATTTGCCATTGTCAGATTTGTTAAAATATCAATCTCTATGTAATTCAATTTTAGATTCCTTCCCAAATGGTATCCCATCTATTGTATCAGCTGATTTTTTAATTTATGTCAATACTGTTTCTTTATCTTCTAAAGCTGTTTCTGTTTTTTATAAGAAACTTACCGTCTCATTAGGCTCCAGTGTTGATACAATTTCCGCTTTTTGGAATACTGAGCTCTCTTTGTCTATGTCAACTGATTCATGGTCGTTAATTTGGACTAATAGTATTTCTGGATGTTTACCTGTATCAATTTATCAAACCAATGCTTATATTTTGTTTAATTCTTTATGGACTCCATTGCGTTTATTTAACGCTAAATTATTACCATCAAACCTATGTTGGCATTGTAATTCTCATCCTGGTTCTTTACGTCACATTTTATTTGATTGTCCTATTATTATGAAATTTTGGTCTGAAGTATGGAATGTGATATTGAAAATTGTACCTCTTTCTGATTCGCTTTCCTATAATTTGAATATATGTAAATTATATGTAAATCAGTTGGTTTGAGTTGAAGATACTGAAGCAAAGTTATTTAACTTTTTGGTTTCGGCTGCGTTAAAATCAATCACTTTTTGTTGGAAGGATGCTACTTCTCTTTCAGTTCATGCTTGGTGGTCTTGGATTATCTTTACAAGAAGAGGTGCTCAATTATCTCTACAAGGTGTTCATCATAATTCTTCGCATTTTCAATCCTTTTGGTCTCCTATAGATTCTTATGTACAGTTATAATTCTTGTTCTCTCAATGTTAATATTTTATTCATTGATTATCATAATGTTTTTTATATCTTATTGGTAACTCTATTTATCTAAGTTATTATGCTATGAACTGTATATTTCCCCTTCCCTTCGTCCCTTCCCCTTCCTTCCCCCCCTTCATTGAGTTATCCTTTGATTGACACTCCTATTTTGCGATGTATTTTATTTGTGACTGTTTATTTATGATTATTCTTCTTCGCTTTCATGTAATTTAATGAATTACTTTTTCAGTTTTTGTATGTATTTCTGTGTTTCTCCATTGTCAAAATTCAATAAAATTTTACTGAACAAAAAACGACTTTGTAGGTTTTTCACTTCCAGGACACTGAAAACATGAAATATCCTACTTTTTAGAAACCATGCACCCTGTCCTATGTGCGTTTAGTACTACCTTAGGGGTGTCCTATAAGTTTTATAAAAGGAAGGCTTAGGCCTGCCAAAAGGTTTATTTTCCCGTGTAGAAAAGTTACTTTAAAACTGCACACCTAGGCTGCATTGTCAGGCCTCAAGACATGTTTTAGAGGGCTACGTTATTGTGTGGCAAAATGGGTGCTGCAGCCCATCAGCTGCATTTAATTTGCTGGTCCTGGGTAGATGTAGCACCAAATACTAGAACATATAAGTATAATAAATTCAACAATTGGGTCTATGCCAATCTTTACCATGTTAAGAAGGAAGAGCGCAAGCACTTTACCACTGGTTAGCAGGTGTAAAGTGCACAAAGTCCTAGGGCCAACATAAACTGGTTCAACAACCGAAGGCAAACATCTTCGGGAAAGTCATGCAAAAGATGGTCATTTCCAACAGTTGTCACTAACTTCAACCTGACTGATGCCAGGGATGGGTAAACTGTGATACTCAGTTAACCAAATATCTAGTTGGCTCCAACAGGTGATGAATTAATTGGTAAAAGAAATATTAACATTTCAATCTTAAAGACATAATGTGACCATAAAATTCCGTTTTACATTTTTTTCTTGCTGAAATGCTGAAAAGCCTAGCTAAAAGAGCAAACAGCAGAACAGGTTGAATTAATTGTTTCATTCCAATGAATCAGCTGCAGATGGCTGCAGATGTGTTTAAAATATGTGCGCAGATTTGTAAAATTACATTAATTCATATGCAGAATGATTGTGAATATTTCAGGAAATCCTAAACCATATGGATAACTTAATCTAGGGAGTAGCCAGAAAATGTAAAAATCTCCCACTTTGAACCAAAGCTTTGAAGGCACCAAGCAAGTGAAGCAGGTGAGCCCAACGGTCCTCAGAAGATTTGCTTCTTTCCTCCAAGCATCCATCCATTCGTTCTTTCACCCTTCTATCCACCCGCTAAGACCCACCATTTAACCTTAACATTATCTCATCTCTTCATTTTTTCCATCATCATTCACTCTTTCTTCATGCAGTTCTATCCATCCTTTCACCTATCCACCATTTCAATCACCCTTTCACCCATCCATCTATTCACCAAATGGCTCTTCAATTTTCCTTCCCATGCATCCTTTTACCTACCTACCATTTCACTCTCTCATGCATCCTTTCACCCAGCCACCCTTTCACCTACCTACCCTTTCACCTATGCACACATCCTTTTACTATTTCATCCACCCATGCTCCCTTTCACCCACCCACCCATACTATCACACACCCACACATCCTTTCACCCACCCATGAAAGCTTTCATCTTTCCACCCATCCTTTATTCGAGCCTTCAATCATTTTTTCCTTCCTCTATCAACCCATCTTTCTGTAGTGTTAAATGTGAGCTTTTACCTGTCGAGTTGCAGACAGAAGAGACCAATTAAGAACTCCATCCCCACTATAGCTTCTAAAGCAGGGTCTTAACGACAACCTTGAACTTCATGCCTATAATCTTGTGTTCCATTTCATCCCATTGATTCCAAAAGGTAAAAACTAATTAGGTCTGGAAGTTACATCTCTGCCCAGTTTACATTTACATTGTAGCCCAGTTTGCCCTTATAAGGGACAATCCTGAGGTAAAGCTGCTCAGCACTGCAGTCCACACAGATTGTTTTTACCAATGGGCAGTTTTGGCTCATTTTTTATTATGCATAACAACACCCCCCAACAATACAATTAAGAAATATAGAACTCTAACAAATAGAGGGGAACAAATAAAACAGGAGTTTAGGCAAGAGGTTGAAACTTTAGGATTAGGAAAAATGTAGAAACATCTGCTCAAAATGAGAAAGCAGTGAGCCATAATCTCTAGTAAATTATTCAAAGCGTCTAGTCAAAAACATCCAAAAATGGAAAAGTGCATTGATGGGAGTCTGCCAACCATGGACTCCCTGTTTGAACCGGCTCCAGTGAATGATTAACATTATTTGGCTCAGAAACGTCAAATATCCACTAGTGCGCCCCTGTATTTAGGGGGAGAGAGCGGGTTGGTGTTACACAAAAGCCACTGCAATATGGCAACAAATTATCTCAAACAAAGTTTTATTGCTAGGGGAAAGGGAGCTCACAAACATCAATATGCCCCTTTGCCTGTGTCTCTGAACATTTTTGGAGTGAAGAAGACTTGGGTCCAGTGGGTATAAGTACAAAGCTTTGCCCCTTGAGAAAAGGTCACATGCAGATGTTATTTTGCATGTCCAAAAAATGAAAATATAATTCTTCAAACCCCAATGTAGTCTTCCGGACTGGATCTAATTAGCCCAGTCCTCTCTTTTCAGGGCATTTCTATTAAGCAGTTTCAGCTGACTCTCAGATTCCAATAAACGTGGCACCAAAATGAAGCCTTTTCAGCCAGCTGAATTCCCAGCCGATGCTTATTCTTGTCTATATAGGTCATGAAAATGGCTCTTCTTGTTATGGAATCAAGTCATGCAAGAAAGATTCAAGACAGAGAGATGAACAAATCTTCCAGTGTCTCCCTGTCAAGCAGCAGAATATTCACTTGCAGCAGTCTTTATGTCTTCTGTTTTTTTGTTCTGCATCTAAAGAAGTTGTGAAATGTCAATGAACTAAGCCCTTTATAAGGAGGAACTAGCATGGTATTGGTGTATGACCCTAATCCAAAGCATAAAATGTATCCTCCTGTCCCCACTCCCACTGATATTTTAACTGAGCATAGGCTGACATGAGCTCGGTTACTAGACATAAGTCCACAGAAGAGTTAAACAAATAGTGAGTTCCAAATTGACAAAAACAGTGGGAGACCTGCAAGAACAGACACATGTCTTCATAGACAGTTATGTCAACATTCTGATTTCAGGCTTTTGTGTGTTTGTTTCATCATCTGCATTTGCTTTATGTCCCATTTTCCTAGTCGCCTTTTCTTGGATCAGGTTGTCAGACAGAATGCCTGTCTGTGGTTGCAAGATGATGTTTTGGGCGAGAAGCTTTGATAGTAATGTTTTTGTACAAGAAGCACTTGCCAGTCCTGTATCTACTACTCTGTTAAGCTAAGAACATTTGGTCATACTTGGGGATTTTCAAGCTCATTCAACACATCACTATTCGTTTTTGGTTTCACAGAGGGACTGAAAGAAAAGAAAAAAACTAAAGTGACAATCTCGTCTATTTATTAACTCACTTTACTGCAAAATACTCAGGGGCTGTAAACACAGGACCATACAGCCCTTATGGTGCGGGCGGGGGGGCGGGGGGGGCAACCCTCCATGGAGCCCTACTCTTCAAGGGACCGCCATCCAGTCCATGGTCAATGAATGTGAGATGTGGAAAAATCCGAGTCCCATCATTAAATTCTGCGTGGGAGAAGGAGGATGTCCCATCATTTTGCATTTTCACACTGAAAATAGTGACAGACGGGGATCTTTACAGGCCTAAAACGTATTGCTTATATTGAGACCCTTTTTTGTCAGTCTGGGCTTTCTGTACCGTTTTCTGTTTAGGATTGTGCCTGTTGATGCAGGAGTGCAAGAGTGGGTACATTGACCCTTGTTTTTACTTAATAACACTGTGTATTTGTCTCACTACAGTACTGACAGTGTATACTGTTTTCATGAAGGGAAATAGTAAAGAAGGATGAGCGCCCAATGAACGGAAACATCCTTTACAATGCAGTTGTAACCACAGTGCCTTTACCACGCAGCCTTTACAACACAAATGTTTGCTACGCAGATGCCTTTACCACTCTTTCCTTTACCACGCTATATATATATTACGCAAAGACCAGGGTTGATCTTTATAAATACACCCGTAAGTTTAAGTTACAGAAACACTTTTTGTGCAGCAAATTCCAGCCGAAAGCACATTTGACTCCATCTACTAATTTGTCACCTGGCCTAGTTGTCAATGATTTGGAACTGTTAACAAGATCTGACAGCATTACGCAATGAAGTCCCAAGCTCAGGATCTTAAGAAGAGCATTTGGTTGTGGATATTCCAGGCTACACTAACTTTAAACCCAAATCCACCTTCACCCCACTAATGTTACATGACAACATTGATATTTTCCATGAATTGACAGTTGCAGGGATAAAGAAGCTCTATATAACAACTTTAAGAGAGAAAAGCAAATATTTGGCACATAATAACTGCTACATTAATTTGGTCAAGAAATTACAGGCGGATAATAACATCATCATCCGCCAATCCGACAAAGGGGGCAATGTTGTACTTTGGCCTCGTTTTCTCTATCTGGAAGAGGCTTACCTCCAAATGAATGATGTGTGAACTGTCAGAAAAGCTCAGGCAGAGTTCCACACACTACTGATGGGTTGGCAGATTGCGGGTTTGCTGAGCCAGGACGAGTTTAAATTCCTTAAAAAGGATCATCCTGTAATGCCCGTCTTCTACTTGATCCCCAAAGTCCACAAAAATCTTGAAAAAAACCCTGGCAGACCGATTATCTCTGCTCGTGGTGGTCTGTTTGAAAATACTACCGTATACATTGACTCTTTCCTTCAAGAATTTGTTAAAGCTTTGCCATCCTATGTACAGGATTCAGGTGATTTTCTAAGGAAATTGGACTGTGTATTATGGGACTCGCAATGTTGGTTAATCACACTGGATGTATATACTAGCATCCAGCACATTGATGGGCTGAGAGACATTCAATTCTATTTGGGAAGTAGACCTATCCAAATGGCTGAACATAATAGATGCTGATGGCTATGATTTCTTATTGCCTGCACAACAACATTTCCATGTTCAACAACCAGTATTTTCAGCAAATTGCGATTCTCCTATTAACATGACCAGAGAATCTGGATTTCATTAAAGACACGGATGCTAACATTATGCATTAATCCTTTAATGCAACTCACAACAGCCGCTTACATCATAAAGGAATAATAAGAACTAAATGACATCACGCCAACAATATAAGCCATGAGCAGGAGTAAAGCTGCCTCTTTTGAATGCGAAGGAACGATGAGGAATCCAAACAGGTTACAACTTGGTACGAGGATGGTGAAGGGGTTGAAATCCATGGAAGGAGGTGAGGCAAAAACCATAGAGGTCCGTTAATTCGAATTATCTGAAAACAAAAAGGAGAACATCAAAAATTGAACCGTCAACAAACGGGGAGAATTCAGATAGTTAGTAATGACATTCGAAGAAATCAAGCTAGAATTGAAAATTGGAAACACATCAAAACTTAAAAGTTATTAATGTTTAATTGAACAAAATATCCTCCATCCAAGGGAGGGAAAGAGGGGGGGATAATGTTAGCCTCCGTGTCTTTAATGAAATCCAGATTCTCTGGTCATGTTAATAGGAGAATCGCAATTTCATTACAAGACAGGAGGCTACATTATGCAGGTTGGTAGCCCTATATAACAGCATCAGAAACATGTTCAATAGGTTTGCAGTAATGATGCGCAAAAATAGAAGCATTAGACCAGTCTGCACACTTAAGAATAACATCCAATTTACCACCAGACCAAAAGGATTTGCTGGACATAGCACTTCTTAGAGAGTGAGCTTGAAATTTAGAAAGGTCAATACCAGCAAGGTTCATGGCCAACTTAACCCATCTAGCAATAGAGCAGGAAGAAATGGGTTTAAAAGGTTTGACATAAGAGATAAGTAGTTGATTTGCATCAGGTGGACGAAGGTCTTTCATTCGTGAGTCATATTCTTTCATGCAATCAACTACACAAAGTTTTTTGCAAAAATCAAAACGAGGATAGGAAATGAAATCAGACATAGTCTTAGTTCTTCTGTGGATTTCAAATTTAACACCAAACATGTCATAACATCTAAAAGAGATATCTAAAGCTTTGACATCTGAAACCCGGCGGCAAGAAATGAGACATAAGAGAGAGGCAAGTTTAATTGAAAGACATTTCCTGTTAAGAAGGGAGTCAACAGTCCAGGAACAGAAAAGGTCAAGCAATAGTTTAACATCCCAAACAGATTGATATTTAGGTCTAGGGGGCCTTTTAAGTCTGATACTCTTAAGGACTCTACAAATAATAACATTCTTACCTACCGTCTTACCGGTGACAATAGAGTGTCCTGCGGAAATGGCAGACCTATAACAGTTAATAGATCTATAGGAGAGACCTCTGTCGAAAAGTTCCACTAGGAAGTTGACTATATTAACGATAGGAGCTTCCACGGGATCCAAGTCCCTTTCCAAGCACCAACTAGATCATTTTTTCCAGATGCTATTATATCTGTAGTGTGTTCCAGGTGCCCAAGATTCTCCGAGGAGTGCGAGAGCAGATGACGAAAGTCCAGACAATTGGTTAGATTGCCTGACACTTTCCAGGCAAGAAGGTTCAGGTTCCCTGAAAGAACCAGGTGATGATCTTCTCCGTCTGCGTTTAGGAGGAGACCCTGAGAAGCTGGAATCAGGAGGGGAACGTCGCAAGAAAGTTCCAGAGCTGTGGGGAACCATGCTTGAGATGACCAGAAAGGGGTTAAAAGGATCAGAGAGCACTGTTCCTGTCTCACTTTCTGCAGGACCCTTTGGATCATAGCAAAGGGGGGAAAGGCGTAGGGGCGGAGAGGAGCCCAAGGTTGGAGGAAAGCGTTGACAGCGAGAGCACCCGGATCTGGCATCCAGCTGAAATACTGTGGAAGTTGGAAAGACAAACGGCTTGCAAAAAGGTCCACATCGAAAGGACTCCAGTAGTGGGCCAGAGAGTTGAAAATGGTGGGATTGAGTTTCCAGTCGCTGAAATCTACTAGGAATCTCGAGTTCCAATCCGCTGAGAAATTGGATTTCCCGGGGAGGTACTCTGCCCTGAGGGAGATCTTGTGTTCTAGACAGAACATCCAGAGTTTCTTGGGCAGATCTGAAAGGTCGGCAGATTTCGTACCGCCGAGACGGTTGATATATGAGACCGCGGAAACGTTGTCCATCTTCAGGAGAACGGATCTGCCCTGAAGAGATTGTCTGAAGCTCATCAGTGCATAGAGCCCGGCCGTCATTTCCAAGAAATTTATATGGTGGGAAGACTCCGAAGGGGTCCAGACACCACCAGTGTCCTGGTCGAGGAGACGAGCACCCCAGCCATGAAGACTGGCGTCTGACTCTAGAACGAAGTCTGGAGTTGAACCAAAGATAGCTCTTCCGTCCCAGGCGTCCAAATTGTCCAGCCACCAAGAAAGTTCCAGTCTGGCTTCCATATCCAGAGAAACTTGGTCTCCGTACCAAAGTCCGGATCTGAGAGCTTTGGCTTTGATTCTCTGAAGAGCACGGTAGTTCAGGGGACCAGGGAAGATAGCTTGGATCAAGGAAGAAAGAAGACCAAGAAGTCTGGCCAACTCTCTGAGGGAGAGAGACTGATGTTTGAGGAAAAATCTGATCTCTTTCCGAATTTTGGCAATCTTCTTTTTGGGGAGTAGGAGGAGGCAACTGGAGGTGTCCACAGTGAAGCCAAGGAACTCCAGAGATTTGGAGGGTAAAAGGATGGATTTTTCTCTGTTTATAATGAATCCAAGGCTCTCTATGAGGTTCTTGGAGGTTTGTAGATCTTCTAGAATCTGTGAGTAAGATTGGGACATTATCAGAATATCGTCTAGATAGATGATGAGACGAATACCCCTGGCTCTTAGGATGGAGACTATCGTTCTCATGATTTTGGTGAAACACCAAGGGGCGGATGAAAGTCCGAAAGGGAGGGCCTGAAATTGAAAAAGGCGATTGTCCCAAATGAATTGGAGAAAAGGTTGATGTTCTATTGCCATGGGAATGGTAAAATAAGCATCTTTTAAGTCCAATTTGACAAGCCAATCTCCTTTAAGTAGAAGGTCCCTGAGCAGATGGATGCCTTCCATCTTGAAATGGCCGTAGACGAGGTATTTGTTTACTTCTCGAAGGTTTATTACTGGGCGCCAACCCTTGTCTTTCTTTTCGACTAGGAAAAGGGTGCTTACAAAATTCTTTTGAGACCACGGAACCTCTATTATTGCGCCCTTCTTTAACATAGAAGAAACCTCTTCTTTGACAATCTCTAGGTGCTCTGAAGAAAGAACCAGAGGATTGGGAGTGGTAGATTGGAAAGGAATCTGTGTGAAGTCTATTCTGAAACCCTGAACTGTTTCGAGAACTCAAGGGTCTTGAGTCAAAGATTCCCAGACGTGAAAGAAAAGTTTGAGTCTGCCCCCGACTTTTGGAGGGGGAGAAGAAAGAAAAACACTTACTTGGGGTGGTGTTGTTGGAAGCACCACATGCGGGAAAGCCTCTTCCGCATGAACCTCTTCCTCTCTGTGGGAAGTACTGTCTGGTGTTGGAGGGGTAGAAGCCTCAACCTCTACCAGATGAACCTCTTCCTCTTCCGGAAATTCCCTCGGCCGGAAGAACGGCCTCTTCCACCGGCCTGACCAAAAACACGTTTCATATTGTTTTGGGCCTTGTCCAAAGCTGTAAAAGTTGCCACGTATTTGCCAAGAGTTTTGATCATATCCTCTCCGAAGAGGAGGCCATTAGGTTTACATGATGGCTCTTTTTCAGCAAGATCCCCGAGTTTGGGGTTGATTCTAATGAGAACGGATTTTCTCCTTTTGATATTGAGAGAGGAGTTAGCATTTCCAAGCAGTACTATGGCTCTCTGACTCCAGCCTTTTATTAGATTTATATCTAAGGGAGTGTTGGAAATATGAGATTCCTCAGCAAGGTCGAGGATCCTAGTAAGGGGGCCTAGAAGGTCAAGAAGACGATCTTGGCAGGCTTTGAGAGCCCTTTCTAGGCCCTTTCTTGGGTCCTTGCCCAATTTAAATAAGAATTTAATTAGGTCGGGGTCTAAGTTAGGAGTTTGACAGACTTTACCCTCTATGAATGGGCGAGGACACTCGGACCTCATGGTATTACGAGATTCTCTTTCTAAAGAGTTCCTCAGCCATTTGGTGACGAATTTAGCTACGTGATCATGTGGAAACCACTTTTTACTGTTCGGGTGAGAGATGTTTTTTGGGGAGAACATTTCCTCACCGAGAGGATCGAGGATCGCGTCCTTCGACGAGGGGGAGGAATCCGACTCTGAGAAAGTGTTAACGTCCCAATCATCAGTGTCTTGCTCATCGAGATCCAAGACGAATTCATCGTCGAGATCATTGAAGAACTCGTCTTCTTCAGAGCTAGGGTCGACACTAGCACTGACAATAGTTGCTCCGCTGAGGGAGCCCAGTAAATTCGTGCCGTTAGGGGCACTCACACCATGCGTGCCGCGAGGGGCAACCTTACCTTTTGGGGCACTTTGGCCTCCCATGCTTTTTGAGGTGCTTGGACCTCCAATCTCGTTTGAGGTAGCGCGACCTCCGTCAGTGCTTAGGCAATGTTTGGTCTTTTTATTAGCCTTGGAGTGTTCAACTTCCGGATCGGAAGAATTGCCATCGAGTAAAAGGGACCTCTTATTGGAGATAACTTCACGTAATGTATCTATCATGCAGGATCTCATCTCCTTTTGGGGAAAGGACTTAAAGGCGTCGCTATTATGATTGGGTGAGCTTGCCATAGCGTCATCTGACTCTAAATCAGACATAGCAGGTAAGTAAAATTATATAAGGTGACGTTGTTAAGAGTTATTTCTTTTTTTTATTTTTTGGTTAAATTCAGTAATTATTACAATAAGGAGGGTTAATAATAATTAGTTTATGTAAGTTATAAATCTCCCGGGTGGGTGTCTTTAAAGCTAAAAACGAGCTAATCATTTAATTCTTGGGTAAAAGCTAACAACGCGCTGATCGTTTAATTCCCTGGGTAAAACGAGCAAAGGAACAGCTGATCGGAGTTTAAAGCGATCGGTAAAAGCCTCGAAAGGCAACCGATGCGCTCGACCTAACTGAAGGATAAGAATCGAGGAATGGACCTTAAGAGGCATACCGCGTAGCGTCGCGGTTGCCTAGGTCCATTCCTCACCCCAAGACGGCGATGCGGCTCCGAGGAGACCACGGAGCGGTAAAGTGTAGAAATATTGACGGGCATTGAATATCGAAGTTACAATGGCGGGCCTCGGAGTCCGAAGTTCTCGAGGAAAGAAATGTCGAGCTAAAGGCGAGGGGAAGACTCTAATGGGAAAGCGGTGTGTAAAATCGGCGAATATTCCCGAGCGTTAGGGAAGGGGAACAGAGGGGTAAATGAGATCGACGACCATAGATTGGAGGTCGAGGGAGGGGGGGAAATCCCGAGTCACATGGAGAGTACACCTCAGATGTCATACTTAATCATGCTAAAACGATAGTTGAGACATAAAGCAGTATATGAAACATATAAGCAGTATATTAAAAGTATATTAAGTATATTAAAGCTAGATGATTCGAGCAAATTAACAAGTAATTAGCAGTAAGGTTTAGAGAGTAGGACTTACCTGTTGTGAGCCGCATTCAAAAGAGGCAGCTTTACTCCTGCTCATGGCTTATATTGTTGGTGTGATGTCATTTAGTTCTTATTATTCCTTTATGATGTAAGCGGCTGTTGTGAGTTGCATTAAAGGATTAATGCATAATGTAGCCTCTTGTCTTGTAATGAAATCAGGGGTGTTGCATTTGAACTTGGTATGTAATGATCCGGTTATAGGTAGTTTGATGTCAGTCAAACCTAGAAAAGCGCGCTCCATGAGCGATGCTCTGGTCAAGTCTAGTCCGGAGGTGGCAACAAACACAACTTGGTTGCAGGCCAGTAAGGGATTTAGAAAGTGCTCTTCGTGCAAAGCTTGCAAACACGGGGTGAGCAGGCCAGAATACACTACACCTTTTTCTGATATCCCCCGTGCTATCCACAAACAGCTGACGTGCAAGACTGAGTTTGCTGTGTATGTGCTTTAGTGTCCGTGTGGCCTGCAATATGTTGGGAGCACCAAGTTGCAGGTTCACAAACGGATACTCCAGCACATTAGGGCCATCAACACCAGTGACGCCGCCTACCCATTCGCACGTCATTTCAAGGACTATCATGAGAACAAAAGTCAGCTGTTACAATACTTTGTCATAGATGCAGTTCTACCCCTTAGAAGGGGAGGAAATCATGAGGCCAGTCTACGAGATCTTGAAACAAGGTATATTGTTGAATTAGATTGCAAGTCCCCTCTAGGCTTGAACGCTAGCGAGGATTTTCATACCTGTCTCTAGTATTTAGAACCCCCCATTACACTAGCACCATTGTAAACTGAATAATTTTTTGATAACTTCCCCATTGCTATAACTTCTTGACTAGGGGAAGAACTCTGGTGTTAGCTTGCTCTCTTCGCAAAGTACAGTGTTTTTAAACATCTGTTTTTATGGATTTTTAATACAAGAGTTCGCTCTTTCACATTTCTGATTCATTTTGCACATGTTTTGCACATTTAGCACATACTGTACAGTTTGATTGCACTAAATTGCCCCATGGACATGGATGTCTCTAATTCTCTGCATTAGGACTGTTGACAGAAATTAACCCACTTGGGTTTTATTCTCTTGGCACACTGCTCTATTTTTTGCACAGCTGCATCTATGTTGCATATAACAGAAATGTATTTTATAATGAATACATTCTGTGATATTTTTATACATTAATTATTTTTAAAGGATTGCCTCAATTGCTCTCTTTTTTAAATAACGTATTTTTATATATGCACTGTCTATTTACAACTATGTGGTTTTCAACATTTGTTTTAACCCATTAGTATTTTTTCCATGCCCATATATTTGGCAACCGTGTTAACCAACCATGTTACAGGTTTTTCTGCACTTTGCACTTTAAAAATCGCCTGCTCCTCCAATGGTGTTGTGTGACCAAGGCCTCTGGGTAGGCCGAAACGTTATGCTGGCAGGCTGCTGAAAATCAAAATAAAATAATTCTCACCTGCATATCCTGGGTCGTCTCTCGTCTCTTTTTCCGGGGGTGTCCTTGATTACTAAAGATTTCTGGAAGCTTGAATTCGAGGGTTGCGTGGTAAATATTTGCACTGTTAAGTCTGCATGGTAAAGGCACTATGTGGTTACAACTGTGTTGTAAAGGATGTTTCCCTTTTTATATATATATCTAGGGTGATTAGGGTTGTTTTAGGGTGGGTTAGAGCATTTTTATTTATTTTTATTTTACAGAGTTTTATATAGCGCAAACTAGACCCGCATCGGGTATCAGAGCGCTTTACATAGCACCAGTTGCATTACATGAGGACACAGTCATTTTAGTGTTAGGCACGGGGAGATTAAGTGATTTGCTCAGAATCACAGGATGTTCAGCGTCATTGCCGAGACTCGAACCCAGTTCCCCAGATTCAAGGTCGGCCCCCCTAGCCGTTAGGCCAACTCCTCTCCCGAAGCATTGGGTTGTAAGGGTGTTTTTTTGATTAATGGGTTGGTAGGGGTATAGGGTATTTTAGGGTTTAACTGTAGTTAAAGGCATAGGGTAATACGTGACTTTTTAGGGTTTAGGGATGGGTAGGTGTTTAGAGTGATAAGGATATTTTTAGGGCTTAGGAGTGGGTAACGGTATTAGGTTGTAAGGGTGTTTTTAGGGTTTAGGGATGGACAAGCGTTTTGGGTGACAGTGTATACTTTTTAGGGGTTATGGGTGGTAGGGGCATACGGTGCCATAAGTATTTTTAGGGTAGGGGCATAGGGTGGTATGGGTAATTAATAAAAGGAGGTTTGGTGGGTTTCCCTCCAATAAAAATATAAAGTATTTCACTTACCAGGTATATACTTACCTGCATTTTGAAGGCAGACGTGTTAAGGCACCAGTCGTAAAAAAATGCATGGCAAATCATGCATAGTAAAAGCATGCGTTGTAATGTCCTATAACCCCCAATGAATGGCTTTCCTGGGAGGTGTGGTGCCATTTGATGGAGCTTTATAGTAGGATAACAACTACTGCAAGAAATAAGAATGCTGAAAATATGGTCGCTATGCATCTAACACCTTAATTATGTATGTATGTATAGGTATTTGTATAACACAACCCTAGCCATATGCAGCAGAGCGCTGTATAGGATCAAAGGTACAAAAGGGGGTGGCGATGGATGGAGCATCTGAACCAATCAAACACTCACACCCAGTCAAAAGATCTGGGTTTGATCCATAGATCAAAGGTAGGCATACAACCAATGAGTGATAGGAGAGGTAGCTGGATTCTGGGAGCAGAAGTGGACTGTTACTGTTTTGAGTGGCGGTGTTCTTTAAAGAACACTTCACTAGTGGAAAAGATTGTTAGTGAATGGTGCAGACAAAAACAGGTCCTCAATAGTGGAGGGGTATAGGAAACGTAGCAAGGAATGGTAGTGTTTTAACAAGTTGCACTGGGTTGTATCAGTCAACACCCTTAGGAAAAAGTGTACATAAAATATGATGGGGAAACATAAGGGAAGGTGCAAGAAAGTCAAGCAATCTACAATGCTGGTCTAATTGTAGGGTGTCCAATCAGTGACTAGCTGGGTTCTGGATAATTGTTTTTGGAGTGTGGGGAGTGATTTGGCCAGTTAAAGACTGTTCACAAAGGATGCAATTACATTCTCAAACAGAATTCCTGTTCACACTACCCCTTCATCACATACTGTGGCTCTTTGTCAAGATGTGACACATCGGACTATATATGGTCAGACAGATTAAGCCCTATTTCTGTCACTGACTTTCTGTTGCCTTATTAACATTAACAATCCGCTGTGAATTAAGACAAATTCCACTGAAGCTTTGTTATCACTCACATGGTTTTCTAACCTCTTTATGAACATTCATACCCAACACCCAGACTATTCCCACTGCTCCAAGTTACATTATCCTCTTAATGCCACAGGATCTTTCAATGCTCTGGAAAGCACTCTGTACACTAGATCCTTAAAAATAAACAGAGTCTTTACAGTTCAGAAATTCAATCAAGTCCTTTCATGTTTCTAGAACATTTTGGGGAGAATTTACTCGAGAGACCTACCTAGTTAAGTGATATACCAGTGACACCCAGAGATTATCAAACTGTCTAAATTCAGACCATTGTAATGCACTCACTTTGTCATACACATAGCTTTAATGTTGATGTATGACAAATACTATTTCAGTACCAGCTGCATTATAGATGAACAATAATCAATACAATGACATATCAAAATATTATGTGCATAAATATAATCTGATGTAACAATTGTGTTCTAAACATCGCTTGCAAAAATATTGTCAATTTAGTGTAGATTTTATATTACCTCCAATACGGTGTTATTGTTGTTGGCAGCCTTTAGTGCACTGTACCAATGCCAGATGATATTCAGATACCAACTCATCACCACCTCCAGTCACAGGGCGCCCTCTGACCTGCATTATATACCAACAATCAACCATAATTGAACAGCAACTCCACAAACTCCCATTAACTTGCTTGTTTCTCTGTTCTCTTGGGGATTACTCATATGAAAGCCTCCTGGTGCTTACACTATTTGACACTACATTAGTATATGAATGCTTTGCATATGGTTTTGGGCAGTACCAGCCGTTTTGTTTGCCACAAGTACTGCTGCATGTGGAATATTTTGACACTTTATTTCTGACTGCTTTTCTTGACTGGGGATAACTGCGGGTGGGGGTATTGATGTTAGGGTTTTATTGTACTAATTTTAGTAGACTTAAGATATGTATGAAATATACAGTAGATGGAATATGGTTGGATGCTTGAGGATGCATGTCATATGAGATATATTGATATCACTTTCAATCTGTAAATCATAGTTATCTGGGTATTTCTGCTTTTCAACTTATATTTTAATCTATTTCTTATAATTATCTGTGTACCTTTTTAAAGAAAATTAATGTATATGTAGTGCACATCAATTATAATCTGTTTTATATGCCTATCCATAGTGCACTAAGGTCTATTTAATGAAACTAATCAAAATTATTTACACTACAAAAAAAAGAAAAGAGTCCTGCAGGAATATTAAAATGTGTGGTGTTATAGATCCTATAACTGCTCAGAGTGAAATATAAAAGGGGAACATATGGGTTTGTAGATGATTAGACACCTCATGAATCCAAGTGATCTTCTTTTGTTCCATGATATAACGTTAAACTTGAGGGGGGATCCTGTCTCACATTTAGTAACACACTGGTAGGGTGAAAAAGGTCATTTCAAAATGTGAATACATTGTGCATTGCAGAGAAGATGGCACTTTCTCGTACAACCTATTGATTTGCAGAGTCTTTTTCACCTACTAAGGCAGTCTTCCTAGGCTTACTGTACTTACAGTACTCACTAGATAGTTCCCTCTATCTTAAAGATCTTACCCTTCCTACAGAAACCACTGATTCCCACTCCATCAAAACATAAGTTGTTTCAGGGAAGTATATCACTAGTTCTATAAGCTGTAAGGCAGCTCCCTGAGATAGACTGGATTCATTCTTTCAGAAGCACTCTCTGGGTTCTTGCTCCAAGGCAGGACCCAGCTGACCATGACACATGCAGAAACCTCCATGGGAAAATTAATTATGGTCTATTGTTTCTTTCATTCCTCAGTCTGGTTGGTTGGCTGCTTCTGAAACTACTTACATATTGTAGCTGGTAAGCACTGGGTACATGAGTATGAGAAAGCCATTCAATTGCATAGCGACCTCTATTTCCCATGCTTCCGTCATTTATAGTAAATTGCCCTACATCCCCTGAGCACAATACCAAATCTAATACAAGTTGAACCCTTAAAGCCTCGCTGAAGAATGGAGTGAACTGGGGTGCAACTTGAGTTTAGGGGGTGTTTCTCTTTTCCGCAATGAGCATTTGAATGTTAGAGGTTTGGGGGAATTGTCACAGTCATCAGGACGCTGAATACTGTCTGTATACATGAACAATTTTGGGCATACAATCTGTTGTTACTTTACTGTATGTCAAGTAATAGAAACAGGAGCCCGGTTGAAAGCATGTGTCTTTTCAATGATGGGTGGTTTATACAATGCAGATGAAAGGTTCCAAAAAGTTTGTTTAAAAAAAAAAAAGAAAATGTTGGATTTTTAAAGAAACTAAGAATGAGGTATGCAGATCCTGGTATTCCTTCAAGTGATTTTTGTCCGGTACTGAGTTGGTGCCAATGGCACATATTAATTACGCAATTCCCCTAATATTAGATCTTTGTACCTTCATGTTGTGGGACTTTTTGTAAACTGTATCCACATTAAAAACAAGTTGCATTATATCCAGCACTAAGTTTTGGAGATGATATGAAGTACTTGAAACATCACAATATTTGTAATATATCCCAGCTGTGGTCCTAGTCCACTACACATTTTATTGATAGTTCAGCAAAAAGTACCTGTAGAATAAAAGTTTATCATGTGAGTTACTTGGAACAAGGAAAGTTAACTTAATTGACACTCATCTATTTACACTGTATTTACACTGTAGACAATGTTTGCAGCATACAATGATGCATGAATGGTCTACCTGTATACACTAAGCAATTTTTCTAATGTTGCTATTGTGTTAAATTCCAGTGTTCGCTGTTAATCATATATAATATGGAGCTTACATTTCGATGCACTGGCTCTTACCGCTAAGTCATTGCCCTTCACTAGGGTATTTTATGTAATATGTGTGAAATAACAGAAGATGGGGATGAAGAGCTTACCTCTATCCTGTTATCTATTGATGGAATTGTATGAGATAACATGAAAAGCTTACAACTAAAAAAGTAAAATGAGAAACAAAGAGAGATGCAGGATCAATCCAGCAGACAAACAGGTTTGAATGATCACCCATAAACAACAATAACATCCAGAATTCTCATGCAGAAAGCAAACTGAATGTTCCACCTACTCTAGAGTCAATGGATTATGAGAAGAAACAGATGAAATTACTCACATTAATCCTAATTAATCACAGTTGCGGTGAGAACAGTCTCTCATGTGCCACCAACAACCATTTGAAGATCGGTATTGACCTCTCTCATTAGGGTGTCCTAAGAATACCAGCTGATGGAATTATATTGAGCCACGCCTGCTAACTATGGCTACCCACAGCGGGAAAGACTACGTAAACAAAACCTCCATGGAGGTGGATATTGGGTGCTATTAATAATTTTAATAAATTACACTTATTTGCTCTAAATGTCTGCATTTTGCAGGTGAGTATGAGGCAAATAAGGTAAATGTGGTTTGAGATTATCATCAATTTACAGAAATGTGATGCTTCCTTGATGAGATTCAAAACTACTAATGTGCACCCTCCTTTGTCGAAATGTATGGTATTTATAAAGTGATGCAACCCACCAAGGAGTGGCTTTGGAAGACACTGAAGTGGGGCCCCATATGAGTAGGAAAAAAAGTCTGGTCCCATTGTTGGAACAGAGAATGGACCCAGTTTGGCAACCTGCAGCAACAATCAATGCAGGAGAAAGTACACCAATGAATATGATCCTAGTGGATCGTAAAAGACCTGACAGAGAAAAAGTCCAAGGGCCCAGATGGGAAGATTAATCCTCTCTTTGGCTATGACTCAGAGGATTTAGGAAAACCTGACAGATGTATCAGGTGTGGACATGATCAACCAAAATCCAAGACGAAAATTAATTTCTTAAGGGTATTATGATTTTGAAGTAGCCTCTTATCAGTCCTAAATGAAAGTAAGTTCCACAGGAAGGAACTCTGGAAGTGGATGGATCGGCTACCAAATCTTCTTCAGATGAGTGCTCAGATCAACAGTAACCTGATATTGGTAGATCTGAAAGATCAGGATGGGACAGTTGTACACAAAAAACAGTTTAGCAAGATAGTTTGAGTTACTGCCTAGGACTCCTTATGCCCTAAGCGTAAAGTTTTGAAGGACAATTTTTCCTTTACGAGTAGCCAATGGAGGGATTTGATCCTGGCATATCAGGCCAGACAAAATTAAGTTAAACACTGCTGATGTTCATTCCTTAGATAATCCACTTACTTTTTTGATAACCGATCAATATGATAATCTGGAGTCATTGTCACTCCTGATTTTATTCAGGTGTGCTTTGCAGTATTTGATTTTTGTTTAGCGAAGAATGGATCTTGGCTAGCATACAGTCACATAGTTAAGCTCATACAACAATTTCCACACCCCTATGTCTTCAAAAGTTTTGATCTATTTTGGAAAACTTCCATATGTGTATATAGCCATAATTAGTTCGGTCACACCCGGTGGGGCCCGATGATGAAGCAAGTCACCGACCAGGTCGGTGAGTGAGGGCTTTCCTAACAAACCTATTGGGCTTTGTTGTTTCCTTGTGCTCTGTGCCCTTTTTCCACCTGAACCAGAACAGGAACACTCTTTTGTTGTTGTTACATATTATAATTTGGGGACTAAGAGTGTTCACGACTCTCCCTCTCTCTCTTATTGTTTGTAAATATAGCCATAATTACTCATCAGTAATATGCAAACCTTTATTGGGAAAGTAAAAACATGTTGTTTTTGTCTCTATAATTTCATCCTATTTCTTCCTATTTACACAATACCCCAATGGCTGCGATCTTTGCTATACCTTCCATGTTTTCTTAATACATGTCTTTATTTTCAAAATCAACATGATGAATATTTTTTAAAGCAAAATATTGATATCATCTTACTGTAGTGATAAGCAGATATTACTGCTATTTTGAGAATCATTATCCATAAGTAAATGATTTATTAAAATAGGAGTTTGCAGATAAGAAATCACTAATTTATTTGGAGTCCACATAAATAAGCCCTTTTGGATGCAGAGAATCACCCATCACATATGCCAATGGCAATATGTATGTTCTGACTATGTATAAAAAGCAATGCACCAACAAACTGATAGCCTTCCAGACAATCTGGACGTTAACATGATTAACACGATTAAAAAGCCACTAAAACTTTAGGTCCTGCATTAGCCAAGAACTTTTCATTTAAAAAAGATATACATATATATATATATATATATATATATATATTCTTTCTTTCCTTTTTCATTCTTTCTTTCCTTTTTTCTTTCATTCATTCCTTCTTTCGTTCCTTGCATGCTTTCATTGCATCTTTCATTTTTTACTCCATCTTTCCTTTTTTCTTGCTTTCCTTTTTTCTTTCATTCTTTCCACCTTCTTGCTGTCAATTTTTAATTCCTTCCTCCTTTCCCCGTCTTCTTTCTTACATTAATTCCTTCTTTCCTTCTTTCTTACATTCATTCCTACTTCTTTCTTTTCATTCATCCCTTCTTGCCTTCATTGAAGCTTTCTTTCTTTTTCTTTTTCTTTCATTTCTTAGTCTTTCTTTCTCTTTCTTTCATTCTTTCCTGTTTGCATTGCTTCTTTCCTTCTTTCTTGCTTTCTGTCTGTCTGTCCTTCCTTCTTTCTGTCTGTCTTTCTTGCTATCCTCCCATCTTTCTTTCTTGCTTTCTTTTTCTTTCTTTCTTGCTCCCTTTCTCTTTTATCTCTCTTTCTCTTTCTTTCTATTTTCTTTTTTGCCTTTCTCCTTACCTCGTTTTTACGTCTTTTTATTGTGAATACAAGAAAACAACAGTGCATAGTACAGTGGCTGCAGACATTAATGAATTGTTCATCGTTCACGGGTAGGACACAAACAACTATTTAGTCACCGTATGGCATACATAGTCAAGGAAACAAAAGCAGAAGACATCTGACTGCAACAGCTTATCATTATCGTTCACAATAGACAACCCAAGCAAACCCACAACTCTCTTTCACCCTCCCACTTTCATTTGTCCCGATAGGTGCACCATTAGCCCCACACCTTGTCCCATTGTTTAGGGGCAGGCTCCACTCTGAGAGACTACAGGTTCAGTCCTCTGACACCAGTCTAGATCAACCTTCCATTACAGAGCTGAGGAGTGACTCCTGATTACCAGGCACGTGCTATGTTACACTTGGCATGATCACCGCTGTTGCCAACCAGATCTTCTGGCACCTGGGCCACACTTCCTTTCCACATATATTCAAGAGGGTTACTTTGGCGTACCTGGGACTTCCTGTCCCAAGGCCCCGGTCAGGACCTTTAGGAGTATCTTCCCAGAAGAGTTGAATCAACAGCCATTTCCACAGCATGTGGAAGAAGGTACCCTTTTGCCCACAACCTCGCAGAAATTGTGATGTGTCACCTCAATTCATTTTATGAAGAAGAGCTCTGAAATAGTATGGCCTAGGTAGTATCCTAAGTTGGATCAATCTAAATCATGCCCATATGGCCACCTCCCTGGGGCTTTGAATGATGTCTGCCCAGTCCTTGTCATCTAATGTCCACACAACAATCTC
This sequence comes from Lissotriton helveticus, assembly GCF_964261635.1. NCBI lineage: Eukaryota > Metazoa > Chordata > Amphibia > Caudata > Salamandridae > Lissotriton > Lissotriton helveticus. The sequence goes on from NC_136069.1 coordinate 268,477,018, forward strand.
TCAGGAAGCTCTCAGGACAGCAAAAAGATAAAGAGAGTTATTCATGATTTTTCTGTATGTTACGGAGACTGCCTTAATCTCCAACGGTGGCAAAATAAGGAGATCCTGCAGCGGGGCTGCCTCCTGTACTTGATCCTCTTCCACTGCGTGTGTGTGTGAAGAGCATATCTTAGCTGCAGGCGTTTGTATTGTTCAGTCTCTGCCATGTCATATTCTTGTCATAAGGTGTTAAATGACACCATTTCCTGGCCTCTCCATTTATTGCTCAAATGTGAAAGGCCTATCAGATTCTATTTTGCGAGGCCCCTGGGAGCCCATATTTCATGGAAAATATCTCTACATCACAGCGAGGTCAAAGCCATCAATTTCCCAACCAAGATACCTCGATGCCTCTCTCCACAAGCGGACAACTGTCTGTGTGTGTATTGGCAGTGCACCCTCAACCTTATTGTTGTACAGAGTCATTTCATCACCTTCCCTCCCTATGACCTCTCAGTGAATGTGGAACACTGGTTCCTCCCGTCCCACGATGACCCAGTCGTTGACTGTAATGAGCTGTGCAGCCCAGTAATACTTAAGAATGTCTGGTACCACCAGCCCCCCTTCATAAACACTCCTATGGAGTTTACCTAGCACTATGCAGGAGCTCCCTCCATTACATAGCAGTTGTTGGACTTCAGAACCAATCCGTTTGAAGCCACATGGGGGTACCTTGCATAGGGTATTCTGTAGAACATACAGTAGGTGTGGTAAGGCCATCAATTTATTAAAATGAACTGCCCTACTAATCAAAGATAGTGGGAGGGTTTGCCAATTTTGCACATCTCTGTGGAGTCTATTGACTCATGGCTTTCGATTCATCCTTAGGAACTGTTCCAGTATCCGAGTGACAAAGATGCCCAAATACACAAAGCCATCCTGCACAACTGGCACAACACTGAGGGCAGAGTTGGTTCCCCACCCAGCCAGGGGGAAGACCAAGAACTTGTCCCTTATAATTTGGTACCCAGAATAATCCCAGAAAATCCTGAAGACCTGGAGAATACCTGGTGACGTATAGCATTATGTCATCAGCATAGAGAGAGATATATTCCTCCCATGCCCCTTACACAGATGTCCCAGATCAAAGGGTCCTTATGGTCCAAAGCAGCCAGTGGCTCAAGCACCAATGCAAATACCATGGGGGAAAGAGGACATCCCTTCCGCATGCCCCTCCTCAGGTGACAGCCTCTGGAGAGTGTGGCACTAACCTACTCCAGAGAGTCCCAATATAGTATCCTGCACCCATCCACAAACCCTTGGCTCAAAAATCAAACTAGGATCATGAAGATATAATTCAACGCCACACTGTCAAATGCCATGTGGGCGTCAAGAAAAAGGAGTGCTTCTGGTCCATATTTTGGGACTCTGGTCATGTGAAGCACCCCATACAAACATCTCAAGTTAAGGTTATTGCTTCGGAGTGGCATTAAGCCAGACTGGTCTGGGTGAATCAATTTAGTGATGACTTATCTCAGTTTAGTCACCAAGGCCTTCGCCAGCACTTTCACCACCAGATTAAGCAAGGAAATAGGAATGTACAAGTCACATTTCACCAATGGTTTACCCTTTTTAGGGATTGGAACAATGGTCTAACGGTAGACACCCCTCCTCTCTTGCAGCTCGGGCCATATCCAGCAGTTGCATGGCCACCTTGTCAGTCATGCACTTAAAGAGTTCCACTGGTAGACCATTTGGTCCTGCTGCTTTGCCGGATTGGAGATCTCTCAATGAGTGAGCTATAGCCTCCACTGTCAAGTCCTCGTCCAAAGTGCCCCCGTCGTCTCCGGAGAGCGTCAGAAGGATCCTATATCCTATATCCTTCAGGAGGTCTGAGAATCATCCTGTGACATAGAGGACACTGAGGCATAAACCCTCACATAATACACCACAAAAGCCTGAGTGATTGCCTTATTAGTAACCTGCTGGACCCCTTCACTATCCATTACCTCTCTGACCTAAGCTCGTCCCGCTTCCTCCTATTCAACCAGTCCAGGAGCCTGTTAGCATTATCCCCAACGTCATATAATCTGTGTTGTGTGGCTATGGTGTGAGCCCACATACGTTGTTCCACCACTTCCTTTAGATTGTGATGTATGAGACACAAACAGTGCTAGGGTTCCAGGTCAGGTCCTCCGCCTACTGTACTTTGTGCCTTCAAGGAGGTTACGTCCCGATCCAGTGCGTTACACTGTATTTTGTTTTCCTGCTTTCGGCCTCCTATCAGGCCCTGTGTGTAGCCCTGGATCAGAGCCTTAAAGGTTTTCCAAAGTATGCAGGCCAAATTCACAGTCTCATTGTTATCACTAAAGTATTGATCAACTCTATCTCACAGCTTGTACCTCAAGGTCTTATATCTAAAATATCGGGAGTCTAATCTGGGGGAGCATGATAGTCTTAATTCCCCCAGGGTTGTTGTCCCGCAGAGGTCCACTAAGCCCATTGCCTCTTTGAAGGCCTTCAGAGAATACCTGTGATTTTCAGGGTCTGCGACCAAGTTCAGGTCATCCCCCATAACCAAGACACCAGGAGGCATCTCCAGGAGGAGAGACCCCAGGTCAGTGAGTGTTTGGTCTATAATCTCGGAGGGTAGTATACTGAGCAGATGTTTAACATCTGCTCTTCCCATCTGCCTGACAGTGCCACATACCTGCCTAAAGAGTCACACCAAGTGCGAGTCGGGGTAAATGGCACTAATATTGGGAAGAAAATAACTGTCCACCTGGAATTTGAGGTGTGGCCCCGTGTGTGCCATCAGTAGATACCCAAATCTATCAAAGACCCTGTAGTGGTTTCCCTTTAACTGTGTTTCTTGTGACAGTACCAAGTCAGGGCCATATCTGCGTAAATATTGGAGAACAATGGTCCGTTTAATCTTGCTTTCCAGCCCGTTGACCTTCCACGTCCAAACTTTGAAGGTTTGCGTTTTTGGTGTGTCCATTTATGGAAGGGTTTAGCTATTACCAACTAGCCGGCCACCAACTACCCGCAAATCATACCCCTTCATGTTGTCCCATTTTGCCCCGCACCCATGATCAGCTGTACTGTGAGCAACATAGTGATAACCATCAACAAATAGTCAAACAGACCCCAATAAACAAAGTCCTCCCTCTCTGCAACCCTGCCCAGGAAAAACAAATTACTCCGGAAGGGTGGAAAGTGTCTCCTTGGCTAAGCCCAACCTCCCAACAGATAATACGTAAATTGTATCCTCTTAGTCATATAGAAAGGTTCCATACCTCCGTGGCAAATTTGGCAGCATCAGATCTCCAGAGCCAACAGCAGACACTTCTGAGTAGAAACCATCCAATATACACTCTCTTCCATCAAATCCACACCCTGCTCCCAAACAATATTGCCCAGCTTACGACTAGGTCCTAGCGGTACATGCCGTCTAGGACAATGCCAGGTTCAACCAGCCCCTCAGTATGACAACCAGATATCTAGTCCAGAGGGTCTGCATGCCTCTGTGAGCCAGGAGCTCCAGTCTGTCCATTGTCTGAGCCACTGTCTCACCGTTCCGGTCTGCATTACCGCCTGTTCCGTCAGACCTGGGTACACCAACCCTCCAGTAATTCCCAAGCCTCCTCCGGGGAAGTAAAATGCCATGACTAACTCTCAGCAATCACCCTTATGTATAATGTATTTAAGTTCCTGGTTGCAAAGCTCCTTCTTAATCTCTAAGAAACTGTGCAGTTGCTGGTGCACTTTTATCATGAAATCCAGAAAAAATAGGATCATAGAATTTTCAAATTGGAGGTCGCAATGAGATTGGGAATCCTGCAAAATTGCATCCCTATTGTTGTAGTTGAATATCCTTGTGATAATTATCCTGGGTGGGGCCCCCAGCTTCGGTGGTGGCACCAGCACTTTTTGTGCCCTTCGTGCCAAATGCTTGGGGCACAGCGTCTTGGAGATGAGGTATTTAAAGAAGAGGTCAACACTGGGTCCCTCTGCCCCCTCAAGGACCCCCCCCTCCACTCTTATGTTGTTCCTTCTTGCTTGCCCCTCCTGTTCCTCAAGCCTAGCAGCAACCTCTGCATGCTGTTTGGTCAGTATTTGTACCTGGGTCTCGAGTCTCTTGGTGGTTGATTGTAAGTAAGTTAAATGGGACTCGGCTGCAGTGACTTTGTCCATTATTTTCTATAAGTCTGCAAGGAGGAGTGTGGCATCCACTGTCACTGCATCCAATTTTGGTTCCAATGAACCCTAGTGTAGGTTTATCTGAGGGGCATGAAGCCATTTCTGGATTGGCTGCCGCATCTGCACAGCCTCCATGTTTGGCTACGCCACAGCATATTTGTCCAATTTATTCATTTGTGTGGGCAGCAGCCACTTATTCCTCACCATAACTCAGGGTGTCGCGCACCAGGGGGTCTCAACACACAAGGTTTCTTGCAGCTGTCAGCACCACTCACCCTAAGTCGCTGTCTCAGGACCCCAACCCCCACACCAGTTCTGACTACTCTAGAACAGGGGCAGGAAGGCACTTGTTCAGGTCGTGTACACCCATGCACCTCGATGTCACTGTGAGCAGCTAAGAATAACATGTCCACCCAGGGCACCACTCCACACAGAAGCCCTCACATGGAAATTCATCAGCACAAGGGGGAGGCATCAGAGACGTCCAGATCCCCAATGGCTGACTTATCAGGGCAATCGTTTAAAGTTCAGACCCTCAGATCCTTTCCTGCAGGTCAATATTTAGAAAGGGCCCCCGTAGGGCCAAACCTGTTCCAAAAATGCCCCTGAGAGCAAACACAGAGCCTGGGAGAGATTATCCGCTAGATGAGGGCCCAGCCACAGTCCTCAACATTTGTTGCAGCCCCCAGGAATCAGACAGTTTGTGGCCCATGGCCACAGCAGGTTCCATTGCGCCCGTGCGGAGATCAAGGAGGAGACCGGCAAGCCTCACTGTCACCCGCCCTTGACTCTCCAGCAGCGACTACGCCTGCCATCACTGGCCCCTCTGGCAGTAATCCACACTCACCGAGTGCCAGAAGGGACGCTGGTTGAGCTGATCCCCTGCCCCCACACGGCTCCTCCACACTTTGCATCTCGACCTCTGCAGAATGGGTGAATCATTTGTCAGCCCAGCCACATAAGACCCCAGCACACACCTGAGTGTCGGGTGGTTGACAAACGTCACAATGGATTTTCACACTTTTGGTGGGAGCCGGGTGTCGCAAACCTCTCAGTCAGCTCCAAGGTATGGTTCCATCCTTTCAGCTTCGTATGCATAGAGGGTGGAACGGATCAGGTGCTGCTGGCTGGGGATTCTGTTTAAGGGGTATGGAGCTCTCTCAAGAGGTTGCGATTTTGACCGGAGCCAGACCATGCCCTACTTCTTTCTTTCTTGACATCTGACTTTCCTTTTTCTCTCCTTTGTGACTTCTTTCTTTTCTTCTCTCTTGCCTTCCTTTCTTTCTTTCTTTCTTTCTTTCTTTCTTTCTTTCTTTCTTTCTTTCTTTCTTTCTTTCCCAAAGGCAAAGGGCAATGGCACAATGATTGCCTATTTTAGGTCTATATAAGCCAAGACCTAGTGATTTTATGTGTATGCCATAGTTACTTATAGGGGTTTTCAGCCACACTTCATCCATGTTCCTGTGGTTATGTCATTTTCCTTTTTCTACAACCCACTTGAACACCAAAGGGCAACACATCACCCCCTTTAGCCATTGGCTGACTTCACTATAAGTTACAACATGGTACCTTTTCACAGGGGCAAAAACAACACATGATGGAGAGAATGCAGAACAATGTCATACATTCACCCCAGTACAAAGATCTGGGCCTAAATCCATCGTTTTTTTGCTCACCATGCCATTCCAGTTTGAACCCAGCCATATGCAAATCAGTCTTGACCCTGTGCCCCATGGAAACAGTCCAGCCCGAACTGCCAAGCCAGGTCCTCCCTGGACTGGAAACAAGCATCATAGGACCGGTTTCGGGCTTTCAGCCCTCATCAGCCAGGATAGCTTGATTCCTGTGGCATGGAGAGCCCGGGACTCCAGTCTGAGCATACTTGTCCCACTCGGGGTGAGAAATGCCTAAACAACAATTGATGGACAGAATCAATCAATCAATCAGAGCATTTGTATAGCGCACTACTCACCCGGAGGGTCTCAAGGCGCTGGGGGGGGGGTCCGCTACTGCTCGAACAGCCAGGTCTTGAGCTGCTTCCTGAAGGCGAGGTGGTCCTGGGTCAGGCGGAGGTGGGTCGGAAGGGAGTTCCAAGTCTTGGCAGCCAGGTAGGAGAAGGACCTTCCTCCTGTGGTGGCTCTTCGGATGCGGGGGACGGCGGCGAGGGCGTGGCTGGTCGATCGAAGCTGGCGCGTGGGAGCGTAGAAGTTGAGGCGGCTGTTGAGGTATCCTGGTCCTTGGTTGTGTAGGGCTTTGTGTGCGTGGGTGAGGAGCCGGAAGGTGATTCTCTTGTTGACCGGGAGCCAGTGCAGGTCTCTCAGGTGTCCAGAGATGTGGCTGCGGCGGGGGATGTCCAGGATGAGTCGTGCTGAGGTGTTCTGGATCCGCTGGAGTCTCTTCTGGAGTTTGGCGGTGGTTCCGGCGTAGAGGGAGTTACCGTAGTCCAGACGGCTGGTGACGAAGGCCTGGGTGACCGTCTTCCTGGTCTCGGTGGGGATCCATCGGAAGATCTTGCGTAGCATTCGCAGGATGTTGAAGCACGACGAGGAGACGGCGTTGACTTGTCTGGTCATAGAGAGGGTGGAGTCCAGGATGAAGCCCAGGTTGCGTGCGTGGTCAGTTGGTTTGGGTGCGCTGCCCAGGGCGGGGGGCCACCAGGAGTCGTCCCAGGCGGAGGGTGAGGATCCCAGGATGAGGACTTCCGTCTTGTCCGAGTTCAGTTTCAGGCGGCTGTTCGACATCCATTTGGCTACGTCTGTCATCCCTTCGTGCAGGTTGGCTCTGGCGGTGGCGGGGTCGTTGGTGAGGGAGAGGATCAGCTGGGTGTCGTCGGCGTAGGAGATGATGTTCAGGTTGTGCTGGCGTGCGACGTCTGCGAGGGGGCTCATGTAGACGTTGAAGAGAGTTGGGCTGAGCGAGGAGCCTTGAGGAACGCCGCAGATGACTTCGGTGGCCTCCGATCTGAACGGGGGGAGGCGGACTCTCTGTGTCCTTCCGGCGAGGAAGGAGGTGATCCACTCCAGTGCCTTCTCCTGGATTCCGACGTTGCTGAGGCGCTGTACTAGGGTACGGTGGCAGACAGTGTCGAAGGCCGCGGAGAGGTCCAGGAGGATGAGGGCCGCTGTTTCTCCGTTGTCGAGCAGGGCTCGGATGTCATCTGTAGCTGCGATCAGGGCGGTCTCGGTGCTGTGGTTGGCCCGGAAGCCAGACTGCGAGAGGTCGAGGGAGCCGTTCATCTCAAGGAAGGCGGCCAGTTGCTTGTTGACGGTCTTCTCGATGACTTTGGCCGGAAACGGGAGCAGCGAGATGGGGCGGTAGTTCTTGAGGTCGGTGGGGTCTGCTGATGGTTTCTTGAGTAGAGCGCTGAGTTCGGCGTGCTTCCAGCTCTCCGGGAAGGTGGCGGTGTTGAAGGAGGTGTTGATGATGTCCCGCAGGTGGGGTGCGATGACAGCGTCGGCCTTGTTGAAGACGTGGTGAGGGCAGGGGTCTGTCGGAGATCCGGAGTGGATGGAGTTCATCGTGCGGATGGTGTCTTCGGTGCTGATCGGGGTCCAGGCGCGGAGGGTGGTGGTGGGGGGCGGTGGTTCGGTCGTGGCGTGCGTTGGTTGAGTGCTGAAGCTGTTGTGTATGTCCGCTATCTTGTTGTGGAAGTAGGAGGCGAGGGAGTTGCAGAGGTCTTGCGAAGGTGTGATGTCGTTGTTTCCGGCGTTGGGGTTGGAGAGCTCTTTCACGATGTTGAAGAGTTCCTTGCTGTTGTGTGCGTTGTTGTCCAGTCGTTCCTTGAATGCGGTTTTCTTGGTGGCGCGGATCAGCTGGTGGTGTTTTCGGGTGGCGAGCTTGAGGGCAGTCATGTTGTCCGGTGTTGGGTCTCTGCGCCAGGTTTTCTCGAGTGCTCTGCAGTTCTTCTTGGAGCTCTTGAGTTCGTCGTTAAACCATGGGGCTTTCTTGCTGCAGGGTCTGCTCGGCGGGGTTTTCAGCGGGGCGAGGTCGTCTGCGCAGTCGCTGATCCATTTCGTGAGGTTGGTGGCTGCTTGGCTGGGGTTCGTTGTGCTGGTGGGAGGGTTCTTGCTCAGGGAGGTAGTGAGCTGGTCTGCAGTGATCTTGTTCCAGCTTCTGCGGGGGGCCTGTTGCTGGTGATGGTGGAGCGTGGTCCTTCTGTAGCTGAAGTGGACGCAGCTGTGGTCCGTCCATTGGAGTCCCGTGGCGTGGCTGAAGGCGATGTCCTTGCTGGAAGAGAAGACCGGGTCGAGCGTGTGTCCAGCGTAGTGGGTGGGGGTGGTCACCAGTTGCTTGAGTCCGAGGTTGGCGAGGTTGTCCAGCAGGGTGGTGGTGTTGCGGTCGTTGTTGTTCTCCAGGTGGAAGTTGAGGTCCCCGAGGAGGATGTAGTCAGCGGAGAGGAGGGCGTGTGGACTGACGAAGTCGGCGATGTCCTCGCTGAATTGTGTGCGTGGTCCCGGGGGTCTGTAGATGAGGGTGCCTCTGAGGGTGGTCTTGGGGTTGACGTGGATCTGGAAGTGCAGGTGTTCCGCGGGTGCGAGGTTGTCGTCGGTGTTGGTCGTGATGCGGATGGTGTTCCTGTGAATGATGGCGATGCCTCCTCCTGTCTGGTTGACGCGGTCCCTCCGGATGATCTTGTAGCCGTCTGGGATGGCGATGGCGATGTCGGGCGCTGAGGAGGCGTTCATCCAGGTTTCCGTGAGGAAGGCGACGTCTGGGGCTGTGGTGTCGAGCAGGTTCCAGAGCTCGATGGCGTGTCTGTGGACGGAGCGGGTGTTGAGCAGGATGCACTTCAGGTGGGTGCTGCTGGAGTTCGGCTTGGTGGGTGCTGGTGCAGTGCAGGTCCGGGTGCAGGAGAACTTGCAGGACTGGCAGATGAAGGGTCCGTGGGTGCGTCTCGGGGTGGCTCGGTAGCAGCCCGGGGTTCGGCCGGTGTTGAGAGCGTTGAGTTCGGTGGAGTCGTAGGTTCGTCTGGTCGGCTTCCGGCGGGTGGGCTGGGGTCTGCGGGGGCCAGGGGTCCTGGCACTGGGCGCGGTCCAGGCGCGGACGGGCGCAGACGGGCTTACCTTTGGCGCACCTTTGGCGCTCAGTCGGTGCTCCCGCTGCGCGCGTCCGCTGCGCGGTCGCTGAGGGGGCGTCATAAGAAGGGAGCAGTGAGGGCGGGTCAGCTGGCAGGCGGGAGCGTCTTAGCCAATCGGCTGGCGGGGGGGCGTGTCTGCAGTCAGTGGCGGCGGGAAAACCGGGTGCGGGCTTCTCTGGCGGCCCTGCGGCAGCTGGGGCGCCGGGAGCAGGCGACGCTGGAGATCGGTCGGCACAGGAAGCAGGAGGGCGCAGGAGCAGGAGCGAGGATCGTGGGGCGACCAGGCCGGTGAGGGCGCAGTGGTTGCAGTGGTTGCAGAACAATGTCATACATTCACCCCAGTACAGAGATCTGGGCCTAAATCCATTGTTTTTTTGCTCACCATGCCGTTCCAGTTTGAACCCAGCCATATGCAAATCAGTCTTGACCCTGTGCCCCATGGGAACAGTCCTGCCCGAATTGCCAAGCCCGCGCTTCCCTGGACTGGAAACAAGCATCCTAGTACCGGTTTCGGGCTTTCAGCCCTCATCAGCCAGGATAGCTTGATAGCTTGATTCCAGTGGCATGGAGAGCACGGGACTCACGTCTGAGCATACCCGTCCCAGTCGGGGTGACAAATGCAAAAACAACAATTGATGGACAGAATGCAGAACAATGTATTGCTAAAATGCTTGCATACGACGCCAGACATCTTGGCTTTGCCAATTGTTTTTTAATTTATGCTTCATTAATGTATGCATTAAAACTGTAGCACAGATCAGATCACCTCTCTATGTGAAGTTTGGCGAATGTAGAATCTTTTTTGGATCTGATGAAATACAATATTTAGTGGCTTTAGAATATGTCTAGTTTAATGGGCATTATTCAACAGAGATTTTGTGTTATTTGAAATTTCAGAGACCCTCCTTCTGAAGAATGTAGAATTATTTTAGCAACACCCGAAGTTCTGTATATTCAAATAATGTAACAACATTAAAGAGTTTAAGTTTAGTATAGGAAATTGGCATGTTATGATTCCCCTGGTGCACTCATATGATCTACAAAGGTATCTACAGATATAAACCTAATGTTTGGTAGTGTTGTCATGTCAGTAAATATATAAGAACACTCAATTGTATTCAGCACGATAAAGTATCCCTGAAGCAACATGCAGTGCCACATAAAGCTTCCAAATAAATACATTAATATCATTCTTCCGTTTTGCCGTTTTAGGGTTTTAACTCCAGCAATTGTTATGCATTCCTGTGCAATTACTGTTAGGTTATAAGCCTATACACTTATTTAACCTTTAAAAGCAAATGTGGCTCAGCTTTCAATAATAGTTTTAGCCTGTACAGTGCAAATGTTCTATTGTGTTTCAGAAACATTGACTTGCTGTCCACTAAAACTGATGAAATATCTCCCTTGCCTATTTTTCAATAAATGTTTCTAACTGGATAGTGAAATATTGGCATCTGTGAAAATTTACCACTTGTCAATTTTACCGCTCGCCAACATGAAATGCCCTCAGCAATAATACTGAAGCCATTTGGACACATCAGAAAACAAAGTCTAGTAGATGTCTGTCAATTTATTTGTGCCATTTTCGCATTCTGTCACCTAATATTTGAATGTGACTAGATCTTTGCAAATTCCTACGCAGACACTCATTAAATGTTCTTTTTTTCCAGTTTGCTCCCAGTATTCCAGAGGGGTGTTTGCCATCTTTGGACTGTACGATAAGAGATCAGTACACACCTTGACCTCCTTCTGCAGCGCCTTGCACATCTCCCTCATCACGCCAAGTTTCCCCACCGAAGGCGAAAGTCAGTTTGTGTTGCAGCTGAGACCTTCGTTACGAGGAGCGCTCATGAGCCTTTTGGACCACTATGGATGGAATCATTATGTTTTCTTATATGATACAGACAGGGGTAAGATTATTGCCAAATTTACATGGGTTTAAGTTAATGCATTGACTAGATAGTTTGATTCATTTTGTGAAGTTCAATTTTAGTTGACATTGATCAATATGTTCTGTTCTATGTTATCGATTCAAGTAGAACAAATTTAATTGTGTGGAATTTTCTTCTGAGCACTGATATTTGTTGATTGATAGAAGATAAAGTAAGCAATGCACTCTGGAGAGTGAAATGTTTAGAAATGTTGAAATCCAGAAAGTAGGGTCCTGCCTTTATTTTAAAATTAATTTATTATGTTGTAAGTTTTAAGAAGTGGCACATGAGCTAGCTGTATTTGGCTAAAACCTTTGCAGAAATGTAATATTTGGATATTTGAATTTTTTGAGTAAACGTATAGGAGTAATACAATTGTTTAATGAAATGGATAGGTTTGCAAAAGGTGCGCATCTGTCCTATTGTATGCAAAGTTCCCAACGTGTTTTGTCTTTTTTTTTTTTACTGATGAAATTTGTTTTACTATAGCAAGCATTTCCTTTTATGGAAATAATAACGACTTCTTTAGCAAAGAATAATACAAGCTAAAAAAAAGTAAATCGCTACTGCTTACTCTTGATGCAAAATGTTTCATCAAGTAGTGGGGGTAGTGGGTAGGGGAGAAAGCTTATCCGGTCTAAAAACGAGCATCCAGACCACCCGCCTACGAAAAGGAATTCACATTTTTCCAGTTGTTGTTAACAGTAGATGTGCCCACAGTCTAAGGCAAATTCTTAGGGTCTGATTCACATAGATTGCTGCATGAGCAGATGTGACATAAACCTATAGAACTCCGGGCTTATGCCTGGAGTTGAGGAGTATTACAAGAGTAAGTCACAGCAAAGTTCTTGTGAAGTGGGTCCTATATCCCAATATGGGTTTTATATAACAGGGCTATCCTATGTAGGTGCAATAGAGCTGATCCAAGCAAGATTCTCAGGATATCGACATATTATCAATTCACATACTTTGAAGCTAATCTAAATTATCAATCCCCATCCATTGAACTGAATCTAATTAGAACTTATTTACACAGCGCATAGTGATCATTTAGATCTGACATGGATCCTGCCCTCTTGGGTGTCCATTGGCTATTCCCGCTCTGGAGCTTTCTTCAATGTCAAAAGTTGCAAGTGAGTGCATGTAAAGACATGTAAAGTTTGAAAACATGTTATGAGACAAAATTCAGCCTTAGTGTACAGAAGATTTGGGCTAGGTTTAAAAATGTAAGTTTTGGTGTAGTTGGCCTTCTTATTCTGGACAGCTGAGATCCAGGATAAGAATGGCACTTCAACACCTTTGCCTGTGAACAGAATGTTTCTTATGCCACAGTGGTCTGCGGTGTCTAATGCTGGCAGGATATCAAGAATAATGAACACATGGCCCTCCAATGCCTAGTATGCAGATTTTTACATTGAATATGTTGATGGTACTAGTTTCAGTGTGACAGCAATAGACAGATTGCGGGCTTCTAGTAGGACACTGGAGTGGACATACTTTTGGAGTAAATGTAAATGTAAATTGATACTTGTATAGCGCACTACTCACCCGCAAGGGTCTCAAGGCGCTTGTACGAATACCACTGTGGAACCCATCCTGGCTTTCCCTGTGAGATGCCACTCCTGGACACCCCCAAGGTGGAGGCCAGGCATCCTTAGCGTTGTGGGGGCCGTTGTGGAGATTAAGCAAGCTATTGCCCAGAGTTGCAGAGTGGGACTCCATGATTGGAGTAGGCACCGAGGCGAGAATTATCAGGTCCGTGGAATTTTGAGCCCAAGACCCGCCGAGGCGGGGAATTGAACTCTGGTCCCGGGCTAGACCTCTGCATCAGGGTCTGCCGCTCTAACCATTGAGCCACACTTCTCCACAGGAGTGGACTGGTAATACACGTTTTGCTAACTTTACTGAGATTCCGATTACCATGACACCCCAAATGGTGGGTGCAAATTACACACCCTGTAAACAGTACTGTTGTGGCATGAAGCATTTAACAAGTACACAGTTTGCACTGAATGCCAAAATTTGCATTATGAAATGGCGAATTCCGTGCAAATTGTCCATGAGTACACCCAGTCTGGGAGTGCGCACACCATAATCTCATGGAATTTTTACAGGTAACTTGAAGCAGGTTTTACCTGCTGCACATCAAAGGTGCAAACTCCTGCGCCAGGCACAACTGTCTGATTTCTGGTAAAATTGGCATCTTGCAAATGGAACAGAATTACAGGCCTGGTTGCAATCAAGCTTTAAGAAGAGGGTAAACTGGTGAAAGGATTGCTGCGGTTTAGGTCATTTTAGTAAAATAAATATTTATATCAGATGGGAGAGTACTTAGTTTGGTCTTGGACGGAAGGAAAAATGCCCTGTTCAAACCAGAAATTGAGGACTTGAGCCAGGTGGGGAAAAATACTTCAAAATTGTACTCACCCACTTTAGCTTAATTGATGTAGCGATAATGGACAGTGACATTCAGCATGAAAAATACTTTGGCCAGAGAAGGGGATTTTTTGGGAGTGCGGCGGACTCTTCGAGGGAGAAAACTTTGACACTGGAGGTGGTTAATGCAGCACTTTTTTCTTTAAATTTTCACTGAAGCAAAAGAGATAATGCATATTAGCAGATTTCTATAGTGCTTTGATTATGTGGTGAAACATTTAATTGATGACATAGGCATGTATGTGTCTCTGTGCGCAAAACCATGAGACGTGCTTCAAGCCAAAGGTGAAGGGAGGGAACACGGTTAAGCAACAAAAATTTTAATTTCCTTCTACTGCTTTTTGGATGCATGAATGTGGCCTTATTACAGTGAATAATATAACAACCGGGGATCTTGATATCAAAGCATTTATTAACTTCCAGTAACCTCCTCTAATATTCTGCCATTACGAGTTGGAGCTAATTGAATGAGAAATAATAGGAGTCCCATACGTCTCCCTCATGGTGGTTTGAGTTTGCCAAAATGATTTGTATGCCATGGTTACTTATAGGGGTTTTCCGCCACACTTCATCTATTTGCTGTGGTTGCATCATTCTCATTTTTCTCCAACCCAACCGAGCATGCATCAAGGGTCAACGCATCACCCTCTTTAGCCAGTAGCTGACTTCACTAGGAATTACAGCATGCAGCCCTTTCACAAGGACCACATCCACACACAATATAGTTCCCTTCAGAAGCTCCATAATGGAAACCTTCTCCCACACATATCATCATGATTGTATTTCTTCTAAATCCAATTTGGCTGGTTATTTCAGTAAACCAGCTGATCTTGAATACCTCAGGCCTCATAAGTCTTTACGATATCACTTGTGAATAAAGTTTATTTGAGGTGCAGCTAAAGCAAGTCGGATCTAGCCTTGATATTATGAAAACAAATTAATTTATCAATTGATAATGGAGAAATACATATAAGCAATATTGCTTCATCCATGGAGCCAGAGAAGAGAGTACCTAACATAATTTACATATAATACCTGCAAACCACAACAGTGTGTTTAATCATCAACATGTTTACATTTATAGTTAGAAGAGCAATTATTTAGACACTCTATGGTTGCAGAATGGCAGCCTAAGCTCCTCCTTGCATGCAGAAAGTGCTTTTGCTGCAGAGGACATCTTTAGTATATCTCATGTGGTTAATGACCAGCCATATGACAGGAGTAGTAGACGAATGAGGCATCAAGTTATGTGGTTGGACATATGGAACACGGCAGAGGTCATGGGATTCACATGGAAGCTCCTCGTGTATAACACTGACTAATCGCCTCATTATAAAATGACTTTCTTCATTGAGTCAAATGCTAAATTTCTCCTGTTTATACTGAAAGGTAGAATGTGTGGATATATTTCCTTTGGTGTAATTCATGGGTGGGACACAGAATACCATAGTTGGCTCAGGTCTCATATCTGGGGGGTTTATATTAGATATAGACCCCCTGGGGCACACTGCCCACAACCCATTAACAATGAAAAATCATTTCTAGAACAGAATACGCAATATGACTGTTTCCTGGACCTCCTGCAAGTGACAGATGTGCCCTTATCACAGACCAAAACTATTCATATTCCAGTCGTCAAGGCCAGAGTTAATCTTATTTATGGGCTCTTTCACTCCACAGGAAAAGTTCATCATTTGTCTCAAGTCCAGCAGTTGATAGACAATACATTGCATTAATGATTTGAGCAATGGCTCAGAGGAGTATGACCTTTTATGGTTCGGAACAGAAACACAATATAACTGGTAGAGAGGAAGTCACATCCTACCTCTGAATGAAGAGTTCTGATTACATAATTATAATTTCTATTTAAACCCACTTGTGAAGCAGTAACCATTCACCTGATTAAAAATGAAAACACTTGTAGAAAGGCATAGGATATTTCAGATTTATAAAATATCAGGAGCAAAGGGAAGGTTTTTGGAAGATGGGAAACAAATAGCACATAAACTTTATGCAACAACATGTAGGGCTTGATTACGACTTTTGGCGCAGCGGGAGAGGGTGGTACGCTACAGCCACTCTCCCACTGTGCCAAAGCTGTAGTCGGGCCACCAGGCAGATTACGAGTTTTCTCCTGTCTGGCTGTCTTTTTTGGGCATTCCCTACAAATGGGCTTCACAATGGGAACGCCAAAAATAGTTCCCGCACGGAATGGACTGTTAAGTCCAAGCCATGCAGGAAGTGGTGTGCATGCACCCCCTTGTGCCATTTAGGGCCCCCTTTGTTTTCTCTTTGCCACGGTTTTCATGGTGGTAGAACCGCCATGAAAACCAATGCGGAGATGAAACCCGTCATATGCTTGGTGGGACCATGGCGGTCCAGCCAAGCATAGTGCGACCCCAGGACCACTGTGCCAATGCCAGGGAATGCAAGTTCCCTGGCGGTGGTCCCATGGCGGTCTGACTGACCAAGTCTTAATGGGGCGATATGACCGCCGGTGAGGCTCATACTCTGTTGTGCCATCAGAGGGGTTTAATCACGGCATAGACAAAGTAGTCTATATGCCACTACGAACCTTGCACGGTATGTGCAAGCTGACCAGAATCATATAGGCATAGATGACAGTTGCACCCACTCAGACCTGAAGGTCTTTGAATGCCTGTATTGCTCAGCTTTGGAAGAGACTCGTTTTCAATCTGGGAAGGTAGTGTATTTTGTTAATAGGTGCTAGTAAGATGTCCTGGTACTTAGATGCGTTTCCAATCATTTTCAAAGGTCTAAGTGTACCTTTGTATACAAGAGTGTAGAAATTTGGCAGGTGTTAGGATCCTCTGTTTCCTTAACCACATAGCTACAAAACATGCACACAAGTCTACAGGAACTTTGGTACTAGACAGGAGTGCCATGCAGTCCACGGATATTGTGTGGTCTGGAGTCAGTCATGGTTCTGACTAGTAGGGACCTGATAATATGTCTTCAGTCCACCATGGACTCAAAACACGTCAGAATAGTTCTTCTTATTTTCTTAGCAGTGAATCTGAAAGTCGTATTTGTATAAGGTTTGCTCAACAGTTAATGGAAGCAGCTTGGCAATATATAGAGGAAAATCTAATCCTTTCGTCCAATATTCCTAAACTGTACCAATTGTATGATTTCCTTTGGTAGATCTACATCCATGTATCCTACTGAATGACATAATAACTTCCAAGAGAGTTGGTTTCTGGCATGCCCCATCACAAAATCAACTTTAATGAATTTCCTAAATGAAGCACGTCTCTCCTCGGGATCAAAACGTTTCCTTTATTTTTCCTTCTACTCTCCTTTAAGTGAGAAGCCAGTGATGAGTAAGAAAAGAGAGAAGGTTAAAAGTCTGACAGGACTTCCCTGTTTGGAAAAATTATTTACCACTAGGCTCTGGTGAACAATTCCGCTCCCACCTTCTCTCTTTTTTATTTTAATACATTTTTTATTGAGCAGAGCATTTGGTTCATGATACATTATATACTTGAAATCATTATTAAAAACAATTACAAAGAAAAAAACAATAAAACAGCCTTTTAGGGTAAGCAGCTAATCCTATAGACATTCACAAAACAAAGTGCAAAGTGCAAATTTATCTTGTTACATAGCAGCAATGAAGAAAATTCCTACTACGCCTAAAGTGCAATATCAATAAAGTGCTAGTGCCATCTTATCGCCAAAAGCCATCATAGCTACCATCTTTTTAAACACAAGAAAATATGGCTATAATGGCTCATTATATTATTAACCCCAATACACAATACGTGATTCCATCAAGTGCACAGACTAAAAAGTGCTGATGCCACTAAAGTGCAATACAATAAAGTGCTAGTACCTCTTAATAAAAAGCTGTTATGTTGATTTACCACTTCAAGTGTTATGATCTCTCTTTAAACTTCTCTAATTAATTAAAAAGCTTCCAATTTTTTTCAAATTTTGAAAGAGCTATAATGTGTAGTTGCAGTGTTTATATGTCAAAAAGAGCTATAATGTGTAGTTGCAGTGTTTATATGTCCTATTTTGATTTATTCAATTCAAGTTTCCATACATTCATAAAATACGATGGAGCCCACTACCCCTTGACGCAAATTGTTTTCTGGTTGTTCACGATGTCTCAGAAGTAATGTACACACGAATTTAACAGATTCAATACCCGGTATTGAATCAAAGGTCCTTCAAGTTAGGTTTAGTTACAGGTACAACTCATTTGATTATTATTTTTTCTATATGATGTGATTAGTGTGTTAGGTAAATGTGAAGTCTCAAGACTAATGTAGAAAGGAACGAGATGTAATATAAGAGATTAAAATTGAAATATTTTGTAAATAAGGTCTAGTCGTAGATACATCACATGTTGTTTATAATTGCAGGTACCCTGTACACACAAAGAGAGATTAGAGTGAAACTCTTTCTGGTTCGGTCCTGAGGAAGGTGGTTTGACTCAGCCGAAACGCGCGTAGACCTGGCGTGGATATCGCACAAATAATATCTGTGTTACCTCAGCCTTAGAAATGGTTTTCTTTTGAGTTTGTAAATTGGTTGAGTGGTATGTATGAGTAAGTGTGTATGTTGGTTAGTGTGTGACAAACAGGGTGATAGGTTTTATTGTAACGCGCTTTATGTTTTCAACACATCATGTTCTCAGTGTAATTTTTTAATATGAATTGGATTAATATCAATGTTTGTGAAAAGATATGTATATAAGTAAAGATTAAAAAAAAATGAAAAAAATATATTTTGGATAAACTAATGAAAAAAGAAATAAAATATGTTAAATGAAAGAAGGGAGTTTTGTTGTACCTGTATTGATTTGAAGGATATCGGTTTAATGTTGTGAGTTTTTGCCACATAAGAAATTATGATTTGACCATGGGGGAATTCTATTAGTATTAATTGTCTGTTGTCCTCTCTCATCCCCAGTCATTTAAATTAACCATAGAGGGGGTCCCAAGATTATGTGACCAAATTTTGGGATAGCTCCTACCTCCTAGCATAGGCTTCTTCAAATTTTCGGGTCCTTTATATTTTATTAAACCATTTCAGATGAGAAGGGGCTTCCCTGGATTTCCAATTTTGCAGGATTAGGGAGCGAGCCACTGAACTTGAAATAAATATAAAAGCTCTTTCGGGTTCGGATTGCATCGTTTTCCCTCTGCAAATTCCCAACAAAGCAGCTTCAGCCTCGAGCGGAATACTCTTTCACATAGCTTACTCGATATCCGAAAAAACTGTCTCCCAGAAAATCCTAAGACCTGAACATGAGAAAAAAGTTTGGTGCCACCCGCCCTCCCCATCTATCTGGCATCAAAAACACTTATTTTCAACTCCCGGAAGTCTTTTATTTAAGGTGGCCAGAATTAGGTACGAGAGCCATCGCGATAGGAAGGCCACTCTTTTAAAATTGGCAGCACGTGGCTATTTGCTTCCTAAATGGCAGATGAATTCCCACTCCTTCCCAGTCAGCCTGCATCCGGTCTCCTGAGTTATTTTCACCAGATGATTGTTTATCACCGGGACTTGTCCCAATGTATGTAGCAGCCTATACTAGTTTCCCACCCCTCTTATATTGGCCCCATAAAGGGCTACCACATATTGATTAGGGGAATCAAGGATACCACTAGTATTTTTTAATTAGTAAACAATTCGTAGAAATTCAAGAAAGGTCGGTTTCCAGTGGGTCTCCGCCTTTGCCAATACTTCTTGCCAGTAAATCGGCCTGTTTTGTATTATGAAATGCCTTAACTCAGAAAGTCCACATCCTTCCCAAATATTTATATGCCTTAATTGGAGCTGTAGACCGAGACTGGCAGATTCTCTTATTTTTAAATACTGGAGACCCGACGAACTCATCTTTTTGAAAAAGGACTGAAGTCTAAAAAGATAATCTTTTAAAGTTTAATAACGTGTTTTTTTGGAAGTTTAGAAGTTTTTAAAAACACTTGAGTTATTGATCTGATTTCTTGTATCATTTTATCTATAAAAAAGCTGTCTCTAGAGGAATTTGATCCTATCAAGCCGGACACTAAATCTAAAAAAGCGGCCTCGTAATAAGTTCTTAAATGCGGCAGCGCTAAACCCCCTTGGTCTATTGGTAATTGTACCACATTCAGTTTGACCCTTGGAGCTTTCTTACCCCAAATAAATTGCCTAAATAAGGTATCAATTTCCCTGAAATATGACTGATTTATTTTTATCGGGACATTAGAAAATAAAAAGTTTAGCAGCGCAAGTATGGACATTTTGAATATTGATACTCTACCCACTATCAATAAGGGGAGTAATGTCCATTGTTCCAACAACTTCTTAATCTTACCCATCATTCTCAAATAGTTTAATTCAAATAATTGATGAAACTGAGTAGATACAAATATCCCGAGATACCTTATAGGGTCAGTTTTTGTTGCTTGTAGCTTCAGGCAAGGTGGAAAAGAATTCACATTGGCATTAAGGGCAAGAACCTCAGTTTTATTTGCATTAAGTTTATACCCGCCTATTTTTCAAACTCCGAAAATGCCCTCAGGACTGTTTAGAGATTCTCTCTATCTGGAGTCAGATACAAAATAATATCATTCACAAATAATTTAAGCTTAGCCATGTCAGGGATCGGTGATTGGATAGCAGCATTATTCCGTATCTTTAAAACCAAAGGTTCAATAAAAAAAGTAAACAATAAAGGCGAAAGTGGACAACCCTGCCGAGTCCCACAGCTTATTTTTATGGTTCCTGCACAGTTTGAGTTTATTATGATCTTGGCCGTGGCCCCTGGTAGATATTACACTACATATCCACCACTTGTGCAGGAAAACCAAACCGACCAAGGGTAACAAACAGGGTCCTCCAGTTCACTAGGTCGAAAGCTTTCTCCGCATAGACCATTACAATGCTTGCCGGAATGGAGTTTGTATCAATATAATCCAGAGCATGTATTAAAAACTGGGTGTTAGCTGCCATTGATCTACCCGCTATAAAACATGTTTGATTGCTGTGTATTACCTCCAGGGCGGCCAGTAAAAAAATGTTCTGCCAATACCTTCATCAAGAGTTTAAAATCGAAATTCAAAAGACTGATAGGCCTGTATGAATTCACGTCTTTCGGATTTTTATCTTTTTTAGCAAAAGAAAGAATTATTGCTTCTTTAAAAACCGCTGGGACCTCGCCACCCTCTTTGACAAAATTAAATAAATTTCTCAAAGGGGTGGTGAGTTCCTTTAAGAAGACTTTATAAAACTCGATGGGGAAACCATCCTGCCCACAAACTTTTGCCCCGGCTGTTGTTTTAATAGCTGCTAAAATTTCAGTATCCTCCACTTCCCTATCCAATTCGCCAATCCGATTCTCCGAACGTTTTGGAAGGTTCATATTCATGAAGTATTCCTGGATTAACTCCTCCTCCACTAAATACTCGGTAGAATACAGCTGGCGAAAATGGTCCATAAAAGTTTGTTAGATGTCACTACTGTCAACTATTTCTAGGCCAGTCCGAGGGTCTAAGATTTTAGATATTCTAGCTGATTCTTGCTTTTTCCTGGTTAAATTTGCCAAGAACTTGCCTATTAACTGGCTTTCCTCATAGACCCTCTGTTGAAATATTTGTGAGTTACAAACTTCTTCTAAAATTAAAAAAAATACTTCAGGGCTGTTCTCGGCTGCTCATATTTATTTGGGAGAAACAGGAGTTGGAGAGCATACTCCTGATCCACTTTGGATTGCAATTGAGCTATCTTACCCCTCCGGGTGTTGGACTGGGCCGCCGTAAAAGCTATTGTCTGTCCACAGGCTGCTGTCTTAAACCCCCCAACACCAAAAAAGGGGCAGCGGTATTCTCATTAATCAAGAAATATTCCAAAATCCACCCTCTGAACCATTTTACCCACTCCTCATTTTGTAAGAAGAAGACGATCCAGCTGCCACCTGGGACGTTCCCTGCTTTCTCCCCAAGTATAACTTCCATCCCAACATATACATGATCTGAGAAAGGATTACATCCTATATCGACGTCTTGAATCCGAAGGGATCTGGAGTTGAGAAAAAAATCTATTTGAGACGCCGTCCAAAAACGGTGCGAATAGCAAGTATAAAATTCCTTATCTAAATTAACTTCCCTCCATGAATCCACCAATTGATATTCTTGCATAATGGCTCCCAATATTTTATTTGTATTTGGTTTTAGTTGTTTTTTATTTTTATTCGAGGTATATTCTCTAATATCCTGTATAAAATTAAAATCCCAACCAAGTATCACCTGCCCAGAAGATCCTATCAATAAATTGTTGATTTGTGCCAACGGTCCTATATCATCTGAAATAGGGCCATAGTAGTTTATAAAATGTAACCTTTCCCATGTAACTTAGTTACTACCCACAGCCACCTCCCATGTGTATCCCTAGGGAATTCTAAAAATTCCCAGGGAAGTTTACTTGAAAAATAAATTGCTATGCCTCGAACTCCAAGACCTGACAATGCAAAAAAACACTTTAGAAAAGACTTTGGGTAAAAAAAGTTTCGGGGAGTTAGATTTCAGATATGTCTCCTGCAGAAACAAAACCTGGGGATTTAATGGAGATAACCAACTAATAAGAGCACCGTACTTCTTTTTGTTTAGCATTCCGTTTACATTAACTATTCTTTGTACATTTTCCCAACCTTTCTGAACCTTCTGCTCATGCTCTTTTTTCTGCTGTGAAATGACACCCTTCCTATCCGAAAAGGAAATACCCACCCCTTGAAATGTGGAAAAAACCCTACAACCCACGCTAACCACAATTTCTCCCCTCCCATCTATCTTCCTGGGTGTCATGAAATTACACCCTTAGTGACCCCGCTGCCCCCTGACCCCCTAACAACATTAAAGAAAAGCAGTAAATCTGCGTGCATGCCAGAGTCTATACATAAGTTATAAGGAAACCTCTTTATAATGTACAAAAGGTTGATCTTAATAGGAACCTATGGTAACAAATACTCATGATTACTATTGACAGTTACCTATCAATAAGTGCATTTCCTAACCCACCCAGCTTGTATCTCTGGGGTGGGCACCCTTAATATTACCATTACTACAGGTAATTCTCTGTATATTTCAGTATTCAAGGACTGGACCCTGCCGCTAGATATAGGGGACCCCTTTTTCATTTACCGAAAGGTTAACTCTTATTTGGCATATACAGTTGCCTATCTGCAATATATTTCCTAACCAACCCAACATAAATTTCTGGAGAGGGTACCCTAAATATTGCCATTACTACTGGTAGCTCTATATATACACCAGTATTCAAACGCTAGACCCTGCTGAAATCTCCTTTAGCAAAGCCTGTGCCTCCTCAAGGTCTGAAAACATAAAAAACGTTCCTTTGACCAAAACCCTCAGTTTGGACTGCTGAGAGATTAAAGTCTGCGCGCCATGTACTTTAAACAAATCCAACATTTTAACAAATTATTTTCTCTTGCGTGCGGCGGCAAAAGTCATTGCGGAGAATATGCAACACTTATTCATCTCAGTCACAAAGAACTGTCTCTGCTGTATAGCTTTTGTCAAAATCCTTTCCTTTATACGGAAATCTGCAAAGTTCAGCAAGATAGTTCTTGGTATTGTGGAGCTTGGAAAAGGTTGCACAGGGACTCGTGGGCTCTTATAATAGTGAGGTCGCCCTCAAATTCAGGCAGGACATGCTGTTTGATAAATGAGTTTACCCAAGCGAGGGGCTGGGAACCTTCTATCCCTTCAAGGACCCCAACGATCTGGAGGTTAGACCTGTGAGAGTGGTTTTCAAGCTCCTCCAGCTTGTTCTCAAGGTAGTTCTTCCTTTTAGCCACCTCTTTTGCCTCCCCATAGCCATATTAATTTGGTCTTCCAGAGACAGAGATTCTGGCTTCCGCTTCCTGCAATCTAATGGGAAGATTTAAGAAGTGATGACCGGATTTCCCAAGTCTCTGATGCAAAGCAACGATTTCCATTTGCTGCATTTTTTTCATTTCACGGACCTCCTCCAAGATCAAATTCAGCATGTCCCTAATATCTAACTGAAGGAACCCCCTGGTCTCCATGTTCAGGCAGGAATCACTTGGTGGGCCGTCAGCTTTGGTAGTCATATTTCCTACTTCTGGGTCCGTCTGGGCTGACACAGCTTCTGGTGGTGCTTGCCCTAGAGATCTCAATTGGGGTTGAGGCTGGGATTGTAACAGAGGCTGAGATGACATCAAGCTCGCCGAGGTATCCATCACAATCCTTCTGCCTTCATCTCACCACGTCTTGAGCCTGGATAGAGTTAGTAGTCAGTTCTTCTGGGGATCCTGCTACAGCCAATCCTGGCCCCGGCAGTGAAGCATTCGAAGATTTAGAAGCTGCGTTTACTGTTGGTGAAGAATACTGTGACAATTGTAGGATCGTTTTTCTTTTACAAACAATAGGAAATCCTTCACTCCCTTTCCACCTTTCCTTAAGCCATCCTGTACTGGGCTAATTTTATGGGCTGTTTTATGCACAGGACTGTCTTGTGAAGACAGTGTTGATGCGACAACAGCTTCAGCTGGCTCTGGTGTGGGACCTGCTTGATCAGCCATTAATTCAGACAGCCCTTCACGTTGAGGAGAAACAGTGATGGACGGAGACTCATCCTCAGAGCTCTTGGGGTGCTGTTAAGATCAGAGGAGCTGGAATTATTTATTTCCCTTATCCTTTTCCTTATTGGCTCAGAGTGCGGGCTTTTTTGCCCAGGCCTGGCCTGCTTTAGCTTTAAGGCGAGCTGCAGTCTCTGCTTTGTTTAATTTAGCGACAGTACTAACATCCTTCTGGGGTTTGCCCATTGTTACAACTAGTTTTTTTTTTATTACTGTATTATGCTTTATAGCTATGTATCTTTATTACTTTGTTACTGTGTAACTTTGGTTGCCTTTATTCCTCTCTGACACTTCACGAAAGGATCTCCTCCTCCTTGAGTCCAAAATTCTCAGTTTTACTGTGTTCTCCTATTACTTTCTCCTTAAATTCGCCTCATGCTTCAGTACTACCAAAGCCGCTGAAATTACCACATCCCCAGATTCCTGCAAGCCCTTCATCTCTCTCTCCCCACAATCGCCTCACATTCAAATAAAAGGAGCAAGGCTGGTGCTTCAGTCATCCCCAACATCAAAGCTTAGCGGCATCTCGCAGCAGCAGTTTCAGCTGGCGCTTAGAGCAGCGCTCGCCCCCTCCTCCTCACTTCCTCGGCACCAACCGCGTCAACCAGCCCTCCAGGTGGACCACCTGAAAGCTCACAAAACGCCCGGCGTATGGACCCCGGAGAGCCCCACTATCATGCTTTATGATCCGCTCTGAGTCTTGACGTCGGGACACGATGGCCTGCCGAGAACCTCCGCAAAGCCGGCAAAGTCAGCAAAGTCAGCAGGAGTACATGGGACGCCGACCAGCAATACGCCTGACAGGATTTGCCATGTTGGGGGTGGGGCAGCCGTCACCCATGGCTATCCGGAGATGTGGTCCTCCATCCCTGCTCCCACCTTCTCAAGAAGGTTCAGCAAGAAGACTGAGCTGAGGGAATTAACGTGAAATTTTTTATATTTTTAATGAAAAATATAATTTAGCAGCAAGATCTCACCAAACTAATTTCACACTTAGATGATTCGTCAAAGGGTCAATTCATCTTGACATGTTCAGGTACACAGCAGTGGTAATCAAGAAATGTTAATAAGTATATCTATTAATTTAGTCAGACATTTATTAGATACAAGGCCTGTAAGCAGGAAGTCTCACAGGCAGAGTGCAGTAGTCAAGCATATTAAAATCAGTACCTTGAATAGCAGCGGGTCATGTACAGTTTGTCAGTGATTTGTCTACAAGGGTAAAATGCTCTGTCCTCACACCAAAACAATGATGTGGAATTCACAGTGGCACTGATGGTAGTAGTACTGCATGCAGCAACACAGCACATCCAAAGTACCCGTTATTGACGACCAGCGCTAGTGCTGAAGTCACTAAATTAGAAATAGCACAAAAACATCAAACACAACCATAACATAAAAAAAAGAAATAAGATAATGACATCAGTTAGCTAAGAACAGAGGCATAGTTGGACAACTATCTAGCTCTCCAATTTTTGCCAGTCTTTACAAAGTATTTGTTAAAAGAAATTGCCCCCATAGTTTTAACTACATGTGAAAATTTGTTAACTGTGTGCATTCAATGATTGCTCCAGATTGGATGCCAGTTGTGTTCCAACTGCAACTAGATGCTTTAACCTCCTCGTGCCTAAGAAATGCCCTTAATGTTCATCAGGGCCAGCCTGGGACCCAAACCGGCCCTGGCAAAGTGCTCGGCCCCCCCCCCCTCCCCCGCTTCCCGGGGGTTGGGGGCGCCACCGAGCTGTTTGCCAGGGCCGGTTTCGTCCGATTTTGTTACAGGGCCGATTTTGCAGCTAACGGCCCTGTAACAAAATTGGCCCCCAGGGCCCCAAAACCGGCCCCCCACCCGTGCGGTGCACCGGGGGATTGCCCGGTACCTGCTACAGCCAGTCCGGGCCTGATGTTCATACAAGTAAAGCCCAAGTAGTTATGTGCAGAAGAAAAAAGTTCCATTTATGGTGGTGCTTGGTAGAGGGCTGCTTGAAGGCTTTATCCGAATACCAGTATGTGGGAATATGTTTGCTCATTGCTTGTCATTGGGTACAACTGGAAGATGGTTCAGACTAGGGTCATGTCATCAATGAGAAGTCTGGTTAGGTTTGTCTAGCTATACCGACGGTTATTAGCCATTCCTTTAATGAAAACTTGTAAACCCACAGTAAAACTTATGGTACTGTCTGTTGTCCAGTTATGATGTTGAATAGCAATACAAACTCTTATGTTTGCAGTAAAAATGTTAGAGAATACTCTAGCAATTCTGCGTTTACGATGGTGGAGACTATGCCTTTAGAGCTTGACCTGCCTGTGCAATGCCGTGAAAAGAACCGTGTGTAGTTATGGTAAACCCCTTTTATAAATCAATATATAATGCACCAGGTACAATATGATGCGAGAAAGCTGGTCAAAATGCGAGAAATTCTGGTCAAATATATTGAAGGGACGAATCCTATGCTCTTTCTCTGTTATTGAACATGCAGCTGGGCCTGTCACTTGAGAAAGGGCAAAGAAAGCGGGGAGACCTGTCTAACCTCATTCATGGTGTTTTGGACATTCAAATGTTGGAAGGATGTCTCTGTGGAATTTTGGATTTTGTTATGAAATACCATAGTTGCATAAGCCACGGGAAAATTTTTAAAAATGTATCAAGATGTGTTTTAATTTTGGTCATATTAAATTAATGTAACGTGATTATGTGGGCTTAATGTCCCCTTAAGATACTATTATTATTATCAGTAGTATTTTCGTTGTTGTTATTATTTATATTATTATGATTGTTATTGTTGTTATTATTATTAAAATACATGGGATTCTGCAATCCCTGTATAAAAGGCAGTCAATAATTTCTTTATAATCAGCGTTGTGTGATGCACCAAGTCGCCGCAAATCGTCAATTATAAAGAAAATACGTCAGAACTCGATTATTATATGGTTATTTATTACAGTCACGTTCTGACGTGACAATGCCTGCTGTCAGATCCAGCAGCCAAGGTGAAAGGCAGGTCAGGACACCGAGCATATCTCAAACAGCTGTTTAAAGCAACAATCGGAACATTGCTTTCCTTTCTTCTACTCTATTTTAATAGCTTTCAATGACAAGCAAAGAGAACATGTTTATTTTTTGCACTATTTAGACAGAGCAAATCTAGAATCTTTTTTAATATTTCTACACATTCCAAACTACTGCTGCTTTTTTTATATTGACTTGTATTGAACTGTTTCTAAAAATAATTGTATATGTTTTATACACCCACATGATCACCCCCAATAAAAAGAGAGAAACAAACCTTGGCCCACAAATGTCAGCGAACAAAATGGAAGAACTATTCGGCCTTGCATACACTTTATTCATCGAAACCTGATTGTAAAGCTGTCATGCCCGTCATACTCTTGTAAGGAAAAAAGACAATAATTGCACTTCTTCACATCCTAAGCCATAGAAACGGGTCAAACATAATATGCATCTGGAAACAAAAGAGGGACATAATTTGTATGAGTCAAGAACATTGTGCATTAGCAGTATAAGAAGGCTATTCTCTGCTCTCTGCCATTGAAGCAGAATTGGCAACGAGTGATACACATGCCTTAGTATTTCTCAGCGATAATGTTAGCAGGCTGAAGGGCATAGCTTGCACTCATCCAGAAAAGCCACAGAAATAGAAGAAAGTCCCATTCACTGTTGCCTTTAACGTAAATACAGAGCAGTTTTTACATCAATGCTTCCAGTCAATATGGGTGAAAAAATGAATAACTGCGTTTTCCTGGAAATGAAAGAACTGCTGTATGAAAAATAGGGACATTAAATAAATTCACGGCGCTCAGATGTAGAAATAGAAGGCAGCACACGACGGATATACGTTTACAGCCCTCAGTCATGGTAAAGATGGACAGAGAAACTGCAAGCATTCGTAGCTGTTCCCTCGTTCGCAGAATCCAATATATTGCAGTCTAAGATTCCAGATTAAAACCTCCCATTACGAATGCAGTTGCGCCTATATCTAAACTGCACACTATTTAATTTAGACTCGTAGGCAACGGTTTGGGCGCGTGCACCAGCCACGCGCACCCTCTGGAACCTATGCATGAGAATGTTCCTATCTCCCTTCCGATGAAATCATAATAGTAAGAATGGCCAGGGGCGCAACACATGCCCCTGGAGTCCCAGCTGTGCAGGGGGAGGGTGGGGATGGGGGCAGTCTTGGGAGCGCATTTATTCAGCTTCACAACTCTAAGAATCTGTCTCATATGCGAGACTCAGGGGCCCCTCAACACGTTCTTCAGCGGGCCCCGTCATGTTGCGCTATTTAAAACTGCCCCCTTACAACTTTAACAACAGACAGCACTTCACACTTCCGGTTATGGTATGGAACTCTTTCAATGTAGGGATGACCTATTAGTTTAGGAGGCCCTTGTGTCAGACATTTGACTGATGTTTACTTTCAATGCCTCAGCATGTATAGGGTTAAAAAGACCTCTAGCATAGACCCAGCATTATGAACACCCTACCCCCCTATAGCAGGCAGCTCTCGGGGAGGCATTTCTCTTTTATCAAAGCTTTTAATAGGATCAAGCAGCTGATCCTCTGTGCCTTGAACATGGTCTTGACTGCTTTTCCAGCTTAAGAGATGAGGCTATAAAACTACAATAACATGGTACCACACAGTCTTTAAAAACAACTATTATTAGAAGGATAAAATGAAACGTGCCCATTGATCTGTAGAGCAAACTATAAATAGGCGCATCTTGGAATGCTTCCAGCTAAGCAAACAGAAGGAGAGCAAATAAAGAGAGAAACGCACTGAAGGCACCCACAGATCTCATCCTTAAATAAAAAGAGGACATCATTCCGTCATACACACACAGCCTTAAGTAATAGCAATGAATGAACGATCTGAGGCACACTCACGGACAAGCTTCAGCCTTACTTGTTTTGAGATAATTTAGGGCCTCATTATGATGCGGGTCGGACCACCCGTCCGACCGCCGTGGCCGCCATCCGATTCTAACCGCCAAGGCTGGGAAAGTTCTCCATGCCATATCATGATGCTCCTGCGGTCTTATATATGGCAGTGCTCATATCCCCCAATATGTTGCTGCAAGTGTGTACACGCTTACAGGAAATGTGATTTGTACACACATGCATGACATATATGGGGATGTGCCTTGTGCTGCATGTACTCCATTGCTGGAGTGTGGCTATCTGTGCACAATCCAGTCAATGGTGATACATACCACTTACGGACTTACCTGCATTCCGGCATCTGCAGGCTCATAGTTCTGCCACTGTGTAGGGGGGAACCTGTTGAAAGAGATCCACGCCAAAGACAGTCAGGGAAAAGTGGATTTGGGTGACTATGTACCCCAAATCCTTAATTTCCGATGAGTTGAGACAGCTATCTCATCGAAATCTATGCAGTCGGAGAAAAGCTGTTGCAGTCGGCAGTCTTCCAGCAGTGGGTTGGGTTGTATCCAACATGCATCGTAATTTTGCAGTCGATCTGACCGCTTCCAACGAGAACGAGGCGATCCGACCGATGCCGAAGAGGCCACGGATATCGATCCGACAAGTAACATAGTGATGCAGATAAAATGAGATGCGTTAAACAAGTGAGGATTTTGTGTCATCACCCGTGTTCGCAGTAGACCACCTCCTGCAGTATGCTACTGCCATTTATGCAGTACATAGCAACAGCACATGCCCTCTCACTTCAGATGCATCTGCACTGCCACATTCTTTATTATGGAGGTCAGGGATGGACTGGAAACTTGCCTAGTCTGATATTTCCCAGATGAGCTGTAAGGTTGGGGGGGTGCTTTCAGGGCAGAAAGGTCTGCCACAAATCAACCCTGAACTTCCAAAGCTAATGTGTTTGAAAACAGTGCATTAAGTTGCACGGTTTGGACCCTTTTTTTCTAAACATATTTTTGGAGAGAAACACCCCCTGAACATTGGCAACCACAGAGGCAGATTTGCTCGTTATGCTCACTCACACAGAGCAGTATGGGGCGTTACTTAACATTCTCTTTGCCACAGTTGGTTTTGGTTCTGAGTCCAGCTCTGACTGTGGGGTTATCAAGCAGACATTGCTCAGTCTTCCAGTTCTCTGCCAGAATACAAAATGCGTGGAGTGATGGTATGGATGGAGGGGGAATTTACAGCCTACAGCACCCCATAGTAGGCATTGTTCGTTCATTGTCTCAGCACAGGTCTAGGACATGGGGAATGGCATGTTCCTTCAGTTGTCTTCATTTTGTGCTGCAATTTATGATGTGCTTACTGTACAAATTTGCTTTGACTGAAACTGCAGAAGTTGTTAGTAGTAATCTAACAGTGGTATCAGCAGGGTGACTGCAGCTCAAGAAGACATGTTGCTACATCAGTGCGTTTCTGGAGTACCGGACCTACTACCAGCACTTCTCAACCAAGCCTGGTAAAATGGGTTGCAATGACTCGCTTGAATGTTTCTGCTACGAGTTTGGGTTGACTCCACTTCAACGTGCTCTATTGGCTGACACAGCCAGAGT
Organism: Lissotriton helveticus; assembly: GCF_964261635.1. NCBI lineage: Eukaryota > Metazoa > Chordata > Amphibia > Caudata > Salamandridae > Lissotriton > Lissotriton helveticus. The sequence continues at coordinate 268,507,802 of NC_136069.1, forward strand.
TGTAGAAAAGCATGTTCGGTCCCAGCTGTGCCATATTTTCAGTAATAAGGTCTTCGATGGTTGGATGTACATGATGTAGGAATGCAAATGTGCCTATTGAGGTTAGTTTTATTTTGGCATGAATCTTGCCAAGAAGGTGCCTCAACCTTTGGTGCTGTTTATGCGCACTGCACTTTCTCAGCGGAATGTTGCCGCCCCAGCTTTGAGAATAACGTCTAATTTGAATTATGACAAGGATGCTAAGGCCATTGCTAATGTTATAATAACCGTCATCTGTGATAGCATGATTAAAAATTATCTCTTTGAGTTATATATTATTTGTTTTTCCTGTGTCTTTCCATCAATCAATCAATCAATCAATCAATCAATCAATCAAAGTATCTGTAAAGCGTGCTAATTACCCGTGAGGGTCTCAAGGCACTGAGGGGAGGGGGGGTGCTGCTACTGCTCGAAGAGCCAGGTCTTGAGGAGTCTTCTGAAGGCGAGTAGGTCTTGCTTGGGTTTGCCGTATGTGGGTGGGGAGGGTGTTCCAGGTCTTGGCGGCTAGGTAGGAGAAGGATCTGCCGCCGAAGGTCATTCGTTGGATGCGAGGGACAGCGGCGAGGGCGAGGCTGGCGGAGTTGGCAATGTAGAAGCTGAGTCTGCTGTTCAGGTAGGCTGGTCCGGCATTATGGAGTGCTTTGTGTGCGTGGGTGAGGAACTTGAAGGTGATCCTCTTGTTGACGGGGAACCAGTGTAGGTCTCTCAGGTGGGGGGTGATGTTGACGATCAGTCGGGCGGAGGCGTTTTGGATGTGTGGTAGTCGTCGTAGGTGTTTGGCTGAGATTCCTGCGTAGAGTGCGTTGCCGTAGTCCAGTCTTGTGCTGACGAGGGCCTGTGTCACCGTTCTTCTTGTTTCGGTCGGGATCCACTTGTAGATCCTGCAGAGCATGCGGAGGGTGTTGTAGCAGGAGGAGGAGATGGCGTTGACCTGCTTAGACATGGAGAGGGAGGAGTTGAGGATGAATCCTAGGTTGCGTGCTTGGTCGGTGGGTGTTGGTGCTGTTCCCAGTGTGGTCAGCCACCAGGAGTCGTTCCAGGCTGAGGGGGTGGGTCCAAGGATGAGGACCTCCGTCTTGTCCGAGTTCAGCTTCAGACGGCTGCTCCTCATCCAGTCGGCAACGGCCTTCATTCCCTCATGGAGGTTGGTTTTGGCGGTGTGTGGGTCCTTGGTGTGGGAGAGGATGAGCTGGGTGTCTTCAGCGTAGGAGATGATGTTGAGGTCGTGGTGGCGGGCCACTTGTGCGAGGGGGGCCATGTAGATGTTGAACAGCGTCGGGCTGAGGGATGAGCCCTGGGGGACGCCGCAGATCATGTCGGTGGCTTCGGATCGGAAGGGTGGGAGGCGGATGCTCTGGGTTCTGCCGGAGAGGAAGGTCGTGGTCCAGTCAAGGGCCTTCTCTTGGATTCCGGCTTCTAGGAGGCGTGTCTTTAGAGTGCGATGGCAGACAGTGTCGAAGGCGGCTGACAGGTCCAGGAGGATGAGGGCTGATGTTTCGCTGTTGTCCACCTGGCGCCTGATGTCGTCTGTGGCGGCGATGAGGGCTGTCTCGGTGCGGTGGTTTCGTCTGAATCCGGACTGGGATGGGTCCAAGATGTGCTTGGCTTCCAGGTGGCGGGCCAATTGCATGTTGACAATTTTCTCAATGACCTTTGCCGGAAACGGGAGCAGAGAGATGGTCCGGAAGTTCTTGAGGTCCTTGGGCTCTGCCTTGGGCTTCTTAAGGAGGGCGTTGATTTTGGCATGCTTCCAGCTTTCCGGGAATGTCGCTGTTTCGAAGGAGATGTTGATGACCTTCCGTAGTTGGGGTGCGATGGCTGCGCCTGCTTTGTTGAATACGTGGTGTCGGCACGGGTCTAACAGAGATCCTGAGTGGATGGAGTTCATGGCCTTGTGTGTCTCGTCATCGTTGACGTTGGACCAGGAGGTCAGGCGTTTGGCGCTGGTGGTGTTCACCGGAGAGGTGGAGTCTTGGGTAGTCGGGGCCGTCGTGGTGTTGAAGCTGTCGTAGATGTCAGCGATCTTGCAGTGGAAGAAGATGGCTAGTGAGTCGCACAGTTCTTGTGAGGGCGAGATGTCGTTGGCGTTGGCGCTGGGCCTGGAGAGTTCCTTTACGATGCTGAAGAGCTCTTTGCTGTTGTGTGCATTGTTACCCAAGCAGTCTTTGAAGGAGGATCTGGTGATGTCTGCGGGTGGCGTCCTTGTGAGCTGCGTGGTTGTCAGGTGTGCGTTCGTGGAGCCATTTCTTCTCCAGTTTTCGGCATGCACCTTTTGAGGCCTGGAGCTCGTCGGTGAACCAGGTGGCTCTCTTGCTGGCATGGCTGTTGGAGGGTTTCTTGAGAGGGGCGAGAGTGTTGGTGCAGTCGTTGATCCATTGTCTGAGGTTGCGGGCTGCGGCGTCTGGGTTGGTGGAGTCGGTTCTTGGCGAGGGTGGTGATCAGCTGGTCTTCGGTGACTTTGCTCCAGCAGCGGCAAGGCAGCTGTTGGGTGTGGTGGTGCGTGGCTGGTTTCTTGAAGGTGAACTGGATGCAGCGGTGGTCGGTCCAGTGGAGTTCGGTGGTGTGGTCAAACGTGACGTGGGTGCCTGTGAAGAAGACGGGGTCCAGTGTGTGGCTGGCGGCATGGGTGGGTGCAGTGACGATATGTCTGAGGCCGAGGTTGGTGAGGTTGTCGATCAGGGTGGCGGAGTTGGCATTGTTGTTGTTCTCGAGGTGGAAGTTCAGGTCCCCGAGGAGGATGTAGTCCGTGGAGGCAAGAGCGTGGGTGCTGGCGAGGTCGGCGATGGAGTCGCTGAACTGAGCCCAGGGTCCAGTGGGGTCTGTAGATGAGTGTTCCTCCGAGGGTGGTGTTGGGGTCGGTTTGGATCCGGAAGTGCAGGTGTTCGGCGGTGTTGAGGGTGTCGTTTCCGTGGGTGGCGACCTTGAAGGTGGATTTGTGGACGATGGCTATTCCTTCTCCGATTCCGTTGGTGCGATCCCTGCGGGAGATCTTGTAGCTGTCCGGGATGGCTATGGCGATGTCGGGTGCTGAGGAGTCGTTCCACCAGGTCTCGGTCAGGAAGGCCAAGTCTGGGGTGGAGGTGTCGAGCAGATCCCAGAGCTCGACGGTGTGTTTGCGTGCGGAGCGGGTGTTGAGGAGTATGCAGCGGAGGTGGTTGGGTCCAGTTCTTGGTGGTTTGGTGGCTCTGTCGCAGGTGAAGCTGCAGGTGCGGCAGGAGAAGGGTCCATGAGTCTGTTTCGGGGCGGCCTGGAAGCAGGTGTGGTTTTGGCCGGTGTTGAGTGCGAGGAGGGTGCTGGCTTCGTAGTGGAGTCTGCTGTTGTGGCGTTCGTGGGGTCCAGGGGTTTTGGCGCTGGGCGTGGTCCAGGCACGAACGGGCGCAGACGGGCTTGCCTCTGGCTCTGTCACAGGCAAGTGAAACTCACACCTTGGCCTACTCCTGCCATTGTCCTCTAGAGTGATACAGAAAAGGGGGTGGTGATGAACAGAGTGTCTGAATTAAGCAGACCACTCTTACCCAGTCCAAAGATCAGGGCTTGATCCATCACCGTTATTTATCTCACTGCCCCATCCCAGCTCAGAACCTGGCTATATGCAAATTAGTCTGTCCCTGGCCCAGTGCATCATGGGAACAGGGCAGACCAAACTACCAAGCCAATTCTTCACCAGAAAGGAGACAAGCTACCGGGGACCGGTTTCTGGCATTTCAGCCTCTTCGGCCCGGCTTGCTTGAATCCTGATGGAGCAGTGAGAAAGGGACTCATGTCTGAGTATACCCTGCCACACCTATAGTGGCCAAAAACGATACAGAAAAGGGGGTGGTGATGAACAGAGTGTCTGAATTAAGCAGACCACTCTTACCCAGTCCAAAGATCAGGGCTTGATCCATCACCGTTATTTATCTCACTGCCCCATCCCAGCTCAGAACCTGGCTATATGCAAATTAGTCTGTCCCTGGCCCAGTGCATCATGGGAACAGGGCAGACCAAACTACCAAGCCAATTCTTCACCAGAAAGGAGACAAGCTACCGGGGACCGGTTTCTGGCATTTCAGCCTCTTCGGCCCGGCTTGCTTGAATCCTGATGGAGCAGTGAGAAAGGGACTCATGTCTGAGTATACCCTGCCACACCTATAGTGGCCAAAAACGATACAGAAAAGGGGGTGGTGATGAACAGAGTGTCTGAATTAAGCAGACCACTCTTACCCAGTCCAAAGATCAGGGCTTGATCCATCACCGTTATTTATCTCACTGCCCCATCCCAGCTCAGAACCTGGCTATATGCAAATTAGTCTGTCCCTGGCCCAGTGCATCATGGGAACAGGGCAGACCAAACTACCAAGCCAATTCTTCACCAGAAAGGAGACAAGCTACCGGGGACCGGTTTCTGGCATTTCAGCCTCTTCGGCCCGGCTTGCTTGAATCCTGATGGAGCAGTGAGAAAGGGACTCATGTCTGAGTATACCCTGCCACACCTATAGTGGCCAAAAACGATACAGAAAAGGGGGTGGTGATGAACAGAGTGTCTGAATTAAGCAGACCACTCTTACCCAGTCCAAAGATCAGGGCTTGATCCATCACCGTTATTTATCTCACTGCCCCATCCCAGCTCAGAACCTGGCTATATGCAAATTAGTCTGTCCCTGGCCCAGTGCATCATGGGAACAGGGCAGACCAAACTACCAAGCCAATTCTTCACCAGAAAGGAGACAAGCTACCGGGGACCGGTTTCTGGCATTTCAGCCTCTTCGGCCCGGCTTGCTTGAATCCTGATGGAGCAGTGAGAAAGGGACTCATGTCTGAGTATACCCTGCCACACCTATAGTGGCCAAAAACGATACAGAAAAGGGGGTGGTGATGAACAGAGTGTCTGAATTAAGCAGACCACTCTTACCCAGTCCAAAGATCAGGGCTTGATCCATCACCGTTATTTATCTCACTGCCCCATCCCAGCTCAGAACCTGGCTATATGCAAATTAGTCTGTCCCTGGCCCAGTGCATCATGGGAACAGGGCAGACCAAACTACCAAGCCAATTCTTCACCAGAAAGGAGACAAGCTACCGGGGACCGGTTTCTGGCATTTCAGCCTCTTCGGCCCGGCTTGCTTGAATCCTGATGGAGCAGTGAGAAAGGGACTCATGTCTGAGTATACCCTGCCACACCTATAGTGGCCAAAAACGATACAGAAAAGGGGGTGGTGATGAACAGAGTGTCTGAATTAAGCAGACCACTCTTACCCAGTCCAAAGATCAGGGCTTGATCCATCACCGTTATTTATCTCACTGCCCCATCCCAGCTCAGAACCTGGCTATATGCAAATTAGTCTGTCCCTGGCCCAGTGCATCATGGGAACAGGGCAGACCAAACTACCAAGCCAATTCTTCACCAGAAAGGAGACAAGCTACCGGGGACCGGTTTCTGGCATTTCAGCCTCTTCGGCCCGGCTTGCTTGAATCCTGATGGAGCAGTGAGAAAGGGACTCATGTCTGAGTATACCCTGCCACACCTATAGTGGCCAAAAACGATACAGAAAAGGGGGTGGTGATGAACAGAGTGTCTGAATTAAGCAGACCACTCTTACCCAGTCCAAAGATCAGGGCTTGATCCATCACCGTTATTTATCTCACTGCCCCATCCCAGCTCAGAACCTGGCTATATGCAAATTAGTCTGTCCCTGGCCCAGTGCATCATGGGAACAGGGCAGACCAAACTACCAAGCCAATTCTTCACCAGAAAGGAGACAAGCTACCGGGGACCGGTTTCTGGCATTTCAGCCTCTTCGGCCCGGCTTGCTTGAATCCTGATGGAGCAGTGAGAAAGGGACTCATGTCTGAGTATACCCTGCCACACCTATAGTGGCCAAAAACGATACAGAAAAGGGGGTGGTGATGAACAGAGTGTCTGAATTAAGCAGACCACTCTTACCCAGTCCAAAGATCAGGGCTTGATCCATCACCGTTATTTATCTCACTGCCCCATCCCAGCTCAGAACCTGGCTATATGCAAATTAGTCTGTCCCTGGCCCAGTGCATCATGGGAACAGGGCAGACCAAACTACCAAGCCAATTCTTCACCAGAAAGGAGACAAGCTACCGGGGACCGGTTTCTGGCATTTCAGCCTCTTCGGCCCGGCTTGCTTGAATCCTGATGGAGCAGTGAGAAAGGGACTCATGTCTGAGTATACCCTGCCACACCTATAGTGGCCAAAAACGATACAGAAAAGGGGGTGGTGATGAACAGAGTGTCTGAATTAAGCAGACCACTCTTACCCAGTCCAAAGATCAGGGCTTGATCCATCACCGTTATTTATCTCACTGCCCCATCCCAGCTCAGAACCTGGCTATATGCAAATTAGTCTGTCCCTGGCCCAGTGCATCATGGGAACAGGGCAGACCAAACTACCAAGCCAATTCTTCACCAGAAAGGAGACAAGCTACCGGGGACCGGTTTCTGTCCATCACCACCCCTTGTTGTAAATAATTTTGTCCACCCTAAGCGTGGAAGGGTATACTCAGATGTGAGTCCCTTGCTCATTGCACCATCAGGATTCAAGCAAGCCGGGCCGAAGACGCCTGAAATGGCAGAAACCGGTCCCCGGAAGCTTGTTTCCTTCCCAGTGTAAGAATTGGCTTTTGTAGTCTGGTCTGCCCTGTTCCCATGATGCACTGGGCCAGGGACAGACTAATTTGCATACAGCCGGGTTCTGAAACTGGGATGGTGCAATGAGCTAAAAAACGGTGTTGGATCTAGCCCTGATCTCTTGACTGGGTGAGAGTACTCTGCTTAATTCAGAGACTCTGTCCATCACCACCCCTTGTTGTAAATAATTTTGTCCACCCTAAGCGTGGAAGGGTATACTCAGATGTGAGTCCCTTGCTCATTGCACCATCAGGATTCAAGCAAGCCGGGCCGAAGACGCCTGAAATGGCAGAAACCGGTCCCCGGAAGCTTGTTTCCTTCCCAGTGTAAGAATTGGCTTTTGTAGTCTGGTCTGCCCTGTTCCCATGATGCACTGGGCCAGGGACAGACTAATTTGCATACAGCCGGGTTCTGAAACTGGGATGGTGCAATGAGCTAAAAAACGGTGTTGGATCTAGCCCTGATCTCTTGACTGGGTGAGAGTACTCTGCTTAATTCAGAGACTCTGTCCATCACCACCCCTTGTTGTAAATAATTTTGTCCACCCTAAGCGTGGAAGGGTATACTCAGATGTGAGTCCCTTGCTCATTGCACCATCAGGATTCAAGCAAGCCGGGCCGAAGACGCCTGAAATGGCAGAAACCGGTCCCCGGAAGCTTGTTTCCTTCCCAGTGTAAGAATTGGCTTTTGTAGTCTGGTCTGCCCTGTTCCCATGATGCACTGGGCCAGGGACAGACTAATTTGCATACAGCCGGGTTCTGAAACTGGGATGGTGCAATGAGCTAAAAAACGGTGTTGGATCTAGCCCTGATCTCTTGACTGGGTGAGAGTACTCTGCTTAATTCAGAGACTCTGTCCATCACCACCCCTTGTTGTAAATAATTTTGTCCACCCTAAGCGTGGAAGGGTATACTCAGATGTGAGTCCCTTGCTCATTGCACCATCAGGATTCAAGCAAGCCGGGCCGAAGACGCCTGAAATGGCAGAAACCGGTCCCCGGAAGCTTGTTTCCTTCCCAGTGTAAGAATTGGCTTTTGTAGTCTGGTCTGCCCTGTTCCCATGATGCACTGGGCCAGGGACAGACTAATTTGCATACAGCCGGGTTCTGAAACTGGGATGGTGCAATGAGCTAAAAAACGGTGTTGGATCTAGCCCTGATCTCTTGACTGGGTGAGAGTACTCTGCTTAATTCAGAGACTCTGTCCATCACCACCCCTTGTTGTAAATAATTTTGTCCACCCTAAGCGTGGAAGGGTATACTCAGATGTGAGTCCCTTGCTCATTGCACCATCAGGATTCAAGCAAGCCGGGCCGAAGACGCCTGAAATGGCAGAAACCGGTCCCCGGAAGCTTGTTTCCTTCCCAGTGTAAGAATTGGCTTTTGTAGTCTGGTCTGCCCTGTTCCCATGATGCACTGGGCCAGGGACAGACTAATTTGCATACAGCCGGGTTCTGAAACTGGGATGGTGCAATGAGCTAAAAAACGGTGTTGGATCTAGCCCTGATCTCTTGACTGGGTGAGAGTACTCTGCTTAATTCAGAGACTCTGTCCATCACCACCCCTTGTTGTAAATAATTTTGTCCACCCTAAGCGTGGAAGGGTATACTCAGATGTGAGTCCCTTGCTCATTGCACCATCAGGATTCAAGCAAGCCGGGCCGAAGACGCCTGAAATGGCAGAAACCGGTCCCCGGAAGCTTGTTTCCTTCCCAGTGTAAGAATTGGCTTTTGTAGTCTGGTCTGCCCTGTTCCCATGATGCACTGGGCCAGGGACAGACTAATTTGCATACAGCCGGGTTCTGAAACTGGGATGGTGCAATGAGCTAAAAAACGGTGTTGGATCTAGCCCTGATCTCTTGACTGGGTGAGAGTACTCTGCTTAATTCAGAGACTCTGTCCATCACCACCCCTTGTTGTAAATAATTTTGTCCACCCTAAGCGTGGAAGGGTATACTCAGATGTGAGTCCCTTGCTCATTGCACCATCAGGATTCAAGCAAGCCGGGCCGAAGACGCCTGAAATGGCAGAAACCGGTCCCCGGAAGCTTGTTTCCTTCCCAGTGTAAGAATTGGCTTTTGTAGTCTGGTCTGCCCTGTTCCCATGATGCACTGGGCCAGGGACAGACTAATTTGCATACAGCCGGGTTCTGAAACTGGGATGGTGCAATGAGCTAAAAAACGGTGTTGGATCTAGCCCTGATCTCTTGACTGGGTGAGAGTACTCTGCTTAATTCAGAGACTCTGTCCATCACCACCCCTTGTTGTAAATAATTTTGTCCACCCTAAGCGTGGAAGGGTATACTCAGATGTGAGTCCCTTGCTCATTGCACCATCAGGATTCAAGCAAGCCGGGCCGAAGACGCCTGAAATGGCAGAAACCGGTCCCCGGAAGCTTGTTTCCTTCCCAGTGTAAGAATTGGCTTTTGTAGTCTGGTCTGCCCTGTTCCCATGATGCACTGGGCCAGGGACAGACTAATTTGCATACAGCCGGGTTCTGAAACTGGGATGGTGCAATGAGCTAAAAAACGGTGTTGGATCTAGCCCTGATCTCTTGACTGGGTGAGAGTACTCTGCTTAATTCAGAGACTCTGTCCATCACCACCCCTTGTTGTAAATAATTTTGTCCACCCTAAGCGTGGAAGGGTATACTCAGATGTGAGTCCCTTGCTCATTGCACCATCAGGATTCAAGCAAGCCGGGCCGAAGACGCCTGAAATGGCAGAAACCGGTCCCCGGAAGCTTGTTTCCTTCCCAGTGTAAGAATTGGCTTTTGTAGTCTGGTCTGCCCTGTTCCCATGATGCACTGGGCCAGGGACAGACTAATTTGCATACAGCCGGGTTCTGAAACTGGGATGGTGCAATGAGCTAAAAAACGGTGTTGGATCTAGCCCTGATCTCTTGACTGGGTGAGAGTACTCTGCTTAATTCAGAGACTCTGTCCATCACCACCCCTTGTTGTAAATAATTTTGTCCACCCTAAGCGTGGAAGGGTATACTCAGATGTGAGTCCCTTGCTCATTGCACCATCAGGATTCAAGCAAGCCGGGCCGAAGACGCCTGAAATGGCAGAAACCGGTCCCCGGAAGCTTGTTTCCTTCCCAGTGTAAGAATTGGCTTTTGTAGTCTGGTCTGCCCTGTTCCCATGATGCACTGGGCCAGGGACAGACTAATTTGCATACAGCCGGGTTCTGAAACTGGGATGGTGCAATGAGCTAAAAAACGGTGTTGGATCTAGCCCTGATCTCTTGACTGGGTGAGAGTACTCTGCTTAATTCAGAGACTCTGTCCATCACCACCCCTTGTTGTAAATAATTTTGTCCACCCTAAGCGTGGAAGGGTATACTCAGATGTGAGTCCCTTGCTCATTGCACCATCAGGATTCAAGCAAGCCGGGCCGAAGACGCCTGAAATGGCAGAAACCGGTCCCCGGAAGCTTGTTTCCTTCCCAGTGTAAGAATTGGCTTTTGTAGTCTGGTCTGCCCTGTTCCCATGATGCACTGGGCCAGGGACAGACTAATTTGCATACAGCCGGGTTCTGAAACTGGGATGGTGCAATGAGCTAAAAAACGGTGTTGGATCTAGCCCTGATCTCTTGACTGGGTGAGAGTACTCTGCTTAATTCAGAGACTCTGTCCATCACCACCCCTTGTTGTAAATAATTTTGTCCACCCTAAGCGTGGAAGGGTATACTCAGATGTGAGTCCCTTGCTCATTGCACCATCAGGATTCAAGCAAGCCGGGCCGAAGACGCCTGAAATGGCAGAAACCGGTCCCCGGAAGCTTGTTTCCTTCCCAGTGTAAGAATTGGCTTTTGTAGTCTGGTCTGCCCTGTTCCCATGATGCACTGGGCCAGGGACAGACTAATTTGCATACAGCCGGGTTCTGAAACTGGGATGGTGCAATGAGCTAAAAAACGGTGTTGGATCTAGCCCTGATCTCTTGACTGGGTGAGAGTACTCTGCTTAATTCAGAGACTCTGTCCATCACCACCCCTTGTTGTAAATAATTTTGTCCACCCTAAGCGTGGAAGGGTATACTCAGATGTGAGTCCCTTGCTCATTGCACCATCAGGATTCAAGCAAGCCGGGCCGAAGACGCCTGAAATGGCAGAAACCGGTCCCCGGAAGCTTGTTTCCTTCCCAGTGTAAGAATTGGCTTTTGTAGTCTGGTCTGCCCTGTTCCCATGATGCACTGGGCCAGGGACAGACTAATTTGCATACAGCCGGGTTCTGAAACTGGGATGGTGCAATGAGCTAAAAAACGGTGTTGGATCTAGCCCTGATCTCTTGACTGGGTGAGAGTACTCTGCTTAATTCAGAGACTCTGTCCATCACCACCCCTTGTTGTAAATAATTTTGTCCACCCTAAGCGTGGAAGGGTATACTCAGATGTGAGTCCCTTGCTCATTGCACCATCAGGATTCAAGCAAGCCGGGCCGAAGACGCCTGAAATGGCAGAAACCGGTCCCCGGAAGCTTGTTTCCTTCCCAGTGTAAGAATTGGCTTTTGTAGTCTGGTCTGCCCTGTTCCCATGATGCACTGGGCCAGGGACAGACTAATTTGCATACAGCCGGGTTCTGAAACTGGGATGGTGCAATGAGCTAAAAAACGGTGTTGGATCTAGCCCTGATCTCTTGACTGGGTGAGAGTACTCTGCTTAATTCAGAGACTCTGTCCATCACCACCCCTTGTTGTAAATAATTTTGTCCACCCTAAGCGTGGAAGGGTATACTCAGATGTGAGTCCCTTGCTCATTGCACCATCAGGATTCAAGCAAGCCGGGCCGAAGACGCCTGAAATGGCAGAAACCGGTCCCCGGAAGCTTGTTTCCTTCCCAGTGTAAGAATTGGCTTTTGTAGTCTGGTCTGCCCTGTTCCCATGATGCACTGGGCCAGGGACAGACTAATTTGCATACAGCCGGGTTCTGAAACTGGGATGGTGCAATGAGCTAAAAAACGGTGTTGGATCTAGCCCTGATCTCTTGACTGGGTGAGAGTACTCTGCTTAATTCAGAGACTCTGTCCATCACCACCCCTTGTTGTAAATAATATTGTCCTCTAGAGTGGCACCAATCCAAGTGAGGAGAAAACCTGTTCCAAAACTTGTGTGCCTCAAGAGATTCCCATTTTCCCAGAAACACCTCAGGATTGTGCCCAGAGCTGTGTCAAGCGGAAGAAAGGTTCAGCCAAGTTGGATTTTGGCAGAGCAGATCACTGTGGGATTGTTGCCAAAACCACCAGGAAATGATGTCAAAGTGAGTAGGGTTGCTCTTTGGAACTTTTCCCCTATTGCTCATTGGGTTTCCCCCAGCTACAAGTGCCTTTCAAAAACTGATCATTAAAGTAATGTAAAACTACAAAGAAACGCCAACATTTATATAGTGGTCTCATTATGAGGCATGATCTAATTGTATCCCAACCCAGAATTACCACTGCTGGGGGTCCTGGTAAATCTCGGGGTGTGGAATTAATCAAATTTATGATATTTGAATTAATACCATGCAATGGGATTTTCAGTCACGTTGATCCGCTGAAATTTCTGTGTGAAATCCCACAACTCACATTTTCAGTGCGCCCGTGAACTTGCGTTACCAGGCCCATTGGAAGTAATTGGCCTCTTGTAATCGAGGCCTTTAGTCGTCAACTATGCCTATATCTGGGCATCATCCCTAACACTGGTCACTGAAATTACAAGATTGAGCAGCACATTCTAGCGTCATGTGATCCTCTCATCTAATTCCTTCTCCGAACTGTGTTTAGTGCAGTTGTTATTGTATTGTATCTCATAACAAAAAAGCTTTTCACTGTTTCAAATGCATTCATTTTAAGGATAATGCCATTTCTAGTCTTTAAAAATATCTTAAGTGCCATAGTACCAGACCTGTAACGTTTTCTGCACTGTAGCACACTTTGTACCCTTGCCTTCTGGGACCAAGCTCTCACTGTGCGCTGTTTCCAAAATGGCTCAGCCGGGATTTGCCCCATTGTACAAAATAACTCTTGTTGTGCCCATTTTGCCCCATCCATCTGTTCACCTTGTATGCATTTAATCGCTGAGGTCACTGCCCGTTGCCTTCCTTAAAACACAGATGTCAAAATCATTGTCTGCGAAAAGGGGAACAATTGAACAAGGGGAAAGCACAACTTGTAAACAGTAAATTTTCGATTTTGGACACGGGAATCCATTGCCCTGCCACATAACTGTTGACCTTGGTCATTGTGATTAGTCTCTGCAGTTATTATTTGCCTAGCGATCAATAAATTATGTTAACCGCAACACAGATCAATATCACCTGATTATGCATGGTCAGATTATGACAGAATCATCTCATCATGGCAGTCCATAAACCAATTGCACAAACGCCGCCCCATCACATGCAATCCATCTCATTCAAGTCAATGCAACGGGAACGCAGCCAAGCAAATGTGCGGGATTAACCTGTACCCATCCTTTAAAACCATATCAACAACACGCATGTCTTTCTTTGAACAACATCTTCGCACAGAGGAGGAGCATTTGCTGCCTCTGCCCTGAGCGAATCTTTAAAAATGCATCAAAGGCAGCCAAACGCTTTACATAGAAAACCAGAACAAGAATAGCATATGGTTTACAGTAACAGAGAAACATTATAAAGAAAAAAGGTCTGTAGTTTTATCACCAGTGTTGGCAAGGGGCTGCAGCCGGTGTAATCTGCTGGTCATTTCCCAAGTCACAGCTGAAGCATAGGGTCTCTGACGATAGGGGCCACTGCACCACCACATTGCTGGTTATTGTGGTGATTTAAACACTAGTTCTTCACTCGATCCTACCTTCTTCTGGTGAACTACAAAATTGGAGAATTGGCGATGGGTGAGGAAAACTCCCATTCTCTGCTAGTTGGGATAACATCAGTGTTTTACAAGAAGGCCAGGTACAGAAAGGTGTGACAAAGCATAAGGCGATCAAACCCATCATTTATGCTGTGCGGAATAAATCAGTGGGATCGATTTTTGATTTCTTCAAAATGGGAAAATATCACTCACAGTTGTCGGGAAGGACAGAGGTGCCTTTGAGCTTCAAATAGTGCAGAACATGCGGAGTTAGGATGCATATTTCCTTCTATTACAAAAGAACAAATCGGCAGAGGAATTCTACTTCTGAGCTCAGCAAATTTGCACAGTGTATATAGTATTTATTTGGACTGACCAGCTAAAAGTGCAGTTTTCTAAGTGGGGGATACCTTGATTTCCTGCCAGGGGCCTACAAATATAGACATATATATGTGTGTGTGTGTGTATAGATTTTTATGTGCTGATGCGTGTGTGTATGCTCTTATGCAGGTAGGTGTGTGTAGATACTCAGATATGCTGATGCGTGTGTCTGGGTGGGTGTGTATGAATGCTCTTATGTACATTGGTGTGGGTGTGCGTGTGTAGATACTCATGTGCTGATGCATGTGTGTGTGTATGTTCGTATGCGCTGATGCACGTCGGTGTGTGTGTGGGTGGTACATTAATATTACAGAAATTCCTACCGCACTAATGAGGGTGGTGTTGGTCCTACAACAATAAAACACTGGTATAATCCTCCCATACATAACCACAGGCATTCGACCTTGCACTGTTCTTCCTCATTCCTGGGTGCCAGCAAGGCACTATGAATGGAAATAAGAGTGGGGATGTAAATGGGGAGCTACACCACATAGTCGAACACATAGGAGCATCAAAGCTTGCTTCACCTTAATCTAATAGTGGCTCTGCTGAATAGGTGACATTGTTCTTGGTAGATGATGGATTGTTTCTCTACAGTGCTTCAAAAGCAAATGCCATTGAAAAAAACATGCGTCCGCAAGTCGGCCTTCAATATGTGATGGATTGCTATAGGGCACTTCACACTGAGCATCCCTTCTCCCGGGTTCCTTTCTGCCAGCTCTTGCACTTAGAAGTTCATCTCCTCTGCAGATGCTCCATAAATGTATTACATTTCCCCTCATCCATTCACCTGTTGGCATTCTGCCTCTTCCAGGGTTAAAGAAGTTGCCATCTGAATTGCGGTCATTGATCACTCTTGTTTGTTCATGGCCTTAGATGGCATTTTTGTCTGATAAACTACGCAATCACTTTCCAAAGCGGGCCATTATGCACTGGTAAGAAAACAGAAAAACAATATGAACAACTGAGCTAAAAAATCCAAGGTCTTCATGTTCCAAACTACATTGAGGTTTCTCAAACCAGTTCCATGTACTTTTTTTTTTAATAGTAAGCAAAATTCACAATGTTATGGTGCCGTAATTAAAAAAATTGCCCCATATTTTAACTGTTTGTGACATTTGTTAACTTGGCCAGATGCAGATAGCTGGCATTTTTAAAACGAGCCTGGGCTACTGCAGAACCAATTTACAAAGGTCTGGGTGCACCAAAGTTCCCATTAAGTGACCAAAATCAGCGGTTTAAGAAAGTAAACTGGTCCAAAGTTTGGGACCCTTGGAACACTTACCGAGGTGATAGTTGAAGCTCACCCCGGGGAATTGACATTGATGATGCCTCAACCCTATAGCTTCCAATGAAAAGTATTGTTTTATTAATGATCACTGTTTGTCCCCACTGTAAGTATACCTGCTAATTCTCAGTACTGTATGTGCATGTCAATGACTGTTAATATAAAGATTTATTTAAAAAAAAAAAAGTAAACTGTACCAAATAGTATTCATGGAAGCATAATTGGTAGAATTTTAATATTGTGAAATGTGTTTACAAATCTCGAAAACACACCAGGATGGTGTTTTTTTCCATTCGTGAATAAAGGAGCAAACGTGGGCAATCTAGAGAGGAGTTGTTGCCATTGCAGATTGCAGTGTACTCCCACAGACCTGTAGGTTTGTGGGTGTTCATCATCAATTTGCAGTTCATTTCTCACATGAAAAGCAGTACTAAAGCTCCATTGTGCTTCTCTCTGATCACAGAGCCATCACAGTTTTTGCACAGTGACTGCTTTGCGACTCAAGAATAGTTTTGTGATGTCAAAATGCAGTAGCGTAGCTAGGTGGGGGTAGGGCGGTACTTCCCGGGCGGCACTTTTTTGGTGGCGGCGGCACTTCACATGCGGTGAGCAGTTTCGGTGAGCGCAAGGTAAGTGGTTTTCTTTGACTTTTCATTTCATTTTCCTTCTTCGTCATCTGTCGCCACCCCCGCCACCCACCCACCCGTTCTTACCTGCACTGGCCGTCACTGGGCAGCAAACTCAGGGACCGCCCGGGTGGGAAAAGCTGTAGCTAAGCCACTGTTTAAATTCACTAAATCGTCACAGCGCATTTGGTAGTATTTTAAAAAATCCTATTTTTTATAATAATTAGGCCGGATTCCCTTTGCAAACCCTATTGAATGGCGGTGAATGCAGCTATGGAGGCCCGTGAGGGATTGAAGACGTCCATTGCTGAAATGACTGTCCCTAAATGGCCATGGGCTGCAATGTAAGGAGATGTGCCATCATGATAAGGGCATTTTGGGAGGCTTTGAGCAACCTCCTGGACAGATGTGTGCTCCCACCAATGCCCACAGCCCACATTTACACAATGGTTGCTGTCCTTCACGGACAGTTTACTCTTAGTAAATATATACCACACCTTTTTAGGTGCCGATAACCAGGCAGCAGTTTGCGACTACAGCTGTGGTCCCAAACCTCTGATACGGCTCAGTGTGAATCTCTAGGAAGGGAGAATGCCAATTTCATACCCCCTTTTAGGTACCGATTTATAACAAGGAACTCAAAAGCTGCAAAGAAAGTTGTGCCTTGTAATCAGGGCCACTGGAATCATGTGAATATGCGGCGCCTGCGTTTTCTTAAAAATTAGTGATTTAATTAATTTGCCACACACTCCATCACTTGATGCATAATTCACAGATTGTAACAAAAAAGTTGTGTCTTTCTCAAATGGATCAAAAGTTATTACAAATACGCTGCCAAGCATGCTGCCACTCAGTGGAAGATCCTTTGGCAAGAGTAACTGGCCATTCTTCAGTTGCTAATTGCTCTATTTAAGTGTTAAACTGGTAATAATGAGGTAGATCTTTTGACCGGATAGTATGTAAAAAGGACAAAATAATCAAGTAATACTGCCACAAATTGTGCCACATTACTCTGCATCATTTTCCTTTTCTTGCCATATAATTTAGTTATCTCTATCAGATAATGTGTTCCTCCCCTGCAGCATAATTTCAGTAGCCCTGCTTGTAATGTTCGCTTAGGCCATTGTAAGTCATGCTTTTTATGGAGACAATGCTTTCAGTTTTACATATGACTGTGCACCCACAAAAAAACTCAAATACATTTGGTCTACGCACCTTTCAACGGTGTGAAAGAGAAATAAAGACTTCTCCGTTTATAGGGGGAGGGGGGAGATGAAAAGAGATGCAGGGAAATAATTTCTCCATTGAAAAAATATGTGTATAAATGCAAATTTCCACACAATTTATTCACGTGCAAGTTCTCTGTGTAGTAGAATTATTTTGCATAAGTTGCCTTGCGCTTTGGAGAACTCATGAAATGCTCTGACTGGCTAAGATATCATCTCCATGATGCTCCTACGATTCTTCCTGAATCCCATGAAAGCGAGAAATCTTCTTGGAATGTACAAGTAATCTTAGGAGGGCTTATTTCTAATTTTCCATAGCTGTACTTTGGGATTCGGACCCAACAGTTTATTTTTAACTATCGTGCCAGAATGACTGGTTAACTCATGCTCTAGTGTTTGGTCAGAAGGGATTAGCTAATTATCATTTATGCACACTTTTGTTTTTGTTACTTGCATGTTCCTCAACTCCCATTGTCAAATATGCCTGACTTTACAGCATTATGGGTGCAGATGAATGATGTTGTTCTTTTTTGGTTTTTTTGCTTGATGCTTAACTAAGGAAACTAAAAACTTCTTTTATAGGACATAATGAATATTCCCTGGTAGTAAACTGAGTGCAATTGAATTGTGAGGCCCATAGGAATGAATGGGGAGTTATTCCTTATTTGCGATTAGCAATTTGCTAATCGCAAATAAGGATGGGATTTCAAGGGTGTAGGGGTGTCCAAAGGACACCCTGTAGCACCCCTGAAATGTGAATTTACACTGATGTTGTGTGTAACATGCAACTTAGAACAAATGCATTAAAATGCATTTTTCTAAGTTTTCGCTATTTACCACGAGGTTTGACTTTGTGGTAAAAAGCGGTCCTAAATTGCGAATTCGCAATTTTTAAATGTTTCATGAATAGCATTTAAGGAATCTAATCCTCGCATATTAGCGAATTCTTTATTAGCGATTTTTGCATTTGGGATGATGAATCCTAAATGCAAAAATTGCACTCGCAAAGGGCCAGATTCTCAGAATCAGACCCTTTTGCGAGCGCATTTTGCTTGATGAATCTGGCCCTAAGTTTTTCCTTTTTATTCAACAGTGGTGTAATCGGATATGATGAGGGGATCCCCTTTAAGTCATTTTCTAAATCACTCGAATCTTTTTCTTTGGTGCGCTTTTTTCTGTTCCTTTTGTTTTTTTAACCGGTTCCATTTGCCAAGTGTCTGTTTCTTGCAGCATACTGCTCACGGTCGATGCACCGGCTTCTTCCATTGTGTTAATCTTTTCTGAAGTGCTCCGCAGACATGTTAATTACTCTGTTCGTGTTTTGACTACCCATCTCCCCCTTTGAACTCCCCTGATTTTAGTCTAATACGGTCTGCTCTGATTGCAATACCACACGTTTTGTTGTCATTTCTTTCAACTTTAATGCTCATGCTGATTGTCGTTCTTAGGACATTTTACATTTTATTTTTAGTGACACAAAACAACAACAGTTCAATTGTAATTTTATTAATACAAAAACATAAATGTGTAACAGAAGGTAATTTCTGACAACTCCCTAGACCTTGTGGGAGGTGGAGGGAACAGGAAGTAGACAAATGCAAGATCAGCCAATCAAAGCACTCAGTAAGAATGCAAATTATTACATGGGGTGACATTTGTTTAAATACCAATGAATTCCCAAAAGGCCTTGTATCAGTAGACATCTCAGTAGAACAAGAAGAAGACAAATGTAGTCATTAAAATGCAATTGAGAAACCAGCGATGGGGCAATGTCACACTCAATGTCTTAAATAAAATTAGGTCTTCCTTATTAAAATTTAATTTTATATTACTACTTCCAATTATGACAGTTTAAACAATATCAACAATGTTCCAATCTTTAGGGTAATTATCACACAAACCCTTTGGAGAATCCTCCACACTTTCAAGTAATGTTACTCATGAAATTCCCTAGCTGAATCAAGGAATCTGTGCTGTCATCCAATGCCATCGGCCCCCAAATGCTGTTCGATTGAACTTTGTACAGAAAACAGCTATTGTTACAGGTAGCTTTACTAGTCGTGGCCGGCATTGGCTCATGGGTGGGAGGGGGCAGGCGAGTGGTCGCGAAGGAAGGAGGGGGGGCGCGCAGAGGGGGGTTCTAATTAATAAAAAAAATTAAAACTTACCTTTCCAGGGTCCACTGTCTCCACTGGTTGGTCTGCTCCGGCTTTCCTGCCTCTGAAGGAACAAGAAGCAGGCAGCCTACCTCCCCTCCCCTAAGCCAATCACAATGCTGCAATGGCAGCGTTGTGATAGGTTGGGACGCCGACCACACAGACGTCTATGGGGAGGCCATTTTCTCCATGTACGCTGCATGCAGGAGAGTGCGCATGACTGGTTTGGTCGGCCCGCAGCATTGGGCAAGCCACCCGCCCGCCCCCAACCAAACCCTTCTGCTTTCTCGCAGTACGAGAATCAGAAACATAAAATGGTATTTGTTTTACCATTTTAAGTTTCTGCTTCTCACACTGTGAGAAAGCAGTGGGGTAATACTCCTCCACCCACATAGAGGAGCTGCCCCCGAGCTTTACTCCTTATGACTAACCTCAGCTGCCTGCTTGTCCGGTGCTTTCCTTCCCAGTCAGCCAATTTGTCACACATTCAGAACATGCCATTCGATGGACCTTTTAAAAAAAAATGGCTGAGCAGCACCCTGTTTAGTGTGTATAGGGACCCCATTCTCGCTAAAGGGGACGATGGGAAATCCACTGAACAGGGACAGCGGTACAAGGAAGGAACTAAAAGCTATTGTAACTCCCCCTGCACCTTGGGAACCTCATGGGTGAGTAGCCATGCTTTATAAACCCCTGATTGACTGATTGATTGATTTACAGTTAAAGTGGAAGGTCATTATGGCTCTCATATAACAGTCAGGGTCACGCCATAGAATGTCGGGGCGTATGCCTGTTTAGGAGCTCGACAAAGAGAGTTATTGATAAAAAAATCTTTGGAAGAGAAAAGTTTTAAGGTCTGTTTTGAAGATCCAGAGAGAGGTTATGGTGCGAATGTTTGGAGGTGGCGTGACTCAAATTCTAGTCATATTATCCAAGAAAGATTGTGCCATAAGTCTTTCCCTTTTGAAATTTTATGGTTTGAGCAGCAGATTTTTCGCAGTAAGTGAAGGTCTAAAGCCACTCGATATTTTGTGTTTGTTATCTTGGTAGCGAGGGGTGTGAATGGCTTTTGGGTGATACAAGCAGTCTTGTATATCATCCTAGCTTCAAAAGGAAGCCAGCGAAGAGTTATCAACATAAGTGTGATTCGGTCATTTCTTTTGGCCCCATAGATACAATGCACAGCTCAATGGAGGTTAGAATTTAAAGGAGATAGGTAGCTATTGGGGAAGCCTGCACAGAGAGAATTACAGTAGTCCAGTCTAGAGAGTACTAAAGATTGGTCAAGTGTTTTCAGGTCTTTCTCAGGGGTGAAACATAGGATCCCCCAGAGAAGGCGCAGTTAGAAGCATGCATTCTTGGCTGTGGTGTTGATATAGGAGTGGAGGTTACATTTTTGGTCCAGGATGACACACAGGGATTCGGCACTGTCAAGTATTGTAGGTTTATTGTTAAGAATGTTCAGATTATCCATCCATTATTATTATTATTATTATTATTATTATTATTATTATTATTATTATTATTATTATTATTGTTGTTATTATTATTATTATTATTATTGTGTGATTTGTAGAGTGCATGGCTGCCCTGAGGCTTCCTAGCGCTGCGTAATCAGAAACTGAGATGGGTAACCGTGATTTAGAGATATTGCTTGAACAGCCATGTTGTGATCTCTTTTCGAAACTGTAGCTCCCTGTCTACCAGTCTGTATTCCAATGGCAGGGAATTCCAGAGTTTGGGAGCCAGATGGGAGAAAGATCTTCCCCATATCTCCTTTCTGACCTTTGTATTAGTCGTTCCTCTTTACTGGAACGTAGCCGCCTATTTGGGATGTAAGGAGATATTAGTTTCCTGATTTTTTCCGGGCCTTTGTTATTGTGTGTTCTGTGGGTGATAATTAAGACTTTAAATGTTATTATTGCTTCTATCGGTACCACCGACTAGGTGAAATAAAAAAAAAGTGCATAGACGTAGAAGATATAGAAAGTGCCTGTGCACAGTCTGCCAGATGTACGTTAACAACACTTATGTCTACCTGCACCTGGAATAAGGGAGCCAAGCTAACATGACAAATTTCTTAAATCATGTTAACTGTTCAAAACATCAATCTACATCTCACTTCAGGTATGCAGCTGAGTCAATTTAAAGACAATACCTTTTTGTGGTGCATGTCTGGGGACTTTGCCAGCCCTAGAACCTGAATGAAAAGAACCAGGTCCTAATATTTAACATGCACCAACCAACACAGGAGTTAATTTAACCAGCTTCGTGCTATCCATGCCACAAACGAGTCTGCCTCTTGCAAAACAGCACAGTACAGTCTAGCATCTACCAGATCACTGCTCATGGTGCATGTGAAGTACTGCTCTGTAATCTGTAGTGGTCAAACCAAACACCTAATTGAAATGCTTCAGTGAGTACTAAGCCAAATAACACCAGTGTTTGAACATGAAAAAGCATGAGCAATCAATCTCTGTTGTGGAATACTCTGTTGCAGCTATGTGGAGTATAGGATCAAATTCAAACCTCTCGACCACATACTCAAGTCCTCTTGGCGCAAGAAAACCCACTAAAGCTGCCCTCTGCCATACTACCCAGGAACCTCTATGTAGAAATCATACGGTTTGCAAACCAAAGTTCAAGTAACTGAAGCGCAGGGTCTGGTCTCTGTGAAAGTGCAGAGCACCCTGTGCTCTGGAACGCTCTCAATCTACCCTTGACAATACAACCGACACCTCACTATTCAGAAGACTCCTGAAACAAGACTGAAGATTCCATGCAGAGAATGCATGTACCAAGTAATGTAAAAGAGGAGACCTTCCCCACATCCTGTCGGGAGCTTACCACCATGGGCCCATGGTTTTTATTCATGACTCGTCTCTATCACAGACTATCTCCCCATCCCTGGGATCTCACTACTGTCCCACTACAAGGACCCATAAACTACTATTGAAGGTGACCCTATCCCATGTCATAGCTCGCCCACTCGTGCGATGTTCGAACTCCACCTTGGGCACATGTGATCTTACCCATATGGACCGTTTGTACAAGTACATGCATAAATGTGAAAAGGTCGCTCTCAAGGTGTCATGTATGGCAGCGCTTAACACACCTGATATAAACAAGCATTGGCATAGCCAATAGGTCTCGCCTTTGGGACCTTATAAGTAGACTACTGTTAACAAGTAGGCAGTAGCGCTTGTGAAAAGCACATCACTCTAAAAAAAAAAAAAAAACATATGCATAAGCGGGCGGCCCCTAGATTGTGAAGATGGTAACCTGACCCACGAGGAATGTCTCCACGTGATGCAGCTGTGGTAGCACCATGCAGGTTTTATCTTCATCATATGGTGACTTCCCATCTGTTCCATGCATCTTGGCTTGCTATGTAGTAAAGAAAATCATTCTGGTTACGGCGCAGTTCTGACTATGACTTTTTTTGTCTTCGCATTTTAAACTGGTGCCACCTGTTTTTAATTCCTGCATTAAATGTTGCACTAAAACGTTCAGGCTAGCACTGCAAGACGTGATAGGGCACCGACAGGTAGGTGCACACTTCTCTTTTGGCAAAGGGTCGCACTGGCATTGCTCTCCATCTCTGCTTCCAGGCATCCCAGCTGTCGCCCTTTGACCCCGCCTTATAAAGCTTGCATCGTGCGAGGAGGGTGCGTGCATACATTGTGCGCCCCGATCAGAGTTCAAAAGTAGTGGATGGGGGAGGGGCGGCGATAGCTGAATGGGCCACAGATCCTCCAGCCAAACGTTGTTTTGTTTGAAAGAGGGGTCTGTTGTCCTCTTTGTGCCCATCCATCTGTTGTAAGTGGCTGCAGTCGGGTCGGTTGTCAGCACATCTGCTATACTGAAGTGTAGAGAGGCCGCCCCTGCCGGATGTATGACAGTACAACGCGATCATTTTGATTGCGGTACTTTACATTGCGGTTTTTATAACGCAAGTCGTTACAACGACTTGCATTGGAGGGCGCTGGATTGAGGATTCATATGATTTTCTATTCCAACTCCAGCCCACGTAACAGTAGGGAAGGTGTTGGAAGAGAAAATCACACTATTCCTTAACCAGGTGCCTTATCCAGCGCAAGTCGTAGTAATGACTTGCATTGTAATGGCAGTGTGGTAAAGGTCGTGTAGTGTGAACACCGAGTTGTAAACGATGTTTCCCCCCTGCCTCCCCAGGGTGATGGCGAGGAGTGCCTTCTACAGAAGACTCACATTTAAAGTCACCTCCGCCCTCCCATGCGCCGAGGACAGTCTGTTTGAACTTGATGTTCACACTGCAGTGTTTCTCTTGGGCAGCTGGACGTGCATGGGTCGCAAGCAGTTGTATTCAATTCTTCTCAGAGCCCGCTGTGCAATAAGGCAAACCCAGGCGATTGTCTAGTGTGCCCCCTTGCCATCAGCAAGAGGGCATGGCACCACTGTCGTGCACGCAAATCTACATTTGTTTTTTGTGACTGAGAAATCAAGGTACTGAACCAAAGCGTTCCTATTTCACAACTCTAAAAAGGAAATCGGAAGTGAAACGTATCGGAGCAAGGTAAATAAAAGGAACATAAAACTACGTAGGCGCGTTTGTAAAAAGGACACACACACTCCAATAAAACATATAATAAAAAACTCTAGAAAGGAAATTGGAAGTGAAAAGTATTGGAGCACTGTAATTAAAAGAAACATAAAACTACGTAGGTACTGGCAGTAAAAGACAAGATTGCAAGCGAAAGAGAAAGCACGCTTGTGTATAGATAGTAACCTGACCCAACAGGAATGCAGTTGCCACCATGCACGCAGCAGCTCGCTCCTGCAGGCAAAACGCAGTGGGAGTGAACATTAGAAAAGTGGTGGGACATGCACCCGCCTTTACCCATTTGAGTGCTTTCATTTTGGAAAGACACACGCAAAAGCCAATCACATGCGTGGGGGTAGTCAGACCCTCACAGAATAGTTTAAAGCACTTACACAAAGCTTCGCAGAGCAGTGCTTGCGCTCTGCGCTAGGCTCGACCTAAAAATGCTGTAGTTTCATAATAGAATTGGTTTTATGAAATGGCAGCAGTACAGAAATATTTATAGGTATTCTGCCCATAGTTGTTGGCCTGAGGCCTCATGGGACTTCATTAAAAGGACGGTTTTGTGTGCAAAGTGTTGCTAGGGTGGTGCACTGTCTTGCCTGTCCAAGCAGCGAGGATGGAGCTGTTGCTTGTATCCGCCAAGGCAGCAACATTAATATCTACTATTTTATGCTTGTGCGACTTGTGGACAGCAGTCAGGGTTCCTTATGCGGTCAGTTCCCTAAAGACGAAGTTTAATTTTGATTATTTGCTTATATTTAAATTTAAAGCATACATCGTATGTGGCCATTCTTGCAATATTTCAACAGGAATATCTGATTGCAGCCCCTTCTCTATGGTAGCTGGGGTTTGTCACAGTCCTGTTTTTGTGGCACTGCTACAATTGTAGATCAGTGTGTCCTCCTTTTATTTCGCCTAGGTCACACACCTTTTCTCCAATCCTATTTCCGGTCTTTTCCTGCAGTCCTCAATCTCCAGCCCCTGAATGAGGCAGGGGATGTAAAAGGTGTCCCTACAGTGCACCTGCCAATTTATGGTGGATGCTTTATTACATTCCACTTCTAAGTGACCCTCTTAACTTTTCCAGGGATATGGTGGTTTGAAGCAACACCAAGTAAACTGGCAATGCCAATAACAAAGAACCCTGATCTCCAACCTCGATTTAAATAAACAGTTGCATGTATTATTTAGATATTTTGAAATGTGGTAAAGCTGCAGGCAGTATCAAAAGATAAAATGTAATTGAAGAGTTCTCACTGAAAATGTTAGTCTTCCGATGAAGCCAATGCAGGTACATTTTGTAATAGCCACTGGTGTCTGGAGTAAAACTGAAAGCAATGAACAAACTTGAACAACAAGTTCGCTTGTACCGCACTAGTGTCGGAGAGCTGATCTTACTTCCGTGTCAAGTGATTTTTGTTTTTCCATACGTGAGCCTAGGATTGCCCGGTTACTCACCGGTAATAACCACTACTCCGAGTCCTGAACTCCCCGTCCCATTCCTGATACGTGAGCAGCTAGTCTGCTCTACAGAACCCCTACCTAGCTGAGCTGTTGGCACTTCCCCCTAGGATGACGTCACCATCACGTGACTACAAAAGGGGGAAGTGCCGGAAGAATCATCCTGAAATACCAAAGACAACAGAACGAAACACACACAATCACCCACAAAAAACCCAAACCAGGGAGGGAGGGAAGGGCTCAGGAATGGGACGGGGAGTCCAGGACTCGGAGTAATGGTTATTACCGGTGAGTAACCGGGCATTACCTCCTCGTCCTGGACTCCCCGTCCCATTCCTGATACGTGAGCCCATACCCAAGCACACGGAGATTGTAAGAAAAAACAGACCAGAAGAACGTCAGAAAAACAGGTCCATTTTAATCAATGCAAACAGTACAAAACTACAAATCAAGTACTGCAGACAGGACACTAGTCCCAAAAGCCGCGGAGGCCGCCATCCCCGACTCCAGACAATAATGGGCAACAAAAGTGTGGGGAGAAGCCCAAGTAGCAGCATTGCAAATGTCACGCAAAGAGGCACCCCTGAACATGGCCCAGGAGGACGAAACGCCCCGAGTCGACCGACCCTGAACAGAAGAAGGCAGGGGACATCGGACCGAATCATAAGCAGAAACCACAGCGCCCTTGACCCAACGAGACAAGGTGGACAAAGAAGGGCGAAGCCCCAGACCCGACAGGCCGTAGGTGACGAACAGTGAATCAACCTTACGGAAACCCGCCGTACGCTCCAAGTAGATGCGGAGAGCCCTCAACACATCCAAAGAATGGAGAAGCACCTCCTCCGGAGAGGCAGGAGCCGGAAAAAACACAGGGAGAACAATATCCTCCTGACAGTGAAAAGTCGAAATCACCTTAGGGAGAAAAAACTGACTCGGACGGAGAACGACCTTGTCAGCGCAGAAGCGCAAGAAGGGGGGAGAAGCCATCAGCGCACCAATCTCACCAACCCTACGCCCAGAGGTAATGGCCACCAGGAAGATAACCTTGGCAGAAAGGAACTTCAGGGCCACGGAGTCCAAAGGCTCAAACGGAGGACCCGTCAAAGCCCGCAGAACCAAGGGCAGATCCCAAGGAGGCACAGGGGAACGGGAGACAGGACGTTGAAGCAAAAAACTCCTCAGAAGGCGAGCCACCAACGGGGAGACAGATGAAACAGAGGAACCCCGAAAGGCAAGAACGGCAGCCCATTGCGCCCTCAGGGAAGAAACCGCCAGACCCAAGACAAAACCATCCCGCAAGAAGTCCAACACCCGCACGGCCTCACAGGAGGCAGGAGAGAGACCCCTCCCAAGACACCAGGCGGAACAATTCTTCCAGTGACGGGCATAAGACTTCAAGGTGGAAGGACGCCGGGAAAGCTGAAGACACTGGGCAACCTCTAACGAGCAACCCAGACCCAGCAAACTCAACCTCTCAAGTGCCAAACCCCCAGCCAGAGGCGACGCAGGGAGGCAAGACTGAGAAGAGGAGCCCGCAGGGGAGAGGGAGACAGGGGAAACCTCCAATGAGGGCAAACGGCAAAAGTCAGTAGAAGGGGAAACCAAGACTGCCAAGACCACTCTGGAACCACCAGGAGAACCTCCGCCCGGTCCAAACGAATCTTCCGGAGGACCCTCGGAATTAAGGCAAATGGAGGGAAGGCAAACAGCAGACCCTTCGACCAAGGAATCGAGAAAGCATCGGTCGCCCAAGCCAACGGAGACGGAATGATGCTGCAAAACAGAGGAAGAAGGGCGGAATCCTCCGAGGCAAAAAGATCCAGCCAAGGAAGGCGGAATCGGAGGACAATCCGCCCGAACAGATCCGGGGACAGACAGAGGGACACCGAGGAGGGGAACACCCTGCTCAAAGTATCCGCAGGCCCATTCTCCTTCCCCGGAAGATAGACCGCCGTCAGAGACAACAGATTCGACTCGGCCCAAAGGCCGACCTCCCGGGACAGGAGAAAGAGAGAATGACACATGCCCCCCAGGTGATTCACATAGGAGCGAACCACCTGATTGTCGGTCTGCACAGAGACCGCCCGACCCCGAAGGAGAGGAGCGAACCAAAGGAGAGCAAGCCAGACCGCCCTCAACTCCTTCCAGTTCGAGGACTGGAGGGACTCGAATCGGGACCACCGACCCTGACCCTTGGA
Source organism: Lissotriton helveticus (assembly GCF_964261635.1). Classification (NCBI taxonomy): domain Eukaryota; kingdom Metazoa; phylum Chordata; class Amphibia; order Caudata; family Salamandridae; genus Lissotriton; species Lissotriton helveticus. The sequence continues at coordinate 268,535,206 of NC_136069.1, forward strand.
AGAACCCAGAACAGCCCCCCATCCCAATGCACTCGCATCCGTGGACAACACGACCACAGACTGAGGGGGAAGGAGATCGAACCCCCCGGAAAGGGAGAGAGGAGACAACCACCACTGGAGATCCGCCCGAATCCCCGGAGTGACAGGGATCAGAGTCTCGTAGTCCAAGGAGGCGGGATCCCAGTGAGACAGTACATGATGCAACAGGGGGTACAGATGCAGCCTGGCCCAAGGAAGGAGATGTAGAGTGGACGCCATCTCCCCCTGACTCCGCAACCAGAGACGGGCAGACACCTGCGACTGGGAAAGAAGCCAGGAAAGGTGGCGAAACAAAGTCAACTGACGCTCCTGGGAGAGGAACACCATGCCCAGGTCCATCCGGAAGAAAGCCCCCAGGAACTTCAGGGACTGAGAGGGTAGCAGGGAGGACTTCCGGTGGTTGAGAAGGGACCCAAAGGAACCCAGCAGATGACACACCTGGTCCACATCCGACAGAGCCTGCGAAAAAGAGGGAGAGACAATCAACCAGTCATCCAGATACGGAAACACCAGCAGCCCCCTGGAATGAAGAATACCCACCAGAGGGGCCAGGAGCTTGGTGAACACCCTGGGCGCAGAGGACAGACCGAAAGGCAGCACCCGGAACTGGTAGTGATGGGTCCCCACAGCAAAGCTCAGAAAACGCTGGTCGGCAGGATGGACAGGAACATGCAGGTACGCATCCATTAAATCCAGGGACGCCAGGAAGCCACCCGGAAGGACCAGAGGCAGGATGGACTGGAGGGTCACCATCTTGAAAGGGCGATGGACGATGAAGCGGTTGACACGCTTTAGATCCAGAACAGGACGAAGATCCGAAGTGTCCTTCTTGGAAACCAGAAAGAGGATTGAGTAGCAACCCTCGCCCCTTTCCAGCGGGGGAACCTCCACAATAGCCTTTTTCTCCAACAGGAGACGAACACCTGCCAATAAAGACACTCTTCGCAAAGGAAGACAGGGCAGGGGAGTCTGAACAAAACCCGGAGGAGGAGGAGAGGAGAACTCTATCCGGCAACCCTCCGAAACAGTTTGAACCGCCCAGGCATCCGGAACCGACAACCACTGGGCGCGGAAGCACTGGAGTCGACCACCAACGGGAAAAGGCAGATAGTCATTGGGAAGAGGAGGAAGCGGGGGTGGCAACACCGGCAGCGGCCCGGGGCTTGGCACTTCCAGGGGCCCCCCGGCCACGACCCCTGCCTCGAAAGGGCTGAGAAGCGCCACGAGCAGGAGGCCCAAAAGCGCGACGAAAACCAAATCCACGCCCCTGAGCAGGAGGACGGATCGGAGCCAACAGCTTGCGGTTCTCCGCGGACTGCTTGATCATGCCCTCCAGCTGAGGACCGAACACCTTAGAACCTTCAAAAGGCAACTTAAGGAGGACCGACTTCTGAGAAGAGTCCGCCTTCCAGGAACGCATCCAAATATGACGCCGGGCAGCAATGGAAGCACCAGAAGCGGCGGCCGCCGCTCCCAAATTGTCGAAGGAAATGTCCGACAGGTAACGCACCTGCAACTCCATCAAAGACAGAAGAGGAGTGGCATCCTCGCCGTCGTTCAGCAGAACAGACAGAGACTGGAAGTCTTTAAGGAGTGACTGAACCATATAGTTGGAATATGCAGTCGCCCGGACAGAGAAATTAGAAGCAGCATAGGAACGCTTCACCGCCCCCTCAACACGCTTATCCACAGCGTCCGTAGGAAGGGCGTCCTCAGAAACAATCAAACCCTGAGAGGAAAGGCCAGCCATTAAATTGTCCACTCTCACAGCCTGAGGGAATTCATCAGCAAAACCCTCAAGAGGGTAACGTCTGGACAGGAAACGAGGAAAAGAAGACTTGTCCACCTCCTTCCATTCGTGAGACAGCACATTATGCACAGCACCATGCAAGGGCAAAGAATCCGGAGCAGGCTGGACGTACTGCGTAAAAAAGTCATCCTCAACAACAGCATCCGCAGGAGGAGAAAAACCCAAGTTGGACCTCACATGGGCAAACAGTTCAGTGAGCTCAGCACCCTGAAGAAAACGACCACGGACACCCTCATCCTCATCAGGACCAAAGTCTTCCACAGGATCAGCCTGCGCATCCAAAGAAACACGAGGCACCTTGGGAGGAGGCCCAGCCGCGTCCCTAGCCAGGAAAGCAGCAGCCACAGCCTCATTAATAATGAGGCGCAGGGTATCCAGAGGGGTCGCAGAAGAAGAAGCATCCGAATCCATAGCGGAAGCAAAAAAGACCAAACAACACTCCCAATCAGGCAGAAACAAGGACAAAAAAAGAACCCAACAAGGACCCCAGATATAGGCGAGGACCCGAACACCAGTGGGAGGTGAAAAAAACTGGGCCGGTATAAGAAGCCCAGCCAGCCGCCAAAATCGCCCCCTGAAAACGATGCAGGACACCAAACTCCACAAAAAAGCCCCAGCCCGCTAGAGCAGGGCGAAATGGACCGGAGAACGCCCAGGAACGGCCGCTGGAGCAGGCCAACCCAAGCCAGGTGAGCACCACGAAGCACAGAGCACAGAAACGGCCGCTAACGCGAGCCGCGTGCAACAAAGCGCCCCCAAAACAAAGCCGGCCGCTAACGCGAGCCGGGAGCAATAAAATGCCCCCATGAGGAAAGGAATCCTAACGGAGCACGGGGGAAGAGGCAGCGAAAACAAAACAGAGGCGGCCGCTAGAGCAGGCCGCCGTATAGACAAACAAACAGCAGGGAGACTCACCCGTGAAAAAGGAAGCCTCCAGGAAACAGCTCAGCCAGGAACGCGGTCGTAGACTGCAGAAAAAAGAAAACAGGATGATTCTTCCGGCACTTCCCCCTTTTTTAGTCACGTGATGGTGACGTCATCCTAGGGGGAAGTGCCAACAGCTCAGCTAGGTAGGGGTTCTGTAGAGCAGACTAGCTGCTCACGTATCAGGAATGGGACGGGGAGTCCAGGACGAGGAGGTAATGCACCATTATTGTTAAATTCTAAAGTGAACTAATATGGTGTTTTATTCTTTAATACATTTCAAGGAGCTCTATCAGCATTCATTTTGAATTTTGATTTTTTTAACAAAATGTTTAATAGGATGCACGTGGAATAAGAGTAATATACTTGTATTCATATTGGTGTTTATATATTAAACAGAATAAATATTTTTTAAACAAAATCAAGTTTTTTTTAAAATACCAAGCTTTGCGGAAACATTATGAACTATAAACAAATATGTATGCGTGTGTGTGATCGTCTAGCTGTACACGGCAGAAGTGCTCTGCCTCGTGCAGATGTGGCTTTTGCTTAAATGTGATATAACTCTGCATCCTGAATGCAATCTACGCCTGCTTGGTTGGTGAAGCAGGGTGCTCCTTCCTGCAGTTCGCCTGAGAGCGCATTCTGCTGCTTCTTTGCCAATCACTGAGCTGCTATTCACTGCTCAACTAAATGTAATTGGACAGGATTCAAAGCCCCTTTCAAGGATGCTACAGATAGGAAGGGGAACGCATTTCCATTAGGCACCGATGTGCCACTCACTTGTATCCAAGGGCTGCCAAGGCCACTTGGGAGATCAGGCATTCAGAACATGGCAGCAAAAGGACGCTTCTGTGCCAAACATCTCTATGAATATGGAAATCTTATTTCATCTGAGTAACCAGAGTTGGAAGATAAAAGGAGCGGCTAAATGGCTACATGGCCACCTTATTAATGGCTAATTATGACACCACCAATAGTCTAACATGCCTGTAATATGTTTAAATAAGTAAACACCATCACGAACATAGCCATTGCAATTTTTTGCTAACATTTGGACAGCTTTGTTGTCACATATTTATACCAATTGTCTCTTTCAAAATCACGTTTTAACACAGACATCCTCATAGGCAAATTTCGAGCTTGGCTGGCGGATTTTCCATTTACCCCTGTGGCAGGATAAGCTTTGTTCACAACGTTCACAGTGGAGAATCCATTGCATGGTGGGTAAGGTTTCTCCGTCGATATTCATTTATGTGCCACATGAAGAGCAACTTTGGAGGGGGTCTTAGCAGTGGCGGCTAGTGAAGTTTTGAAGTGGTGAGCGCCAGATGAACCCAGCATTTGCCTAAGAGAGTGAGCGCAGTGAGCGACCACAATCACACCCAAACGGGGAGGAGAACTATACCTGCACTGTCTAATTAAGGTAAAAGCATTCTTTCATTGATAGGATTTGTCCTCTTGTTTCACTGCTAAGTACACTGGATCCAGTTGAACATTGTAAACTAAATACTGCATGTAACATAATTATCTGAAAAGAGATTGCTTGTTGCGGAAAATATAATTTTTCATATATTTAAGCCATCAGCCACCAAAGAACCCTGTGAGAACAACCTGTACGTAGGGGGAAAGGCTAAAGATGCATCTAGAGGCTGAAGCCTTTATAGACAGAGAGGCTATGTCTGCTATTTTTTTGACTAGACAAGCAGCAAAGGTTAATAATGGCACAGATTACAATCACTCATTTTCATAAATGGACATGTGTAAATTTTACTCAGCTTTTGAATTTTATCAATTTGCATGGCTTCACGTTTGTAAGATAATTATTATAATATGTGACACTGTCAAAACAAAAAAGGGACTCCAAATAAGAAGCTACACTAACAGGTGCCCCACACAAAAAAGGTTGTCCACTTTCCTTGAACTATCACATGGTCTGCAGTCAGAAGTTATGATTTAAACTGGAGAGGGGAAAGTTTTTTGGACAAATTATGCAACTTTGTTTATCCTAGTTTTTATTTCAGTCATCACTCACGTCTTTAAACTGTGAGTTTAATTGCTACGTGTGCTTTTTAAATTGCATGTTTTATGGGTGTCGGCACACCTCAATGTGAAGAACGAGATAAAAACATGTCTTATAAGCAGCCCCCATATTAAATTCATACTAGAAAGGGAACATTCTTAAGCAGATTGCTTTACATGTATTATCCTTTTCCTCCCCTTGTTTCTGCAGAGTAACTTGCTGACAGACACATACAACAGGTCAACAACACATAGCCCACAACACGTAGCATTTGAACATTTTCATGTGCCATCAATATTTCACAGTACAAAGAAAGGCGGACCCTGGGCCGGCAGTTCAATCACTGCCCGTGTTGTGGTAAAGTGCAATTTGTTGACATCTATTTAAAATAAGTGAATAAAACTGCCTGCTTTACCTCATACCCCTGCTCTCCAATGCAATGGGGGCTACTCTCCATGAAATAGTGACTGAGTGTTTGATCGATACTGCGATGTACTTTAACCCCTTGGCCGCAGCGGTAATTCCGCCGCGGTGCTGGGGGGATGGGGGTCCTCGCGGCGCCGCCATGCTCGTGACGCAACCACTCCGTCACGAGCCACAGGCGTGCTGTGCTTGTAACGGAGTGGTTCCGTCACGGCCCCGCCCGCTCAATAGAACGCCCACGCAGGCGCGGAATTCCTGTAGCGTGGGCAGGGAGGCCGCGCCGTGACGGAACCACTCCGTCACCAGCACAGCGCGTCCGTGGCTCGTGACGGAGTGGTTCCGTCACGAGCATGGAAGAGGTTAAGTACATCAAAGAATCATACCACTGGAGCCAGGCGGGATTTAGGGCGGTGCGTCAGGTGCGGCGGCACTGGCCGTCAAGTTGGAGGTGGGGCACTGACCTAAGGGGGGGTGGGCGCTATGTTTAGCAATAACTCGCGATTTAAAAGCACCTGCTGCAGATTTCCTTGTGCGTCCAGCTTTCAGAAAGCAATAAAAATGTTGCTGCTAGAGAGAGATCAGAGTTTTGTTTTACCATAAAGTAGTGCAGGGGATTAATATGCCTGCTGTAAAGAACAGATCTGCATTTTATGTGGATACCTGAGTGGATTAGTAAACTAGCCTTTATCAACGGTTGAAAACAAAGGAAATGTATGTGAGAGAGAGGCTATGGAGAGAAGAGGGTCACTTTTGTGGAGTGGTTGTACTAGTAAGGGAATATGAGGAGAAAGTCATGGGGGCGCCAAAAAAGCACTTGGGCCTCAGTTTACATCCTTGTCAGTAGGGGGTGGTCCGTAGCGTTGCAAACAATGGCTTTGCCAGGCTGATGACCTCACAGGCCTCAGGGCTGTTAAATCATGAGCCCGGTGAATGTTGATTAAGTACAACCTGTCTGCACATGCAAACTAGTGCATTGCAGCCTGTAGGAAGATATGGTCTGTTCTCAGCTAGCATCTAACTTTTTTTCATTTTCAGCAAATCCCTTTCTTTAAATTCAATAACAAAATAACTATTTGGAGGAGAATTTATTTATTTATTTTCTTTATTTCGGCCGACGGCCATAAAAGACACACATAAATACATTCATTAACTCATACATTTAGAACATAATACATGTGTAAGATCAATTAAAACAATAATTACAGTAATAAGGTGTAAAGTTAATTCTCACCAATTAAATCAAGGACATAGTTCATTCAGCAGGCAAATACAGTTTTAACAGCAGAATTCACTATTTAAAATCTATCCATCTTCAAAGTACCTGTCCCATTTTCTTTCGGACAATAAAAACTGAATGAAGAAACCTACTGATACTGAATACGATAAACTGTGCAGTATTAGTTTTTAGGATCCTGTATGCTATATAACAAGATCTAGTGCCTAAAAGAGCACACATTGGTTTGAGCCATTTTTTTCGAGCTTTCTGGTATGCTTTGCATATGAATAACATATGCACCTCATTCTCCTTACATATATCTGAGCACATAGGGCATCTCTCACTTATATTATTAGGACAATCCAGTTTTTTATTTGTCCAACGCTCAGTATTAGATTTCAGCATGAGGTTCCCATACCTGAACTTCAGGAAGAGAGTCTTAGCAAGGGGAGGCTCTATTTCGTCCAAAAACGATTCAAAACATGGTTCAGTTTTAAAGGTTAAAAAATGATTGGTTAGGGTGCCGGTTCTACTATCATGAATATATCTGTCATTCATGAAACACCAGTATGCTCTTTTTACTGTATTTTTGGCAAGAGCTGGTAGATTCTCTGGGTTTTCCCAGAAGGAACTCAACCCCAGATTGTTAAACCATTTTTTAACATGCCCGAACCACCGAATGGAATTGAAGGAGTCCAGATTCAATAATTCTTGGAGACCATTTCTGTAATCTACCAGTTCCGGAGTGGACCAAATCCTAATCCAGAACATTAACGGTCTTATAATAGCTAGGTGGTCGGTTCGTTTAAAGTTCAAATCGAGATGAAGAGGTATTAAAGGTGTGCTGGTTGGGACCTTTACAATCGATCTCATAAATTTGTTATCGAGCCCTTGGAAACTCTCCCTGGCCCAAGGACCCCATATCTCAGCCCCATATAAAGCTGCAGATTGAATTTTAAATTTAAAAAGTTCAAGTACGGGAGTTACACTTTTACTTGTACTAGCATTCAATCTACAAATTATAGGTTTTGCATTATGGGCATATGACACCTTACTTTTTTCGATTTGCGCTTTCCATGTCAACTTTGAGTCAAGTACCACCCCCAAATAAGTAAAATTCTCTACAGTACCTAAAGTTTCCCCATTCAGGGTCAGGTTCCCTCTATCCGGTCTAATAGGATTTAAAGCCATACATTTTGTTTTGTCAATATTTATTTCTAGCCCTTTAGTCTCACAGTAACTGCTGAAGGAGTTTAAGAGTGCCTGGAGGCCCTTCTTGGTTTGGGATATTAAGATGGTATCATCCGCGAAGAGCAACGCAGGCACTCTCTCTCCATTCAGTTGTGGTGAATCGTTATTGCAAGTATTGAGATAATCAGGCACATCATTAACAAAAATAGAAAATAGAGTTGGGGCCAGGACGCATCCCTGTCGGACACCACGCTTGATCGGGATATCACGCGTCAGTTCACCTTTCGGACCCCATCTGATATTTGCGTGATTTCTAACATGCAATTCAATAATGTGGACCAAAAGGCTGTCTGGCAGACCGGCTATGTTTAATGATCTCCATAGCAGATTGCGAGGAACAAGGTCGAATGCCGCCCTCAAATCGATAAAGGCTACATACAGGTGTCCTTTCCGAATGTAAACATACTTCCAAATCAGACAACAAAATCTAAAGACCTGGTCTATCGTGCTGGTCTTAGACCTGAAGCCTGCCTGAAATTTGGAAAGTATGGCCGAGTCCTCCAACCAGTCATTTATCCTGAAAAGCAGATGCTTGGCATAAAGTTTTTGCAGAGTGTCCATTAAACTAATAGGTCTGTAATTAGAGGGAACAGACCTTATTCCCTTTTTAAAAATGGGAACAACTTCTGCTGCACGCCAACTATCAGGAAAACTACAATTAATGGACAGAGCATTAAACAAACGATTAATATAGGGTGCCCAAACTTCAGGTACATGTTTATAGAGGTCACCCGATATTTTGTCTGGCCCAGGGGCTTTGTTATGTTTAAGTTCATTGATTGCCCTATATGTTTCTTCCAAAGTAAAATCAAGACACACAGGTAGTGGTAGTGGACATGGGAGCTCCTCTTCCTTACCGTCATCATATGGTTTATACAAATTGGAAAAGTGCGTCACCCATGTCATTTCATCAATGAACGAGTCCCTCACAGGTCTACCGGCATGGCCCCCATTTGCAACCAACCTCCAAAAGCCAACATTATCATTAAGTTTTGCAGCAGACAACATATCAGCCCAAATTGACTCTTCCCATGTTTTCTGTGCTACCCTTTGGACTCGCTTGTACTCCTCCCTAGCGAGTCTAACATCATCTTGGGTTTTGTTTTTAATCGCATAAAGGAGGTTCCTCTTAGCCAATTTACAAGCATGGTCATACCAAAGTTTCCCATGGCATCCCACGCGTACATTTTGCTGATTCATCTTGGGCAGTTTGGACATATGAACTCTCAATTCATCAAAGAAACCTTTGTGTAACTCAACAAAATGATCACAGTTATCAGTAGATAAAGATTGACCTACTAGAGGTGAAAAAGTGCTGTTAAACAATGAATAAACTGCAGCCAAGGTCTTACCCTCCCTTAAAAGATGTGGCCATTTTAAAGCACGTCTGTTGTTATTAATTATGTGTGCCTGCTCACATTGGACATCAGTAACCACCTCACATGTTGCCAGGTCGTAAGTGTCTCTAATTATGTACGGATCAATAAAAAGTTCCAGGGGAAAGTGATCACTCTCTACCCTCGATGATACTTTAAAATCAATCATAAAATGGCAAATAGTCAGAGAAACAAGAATAAAATCTAATCTACTGTTCGATTTCCCAAAGGTAGGTTGTTTTATAAGATCTGACGAAAGGCGACCATTGCACGCTCTGAGGCCATGGTCAACTGTTAGCCTCAATAATTGAACCGCCAGAGTGCTACACGGGACATAATTCACGGTGTCAAGCTGGGGGATGTTATATGCTTGGTCTTCTTCTTGAAGAACATCGGAAATCCCAAGGATCGGTTCAAAGTTGCAATTTAGATCGCCCCCTAATATTACAGGGATTTCTCCCACCACCCTCTTTAAAAAGGTATCCAAAATTTCCAAGGTGGACGAAGCTTTGGAATACCCTATCGGTCTATTATAGACATTAATAATGTAGTATTCACCCCCTTCAGTTGATGTAATTTTTAAGGCCAGAATGTCGGGGGTTCCTGTATCTATGACATCAACTCTTATGGCTAAAGTAATTTTAAGCCATATGATCAATCCCCCACATGGCCTTCCCCTAGCGGACTGAGTGGCCTTAATGCCAAAAGTTTTGTATCCCATCCTGTGTGGAATATCCAGTGCCCAAGTTTCTTGCAATAGGCAGAAGTCGCTGGTGTCGACATAATCTGCCCATTCTGGGTCTCTCAGATTTTTGCCTACTCCAGCGATATTCCATGACAGGAAAAACAAATGTGGGGTTGACTCTGTACCGGGGGGATCAGATTCAACATTAGGAACCGATGGTACCAAGGGGGGGGCTACACTATCTTGCTGTGGATCGTCTAACCTTAATTCTGCGTCCAAAATCAGTACCCTGGATAAAGAACTAGTCTTATCAACTGTACATTCCTCAACATTATCAGTTTGTGCTAGTGTCGGAGTTGAATAGCTTTCCATATGTCCATGATTGGAGTCGGACATTATAAAAGGACTTACAAGAGGCCCTGCCATAAAAGTTGCAGAGACCATTAGTTCTACATTGGGCGTTGGATGCCTTATAAGTCAGTCTACCTCCTCAAGGCTACCAAACCTATTCTGGGTGGGTAGGCCATTCCAGCACATAAAGGAATCTTGGTAATTAGAGGAGTAAGTCCTCCAAGGATGACGCTGTACCAGTGACCATCCATCATTCAAAGGTTTTTTAGGGGGTGGAGGGTAGAAAAAGGACAAGAGTCTAGGGATAACATAAGAACCTTCCCCGTTGGGACAGGAACATATATAGCGTGCTGTATGTGGGTCCTCAAAGGTCACCACTACACAATCTCCAACCACCGATTTCTTTGTAGGGCCCACCCAAGGAACACGTCGAACCATCAGCACCCTGCTTTTTCTTCCGTTAGGAATTGCACGGTTCATATTGAGCCAGTGCATTGTCTTGTTCCTCAGGGACCAATGGTTCTCGTGGTGATCATTTTCAAGCTCAGAAACACCCGTCAAAACAACCACATAGTCATTAGCCTCTGGGGGGAGATCAATATAACCCCCTCTAAAATTGTTCTTTACAGAGGTACCCCGGGAGTGCTGTTGACGAGAGTCTGTGGGCCGTGGTTTTGAAGAAGGGACTACATTAGAATTTGTAGTGGGTATAATACAAGAAGCCCAGGGGGGACAGCAGGTTTAGATGCAACAGTTTGATTCACACCCACTGTACGTGGTTTCGGAACTGGACGTTCCAGTGGTGTTACAGGTAGAGGAATAGAAGAGGACACCTGTGAGATCGAATCCTCGACCCCAATGCCCTGATTTTCTAGGCTTCTCAAGCCAAGAGTAGCCAAGGCTATAATACTTTTCTCCATCTCCAACAGACTGTTTTCGATGGATGAGAGTCTATGAGCAAGAGGGGAGAGTAGTTTCTTAAGTGTTTCCCAAACTATGCCTATGAATTCCCCGTCCTTCCCTTCCTTGTCTTCCTGGCCCTCAGCAATTAGGCCCCCCTCTTGGGGTATATTAATGGTTTGGACGGGTTCTGACATCCCCTTAGCACCTTCTAGTTGTATCTGTTCATTAGGAATAATCCCTCCAATTGTTTTTGGACTTTGTATAGGGGGCAATTTTGGTTTCTGTCCAGCTCTTGCCCTTTTCCCATAGTAGGTATACCGGGGGATCTTTTTCCTCTGCGGGAAGGTACCCAAATTTAGATTAGTTCTAGATGAGTTAAAAATTACGGGGTCAGGGAAATTAGAGCTAATGACCTGCGTATCAGCAAGGGGTTTTACAGATGCTGGAATAGAAAAGTTAAAAGAAACATTTTTCACAGGAGACGATACAGATGAAATAATATCACCGGCATCTTCAGTTAGCTCTACAGCCTGTGGAACAAGCTGTAGAGTTGGAACCTGGTGGACCTCTGCCTGCAAAACTAGTGACTTAAAAGTGGCAGGTCGCTCCGGGGTAACAGCAGTGGCGATAGACCCTAGAGAAGATTTTTTTGAGGTAGTAATTACCTCCGATAATCTTCTAGCAGCTGCCAACTCAAGGGAAACACGAGTCTGTAATTTGGAAATTTCCTCATCAATGGCCAGGTTAGTACGAGTGATGAAGTCATCCATAGGGCCACTGATTGAAGTGTTTCCCTTGCCAGTCTTACTACGGGTTATCCTAACTGACATGTTTATTAACAATAACAACCTAAAAAACTAACCTGATAAAAACCTTCTATAAATTTTAAAAATTCCTAGCAGCTCCACCCACAGTTTGGCCGTTTCCAGATGGGCGAAAGAGAGTAGGCCAGTCCAGTCCTCGGCCGTCCTCGAACGGCCTCAAACGGCCCAGTCTTTGCCCTGTCTTCGCCCGGGCTGCGTCCCGCGCTGCGGGAGGCGGATGATGTAATATAGGGGGCGTGGGGGGCGGGCCAGCAGGGAGAGCGGACCGGAAGCTCTCCGTCGGTCTAGCAGGGACTTCTGGGAAATGAAGTCCCTGCACGCTCGCAGCCCCGCTGACGCCTCGCGCCCACAGCCGCCTTACCGCCACACAAAGATGCTCAGCTGGTCCGGTGTCCGCAGCCTGTGAAGCGGCACCCGCGAAGCGGGTGCGGCGAAGAGTGGGCTTAAAAGCGCTGGTCAGGAAGTGAGGTGAGGTAAACTCCGCTGTGCTCTGCCTTGACAATTAAAAGCTGCCGCTGTAAAAATAATGTCCCAAGTGTTGGCGGTTGGGAACTCCTCTTAAGCACCTCGTGGGGGGGGCGGGGGGCGGACCAGCAGGGAGAGCGGACCGGAAGCTCTCCGTCGGTCTAGCAGGGACTTCTGGGAAATAAAGTCCCTGCACGCTCGCAGCCCCGCTGACGCCTCGCGCCCACAGCCGCCTTACCGCCACACAAAGATGCTCAGCTGGTCCGGTGTCCGCAGCCTGTGAAGCGGCACCCGCGAAGCGGGTGCGTGAAGAGTGGGCTTAAAAGCGCTGGTCAGGAAGTGAGGTGAGGTAAACTCCGCTGTGCTCTGCCTTGACAATTAAAAGCTGCCGCTGTAAAAATAATGTCCCAAGTGTTGGCGGTTGGGAACTCCTCTTAAGCACCTCGTGGGGGGGGCGGGGGGCGGGCCAGCAGGGAGAGCGGACCGGAAGCTCTCCGTCGGTCTAGCAGGGACTTCTGGGAAATGAAGTCCCTGCACGCTCGCAGCCCCGCTGACGCCTCGCGCCCACAGCCGCCTTACCGCCACACAAAGATGCTCAGCTGGTCCGGTGTCCGCAGCCTGTGAAGCGGCACCCGCGAAGCGGGTGCGGCGAAGAGTGGGCTTAAAAGCGCTGGTCAGGAAGTGAGGTGAGGTAAACTCCGCTGTGCTCTGCCTTGACAATTAAAAGCTGCCGCTGTAAAAATAATGTCCCAAGTGTTGGCGGTTGGGAACTCCTCTTAAGCACCTCGTGAGGGGGGCGGGGGGCGGGCCAGCAGGGAGAGCGGACCGGAAGCTCTCCGTCGGTCTAGCAGGGACTTCTGGGAAATGAAGTCCCTGCACGCTCGCAGCCCCGCTGACGCCTCGCGCCCACAGCCGCCTTACCGCCACACAAAGATGCTCAGCTGGTCCGGTGTCCGCAGCCTGTGAAGCGGCACCCGCGAAGCGGGTGCGGCGAAGAGTGGGCTTAAAAGCGCTGGTCAGGAAGTGAGGTGAGGTAAACTCCGCTGTGCTCTGCCTTGACAATTAAAAGCTGCCGCTGTAAAAATAATGAGGAGAATAATAAGGAGAATTTAAAGAGGGCCGTATATGCTGGTGGATCAGTTGGCCTTGCTCAATTTCTGGCAGATTTAACCAGCGTTTAGGTGGAATGAAAAAACTAGGGGGGTCTCTTAAAGGGGCATTTCCAGATGTGATTAGGGGCGTGGCTTAATAATACGTAGCATAGTATGCAGCCCGATTAGTATTTTGCTGCTTCGGTCATTGCTTACAGATATATAATAGAGCAAGTAACATTTCACCTACAACAAATCAGGGTTATTGGCTTTTCCAAAGGTTCTTAGTTGCATAGGAAAAATATTCAACAACTATGGATTCATTGTTTAGAATATTGAAAATGTTTCAGTTCTGAAATTATGAGACTGTGAAAGAACTATAGCGAATCTCTTTGCAGTTACCGCAAAAGCCGTAAAGGGTGGTACTGTTACAGAGCTAAGATTTTTTTTACTCCCTGGGGGAAAATATGGAGAGTCCAATAGAGACCCATCTCAGCACCTGCTTTTTAGAACTGCCAGTGCTCGGGAGGACACGGCTCACTTAAAGCCCCGGATTTAACCCTGATCAAAAGCAAGCCTGCTGGGAGGGGTGGCTGGAGGAGCTTCTTGTGCCGGCATGTCTGCAATCCAATGTACTGAGAATACATTGGTTTGACCACTGGAGGTGCAAACCCCTTCTTCTTCTATCTTGTGAATTTCATATTGAGTGACTCAATTCATCCCATTTTTCCACAAACGTATCCAGATTTACAAATATGTTCCCAAACCTGTTACAATCGTATTTCTAAACATGGTGAAATCTTTGCTACGGTATTGCCTTTTTCAAAATATACATTGCATGTTATTGACTAGTCCTTGATGTGGCTATATTTTAATGGCCTCATGCCTTCACACTTATTTACTGCTGCGCAACATGCAGCAGTCTTCTTTTTTATTATGATTGCAATAAAATTTGAGAAGTTTCTGCATGCGTACGACCTTTGAAGTTACCCATGGGTATATATGGCTTTTTTCATGAGTTGTGGAAAACGTATAATAATTTCAGTTAGGATAAGCAGAAGCCATTTTGGTTGTGGCATCCATTTTGTCAGCTAAGTAATTCTTCTGTCTTCACTGTTGCTTGCCCTTCTATTCTGCTTAAGTCATCAGCTTTAGTTAACTTCTTCTGTACTGGGCCAAAGCAATGAATGTGCTGTGCAAAGGCCTGTGGCTTCTAAATGCACCTGGCCCACGATGTAACTGTCAACTGTTCCCCTCCCACTTTGTGGATTAAGTGATCTCCCATCTGCCCATGTTTGTCGGTAACTATTCTTGTGTATGCTTGTACCTTCTATTTGTAAACTACATGCTTACTCTGCAACAAACTCAGTATGTAAGCACCATGGTCTGTGTATTCAATGAACTACCTCCTGGAACACTTGAGGGTGTTGTATGAACGTAGTCCCGCTCATGAGTGATAATACATTTGTTATTCAAATTCCAGCTTTAGTGCCAATCTCTATTTTGTTGGTATGCAGACCCGTGGATGCAGAAGGGTGACCCCTGCACTGGTGTGCTCATTAAAAAGAACATTTCCACAGAGTAATACAGACTTACCCAGAAAACAATCTTTGTAACCTGGTTTATATATGTATTTCATGATAAATCAGACAAAACACATAGTTTTAACATTGGGGAGATAAGGGCAACAGGGATGCCTTGAAATAGGGACGCGGGTTACCCCCTATTAGTAGGAATAAGAAAAAGGTTTTTCCTTATACAAAACCCATCCATGGTAAGGTGCCGGATGGAGAAACCCTTCACCCTTGGGCCGGGCATGGCCTGAGTTTATAAAATAAAGGGGAGGAGACTACTCTGGGTCTTTCCGCCCAACTGCTTACAGTGTGTTTGTGTGCATTACTTCAGCTGGTGTGGACGGTCGTGACAAAACCATAAGGCAGCCTATCCCCATAAAGCAGGACACAACACTGGCGATAAGAGCAGGGGATGGCCCACACGTTTCCCCCGCTCTGTGGTTTGTGGTCCCGCGGAGCAGCAGAACAAGCGGCACGCCCCAGAGTGAGACACTGTCCAGCGCACCAGCAGGGCGGCAGGTGGAGACCAGCCACGCCTCAACATGCCCCAGCACCACATGCAGCAGTCAGCCCTTGAGAGGAGGCAGGGGTACCACAGACAGCAGCCAAGCACCCTCTCCTCGCAATGAGACAAGCTATTTTAATTTCAAATTTGTTTTATTGGTTTCATGAGCAACAGTATACAAAACATTGCATGAAATGCGTAGCAGGCATATATGGCAATCAGGCAGAGAAATATATAGTGTCCAGTAGTCACGTGCGTGGTTACCTGTATTCAGTGAAGCCATAACGCAATGCTGGGAGTTAGAACACTTCGGTTGGTGTGGCAATGAAATCATAAGAAGGAAAAACCCCAACTGTAGCCCCACCCCACCCCCCCAACTCCCCTTCCCTCCCCACTCCCACCCCACCCAGTGTGTCGAACAATCGGGAGATGCCAAGTCATAGTCCTGTAGTGGTCGATATCATCATTCAGGTGAGTGTGCGGGATCTTTCGCAGTCTCAGTGAGTCGTAAAATGCGTAGGTACTTGGGGCATGTGATCTCATTGAATTCCTTGGACAGAAGGGAAAGCAGCGGGAGCCACACTTTCTGATAAGCCGCCGTGGAGTGAGTGAGTGTGGCATGGATGCGCTCTATGCCCAGGGCAAACCATATTTTGTGTAGCCAACCTGTATGTGTAGGTCTGGTGGTGGATCCCCACAAGGACAGGACGTGTTGCGTTGCGGCTTGCATGGCAACCCCCATCTGGCGACCCCTCTGAGATTTTAGGGGGAAAGTGAGTGCATTAGGTAGGCCCAGAAGTGTGTACGCTGGGAATCTGGGGATCTCTGTGTTGAATGTGGAGTCGATCTCGTCTAGGACCGCCTTCCAGTAGTCTTGGACTTCGCGGCAATCCCAGAGGAGGTGAGTCAAGGTGCCCAGTTCCCCGCATCCCCTCCAACATAGCGCGCTTCGTGTAGGATTACCCTTGTGGAGCCGGACCGGTGTGAGATGCCAGTATATGGCCAATTTTGTCGCCGCTTCCCTAGAGGCAGTGCTGCGAGTGGTATGGGCAGCCCTGTAGTATACAGACCGCCATTCTTGGGGTGATAAGGCCCTCCCCAGCTCCGCCTCCCACCTCCTCTGTCCCGCCGATCTGCCCGGGGGGAAAGCTGGAGTGAGCATTTTGTAAAGGTCTGTAATAAGGTGTTTGTCTGAGTCCTTCGTCACCAGCCACTTCTCAAAGGTAGTCATAGGCCTGCCAACCAGGGGTGCGACGTCGGTATGGGTAAGCCAGTGTTGAAGCTGGAAGTATTGGAATAAATGAGGAGAGACGACGTCGTAGCTTTGGGTAATGTCTTTAAGGGAAAGGAAGCCCTTTAAGTCAAAGAGATGACCGGCGGAGAAGCTGCTGATGTCTTGCCATTGCAAGAAGGCCCCAGGCGTGTTACCCGGCGGGAACTCTGGGTTATCCAAGACAGGCGTTAAAGGAGAGGGGAAGGTAGTAAGGCCTCGTTACACCGCTACCGCGTTCCAGACCTGCATAACAGTCCGAGTGATGGGTGATTTCAGAAGGTAGCGTGGCCGGTGCTGTCTGAGAAGGAAAGGGACTTTCCAAAGGGAGGTGCCTGCCATAGCCCTATCTTGGAACAACCAGCGCTTCTCGAATGTCGGTCTAAACCACTCCACCAGATAGCGGAGCTGCGCCGCCTGAAAATACTGTAAGAGATTGGGGATACCCAGTCCTCCCTCGTCCGGACTCCTGTATGCAACATGTTTATGTAGGCGCGCCCGTTTCCCCCCCCCAGATGAAATGCTGGATGGCGGCCTGTAAGGTCTGAATGGTGCCCGCAGGAGGGAACACCAGGAGAGTCTGAAAAAGATACAACATTTTTGGCAGGGCAGTCATCTTGATCGCCGATACTCGGCCCAGTAGGGAAAGGGGTGTTTGGCCCAGCGTGCGAGGTCTGACCGAATCCGGGAGGTCAGAGTCGTGTAGTTGAGGGCCAGCGTGGAGGCTGTAGAAGCGGTAAGTGTGACGCCCAGGTAAGGGAGCTGTGCCGCTGACGTAATTCCTCCGCCGTAGGGGGGTGGAATGGCATGCGTTTGGGCGTTCTTGCCCAAGGGCAAGATGAGGGATTTCCCTCTATTGATTTTGAAGCCGGAGACTGCTCCAAAGGCTTCTAATTCCGCCAAAAAGGCGGGGACAGAGCAGTCCGGGCCTTCCAGAGCGGCGATGATGTCGTCGGCATAAAGACCTATCACATGGGGCTCCCGGCCAAAGGTCATCCCACGGATGTTGGGGTTGTCATGGATTTTTTGCGCTAGAGGTTCTACATAGAGGGCAAACAAGAGGGGCGAGAGGGGGCACCCCTGCCTCGTGCCCCTCTGAATCTCAAAAGGATCAGAGCGTAGACCCCCCCATGCGGACACGTGCCTGTGGACTGTGGTAGCAGCTCGCAATGCAGGCCTGGAAGCGGTCTCCCACCCGGAAGCGTCGCAGGACTTGCTGTAGGTAAAACCAGTCCACACAATCAAACGCTTTCTCCGCGTCAGTAGCCAGTAACGCGGAGTCCGAGTTCTGGAAGTGAGCTTTATCAATCAGGTGTAGAATGCGTTTAGTATTGTCGCTGCATTGGCGGTTTGGGACAAAGCCGGACTGATCCGGCTCCAGAATTCCAGGCAGGCACGGACCTGGGCGCGCAGCCAAAATCCCCGTAAAGATCTTCAGATCAAGGTTGAGTAAGGATATGGGGCGGAACGCGGAGCAATTTGTGGGTTTCTTGCCCGGTTTGGGAAGCACAATGACCTCGGCTGCCAGCATATCTGGGGGGATAGAGCTCGGTCCTTCGAAGGAATTGAAGAGTCGGGTGAGGATCGGGGCCAGTAGCTGGCTGAAAGTCTTGTAGAACCCGGATGAGAAGCCGTCCGGGCCTGGGGACTTAAGAGGGCGGAGGCGGGAGATGGCAGCTAAGACTTCATCCAGGCGGATAGGGGCGTCCAAGGAATCTGCGTTGTCCTGAGACAGCTCTGTTATATTAGCGGATTCCAAATAATTACTAACATCCTCAGGTGGGACAGAGTCCGCCCTATATAATGTAGCATAGAATGTCCTAAACGCCTCCGCAATCTGGGTCTCGTCTGAGATATCCTGACCGGTATCATCTGTCAGGCTAGTAATCTGGGACCGTTGAGTCTTCGCCTTCAAGGCGCTAGCGAGCAGGCGGCCCGTTTTATTCCCCCCGACGTAGTAAGAGTGGCGGAGGCGCAGGGCTGCGAAATCCGCCCGGTCCGTGTCCAAGCTGTCCAGTTGGGCCCTGGCGGCTTTCAATTCTCTCCAAACACGCGGGGCGCCAGTGCGGCTGTGGACCCTCTCGAGTTCAGAGACCTGAGCCGTGAGGTCATCTCTTTTCTCTTTGCGGTCCTTGGCCTCTGCTGCCGCGATGGCAATGAGCGCGCCTCTGGCCACCGCCTTCAAAGCCCCCCACAGGGCGGTCACTGGGGTCCCAGGGATGTCGTTAGTGCTATGTAGTCGGTGAGGCGTGCGTGCAGTTGTTTGGTAACGTCTGGCCGTTGTAGTAGGGTCTCGCTTAGCCGCCAAGAACCAGGGGAACGAGTGGACCTAGGGACCTGCAGCATTAATTCCACAGCATCGTGGTCAGACAGAGCCGCTGTTGTAATGGTTATGTCTTTAAGGATGGGGGATAATTCAGAGGAACCCAAAAAATGGTCTAGTCTGGCATAAGTGTGGTGGACGTGGGAGTAGAACGTGTAGTGTGACGCAGTGGGGTGGAAGGACCTCCATAGGACCACCAAACCTCTATTGCGTAGCCAGTCCTTACCCGCGGCTGTTATGGCTCCTGTGTCCCCATATCGATGACCCGATCTGTCCAAGTGCGAGTCCATCACCAGGTTAAGGTCCCCCCCAATGAGCAGGGGCGAGTTAAGGGGCTGAAGGGACTCGGAGATAGCCTGTTTCAGAAAGGATTCCTGACCAGAATTTGGGGCATATAATGAGGCAATAGTAAAGCGCTGTCCCCCCACCAGGAAACTGTGTGCTAGCAGTCTGCCTTTAATCTCCCCCACTTTGTCCCCTACGCAGCCGCGGAAGCCCCTGGAGACCAAGATGGCCACACCCGCCCTCTTCGTCGGGAGCGAGGAGAAGAACTGTTGAGGGAAGGCGCGCGAGCGCATCCTATGCCAGTCTTTGAGTAAGAGGTGGGTTTCTTGCAATAAGCATATGTCGGCGCCGGAATTCTCCAGGTAGGAGATCACTGCCCTACGCTTAATCGGATTGTTCAGGCCTTTGACATTAAGAGTTAGTACCTTCAAACTGGACTCCATAATGGGAGAGCACGGAGATCACGAGCTATGTGAGGCCAATTTCCCTGAAGAGGCCAATGATGAATCGAAGGGCAACATAGCCCGGTAAAGTTCCCTGACACACTGGGTCCCTCCCACAGCCCCATCCCCGATCCGAGCCCCAACCCCCCCCACAAACTCCCCCAGAACAACCAACATCCTCCCTTCCCACCCCAAACCCGCTCCCCCCCTCCCGTCCCCAACTTCTCAAACTTCAGCCGTGCATCCCCTGCCCCGAGCCCCAACGTGTTGAGCAGGGTGGTTGTCCCCCCCTACCTCCATCCCCCCCCCCCAACCCCCAAAACAGAAAGATGTATAGTCCCAGTCCTGCCAGTCCGTGCAGGGCTGCGGTGAAGTTACTTGTAGGGGTCATCTCCAGTGGCGGCCATCTCGGCCCCCCGTCCGTCACCCCCCCTTCATTTGAGCGAAGTGTGTGCCATGAACAACCTCTCCCGTAGGTGCATTGTTTATTCAGGAGGGGAAGTCTCTCGGGCGACCTCAGCCACCGCCGTCGCTCTCTCCTGTGTGATGACGGAGGCGGCAGGTTTCAAGCGATGTGTTGGAGATCTTCTACTGCCCACCGTGTGCCAACCTCCCCTAGATGGTCCTGAAGGCGCTTTCGTCGCTGGCTCGTCGTTTTCCATTTCGAGGCCCAACAGAGTGCAGGTGTCCTTGAGCGAGCGCAGTTGATGCAGGGTGCCATTCCATTTAAAAATCAGTCTGAATGGGTGGCCCCAGGAGTATGGAATTTCTCGTTGCCGTAAGAAGTCCGTAGCAATTTTGAACTCCTTTCGTTTTTGCAAAGTGATGGCCGAAAGGTCTTGATACAAGGCGACAGGATGACCCCGAAAGTGGAGGGGTTGCGCGCGTCGGGCCTCCCTAAGAATTCTTTCTTTGAGCGGGAAGTCAGGTAGGAACGCCAAGATGTCCGGTGGCGGGGCCGATGCCCTCCGGGGAAGCCCAACTCTATGTGCCCGGTCAATGCGAATGTTGAAGTCGGCAGGTTCACCTAGGATGTCCCGAAAAAGATCTTGCAGGTAGCTGGTGATGTCCGACCCCTCCGTTTTCTGAGGGACTCCCCGAACCCGTATGTTGTTGCGACGGGAACGGTTTTCGAGGTCCTCAGCGTGAGCCTGAAGATCTACCTGTTGATCAGTGAGTCGCAAGATCTCTTGCTGGAGCTGTTCGATCTCATCACTTCTGGTTTGGTCGGCTTCCTCAACAGCCGCCACGCGTTCCCCGAGACCCTCCACGTCCCGCCGAAGCTCCCGAACCTCCCCCGCCACGTCTTGTTTCAGGGACTTAAAGTCTTCTCTGAGGGAGTTAAACAGCGACTCCAAGAAGGATCTGGTGATGGGCACTTGATCGCCGGCCAGCTCCGGCGGCTCCCCCACTGGTTTCGGTGAGGGTGGGTCTTTGCTGGATCGGGGCTGAGATTTGGCCAACATCCCTGGCAGTGTCTGGTTCCCTTTCTTCCCCCGTAGGCCCGCCATGCCCCGTACAGTGGATGGGCCCGGTCTGGCCCAAGGCCCCGGGAGGGCGAGTCGCGGGGGAGAGTGCGATGGCCCAGCGGTCCCCGGGGGGAAGCAGGCCACGCTGCAGGTGAAGTGGCGCCTTGCTTTGTTCCCTAGGGTGATGGCGGGCAATGGGTTCCCGCTTTCTCGTGACGGTCGGGGCGTCCCAGAGCTGGCAGGCCCCCAAAAGCAGTAATCTCAGTGATGGCTCGGGGGCAGCGGGGGGCACCCAAGTAGCCGGTTAGTCCTTGGGGGGCTCTTTTGCGCGCACCTGTTGACACACGCAGGTGATGAGGGGGGTTCCTCTGTAGCCAGGCGAAGCGCGTTGGGGGACGTTGTGGCGTGCCGTCGGCCCTCAGCGGAGCACAGCCTGCAGGCCCAGTCGATCTGTTCTCCGGGAGCACGAGTAAGCTCCCCGGGCTTCTCCCACCGCTCCGCTCCCACCTCCGCTCTCCTCACCTTCGCACTTGAAGCTATTCCGTCAGGACACCCGTAGCTGCAATCCCCGCTGCCGCCGTCACCGCCCAATCACCCCTCTTGTTCCTGCCACCTGCAGCTGCGGGTCACGCAGGGGAGCAATAGTCCTGTCTCTCTAAGGCCGAGGTGGCCGCCCTGCCAGTTCCTGTGAGGGACGCCGGTTGCGTGCTCTGCCGATGGGGGCCGTGCTCACCTCTCGATATATTTTGATGGCTAGGCCCCAAAGCCGGGGCCTCGAGTGTGCGTTCTCCGGCCGGGCCCCTCTGTGCCCCCAGCCAGGTCCCCGCATCACTTCCAAGCTGTGGCCTCCCCGCCCTGAGACGCCCACGGGGGGCACAGTGCAGCAACAGTCCGCAGCGGGAGCCCGGGTGCCCGCGTCATCAGCCGGGGCCGTCCCTTGCTCGTCCAGCACCGCCATGGGAGCCCACCTCCAGGCCCCAAAGCCGGGGCCTCGATTTTCGTGACCCCGGCCGGGCCGATCCTCACCTCCGGCCAGGCCGCCGAGCCGAATCGTTGTGTTGAGCAGGGAGGCTCCCGCTGGGGCAAAGCGGCAGCAGTTGTCTCCGCGGGAGGTGCGGGCAGCAGTTCCGGCGGTCAGTCCGCTGGGAATGTAGAAAGGGGCGCACAGGGTGACCCACAGCCTCAGGCGGCCGCCATTACAGGAAGGCTCCGCCGGGACGTCCCGGCTCCGGACGGCCGCCGTCCTCGACCAAGCACCGCAGCGGCGCCCTGGGGGACACAGCCGATGGTAGATTTCGATGCTGGTGACAATCGAGGTCCGGAGAGGTATGGCGCTGTTATTAAGGGCTTTCGGCGGGATTCGGGACGGGGAGCCGCAGAGACCCGCGTCCGACTAGGTCGCCATCTTGGCCACGCCCCCCGAGACAAGCTATTTTGACCCTCAACGTACCACAACCAAACTCCATCTGCAAGGTACCAAGCCCCACCCATTTTCCCATCGTAAACACATATTGAGACAGCGGACAACAAGTACTAGCTAATGCAAGTTGTTTTCTCACCACAGGAGCAATACTAAACTTCTCATCTCTAGATCACAGCTATCAAGCATCAAGGTGGAACAGTAAAGCATAGATTAAAGGACTAACTCAAAGAAAAAAAATAAAGAGGAGAGATAATAGGTACACAAATGGCGAACTACCCTCACGATGGAAGCCCCTGCCAAATCGTCATGCAGCATGCACTCACAGGTGTATTACCCCCGTTCAGTGAACTAGCCACCCCTGCAACTGTCTCCCCAGGTGGATAACATGGATAGGGTGTCTGGACAATTACTTCATACCCACAAGAGAGTCTGACAGCGCGGTAAAACGCTCCCTACTCCTGCGCTATGCAGGAGAAGAAATGTATCTCCTATTCAAGCACTCTGGCCACGTGGGCCGCTGCAACGTTATGTGGCGCAAGACAGAAACAGTGGATAGGTGGTTGCGTAGGTTTATCAGTTTAGTTTATTAGTCAAACTCTGACTGTATGTAGCAATCGTGTTGCTATGCTTGTTATAAGTCTCTTTTTCTTGTTATTACACTCAAGATATACGGGCAAAAGAAAAAAAACAATAACTCAGGTGTCTTCTTCGGGACTATCCAAGTCTTCTGGGGCTCTCCCGGTGCCGGCTCTTCCCTCAGGCCGTCGGGTAAGGAAGGGAGAAAAGAAACGTCGGGTAAAAGTCCACTCTGGTTATCTGGGTTTTGTGCTACCGTCACCAAATTCGGCTAGATGTGATAGGGGAGGAGTGTATGGACCTTCTTATTACACCCGAGTGCCCTATTTCCCCAAACCTCCCCACCACCCCCACCAAAATGACGCCTTGAACGGTACTCGCCTCAGGCCACGACCCGTCTCCAGGGCTGCAGCGTTAGGACCCGGGGCGTCTTCTCCCTTCGCTGGCCCGCCGGGTATGGTCGCAGTGTACAATGCTCCTCCTCCTCGAATGCCGTCTTCTTCCGCCTCTATCCACTCCTTCTCCGTCTCCCGCACGCCTCCTGAACTTGTCCACTCCTCCATCTCCCACATGCCTTCTGAACTGCTCCGCTCCTTCTCCGTCTCCCGCACGCCTCACGAACTGCTCCGCTCCTTCTCTGTCTCCCGCACGCCTACTGAACTTCCGGTCCGCCCAGCGGGAGTCCTCCTCACAAGCACCTACCAAACTCAGGCCTACCCAACGATTATGATGCAGCTGTGAGAGCACTCAACGCTCATTTTGCCCCAACATTAAATCCAGACTTTGAGAGGTACAAGCTGCGCCAGGCTTCCCAATGGGAGGGTGAATAAATCAACACATTCTACGCCAGGCTATAGGAATTAGCAAGCATCTGCACAGCTGATGACCAGCTGATTCAGGAATGTTTCAACAAAACACTGAGGGCCTAATTCTAAGACAACCGAGCATAAGCCTGGACGACATCTTGATTCTTGCAAGATCCGCCGCACGGGCCGATGAGATGGACCTGGCACTAACACGGAAGACTGATAAGAAGAATGTGGTCTTCAAGATGGAACAAACAGACGCCGTAAGAACAAAGGAGAAGGTTAATACCCCCAGAGGGCGCCCATTCAAGCCCCAGAAGAACAAGTGCTGATACTGTCGGCGGGAAGAACATCCAATCAATGCATGCCCAGCATAAGGACGAACATGCTCTCACTGCAGGATCCCAAATCACTTTGCCTCGGTCTGCTGAAAGAAAACCTAGGGCAGGGACCCCCAAGGCAACAAACCACTGAGAAAAGCAGTCCACCAATTATCAATTACGAACCTTACACACCCCAGTGACTCAAAGACCACCTCTCTATCTACTTACCCGGTAGAAGACTCCTCGCCTGAAGAGGAATAAACATTCCTCATATCATTCACAAGAGAGCTGAAGAGGCACTGCAAGTAGCAACCCACATGCACAATCCGTATAGGAGGGTCAGAAGCGAAAACCATCATCAAGACCTCTGTAAATGTCATGGGTATACAGCAATACAACTGCCTCCGACCCAGGCCGCAACTAGTGCCGTCGAAAACTAAGATATTTGCATATGGGAGTCTGTCACCTTCACCCCTATGCGGATGCATGATGGTACCCATCCAGTCAAAAGATCACCAGATAACGACAACGATCCATGTCATCGATCTAGAAGCAGACACGCTGATCAGCAGCCACTCCGCGGAGGACCTAGGTCTGGAGTTCTTCGCGAGAATTGTAATGTCAAACTGAACTGATGACCTGCTCGATCAATTCCCAAACCTCTTCAAAAAGCTGGGATGCCTCAAGCATCCTCCAGTGAAGCTGAACATTGACCCAACATTAATGTCAACAGCACTCCGGCACTGCTGTGTCCCTTCCACCTTCGACCACTGATGGAACACGAACTGCAAAAACCTGAGAAATAGAAAAGGTCTCCAGACCGACTCCCTGGGTCTCTCCAATGGTAAATGGCGAGAAGCCAAAACAGCTGGGGAAAATAAGGCTATGCATTGACATGAGGCTCCCAAATAGTGCCATTCAGAGGAAATGCCACATTACCCTGACCATGGATGAGATAGTAGCTGACGTCAACAGCTCCAGGTAGTTCTCCAAGCTGCACCTGAACGTTGGGTATCACCAACTAGTCCTAGCAGAAGAAAGCAAGTTAAATAACCACCTTTAGCATGCATTTGGGGCTATGCCACTATAAGCGCCTGAACTTTGGCATTTCTTCAGCGGTGAGGTATTTCAAAATGCCATACATGAGACTCTATCAGGGCTACCAGATGTCCTAAACGTTAGTGACGATATTCTCATACAATCCACCATGGTACCGAACACTACACACACCTCTGAGCCACCCTGAAACGTCTCCAGGACCATGGCGTCACGTTGCACTGAGCAAACTTTCTGTTCTTTCAACCAACAATTGAATTCTTTGGATACATATTTAACCAGAATGGAATATAAGTCGACCCCAGGAAGTCCCAGTCGATAAAACAAGCACCACCACCTAAAACCGTGTCTCAGGTAAGAAGCTTCCTTGGGATGGCCAGGTATTCTGGCCGATTCATCCCACAGCTGGCCACCATTGCAGAACTAATCCCGCCCCATACAATGCCCATGAGACTCATGAACGCAGAAAAAGGCAGAATGCAGCAACCAGCTCCAAAAGAGGGGCAAAGTCCTGTGACCTCAAGCCAGGAGTCAAGTGGTCATGAAAAGACCAATGACCTGAGTGGACATTCAGGACCCCGTACTAGCGAGGGTTGTGGATAGTGGGGAAGAGTGATGGAACCATGGTAACTGCCGCAAAGTGACAAGAGACCGTGGCCTGGAGCATCTCTTGGTTCAAGACAATAGAGGTGGCCCTGCAAGACCTAGCCCTGAATGGCAAGGGCCCAGAGGAAGAGGACTGGCCTAGTATGGGCGAAACCTCAGGAGTTTACATGGGACCAACTGACCAGCAGTTAACAACAGAAGAAGAAAATTAGCCACGCAGTGTGTCAACCAGGGATGCACATCAGAGGCCGCTCTGCCGAGAACAGCATCCCCGGTACTGTCTTCGGCCGGATGTATG